>NW_004955406.1:8941064-9031876 GCF_000276665.1 Chinchilla lanigera | reverse complement strand
ACCCCACTGGCTTCAGCATTTCATCACTTAGCATTATATGTATTTGCTATTGAATTTTACTAAATTATCTTTATCATATTTTAATAGTTTTCATCTTTACTGCATGTTTTTACAAGACTTATTTATTGACTTAATTTGTTGTATACATATACATATGGGACCTCATTATCCCTCTTCTGCAGTCTTGATTATAATAGAGAGTGCTTCATAAAATTGTAGACTGGTAAAGAGGGCTGGAATTTAGTTCACATGTATTTTTTCCTCAGTGACTACTGACCTCTAACATCTCCATCAAGTATGAGACAGAGCCTTACTTTTTTCTAAATTAGTTCTGCCTTTATGTGCCTACAAAATTTTGGCCCCATACCATTAATTTATATGAGATTCTTTATGCTGGCATCATCATTTACTGTTTAGTATACATTTCTGTGGAGGTAAAATAGACATCATGCAATATCTCTGTTTTATGTGGAGTCCTAATTTTTACTGTAGTGTGGAAACCAGTGTGTTCATCCAGAACATGTAGGTTGGTTTGCATGGATATAGACTTGTTTAAGTTATTTCCAATTAATTGGCCCATGAGTCATAATTTACACTAAGAACCAGTAATGAATTTTTTTCTCACAATGAACTCTTAATTTAGAATAATGCACTGAGTCATTCAAATTAGGTCTGTCTTTAATTATTTATGAAGCTATTGAATTAGAAGAAAATTGAAATATATGTTATTGTGCAGAACAATTTCTTTCCATTTTTAAAATAGAAGTCAGACTAAACAGTTTGCAAGAGAACCTCGTTGAGGTCTAGGATAAAGCACACCTGCCCTTTCTCAGCATGAACCACCTAAAGACACATTAGCAGTAATAGTTCATTCTGACTATTCCTAAATGAGTGTTATAAGGCTTTTCCTTCACATGGTGGTCCTAGGAATTGTTGGCGGGAATCATTCTGCAGTCTACTTTCTGCACTCAGATTTTTGCCTCTGGCAGAGTTCTGACTCCAGTGTTCATGAGAAAGGGGAAAACACACTGTAATGGCTTTGGGCAGCTGCCAGTGAAGAGCTACCCCCTCAGACAATCACCTTCTATTATCATTTGCTGCACATAGGATACATTACTCATCATTTTCTCAGCATATTCATTATAAATGCTGTTTAATGACATTTTAAAGGTAAATGGCATTTATCAAATTATCGTGCAACATCTTGTTCCAAGTCAGCCCTCATTCTTTACTATAAGCCTATGCTCTGCAGGAGAACTTGTGTGTTTATTTTTTGTCCCATTATCTGTCCAAAGACTGAAAGTTGCACATGTATCCCATTTTTTCCCTGTTTCAGGCCATTCCCTCATACTAAAATAATCATCTTGCTTTGATAATGTTGGTTCTATCCCAAGATAGAGTTTAAATATATATAGTACTTCTTTTCTGGACCTTTCTGAATATAAATAGTGGTATTCAAGCATTTTGTGTTCAGAATAATAGTGTCTTAATTGATTTCCTTTTATAATGCTCTACATAGTATGCATTCAGGAAATACAGTATTTGTTTAATTGAATGACAGCAATGCATGGTGAGACTGGTAGATTATGAACTTTTATGTGGGTTATCAGAAGTTCTTAAATGTTTTGATCCCTGTTGCCTGTTTTAGATATGAAAAGTAGTGAATGAGGTAGAGTTAACTCATTCAATAGATAGACTCCTAAGTGCTAAAATATTAAAACTACGTGGATTAATGGGATAAAATTTGTTTTGATAATATATAGTATGACATATAAATTAGGTTAATCATATCTCCTCAAATATTTATCATTTTTTTATTAAGAAAGCTCTCAATATGCTTTCTTCTAGCATTTTGAAATGTACAGTTTATTTTTATTTGCTGTAATCACAGTATTGTCTAATAGGACACCATAACTTCTTCCGCCCAACTGCAACAAACACTTTAATGTGAAACACTACAAAGTTATGAGGCATCTTTGTGCGGGGGGGCCTGCAAATCTTTTCTGTAGTGTATTATTCCAGTTTTAGTATATGTGCTGCTTAACTGAGCACAGTATATATTTCTTGAATTATTATATTCTGATAAATTTCCTATGCATTCCCCTACTTGAAAACTACATTTGAAAGAGAGAAGTGAGTAGCATCAAATCTTTTCATTTTGCTTGGATTCTAAAAGATTTTATTTCTACTCTTAAGATTGATAAATGTGTCTATCTTTGTTCTGCCGTGGAATTTTTCAGAAATTATACATCAGAGATTGAAAAGTCATAGCCATCTGTCTTCTAGTTATTTGCCATGTGTACAGTATTTTACAATAGAATTCTAAGCAGTAAATATTAAGATGCTGTAAAGTCAGTGAAGTATAGATCACAAAATTTTAGAGCTCTGTAGGAATTTAAGGATCAGAGTACAGAAATTTTCAAAATATTTTCAAATGAAGAAGGTAAGGGGGCTTAGCTAGTGATTTTTATAAGGTCGTATAGATGCTTGTTAGGGCTTGAGCAAGGAACAGGGGAGCCCCAGGAGCCTGACTGGTCTTCCTCTGTGCCCCCTACTCCAGCCTGTTTGAACTGGGGAAGTTTTGGGGAAGTGGTTTAATACAAGTCCCTAGTAAGAACCTTGATACCAGGATTTATCCTAATGAGGCTGAATGCAGACTGTATTTCTCTTTGGAGCAGGATTTTGGATTAATTTGGCAAATTCCTATCAGAAAGCATTGTTCAGAGGGTGGTATCTTCTTTATTGGAATATTTTTGTTTAAGAATGGTGAAACACTAGGTCAATGTCATTTCAAGCACAAGTTTTTCTCTTGTAAGAAAAAGATAAGCAGCAGCATTTTTTAGACCTATGATTATGAAACATAGAAAGGTGGTATATGAATGAGCTGTGATGGTGAGGTGTGAATGCCAGGAAGCTGTATTCCCAGCAGTTTTCTTGTTTCTTTAACCCTTCTGCTTGCAGTTAATTACACTTTATATCAAAGAAATCGTTTTCACAGGACAGCTGGGATAATTGTACTGCTGATTTCTACTGGTCTATTCAAAGGAACAGTTAATGCTTAAATTTGTCTCTTCTTTTTAATTTTTTGACCAATTTTGCATGCTTATATCTGGTAATCTGAACAACTAATTTGAAGACAACAATATGCAATATAACAACCATTGTTGAATTCCTATCATCTTGTTTAGTGAAATTTTGTATCATTTCTAATTTTTAAAAATTACTTTTTATTCTCTTTAAAAAATTAATTTTTATGTGTTAGTATTATGATTGTATATGTGATACCAAACATTGAAATACATCTTTTTGAAAACTGAATATTCTTTCTATTTTGCTATAGGAGTTTGTGAAGATAACTAAATTCAGCTCAGTACTATTCAGAGGAAATATATTACTTGATTTTATGTGATCTCAGATCATGTTGGACATTAACAGTAATTTATACAAAGACAATGATTCCCATCCACCCTGAATTAATGTTGTTACCTTGTCAGTACTTGGAGTGAATTTGAGCTCAGCTACTTTTTTCTTCCCTTATCTCTTTTGGTCTAGTGGTAAGATGTTGAGGGCTCTCAGCCCTGCTCTGTTTCTTTGAAATATAATAAAAGTAATTGGTGAAGAGGGAATTGAACCTGTGACCTTGCCTTCCTTACAGCATGACCTAATCAACTGAGAAAACCTCTGTCATAGCTTCTTTTTGGACAGTTCTCATCTTTTTATCATCACATAACTGATGTTTGTCATTTTGTAATTTTACTCAGTCACCCTCAGTTCCTCCTACTCTTTTAATCCTACATGGTATTGAATATATGGCTTGTGGTAGAATATGTTGAATCAGTTAGTATATGGAGCCATGAAGTGTTTGACCAGATTGTCATGGTCATTTTGAGGAGCAAAGGTGTAGTAATATATGGTCACATTTCAAAGTCTTAGATGTACTTATTGTTAATATGTGTCTTTCTTTACCCCCAAAGCCACGTTTACTTTAACCACTTTGATTTTATATGTTGACTTTGGAAAATGTTTTAGTTACTTTTCCTCGTTGCTGAGACAAAGTACCTGACCCTCAAAGTTAAAAGGAGGAGAGGTTTAGCTCATAGTTTGTAGCGGTTTCAGTCTATAAAAGGCTGGCTTCAAGGCAAGGTGGCTTGGCAGCAGGGGATCACAGAAGAGAACTAGTTCATGGCAAGCTGAAAACAGCAAGAGCAAGCAAGCAAGGGAGAAGACAAGCCTCTTTCTGTCCCTTAAATTGTATCCAGGCTACCAGGATTAGAGCAGTACCAAACCAATCTGTGGACTGATTTAGTAATCACACAACCTTAATCTCAGCATGACACACTCTAGATTCAGCCACCTCTGAAAAAGCCCCACCTATGACTTCATGAGGCTTTGAGGGGACATCTAGACCCAATCATAACAGTAAATATGCATTTTCTAATGTGATTTTTATAGGCAGTGTAATCAAATGGGTAGGTACATGTCTGACTATACCTATAGCTTACATATGGATGAACATAGAAGTAAAATGCACATCTATATAGAAAACAACACCTAAATACAAATACAGTGTTTTATTATGGACAGAGAAGCCAACCACAATTTCAAGGATTTTTTTTTTTTTTAAGGGGGTTGTTAAAGGAAAAAAAAAGAACAATAGCAGCATACCAACATCACAAACATAAAACAACATAAGCACATTAAAAGGGATACAGGGTTTCAAAACAA
Organism: Chinchilla lanigera; assembly: GCF_000276665.1. Lineage (NCBI taxonomy): Eukaryota > Metazoa > Chordata > Mammalia > Rodentia > Chinchillidae > Chinchilla > Chinchilla lanigera. The sequence continues at coordinate 9,027,151 of NW_004955406.1, read as the reverse complement.
ATTGATAGGAATTAACAGTGGTTCTTATGTTACATATTGTTATCTTCAACTACATTGCTCAGATTAACAGATGTAAGAATGGAAGATTATTGAAACCATTCAAGAAAATAAAAAGTAATTATTTGATAAAACATATTTCAAGGATTTTTAAAAATAACTTGAGTGAGGAATTTAAATTGCTATTACTTATGACTGTGTGTACTCCTTAGAATGCAAGTCCATGCTGAAACTTCCAAATTTCCAGTCTGTTTTGTGACTACAGCTATAATTCTGCTTCTCTATCATACAAGAGATTAAGCAAAGCTAATTATGACTTTATAATATCAAACTCAGATGAAAACTTGAATATCCAGTATTTTTTTCCCTAAGAGAAAAGCATCATGTACTTTATGTAACTGCTACTTAAATTGGTATTATTTTACTGTCTCTCTATTTCTACTTACAACATTTCTACAAAGATATTTGTAGAAGGCAAAAACCAAATTCACTTCAAATCATGCAGAAACCAAAGTGTGGGTCTGAATGAAAGCATTGAGAGATCCTTTAATAGGAAAGAACTGCAGCAGATGTTACTGTATCATTGGTATCAGAATAATATTGGGAATGGATAAGGCCTGACAGATGGAAAATTCCTGGAATTGTTACATGGTAGAATGTAGAAAACTTTAAATATTAATATAGAGTCCTTAGAGAAGTGGCTTTGGGGGTGTCTTGGAAGTAGGAACTTCTGTTTCAACCAGGCTGCTTCGGCTTCTTTTGGAAGATTTTATAAGGTATGAGGAATAGATTCTACTAATTAAATCTTAGAAGAGTGAATAGGGGTCTCATTAAGAAGATTCAGGCTAACAGATTCACATGAAGATACCATCTTTCTTTCTTGAGTTCTTTGTGGTTTTATTCTTTGTTCTATAATTGTAACATGAAAACCAGAACTCATAAATAGATAAATTCCAGTATGTTAAAATAAAAATTATAAAAAACTTTGCATGGCAAAGCCACTACAAGAAAAGTTAAAAACTAAACTGGAAGAAAAATATAGCTCATATCATAGAGAAAGGATAATTTCCCTAATGCTGGGTTGGCAGCTATAGCCCAAAGCCCACATCTAGCCTGCTGCCTATTTTTATAAATCAGGTTTTATTAGAGCATAGCCACACTCACTCTTTTGCATATTGTTTGTGACCACTTTTATCCTACAGTAGCAGAATTGAGGAGTTGAAGCAGACACCCCTTGCCCCACAAAGCTGGAAATATTTACTCTCTGGCAATTTACAGAGCATTTTGCCAACTCGTACACACTGAATAATGGGCTCCTATCAAATCAGTATGAAAAGATCAACACTAGAAAAGTAGGCAAGAGATGTGGTGTGTTAGTGTCACAACGAAACAAAAGAATAGCATCTGTTCTTCCCAAATGGTTCAAATGAGAGTGGTTAATGAGGGGCAGGGGCAGATTCAGGGAACAAAGAAGAGTGGTGTGACATTCAGAGACCAGCAAGAGCAGGAAGCTATTACAATCCCTGAGATGGAAGACCACAAAGAGAGAAACTGGTGTCCCAAGAACTCACTGAGAGCTGGAGTAGGGGAGGATAGAGGATAAATTATGAAAAGATATGGTCACCATAAGAAATAGGCATTGAAACAAGGTGGAAATGGTTAGAAATACCTTGATTACCCTTTTCATCTTATAGTTTGCTGCTGCTTCCCAGAAGTGAGGAAGCACAGGTTCTCAGGGGCCAGCCTCCTAGAACACAGCTGAGATTCTCAACCTAATCCATTGTAAGAGAGAGCAAATGGGAACTATACTGAAATGTCACTTTTTACCACTTGACTTGGCAAAGAGCAAAATGTTTTATAGCACTCTGTTAGCAAAGGTATGGAGAAACAGGTATTACATAGATACAGGTACTTATGGCTGTGTGTGTATTTGTGGTATGAAGGCAGTATCTCTCAAAATTATGAAGGCATATTTTGACTCAACAATTATGTTTACAGGAATTTACCCTATAGGTATTTTGGCATATACATGAAGTGACATATGTATAAAGCTATTTACTGAAACTTTCATTTTTAATAAGAAAAGAATGGAAATAACCTAAATGTCCAAGAGCAGGGAACTAAAATAAATTATGCCATTTCCATTCATTGCAATTCATTGGCATACTCATTGGCAGTACATGACTTTTTGTGTATTTTCAAAAAGGAAGGAAATGAATGCATAAAATATTTTTTTATATGCATAAAAAACCCCAAGAACTGGTAAAATTAGGTGCTTCTAGAGATGGAGATTGCTGGAGAAGGGTCATCTTTTTAAGCCTTTTGGAGTTTGATTAGAAGAAAATAACCTTATAGGCTAGTTGTTGCAATATTAAATTACATTTAAAAGTTTAATTGAGAGGAATCTCAAAATTCTAGTCCTTAACATGCAGTTTTTAATATTTTCTCAAATGAAATCTGAAGAGCTCATTGGCAGACCCAGTGTGACATGGTCACTGTTGAGGCTTCAGTGAGGAAGCTATACTCTCTTCAATCCAGTGTTACCACTGTGCTGCTGTTAGTCCTGGGAACTACTTCTTATATCTTCTATTCTTCAACATTCTTGGCATTAATACACTACTTAGATATTTTTAAAATGCCCTATCATTGCACCTTCAACAAATTCAGGCTGCCCCTATCTGTTGGTTTGATGTATTGGAACTTTATTTCACTTTATTTTTTTATTTTTTATTTTTTTGGTTTTTCTCCGGTACCGGGAACTGAACTCATGACCTTGTGCTTGCCAGGTAGGCGCTTTTGCTGCTGAGCTAAATCCCCAGACCCCCCTCCCCCGTTTTTTTTTGGTTTTTCTCCGGTACCGGGTTTATTTCACTTTAAATACATGCTTTAGTTGTTTGGAGCTGTGTCTTTTGAATATTTATTTTCAGATACAGCAAGTTGAATATTATCAACAAGAAAACATTTGACAATCACAGGATCAAAATATAGGAACAAATGTGGATTTCTCAAACCTATCTCTTTTTATTTATTTTTCTGGGCAAGATTTGCTTCAATTGGAAAGAACTGAATATGGATGAATGCATGTTGCAAATTGATTTTTAGCCATAATTGCTTGCAGCAGAAAAAGAGGCAAAGACAGTAGATTGGGAATATAGGCAATCAGAGATGAGATTCTTACACCTGCCAGATTCCATGTGTAGCACACAGGCTTCCACAGAGAAATTGAAATGCTGCTATCCTGTGACAAGAGGTTCCAATTAATGTGATTTGGATGCATCTGTCTGCCAGTAGCGCACCTCATAAAACAACAGTCCCTTCCTGCTGTTGGAGTCAGTCAAAAGGCTCATTTAGTGAGTGGCACAGGAAGCATCCTGGGAACTGTGTTGGGGTGAGGGGTGGGGTGACCCTCCTTCCATTCCGTTGCAGTATTTCAACCCAGCAATAGCAGCTTACAGAGAACACATCTAGCTGGAAGGCTTATAACAAGATGGCAGTTTACATAGTAAATGCCATTCTGCAAGCATATGTTTCTCAAATATATAGCCGTGGAGTAGGAGTTTAGCATAGCATACTGCCAGGTTTTGATCACTGAAATAAAGATATGTTTACCCTATTAACTTTGGCATGAAAAAGACTTGAATGGTATGTGGATCCTTTCAGATCCTAATTTAGAACTGAAGAGTTTAAACAGGGCCACCTGGTAATTATTTATCCTGAGGCAGTGACCTAGAATTAGGTGGATGTTAACTTTGTCAGGGATATTGCTTCCAATTTTATTCTAGAGACTAGAATGCTGTGATACTTCATTCTCTCTCTCTCTCTCTCTCTCTCTCTCTCTCTCTCTCTCTGTGTGTGTGTGTGTGTGTGTGTGTGTGTTCTCTCCTCTCTCTATTCGCGGAGTGTGGAGTAACCAGGAGCTTTATACAGGCTAACTCATGCAGCATGGATGAAGGGATAGATTTCTGGGTAAGGTCAGATCACTCTAGCATCTGCACAGTACTGTCTAAGGATTACCACAGTCCTCTAAAAGATCCAGGCCAAGATCTAGCCAACAGTTTTTCACACATTTAAGCAGAGCTTCATAGAGGCAGTATCTTGCTTGGATGTGACCCATTCCTCTGTCCCTGCCCCATACTACCCTGTCTAGCCATGTACCCAGCCCCCTGGCCATGCTCACCTTTCCCTTTTCTGCAGATTTGGTTGTATCAATGATCTGTTCTCTGCATCCTTTTTTTTTTTTTTGGTACTGGGAATCAAACTCACAACCTCACATTTTTCAGGCAGGCACTGTGCCCCTGAGGTACATCCCTTGTTCCTGAATCTTTAAATGTGAGTCCATTTCTTTAAGTCCTAATTCTTGAGGGTATGAGACCAGGTTTTACCCATTCCATTTTCTTTCTTTTGTAAAAGAACGTACTAATTAATTTTTGGCCTTGGTCTTCTCAACTGTGGCTCTTGGTCAACTGGATAACAATCCTCTGCAGCCTATCCTACTATTCACATTTTTCATGAAGAAAATTGGTGGTATTCAACTTGTAGTTTTGTCATGGGAATGTGGATTGATACTGTTCAGTGTGAAATAAAACACATTTCTCCAAAATCCAGATTTCCAGGAAAGCTATATACTAAGAAGTGTTTGAATTATAATCATCCCTTATTGTGGAGTTACATTTTCATTTGATCCACAAACAAAAATCTATTTGTGTGCAAATCCTTAAGAGGGGAAAAAAAAGAACATTAATGAGCCTCCATTATTGCCAAGAACTGACTGTGCTAGGTGATTTTTCCATATATGTAATAATTATTGTTGCTCAGTTCCATATGTTAATTGTTGCAGTGATCTTCTGAAGTACATACTTTTATTTCTTTGAATTAAACCTGTTATTTTGAGACAATCACAGATTCATATGCAGTTGTAAGAAATAATACAGAGAGACTTCTGTATCCTTTATCTAGTTTCCTACATTGATGAGTTTTATTAAAAAAAATGTCTTGCTGGAGATCAAACCTAGGAACCCACTCATGCTAAACATGGGGCCTCACACATGCTGATTACACGCTCTTCTGCTGAGCTACATTTCAGCTCTGATGGTCACATCTTACAAAACTTTAGTACATTAGCAAACCAAAAATTGACTTGATATAGCCAAGAAGTACGCTTCTCACCACCACAAGAATCCTTCATGTTCCCCTTTCATAGTTAAATCCACTTCTACCCCAACTCTACCTAAAACTACTAATTTGTATGCTATTTTTATAACTTGGTTTTTTTTGAGAATGTTGTATAAATTAAAAATATACTGTGTAGCCTTTTGGAATTGGCTTTTATCCATTAGCATAACTCTCCAGTGATTTATCCAGGTTGTTATGTGAGTCCATAGTTTGTTTCTTTCTTATTGCTAAGTAGTAATCCATGGTATAGATAGAACCCAGTTTAACCTTTCATTCATTGAAGGACTTGTGGGTCACTTCATTTTGGGCTATTATAAATAAAGTTGTTATAAACATTCATGTCCACATTTTATGGGAACACACATTTTTACTTCATTGGGGTAAATGTCCAGGAATTGGTGAGTTATACTGCAGTTGCATGTTTAGTATGTGCTGTGGTTTGGTTGTGGTTTGTTCCTTAAGGTTTTGTTGTTGTTATTGTTGTTGGAGTTTGGCATACAGTGTGACAGTGTGGGAGAGCTGATGAAACCCTTTAGATGTGGGGTCTAGGTGGAGATCCTAGGTGATTGGAGTGTGCACTTAGGAGGGACTGTGGGGCATCAGCCTCTCTGACTTCCTATTTTAAGATGTGATCCTTCCTGCAACACTTGTGTTAGCCTTTGCTGTCCATCATGAAGTGATGTCACCAAGGGGACCCTCAACAGACCCTCTGCTATGCTGTGAGCTAAATAAGCCTCCTTTATTTATAATTAAAGGCTTCAGACATTTCGTTAGTAATACAAAGTGGACTAATAAAGTGTACAACTTGCAGTGATCCTCTAAAGCGATGGTGGGGAACTTAGCATGCATGCCACAGCTACCTGTTTGTTACCATTGAAAATTTTAAAAGGTTCGCCATTACTGTTCTAAAGTGCACATTATCATCTTTATTATTATTATTTATAGATGAGGAAACTAAAGGCCAGTAAAGTTGGTTAACTTGCCTTAAATTAGAAAGTTAGTAAGGAGTACAGTTTAAGACTTAATCTCAAAGCTGTCTCACCCTTCAAATCCATGTTTTCCAATCAAGGACCATTCTGCATCATGTGATCTTTTACACACAGTGTTTGGTTGGAAAATAAGAGTTTCTGCTTTCACCTTACCTTGAATTACTAAAAATGAGGAGGTGATTTCATGGTTATACAATTGTATATGGCTGTTTTCAAAAGAGCTAAAAAGCAAATATTACTACAGAAGATACCAGAGTCCAAGGTAGATGGGATTAAATTAGGAGTTCTAGTGTTGTAATACAAAGGTAGTGAGCTTTGTTATTCCATCTTTGCTGAGAAATTGAGGAGCTGGAACTGGTTGCCCAGTGAATCAAGGGAAGAGCCAAGACTCGGATGTAAGAGCACCATCCTTCTTTTGCCTGGTTGTCCTCTCTCCTTAGGCTTGGACAGCCTTCAGTGATGGAGCAGCCTGTGTCATGGCCGATGCCCCTTAAAAGGACAGATACCTTCAGAATTATGTGGTGTTTGTGGGAAAGACGCAGATAGGGGAGGGGGAGAGTGGACATTCCCAGGAGTTGAATGAGCTGATCATGGTGAGTACTGTAACTCTCACAGTGTTTATGGTTATTAGATGCACTGTGGAGAATTGCAGCCTCTTCTTATAATCTAAAGGGTCATTTCTGGGTGACATCTTGACAGAAGAGTACTCAGTGTACCTGACCAACATTTAATTATTAATACTTTGTGCCTGATAAGTAGAGTGATGTTGCCTGAACATTTATTATGGAGCAGAGTGACGTTGCCTGAACATTTATTATGGAGCTATTGGCCTTTTTTTTCTTTTGTTCCCAGTAAAAAGAGGATGATTTCATTAAGTAGTCTGAGAAAATTATAACCACAAAATTGTACATTGCTGCAAAAGTGAAAGGGTCTTTTCAGTATAACTTTAGAAGCTTTGTAATTTATACCTTTACAAGAAACATTCCTTCTGTTTTGAAATTTGAAACAAAGGCAGGATAGTTACCACTTTGTTTTCTGCAGCCTAAATATTGTTTCTGAATTAAAACAGCTGATTTCAGTTTAGTTCCTTGTCTTGGTTACTTTTCTCTCGTTGCTGGGACAAAATACGCCCAAAATTAAGGAAGGAAAGGTTTATTTCGCTTACAGTTTGTGGAGGTTTCAGTCCATACTTGGCAGAGTACAAGGCAGAGTGGCACATGGCAGAGGGCTACAGCTCATGGCGGCAGAACACAGCAAAAGCAACAAGCACAAAAGCCAGGAATGGCCGCAAGCAGCCTCTTGCTCTCCCTTACATATGCAAACTATCCACCCCAGGGCAGGTGCAGCTCTCACACCCATAATCAATCAAACTCTAAAAGCCTGCCCCATGACCACATGAGGCTTTGGGGGGACACCCAGACACAAACCATAACATTCCTACAGACTACAATGGAAGCTAGGATAAAAATGACCAAATTTTATGTTCACAGCAGTGAGACCTTTTGAAATCAGCTCCTTCCATAACTTATTTTTACCTAAAATAATGTTTATATTTAGTTATTATTTCTATAATAATAATGATGGATTTTTCAGTTAATATTTCATTCAGTTGCTGCTCTGAGTATTTAATATTTAATAAACACATAAATAAGATTCCAGAAGTTGCTGTGAGACTTTACTCCCTCTTCATTGGCAAATACTAATTTGCTATCAAGATTGTTTAGTATGATCTGTTATAATGCTTATTATATCAGTGATCTTCTTTATGTGATTTCCTTTGGGACTCCATGTAATAGAGTCATAAAACACTATTGCTAGAAGCATGTAGAAGAGTCTAGTCTAAAACACCCTCATTTTATGTATAAGAAAGTTCTTTACATGGCAGGTAATTCTTTATTTAGTTTTATCAGTAAATTAGAATCTTCTAATGCATCAGTGATTTTTTTCAAAAACATTCTGGAGAAGCAGTCCCATTCACTCCCCACAAACACAGGTATGTTCATACATGTAGCGTTGCTTCTTTCACATCATGCCAGTTTAACCTTGGATATTGTGTTTCAGGCTTTATGTAATGTTATTTGATAAAAGGGTTCCACTGCAAAAAAAAAAAATTGAAAGCTGTAGTCAGGGTACTTAATAAGGCTCATTAGGCCTCTGTCATCAATGATAGGTAGTAAATAAGACATCATTTGTATGCAGTTATGTATTTGTGATCTATATAACAGGTTTGGCAATAACATATTTGAAGAACTTTATTTTATAAGACTCTTTTTTACACTATGTAAGTGGATTGCCTAACCTAGAATATAATACTGAGATCTAAGTAATTGCTTAATTTTGCATACCATATAGGATTCTGATTTTTATCTATGAGATTAGTAAACATGTACTTAAAAAAAAAAGAAACCAAGCTGTATTCTCCCAAAGACAAACAGAATAACTGTAATTTTGTTTAGCCAACTGTTTGTTTCAAGACTGATTAAACTAGGTATGTCCTAGAGATAAATGGGTACATACAAGGCTGTAATTTAATGAGAGGGCTTGATCCAAGAATTCTTCATGCTCTCTTGAGTAGCACTTAGGAAAGGCTAGAGATTGGACCATGTGGGGTTTTTTGGAGAAAAGGTAATCTTTCTGGGGTGGGGCTCCCTGTAGAACACTTGGGACTTTTCAATACAGCTCCTCCAGATGTTGAAAATACTCTCGCTGTGGTTAATATTGCTGTGTCTATCTGTATCTTATCTGACTTAATCACAAATCCACCCAGATTACAAAAGGGTGAGATTTTACTCACTTTATCAAGATGATATGTTGTTAAGCACAAAGCTGTGTCCCTTGCTGAATGCACTGAATCTTAGAAATTTCTGTCTTGTTTCTCCTCTGTAATACGGGCCAGCAGAATGTACAGAACACTCAGCCAACATTTTCTGAGTATAAGATCTCTGATCTAACATAACTCTTTTTGTGATTCAACCAATTCATGCCAGAGGACTGACTCTCACAGTCATCAATACAGTACTTCTTTTCTGTTTGTAGATGGACATTATGTGTCTGTGTTTGGAATACGGTTGGATATAGGGAGCAGAGCTTTTCCAGGGCACACTCTCACTTTCAAGGTGGATGGTTTCTTTTTTTTCCCTTGTCTGGACAAGATTTGCCCTAATTTCCTTTATACATGTTGTCTGCAAATATATTTTTCACCTCCTTTTATTGTTTGGGTGGAGACTATCCTGAGAGTCAGTCTTTTTCCCCCTCCCTCCCTCTACTTCCCTCCCTCTCTCTCCCTCTCTTACTCTGTGTGTGTGTGTGTGTGTGTGTGTGTGTGTGTGTGTGTGTGTGTGTGTGTTTCCGGAAGAAAGATGAAGTGTAAGTTATATTGTGTATCTGTGACAGTATCATAGAATAATGTTCTTTCTTCCATATCATATGATAAAAAAGAAGAATCTGATATAGTATAGCTGAAAAAAAAAATACTGGACTATGATATGAGACCTGAATTTAGTCTCAATTTAACCCCTAGATCCCCTGGCAAAAGCATTTGCTGTAAACTTGATGCTTTCTGTATTTCCTTGTTTTATGTCCTCCCACCCGATAGTGGTGTCATATCATAATTTTGAAGTAGTCATGATTTCCTTTTTACTTTCATTACCTGGCCAATATCTGCTATCCACAGAAGTCCTTCTGACACAATAGCTAACATCTTTTTAGGTTTAAACATTACCTAAATATCAGGCAATGTTTTAAAGGAAGTTATATGTATTAAGGTACAGGAACCCCATAACTGTGAGGCATAAACAGCTAAAAGTGGAGAGCCAGGATCTGAACTTGTGCATTTAGCTCCTGAGTATGCTCTTTTTTTCCCTTTTAAATGTGTCTCTTTGAAAATCATGGTTTCATTTTCCAAACAATTCTACTCTGCAAAGTCAAACAGCTGATTCTCAGTATCATCCATCCTATACACTGAAAAGAACAAAACATGCATCTTTTTCCCTTGCCAGTCCTCAAATAGTAGTGACTTTGGAAAACAGCAAAGAATGACACTTTTCTAGTAGAACTGGGGTTGGGGGAGTGATTCAAGCAGTTTCTCACTCAGTCATTTTCAGGCACTCTGCGTTCTCTGTCTTTCAGTTGCTAATCTAGCAATAAGACACATTTGATCTATGAGCTAGTGCTTGCTACATAGTATTTAATCTTCATTTTCTAATTGCTAATTTTTAAGGACCAGAGTTATACATAGGCACACATTCCAACAAAGCTGTCCATCAGTGCCCTTGGCATGTCATTTCTTGAGACTCTACTCACTGATTAGCAAGAGTTTGTTTTCTAAGTAGATGCAGCTTTAATCCCCAGCATTTGTGTCTCAAAGCTGTTCTCATGTAGAGACCAAATCCAGCCCAGTTACTCAGTGCTTTAGTCCGGAACAAAAACCTGCCTATTTCTAAATGGAGAGGCATATGTGATTGGGAAATTTAGCTCATGTTGATTCATGCAAAGAGGTCACAGTCTATCTACAGAGCAGCTGATGCCTTAAGCATAGCAATGTATGATCTTGATAATGGCAGTAAAATTCAGTTCTCTTATTTAATTAGACTTTTAGTTACTGAACAAAACACCCACTACTCTTTAGTTATGTTCAGTAGTTCTTGCTCTCAGTTGCTGCTAGAAAGCTCATGTTTCCAACTTTCAGTGCTTTTCAAGACAGAGGAGAGGAAACCCTGATTTTGTAACAACTGTGCACATTCATCATTCAAATAAGTCACAGACAGAATGTTGAAATAATACAACACTTACAAAGTGAGGTGCTGATACTCATGCTCAGGATCATATTGAAATGTAGTTTCATTTTTCCATTTTCTCATTTTCCATTTGATTGGATTTTGATTTGCTGAAAAATACACAAACAAAAAACTTGATCTGTGAAATTTTTGCCAGTATTGCTGAAAAAGCAATAGAATCATATAACTGAGATGGCTTTTCATCAATGGAGTGATTAATTGCTACATCAGAGAGTATGGAGGTTGATCCATAATAAAACAATGGTTAAGTGAATTTCTTCCCTCTGCAAAAGCATCTCCTGGACCTCTTTCTTCCCTCAAATGTGCATGACAGACCTTTATGCTGAATTGGTGGCTGGTTGGCTGGTAGGCATTTCTGTGGTTGTAGGAATCCAACTGTGTGGGATTTAGTCCTTTTGTAGGTCCTTTTCACAGTCTTCCACTATTTGACCACAGACTATCATATGGCAGGGTCTCTGTGAGACACAGTTTATCAGATATCAGAATATGTGCCATCCCCACCATAGGAAAAATATCCTTTTTGATCCCAGAGATTTAACCTAGGGCCTCACATATGCTAAGCACTGAGCTACACTCCCATCCTAAGCATTCCTAATTAATGGTAGAATTATTTTTTGCAGCAAAATAGAAAAAAGTATGGAATTCTATACCCATGTCACAAGACTGCGAAGTTCCTCTTATCTTTCCTGAATTCTGTGATTGGCAGCAAAAGCAACAAAAAGGGTCCTCCTGACCTTAACTAAGGTAAAGATAGGAGAGGTGCTTCCACCTGAGGTTGGCAACAACGTTTGCTTCATTTAGGTATTTCAACCAGGTGAGCTGGTGACCCAGTGGTAGTCACATGTTTCTGCTATTAGCATTGAGAATACAAATGCATCTTTACCCTAACAAAGCAAACCGTGTTCTCTTTAGTGTTTATTTTTGTAATAAAATTCATCACTGACCTTAATAAGCCTATAAACATTTGCATTGAGAACTGTATAATGTTGAGTTGGGACAGGCCTTGTGAAAAGGGGCTCTGTTATGGTTTGTGTCTGCATGTACCCCAAATCCTCATGCAGTCGTGGTGTGGGCTTCTAGATTTATGATTGATCCATAGTCCAGTGCTGGGATTATGGGTGTGAGTGCTACACCCGCCCTGGGGCAGATAGTTTGCATATGTAAGGGAGAGAAAGAGGCTGCCTGCTGCCACTTGTCCCCTTTTGCTCTTGTTGTTTTTTCTATCTTCTGCCATGTGCCACTCTGCCTTGGAGCCAGCCAAGTATGGATTGAAACCTCCATAAACTGTGAGCTAAATAAACCTTTCCTTCCTTAATTCTGGGTGTAAGGTATTTTGTCTCAGCAATGAGAGAAAAGTAACCAAGACAGGCTCTGAGCTTGATACTGTAGTAAACAATGAGGAATTTCAGATTCAATCAAGTTATATGAAAGGCAATGATATTTTTTATTTTCTTCCTCATTAAAAGTAGCAGGTTTTTAAGCATAAAGTACCTAAAATAACACCATAATGTTGTGCAAAGCATGGGAATCAGAGAAGCAGACTAGTAGTTAAGACCACAGGCCTTACAATCAGGCTTTCTGATTTCAGTCATGATTCTGATCTAGAAAATGTTATTTAAACTCCTGGACTTAAGTATTCTTGTCTATAAAATTGAACTAATAATAAAAGCATCTACTCTGTATGTTGTTGTAGGATTGTATGAGTTAGCACATATAAAACCTTCAGAATACTATCTGGCACAGAGTAAGTCCTCAGTAAATGTTAGCCCTACTGTGCTATGATTATTGCTGTGCTTAAGTAATTATTATTTTGTCTTTCTAACAGGCTCCTTTCTTGTAACAAGTTTAGAAGGAGACTAAAACATTTGAAATGGGGTGGTTTAATTATTTCATATGTTAAATTAGGTTAAATGTTTGTAGAAAATGAATTTATGGACTACATCAGCTTTTGAAACCTAAGTAGTCCAAAAAAATGTTCTGTTCCTCATGTAAGTTTCTATAGCTCATTAGGAAATCCAGACCACAAGAAGCTTTCCTAATGTGTTTAGCAGTATCTCACTGATAACCACAGTTTTTGAGAATTCTATTTTGCCTATGGTGCTTTTTGAAAATGAAGTCAGCATTGATTTTTATGTGGTAGTCACCCTCTAGATAAGTCTTATTAGATTCAGCACTTAGCTGTATTCCTGTGCAGCAGTGGTAGAAAGTAGATGTCAAACCTGTCAGTAGGATGGGATTACGTTCAGATGGAGCTGGGACACCATAAGACACTGCTCTGATTGGGTAAAGAAGGTGGTAAAATCCCTTGGTTCTAAGAAATGAATACTTGTGAAAATGATAGTAAACCATTTTGGCAGGCCAATAACAGTCCTATAAACAAGAAGATATATACTGTGCCTTTGAAGAGAATAATGTTTTGAAATCTCTTTTCTTTCTGATATATCTTATATAGCTTGTTAAATTTCTTCATGCTATCCTGCTATATAAGTATTTTCTTTCAAAGATCTTAATCCAAGGAAGCAAAGATTTTATTTTTAATATTGTTCTTGTAAAAATATTTATTTTGATGTATGTATATATATATTTACATATTTTTGGTTTTAAGATAATATTTTAGCTCAAATTCCTGATAACATAACAGATATGAATTCCTGATAATATAACAAACACAGATTTGCAATTTTATGGACTGAATGAGTTCTTAACGTCAAGAACGCAGCTAAATTATCCTTTGTGGAAATAATAATCATAGCATTTTTTGTTTGTCTTTCTGACAGTGTCTTTGGGTTATAATAAGTTCTATGACCAGGGTTTGTAAATCAAACCCAGGATTTAGTGAAAGCTTTTGCCTACATTAATGGTATTTCTCCTTTTAACCTTCACTTCTTCACCATCTTGTTTTAGAAAAAAAAAATCAAAACAATAGGTAAAAAGCAGTACAAGACTATAGAGTGGCTTTGGCACATGGGCATTTTGGACTGGATAAATCTTTGTTGTGGGGCCATCCCATGCATGTAGGATGTTTAGCAACCTTTCTGGCCTCTGCCAGTTGTGCTTTGCACCTAGTCCTTACAATCAGAAATGTCTCCAAATATTGTCAGATAGTGTGTGTTGCAGAGGGAAGCATAGTAAAATCCCAGATTTTAGCATCAATAGAATTATGCTTAGAATTATGTGCTACCTGATAGGGCATGATGAGAACGTAGCGTCATTACTGTGCTATTCCTGCCAAAGATGCACAACCTGAATTGAATCATTAAGGAACATCAAGCAAACCCCAGTTGAGGAACATTATACAATAAACTGGCCTGTAATCTTTAAAGGTGTCAAGGTCGTGAAAGTCAAGCAAAGCTAAACTTTGATTTTGAACTGGATCTTCATGCTTTGGAAAAGGACTGTTTTGGAATAATTGCTGAACTTTGAATAGCATCTAAGGATTAGATGATAGGAATGTATCAGTGTTAACTTCCTTATTTTCATGGTTGTATTGTAGGGTACTGTATTGTGTATTGAAACACAGTTTGGAGGTGATAGGCTATCATATGGGCAACTTATTTCAAATAATTCAGAAAAAATAAGTTGTACTATTCTTGCAACATTTCTCTAAGTTTGAAATTCTTGAAAAATAATTTAAAAATTAATGCTGGCAGTGCTGATAGTCTTATACCATACTAATATCCTTTGCATAACAAATGAACAAAATATGTTAAAAAGCCTTTGAAATGTTCAGAGTTTGACATCTGTTTTCTGTTCTAAGGGAACAAAATAACTTTAGAAAGATGCTTCCTTCACTGAAATCATATTAATAATTATACAAGCAATAGGTTCTTAATGATATACAAAAATTAGAGAAAAAAGATTGGGAGCCGCCCACCATTCTTAGTGTTAGCCCCAAATGGCAGAATGTCTTTGAACGCCCACACATTGGCTAAACTGTTTTCTCATTATTTCTTTCCAATATCTGTTTCATTTTCCATGAGTAATAATTAATATAATTCTCCTTTCTTTGTTTTCTTTTCCTCCCTGCCAGCCATGGATACTGTGCTTCCTCTTTTTACCTTGGGTAACTCACAGTGCTCCTTCCCTCTGCCTTCATCTCACCCTGTTACACCCTTACTTTATAAAAGGCTCTGCCTTCTATGTCTTACGCGGACAGGCTTTCTTGTTGTCTTTGTTGAAACATTTTCAGATGTGTGCTTTTATTCTGCAACTTTAGCATAGTGTTTCCTTTTCCTGAAGCTGTACTAATTGTTTGTAGATAGCCTCTATGTTAATGCTTCTATTTCTAGTTTATCTGCCACAGACAGAGTCAGCCTGGCCATGATCAGCTTAGCACTGCAGCTTCCATGTTAGCAGGGATGATTACTTGGGGCTCCAGACCTTAGACTTCAAAATATGTGCATTTTTCAAGACAACTAAAATACAATTACAGTATGATCCAGGAATTCTGCTATTGGGTTTATACTGAAAGAAATTGAATGCATGGATTCAACCAGATATTTGTACAGCCATGCCCATAGCTGCGTTATTCACAGTAGCCGAAAGGTAGAAGCAACTTGTGTTGATTAGTGAATAAATGGAACATATACATAAAGTGGAATTCAGCTTTCAAAAAGAAGATTCAGACACATAATGCAAATAGGTGAGCCTCGAAGACAATATACTAAGTGAGATAAGATGGTTACAGAAGGGAAAGTACTGCATGATTCCCCTTAAATGAGGTGGCTAGAGTAGTCAGATCCATAGACACAGAAAGTTGAATGGTGGCTGTTGGGGCTAAGGGGCAAGGTTGGGGAAAGGGGAATTACTATTTAATAGGTTCAGTGTTTCAGTGTGCATAGTAAAAAGTTCTTTAGACAGATGGTGGTAATGGTTGCATGAAAGTGTGAAAATACTTTGTGCCAGTGAACTGTATACTTAAACATGTTTAAAATGGTATATTTTATGTACGGTGTATTTAACCACAGTTAAAGAAGTTTCTTTGGTAGTGTATTTATGTTTTCTGTTGCTGGGGATTGAACCTAGGGGATTGAACCATTCTACATGCTGGGCAAGCACTCTACTGATTACTTACATCCCAGCCCAAAGAATACAATCTTATCAGTGTTGTACTAATGGAAACTTACCTCAGATTGTTGGATTTGGAATCTACCCTTCAGTTTACACTATGTGGCTAGATTCTATCTCTTCCTGCCTATTTTAATTGGACATTAAAAGAAGTTATCTAGTGACATCTTCAAGGCTCAAAAAGAGCTTTTATTAAACACCTACTATGCATAAAATCCTTCTTAAATGTGCTCAGAAGCTTTATAAAGGATCTACTTTATCATTTAACATATTAGGAAACTGGAGTTAACCAAAGTTAGTAGTGTGACTGGGATTAACCAGCTAGTAACTTGTAGTAATGTAGTTAAGTCCATGACTCTTGGTTTATGCTGTTTTATAAAACTCTTCTTCCACACAGTGCAAATGCAATGTCACTTGATTGCCAGGAAGCCATTTGGACTACACTTCATAGTTTGTTGCTTGAGATAATTTCTCTTAACACATACTTGTTAACAAAAGCTAAATTTCTCCAGTGCCTTTCAATTCTAGGTGATATGTTTTGATTTTTCTCTGATATTCTCTCTTTTTTCCTGATTATAAAATAGTATTATTAAGAGGTGTACATTGTACTGGGAAAGATTCCTTGGGTAGAATTTTCCACCTTTCTGTTCTCTGTTCTTATAAAGCAAGAGATGGACGTTTGACTCTGATGAACAGTAACACAGGACCCAACAAGACAAGCACGTCTCACAGTGCAGCCTGTGATTTTCAGTGGAATTCTCCTTGTGCCCAAACATCCACTTTTACACAAATGTATTTGGTGCCCTTCTGTAGCTGCACATGCCAGACTGTCTTATAGCTGGCATGTCCTTTTAGGCCTGTGATTTGCCCATCAGTCAGTTTCCTCACATCCTTGCTACACTGGCTAGATTTGCATCGTTAAATTGGCATAATTTTAAAAACCCCACAAATTCAAAATTAAATAAACGTAATACATCAGACCATAACTGTTATACTACAGCCTAGACATCATAGAATAGCTACTGCTACATAATAAAATTATGCATGTGAATGAAAAAATGAGCTGTAGGTGTTGAATGAGAGATCTGAACATGGCAGGTTTCTCATATTTAAAGCACACACAAAAAGCCTATTGAAATGTAATCTGTCTTCTTGGCACATTTGAAGAAGTTTTGAATTTGTTTTTTGTATTGGAAATGTAATTCATGTACCTATATGTTCCTTTCAAATATTAAGCATGCTCTTTGGCAGGTAGCATAGTAAAGACAAAATGGGCAGTCGAATATTATTTTCTTGATGTCAGTTAGAAACACAACAGCCTCCCCTAAGTCTTAGATTTCTGTCATTTGCCTAAAGTGTGCCCCTGGCCTTCCATGTCCTTTCTCTTACATGCCACCAGGGTGGATGAGTGATAGTCATATTTGTGATAATTGAAGGTCACAAGATGTGTGGTGGAGTCCATTTCCCTTCTGAGCTTTCCCTGTATGATGTTTCCATAAGGGAAATAATGCCTGCTTGTGTTTAGATGATTGTGTGGGCAGGAGTGTGGTGATTGGTAAAACTGCATGTATGCAAATCCTAATGTTTTCCTTCTTGCATTTACATTCATCACATGGAAACATATGTACATCTATTGATAAAGGTGATTGCAAAAGCTGTTAATCACTCCTGGAAAGTGAAATCACAAACTGCAAAGGTTTCTTGCCAGGGAGCATGTACAAATGACAGTGCCACCTGTTGTTTAAACCAAAGAATTGCTTCAAATTCTGTTGAACCAATACAGGGACCAACGCTAGGAGTCAATTTCTCCTCACTCAAATGAAAACACCAACTCCTTATTTATAATTTCATATATTTGCTGTAAAATGGGCTATCAAATGTGAGTTTTCACAGTGTACAGGAAAATAATTTATTCGGTCCTTGTCAACATTGTTCTTGGATTTCAACGCTTTCTTACATATAATGGAGCTTGAAGTTGCCCATTTTGAATGCCTTTTTCCATCAAGAAATTAGAAAATGTCTCCCTGTATAGCTGCCAGTGATAGATGATAAGATAGAATGTTTGGGACTAGTGTTGATGGATTATGTTCCGTCATCCAGTGAGCATTTGTTAGCTAATCTCAGTGCATAATGATAACAACAGCCAATACCACCTTCAGATGTGAAGCAGAGTATGTTTTAGGGCTTTCAACCTTTTGCAAGTTCTTATACCTGGCTTCTTCATCTGTAAAACAGGAAATTCAAGTCAGATCAGATCAAAAGATCTTGAGGTTCACTCTATTTACAGCTGTATGCATGTACTTGTGAGGTTATCTTGCTAATATTCTGCTAGACCTCTAAATATATAATAAATATAAAATATAGATTTCTAGTCCAAATGCAGTACTAGACTTCATTCTCCCTGAATCACATGTGGTGACCAGGTGATGATAAGATGGCTTCTCTAGTGGTCTAGTCTCATGATTCTGAGAGTATGTGTCATAGTCCATTTCCTATTGCTGTAGTAAAATACCTAAGGCTGAGCACTTTATGAAGTAGAGAAGCTTTTTTAGCTCACAGTTTTGGAGGCTGAGGGTCCAAGTGGTAACCTCATCTGTTTGGCCTCTACTGTGGGCCTTCTGGCTGTGTTATAACAGATGACACCACAGGACAAGAAAGAAGCAAAAGAGCACAGGGAAAAACCAGGTTTGCTCCTTTATACCAACCTACTCACTCTCCAGGGAACTAAACCACTCCTGTCAGATCTAACCCACTCCAAGAGGCCAGCATTGATCCCTTCACAGGGACAGTCCTGACCAGTCACTTGTCTCTAGGCTCCACCTCTTAAAGGTCCCACTGTCTTTCAGTACTGTCACACTGGGGACCAAGCTTCCAGCATATGAACTCATAGGGGACAAATGGTGCCAAACCATAATATCATGTTACCTGTCATTCCTGGGAAAGTCTCCAAAATTTTTATAGGAGACTCACAGATAAAGTAGGATAAACATGGCTTTCCTTGGGGAAGAACCATCATCCTTTAACTCTTTTCAGTCTAATAGTTTTAAACTTCAGCACATAACACCTAAATAGATGCCAGAAATGTCCATTTAAAACATATCAAACCAAGTGTGGTGGTGCACACCTGTAATCTCAGCACTAGGAGGCTAAGGATCATGGAAGTGCAAGGCCAGCCCAAACTACACAGCAAGATCCTGCTTCTAGCAAGCAAAAATTTATTATGGTTAATATCTGTAGTTATAGCAGCTACATCCTGGAGCAAGTATTTTAGACCTCTTAATCTTAAGCATGGATAATTTTTTTTTGATCCAAGAAATATTTTAAGATGAAAAATAAACATCTCCCCATCCCCTTTTCTCTTTCCTATTTGGATTTTCTCCATTACACTTCTCATCATATGAATAGGGAAAGATAATTCAGTAACTCCTTGCCAAAAATGCACTCAGATTTCTCTTGCAAGCACTTATTCTAATGTAAACCAAAGTAATAGGAAAAGAAGGAAGAGAGGGAGTTTATTGAATTACATTTAGGCTTTCTTCCTGGCATCACAGGACTTTTAGATGCATGTTGGTCTGGCTACTTGCTTTAGTAGACATTTCTGTGCAGGAGCAAAAGCTAGGTGCAGCTCTTACCGGTGAGTACCTCGTGTTAGGGCATAGGTCCATCTCTGTGTGGAGCTCCTTCTCTGGTGTGAGGCCTTCTAGTCACGGGGGAAAGGAAGGAAAAAAGAAGAGCTTAGTTCAGTTTTAAAGTCCATTTTTGTCCTGCTATAACCACTTGTTGTCCCTAATTGAAAAGATAATTCTGTCTTCTGGTTTTCATTAGAAATCTAGAAGAAAGAGTGAAATTTCTTATAATATCCACATATTTCCACTGATATTTTAAAAGCTGTTGTTTTTTTCAAGTTCTTGTTAGTGTGGATAATATCAAGAGAGCTTTATAACAAAGTTTATAAAATACATAATTTTATCTGAGATAGTCTCACCTCCCAATAGCTTTTTTATTTAAAAATTATTATTATTATTATTATTATTATTAGTTTGTTTTTTTGAGACAGTGTCTTGCTATAGAGTTCAGGCTGGCCTTGAACTCACAGTGATCCTCCTGCCTTAGCCTCCCAAGTGCTGGGATTATTGGTGTGCACCACCACACCTGGCCCAATAGCCTTTTGCTCTTCATTTTTGTTACTGAGCATGGGGTCACTGCAACATTTTGAAAATATTTAATGTCTGAATACTGAGGCCTGACCAGGGAAGCTGAGCCTTACAAATTCTTCCATCTTTAGTATTGGAAGTAGGTGATCTAACTTGGACTCTAAAATTCTTTCTACTATATTATGTACATAAACAAGTATTATGTTTTTGCTTTATGTATATGTGTTTTTGCCTATATGTGAATATACATGTTACAGAGTAACATTTTAATTGGAAATGTATATTCATAAACATTCCCATAACTTCAAAAATATGAAATTTGTTAGCTTACATGAAACTGTAGTAAAGGTAGGATTGTAGAATCCTCCCAGAAGTGGAAGGGACACTTTAGTTAACAGTAGGTTAATTAAGACTTCTCATTTTAAGCTATTGTGTGTCAAAACTAACCTAGACAATCCATCTAAACTTTCTGTTCGTGCTTCTCCTATTATAAGAATGCATAGAGCACTAATAACTTGGTTACTATAGCCCAGGACATTGTGGGCATGATGAAGGATAGTACTTAGCGTACTTTTTTTTTGGATATCGGGAATTAAACTCATGACCTCTCACTTGCCAGGCAGGTGCTGTGCCACTGAGCTATATCCCCAGCCCATAAGTACTTAGCATACTTTGAGTGTGGTCTCACATTGCTGCCTAAGGTTGCACACCACTGTATACTTTTTATTAATTTTGCCACTTTCTGATAGATAATATTCCTGAATGTTGACTGTGTAGTGCCACGCATTTTACAGCTACCTTATTTTCCCTATTTTTCAGCCAAGGAGAGGACACTGAGACTAAGTGGCTTGCCCAAAGTCACCCTGCCAGCAAGTGATGTGTCTGGTACTTGAACTTGAGTCTGTGACTCTAGAGCCTAATTCTTCATTCCTGTACTTGAATGTCTCACTTGGGGAAGGTGCCGTGGTGTCTCAGAGGATTGTCTACATTCTGCAGGCCCACAAAGAATTAATCCTGTGGTTTAATGTCTCAACAGGGATGCTGAGGGCAAAGGAGAGGCTCTTATTTTTAAAACAAATGACTTTGGCATTCATAAAAACAGGAAAACTATGGAACTGCCAGCTCAGGCTGTGTGTGCCAGCACTCCTGCTGTGTTTCTCTGGGTTGCAGCCCTTCGCTCTGCATACTCCCTCCTCCTGTTGCTTGAAAAGGGGGAGGAAAACTTCAGAGGTACAGCTGCTCCCAAAGCACCGTGGTTACCAGAATCTCTGGTATTTACCTTTCAAAATCTGAAAAATAATGATGGCATTCACACAGCCCTCACACCCTCCCGACCCCAGAAAACTTGCAATCCCTGAAATGTTAATGAGGCTGAGGTGGGGAGGAGAAAAGGTAGCCTCCTTCCCAGAAACTCAGGCTAAGCCAGTCCTCAGCTCCCAGGAGCTCTGACTTTCCCTAAGGCCCAAGGCTCGCCTTTATTTCTTATTTATATGGCCTTACAGGATGTATAAAGAGCCCTCAGACAAACACATAGGCCACTGGTAATTGATTTTTCCCTACCACAGGCTCTGTGTGTATGTGGGTAATGGTGCCATTTCTGGAAGGTTTTGTGGAACCCTGAGCATGGCTCATACGTCTTTGTTATAGCCAAGGTTTGAAACCTCTGACCAGCTCACCCTTGTTTTCACCCTATTTCCATGTAAGTAAAGGCCAAGAGAAATGAAGAGACTTCACTTTTGTCACAAAGCATGTAATACTTTGGTACGTCCCCTGGAGGCTATTACCGTAGGACTGAACTCTTTGAGGCATCACCTCTTTTTTGTAAGCTTTTAGTGAGCAGAGAGTGACTTGGCCTTTTTCTTTCTTCTGTCTTTTTTAAAAATAAAATCACCCCCTTGTGCACAGAGAATAGCTTATTACCTGCCTGCTATAATTATTTTAATATTTCAATGTTGTTGTTTTTTTTTCTAGTGCATTTAATCCACCCTCCAGAATTGTGCACTTGCTAGATATGGAATCTCAGACCTAGTTTGAGCCCAGTGGGCACTCTGAAGTTAGGCTGCAACAAGACAGCTCAAGTTCAGTTTTCTGTGGCATTCACTTGTCTCCTGGAATGCACACACACATGTATTTGTGACAGAAGAAATGGTAGCATGCAGCCTACGTCACTGCTTTCCTGTCTGCTCTCCCATTGTCATTCCCTGCTCAGGTGAAATCAGAAAGTTAGCTGCCTCAGTACATGACTGACCAGAGAACTGAGTCCAGATACCTCTTTTTATAGTTACTATAGATCTCTCCTGGGAGAGGAAAACACTTTGTCTTATAGGGTCACTTTCATCTTAAACCCAAATCTTCCATGAGGCCAAAGACAAGTGCACACCCTTTACATTCTTGCTATCTGCAGATTGAGAAGGACAAATGTGGTCATGGGGAATTGACAGCAGACTTCTACTTAGCCCTGGGAGAGTTGTCTGGCATCAATTGTTGGTAGGTTCTCCAACACGCTTTTTAAGACACCGGGGATGTATCCCCTCTTTCCTCAGGGCCTTACCCTCACCATAGGCAAAGCCCCTCTCAGCAGACTATAACTGACAGCAAGATGGAAGGGCAGAAATCAGGAAATAATTATCCAGATTACATTCATAGAAGTCCGCTCATGGGCTTCTCACCTCCTGGCTGTTACTGTTTTTGAATTTCAAAGTAGCATTTGTTTCTGTGTTCTGAGGTTCCATACTCCTTTACCTTGCTCATTATCAAGTCACCAATAGCTCTGCCATTTTGTATCCTTTGTGTTCCTGATGTTAAGCACACTTAATACAACTGTGGTGTCTGCCTGGAGGGCTCCATTGGAGCCAGCTCAGGTCCCTGATGTATGCGCTCCACCTGAGTTCCCAGGAGGCTGAAAGTCAGGTGCTTGTTATGTGAGGCAGGTCAGCGTTTGGCATCTGTTGCCCATTTAAGTGTCTGTTGCTTTACATATCAGGAAGTCTGTAGCTGAATTCAGTTTCCTTTTGATGTGTTCTGGTTTGTTTTTGTAGTGCTGGGTCTCAAACCTAGGGCCTGGCATATGGTAGACAAGCGCTCTACCATTGAACTAAACTCCCAGCCCTGATTCTCTTTTTTAAGATATCTTAAGACTAATGAGAACTACGTGAGTTGCTGTCTTTTCCCAGTTTCCCCACATATTTTTTTAAATTTTTTTTAATATGTTGGATATAGAAAGGCAGATGTAAGGCAGAGGCTTTCATCACTCAGGATTTCCATCTGGGAGAGGGGAGGCTGAAAGTGCTGTTGCAGGGAAGGGGCACACAGGTGCGTCTAGCCTGAACATTGCTGCGCTGTCCCTGCCACACATGTATGATATCTCCCAGACCTGCACCACCCTCTCCAACACACCCTGCCTCAACACCGCCCTCATCAGTTAGAAGGTAGAATAGTAAGACTTGCTTTTCCTACAAGTGTATTTTTTTTTACTCCAGCAACTTTAAAATTTACTTCAGGGAACCATTGCATATAGTTAGATTTCCTCTAGCAACTGGCAGATGTTCATGTTTAACACAGACAACAAAAGCACATTCTTTGCTTTTTAAAACAAATCTTAGAACATCATAATTGATTTCCAGACATTCAGTCAAGATTTCCCTTTCATCTCACCCTTTAAATAGTTGCTTGTCTTTAGAGTACACAAAATTTACTCACGGAGCTTGGAAACAATTATGACCTCAAACTCCAAAGCCAGCACGGGGGCCAGCTTGGTATGGAGGCATATGGAAATAACATGTTTGAATACCAAGAACGGGTGCTCTGACCACCAGCTATGGCTATGTCCATATGCTGGCCCTGGCACATACCCTTCGTCCAGTGAAGATGCAGTGACCAAAAGCTGCAAGACTTGGTTTCCCCAGTATTTCCTTTTTAAATCTCCTTTGTAGTTTTCATAGGATTCTTTGCTTGGCAGAGGAGTCAGTGGTAAACAGCTATGTATGTTTTACTTTTGTAGTACCATTTTGAAGATGCCGCTTTCTGTCCATAGGTGCAGTCCTATTGACTAGTTGCAGAAACTGGGTCTGCTACCAAAGTCCGGTGTTATCCCAGCAAGGACAAGGAATGAAGTACACTGGGGCAGTTTTGATGTGTTGGGTTCACATTATCTAATTTTAGCTTCATGGCAGCCCTTCATAGAGACAGGCGACCATTCCCATCTTAGATGAGCAAACCATTATTCAGGGAAGCTGCCATAAGCCCGACAACCTAGTTTGTTGAAAAACCAGGACTGAAAATCAAATCCAGGTCCAAGTGAAGCATTGACTCCACCACACATGGCTGTTCGTCAGCTGTAAGCCTTGCTTTGCTACTGTGGCAAAGATAATATACTCTATCTACTGACTGTCAGGGCAATGGCTGGATTTGAGGCTTATCCTATTGGGCTAATTAAGAAATGACAAAGCTAGGAAGAGCCGACATATGTGAACTTTTTCTCTTAACATTCATACTATAACTCTTCCTCCTTAAAATTTTTAAATCGTGGTCCCCTGATCTTTTATTTCTGGTAGTCTTATCACATGGTACTCCCCAAGGAACAGTGTTTACTTGCTCAGCATTGTGTGTTGCCCCACCCTAACCTGACTCGAGACCACCCTCTTCCAGTCCTCAAACCTTGCCACACCCTTTGTGCGCACGTCTGTTCTCTGAGCTCCCGGGACACTGTCTCCTGCATGAGGATGCCGGATGAAAGCCTGGAAAGGTTATTTTGTTTAAATTCCTTCCTTGAAGTTGCTTTGGTGAAGGAGCCAGGCTGGAAATCATACCAGAACAGTCGTGTTTCATAGTTACAGTGTAATTGGGAGACTGTAATTCATGGCCATTAAATTGCTTCCTTTGAAGTATAAGAAAAACCAGAACAACTTTTATGGCCCTTTAACCCACAGGATTATAGTACACATGAATTAAAGTCAAGTGTGTTATGAACTCTTCCAGGTACCATGGCTGGCAGAATTCCATCTTCACCCCAGTGCTTATTAACTGATCGACTTTCAAGTGAAAACTAGAGTGTGGGGTATCTGAATAGTAGAAATCTTTTCTCTCCTTTTTCCATCTAAAAAACATATTAGAGATGAGAATTCTTACTGTGGTAATTTGACTAAAAATTAGAATTATTATTTCTCCTCTGTATCTCTTTATGACAGGGCTGCAGAAAAAGTACTGACATATGCTTAGCACCTTCTAAATGCCAGCACTGTGCCGGCCATTGTGCATACGTGTTTCCATGCAGTCTTCCCAACCCTGTAATGTCGATGTTATGGAGAGGAATAGGGAAGGGAAATAAATTAAATAACAAATTCAAGGTCACCCAGTGTCAGTACCTGAGTGCCAGCTGAGATCTAAGCCAAAACATGTGATTTTGCCCCCATGCTATCTTGTTTCCCAGAACTTATACCTGAGGACATGGACAAATTGTTAACTCAGTGAGAGTCCCTTATCTTGTGATGATCAGTCGCACAATAAGTCTCTGACATACTGTTGTACTTTCTATTTTGTTATTGTTTGTTTGCTTGCTTGTTTGTTTGAGTCTGAGTCTCCCTGTGTAGCTGAGACTGGCTTCAAATTGACAGTCCACTTTATTCGACGTCCCAGAGGTGTCATAGGCTGAGAATACAGACGTGCGCCACCATACCTGGCTATGTTGTATCTGTTTTAAAGAAAATTTCATAGGAAAACTTCGGAGAAAATAAAGCAAAAATTGTATAGTGGTATTTAATGCACAATACCAGATATATTTATAGTTTATAGATCATAAACTTATATTCATGTTTCATGATACCAATTTGTGTAAAAGAGTGTTTAAAATAGATGCAATTACAAAAAAGAGACAGTTTATGGTTCTGAAAAAGGTCATATCTTTTAAAGGGCAATGTATTTTTTATTGAAAATCTTGTTAGCTGGGCTGATTCAAATGACTGTAGGGAAGGGAATCTATGAGATATGGATTGTAAAGTTATGCTCCACTTGTTCTGAAAGGAAGTAACCAATGGGACACAAAATATTTGAAGCTCAGTTGTACGTATTTATTAGTACATATTCTGTAACTTCTTATTATTGCCTGGAATATTTAAAATACACAGTCATTTCTAAATAGTTCTCATAGGTCATCATAAGTCCCACCACTCCACTAGATGGTGCTGTGGTAGCATAGATACACCTGCTACCCCACTGGGGTTTGAGAAGTAGATAGGAAGTGCCTGTTGAGGAACCCCAAGCCTAATGAAGTGTAAGTTATGGCTCCATGATATCCCCAGTTCTAGTTCTGGTTCTGGTTCAGTTCTTCTGTGTGTCTGCACATCTTTGCTTGGTATTTCTTTGCCTCGTTGACATCTTTTGCTCTACCTCTTCCAGCATATCTCCTCTCACTGAGGCTTATCCACTAGTTCTCTCTACCTATTACCCTCTCCTTCTTTACCCTACCTTTCACACCTCTTTTCCCCTGGATGCATATGGAACACATTTCTGTTGTGCACAGTGAATTGAGAAGCTTTTGTGTGAGCCCTGCACTGGAGCCAAATGACAGATGATGGAGGCTACCTTTTAAGGAGATGGTCTCCTTACTCTCCAGATGAGTTTTCCCTCATGCCTGCCCTGGTCTCCCCCATGGGCTCACCTTGCTGTTTGTCTTCACAGTGAATTTGCTTCTCAAACATGATAGGTTTGGTTCTAGCAAATATAATTATAAAAAGAATTGGGTCTCTGCAATGGAGGTGTTGGATATAGAAGGTATGTACAGAGTATCTGTGGGACACAGGTACTGCCCCACACTCATTCTGGGGATCACCTAGAACCAGAGCTAAAAGGAAGGTTCCAGAAACTCTATCTAAATATCTTAAAGTGAGAAATGAAGTTCCAGAGTATCTTACGTCTCCTCCCAACCACTTCAGTGCTCTATGCCAAGTAGATGCCAGATCCCAGTATGGAGAACCCTGCTGTGTAATGGAAGGAACTGTCTGTGAGTAATATTTTAGGGTCTACAGTCTTGAAGAGTATCAGTTAAAAGAGCAACATCTGTGTGACTATCATTTGTAATTCAAAAAGAAAATCATCTAAAATATTTTCAGTATTTCTCATAAGATGTTAGTCATTGCTGTTTAAGATTATTGTTTTCGTCTTTAAACCACAAAGCAAAGCCTGGGAACACACGATGGGAAATTGGCATGTTTCTTCGATTTCAGCAAGGGCAGCTAACATAAAAACTCTTCATCTCTAAAATATGATGAAATCCCCATATCCTTTGGTGTCTAGAATTAAGCTAGACACTGTCTTTGCCATAATACTCTCTCACGCTGTCTCTTACATAAATCTTTTAAAATATCTACACCCTGTAAGGTTTAAGATGGGTTGGCAGGAGGAGGAGGAGAAGGTGCTTAGAGGAATCAAACTTGTGGGTAGGCAGACATGTTTGGACTTGCCTGGCATATATTTCTTCTTGGTGCAATTCATTTTCTGTTGACATAAAACTTCCTTACTAGTCAGGCACAACACTTTTCTGGGCTGTCATTTAATTCACACAATCAAGTTACAAGAAGTTCAGGTGAATAGGTTGGAAGGCTGTGTTGGGAAGTGGCCTGATATGACATCAAATATGGTTCTGTCTGGTGACCTTTGGGATTCATTTGCATTAACCTTGCTTCCATCGTCTGTCAGAGGCTGAAGACATTGAATTTCTTTGATGATATTTGGGTGAAGTACTGTAAAGATGTTTATTGGTGAACTTTTCCTTGCCATCACAAGACTTTAAAAATTAGGTGCAAGCTTACTGAGAATAAACTAAGCAGTGTCTAAGTTATCTAGAGATGTAATTTGGGTAGAATGTGAAATACCATGTGATCGCTTTGTTTGTGAACTCTGTATTCCACAAGCACAAGATAGAGATTAGCAAATATTCTGTGAGACTAGGTTATGTTAAATGTATTATTTGATTCTAGAATCTTGCAATTTCGTAAACAAAGTGGTTCAGTAACTAACCAGTGATCATGTAAGCCTTGCTTATAGGCCATGTATTTAAGTTCTGTGTCATCTTGATCAATAAATACTGTAGAAATGAAATTCCTTATTAACTATTTGGCTATGTTGCAAATTAAAAAGTCATTTAAGTGTGTGTATAGTGGGGGCCAGGAGAATGGAAAACAGGAAAGGTTTTTAGGATTTGGAGAATGTATGTCATCTTTGGTTTGGGGGCATGGCCAATTGTATAAGCTATTGCAGAGAGACATGGGAGGAGAGAGCTTTCTGCAAGATGCATCTCTGCCTTCCCTACTAGGAGACCAGGGAGAGAGGAGTGACCCCCATCTCTGTCTTCACATCCAGTTTCCACTTCATCTTCCATGTTCCTTTTTTCTGCTCTCGGCTCTTTCCCCTTTCCTTCTCTTTTTTCTGCCTCTTCTGGGAAGAGTTGAGAAAACCTGACTCGGTGTCACGCTATGTATCACTGTCTATCTGGCTTGAGGGTAGGAAATAGGGTGAGGCACAAGGAACAGATAGCTGTTTGTGTCTGTTTGTCTACAGCCTGTCAGGCACAATGCCTTCATTGAAAAGCAAGCACCAAGATTTATATATCTTATCATTATCAAGGAGTTTTATTCTGAGAAATTAGGCAAGAGAAAGTGTCTTCAGTCAACTATTACTGAGTGCCAGCTAGGAATCCAGAACAGTCACACCTCACTTACCTCATGTAACTTTCATAACAGCCCTGTAAGGTAGATCTCTCATGCCCATTTCAAAACAGAGAAACTAGGATTCAAAACATTCAGTGAACTGGTCAGCACATTGCCTGGTGCCTACTGGACAGTCAATAAATGCTTGCTAATGAAGAAGTGAGGAAAATAAGTCCTTAAGTCAGGATTGAAAACCAGATTTTATACTCTCAAGTCCAGCACTCTTTCTGCTTTATTATTTATTTCCTACGAGGGGCTTGGACAAACTTAAAAGATTGCTAGTGTTCTATATTATTTCTTCAACAAGTTCTGTTTGACTTTTAAAGGATAAGAATATGTTGGTTTCATCAGTGTTTATCATTCTTTCTTTCGCTTTAACCTATGATTATTTATACATCCCTATCCTTAACCTCCTTTTTTCTGATCTTTATATGAGCAGGCAGCTTAGTTGTTAAAAATACAATTTCTAGATCTACACTTCCTAGGTATAAATCCAGGCTTTGCCACTTTCTAGCTGCGTGACCTTGGAAAGGTTGCTTCTATGTGTCTCAGAATCATT
Source organism: Chinchilla lanigera (assembly GCF_000276665.1). Taxonomy (NCBI): domain Eukaryota; kingdom Metazoa; phylum Chordata; class Mammalia; order Rodentia; family Chinchillidae; genus Chinchilla; species Chinchilla lanigera. Next base: position 8,997,715 of record NW_004955406.1, on the reverse strand, counting down.
AACTTTAAAACGAGGATAAAAATAGAATCTATTGCCAAGTGTTATTGTGATAAGCACATGAGTTAATATATGTAGAGCAACTTAAAAACTCTAGGCACAGATATAAATGTGGTCAGCATAGCATTATTGTTAACATTGTACGTTTTTTCTACTTTTTTTTTTTTTTAGTGCTGGGGATTGAACTCAGGGCTTCGTGTGCATAAGGCAAACTCCCACAACTGAATTATATTAGTGCTCTATCTTTTGAAGTGTGTCATTATCATGTACTCTCCCTCTTTTAAAAAAATTTCTGGAATAAATTCTTTGTTCTTTTAATACTTATATTGTTTTCTGCACTATGTTTCAGTTTTGTTTGGTCATTTGGGCTTTTGTTTTGCGTGTGTGTGGGGGGAGTAAAATATATGTAACATAAATTTTACCATTTTAATCCTTTTTTTCTGATGTTAGGTATGGAACCTAGGACCAAGCATATACTAAATACCGCTCCACCACTGAACCACACTCTCTGTTCCATCTGAACCATTTTTAAGTATATGCGTTAGTGGTATTACCTGGATTCATAATGTTTTGCAGTCATTACCACTATTTCCAAAATATTTTCATAGCCAGGTGCATGCTTATAATTCCAGCACTCTGGAAGGCTAAGGCAGGAGGATTGCAAATGTGACCCCAGTCTGGGCTCAAAGTGAGTTGCTGCCACAAAATAAAAAATTAATAAAGGCCTAGAGATAGCTCACTACAAAGGTGTTGAATTCAATTCCCAGTATAACACCAAAACAAAGCAAAAATGTTTTCATTACCTTGCATAAATCTCTATCCCATTAGGAAATAATCTTCCACTCCTCATCCTCTAGCTTTTGGCAGTTACCCTTGTACTTTCTATCTCTGTAAATTTGACAATTCTAGGTACCTCATATAAGTGGAAGCCTGTGGTATTTGTTCCTTTGTGTCTGGCTTCTTTCACTTAGCACGATGCTCACCCATGTTGTGGCATGTGTCAGAAGCACATTCCTTTTTTTGGCTGAATAATATTCCATAGTGTGTGCTGGGCACATTTTGTTTACACAGTCATCTGTTCGTGGGCAGAGTTGCTGGATCAAATGGTAAGTCTGTGTTTAACTTTTGAGGAGCTGCCAGACCATTTTGACAGCAGTGACACCACTTTATGTTCTCTTGAGCAGTGCACAAGGGCTGCAACTTCCCACATCCTTTCCAACATTTGGTTTTCATATATTAAATGGTATCCATTCTAATGAGTGTGGAGTGGTGATATCTCATTGTCATTGTTACCTAGTATCTTAATGGAAATATTGGCTAGTATAAAGCAAATTTCTAGTAAAAACCAAAGACATCAAGCTGTATTTCAGATATGACTTCTTAGTTAAGTGATTGACTTAGAATTACCTATTCAAAAAGCATTGTTTTTTGTAGGAGCTTCAAAAAGTTCCAAAATCCTGGGAGTTCAGAAAATGAAGTTTCATTATCCTTTTGACCTGGGGTTAATGAGCTCTGTGCCCTTCCAAAGATGGATAAGAGATGATTGGGATGTTACTGGAATGGGGGTTGTTAGCAGGAGATACTGCTTTTTCTTCATGTCTCTTGATGAAATATGGTGAGCCAAGCCTCAGGGGAGCCAACTTGTGGCTGAACCTTTGGAATTCACTCGCTCACAATTGTTGGCTGCGTTGGCCCTGGCCCAGCATAACATTTTCCCTGGAGGAATGCCACACATTGGATTTCCTGGTCTGTAGCCTGTTATTGTCAAATCTTTCAGACAGGATCAGAGACGTTTTGATTTGTGTAGGCATTGCCAGAATAGTACCTATGCATGACCTCTTCTCTGAGTACTTGCCAGAGAAAGTTGTTGTCTCTTTAGGGCAGTTTAGGGCTTGTAGGCACACATGGTGATGGTTGGTCCCTCTCCCCGCAGTTCTCATCATTCTCTGACTTGCAAGGCCTCTGCCCTCACTCCTTATTTTTGTGCTTCCTCCTTTGTCTCAATACCCTCAGCTGCCCTGAGTCTTAGATTATTAGCTGCCGGTGAAATTCTGGGGAATGGTTGGGAGTCACGAGTGCCCTTTGCATAGCTGCGTGACCTGGGGAGAGTCCCTAACTACACAGCACTATCCCGCACACCTCCTGACCCTACCCAAGCCCACAGCTTGGTTTTTCTCAGGGAAGATAATCTTGCCAGTATTGATTCACAACTAAGATGGAATGCAATCATATGAGGTGAAAGTGCTCGCTAGAAATGTTAGTTGCAGTTAATCATACCTGTCAGAAGCTTTTGGAGAAGAGGGGAGGTCTTCTGTGTTTCTCAACACCAGATGTGTTCAGAGGAGCTCAGTAAATTTCCAGTTGAGAGAAAGATGCTCGCACTCTGACATCACATGAAAGCTCTCATTCTCCAAGGCTGGATCCCCCAGCAAGGTCCCCTTGTCTTCTATTAACACTCCGGTGGCTCCATTGCTATGAGATGGCTTTGGCTTCCTGTTCCTTTTGCTTCTGCCCACATTTGGCACATTTTAATAAGTATACTAACTGTCTCATTGTTTAGGGCCAGTGTGTCATTTCAATGATTAAAACTCAAGCCTTGGGCTGAGTTCAGAAGCCCTGTGAGTGCCAGACCAGACACGGATGCACCCGGGGACACACTTCCTGCACAAACGCTCCTGGGAACAGACACCGTGGTGTTCTGCACCCGGTGAGGTAGTGTCCTTGCAAATTCATAAGTTGCAGCCTTGCTGGGGTATACGTTGTGTTAGGGTTTCAGAATTGGGGGCACACTCCTTCCTATAATCCCTCTTGCTAAGGAATAAAAAGGGACTGAAAGAACTTAAAACTGAAGCTTACAATCAACAGCTGGCTGAGAACAGGAATGTACCAGGTTGTGGTACGTGCAATTTTCTCCATAGAATAGAACATAATTCAGAAGCCAGGGGTTACTTTAAGTACTGGAATAAAAACTTTCTTTTTGTCAGAAGTTTATCCTCCTTTGTGTTGAGCACCCATCTGGGCTCTGGGAATGCAATAGATAACTAGATAGATAAGGCCCTCGTCTGATACCTGTTGGTTTTGTTTTCAAGTGACTAGATGTCAGTGGTTTAAGTAATCCCCATGTTGTGAATTCTATTTCTTCCATGCTTAAGTAACCCTTGGATCATGAATTGTGTTCTGTTCTATGGAGAAAAGTTCCATTCATCACAACCTGCTACACCCCTATTCTCAGCCAGCTGGTTGACAAGAATGTGCTGTTGATTGTAAGGATCTGGGAAATGGTGAGCTGCTCTGGAAAGTTTGTCACCCACGGACAAACAAGTTTTCCTTTAGCATCCTCTCTATGCCCAGGAGCATACAGAGAATTATTCCGGAATGTATGCCTTGCCAATGTTCTTTTCCTAAGAGCAGCACAATGTCTGTGCTCTTTGGGAGTTTGTGTGTGCATACTGACCGTACTTATAGAGTAAAACCAGTGTGTTTAGCATTCATTACACTGACCATTGTGAACTGCCAGAAATATATTAGATGTTGAGGCAGCTCGACACTGCAGTGGGTATTCATCTCAGTCCAGAAACTCCAGTGTGCAAGAAGTAACATTTCAGGGTTTCTTTCCTATAAAATCACTCAGCTTCTGGCTCTGATCTTGCTTCCCCCTGGCTTGATGGGCAACTTAATCTTCCCTTTGGGCTGTAGGATCATCCCCAGGACCAGTCTGTTAGGGGTGTGGGTCTCAGCCTATCCTACATCTGCACATCTGTGGCTCGCTTCTTGGCCATACATAGGACCCAGGAGTTCTCCATACCTCTATCTACTCTGATTCTCCTTTTGGGGAAGTCATGCTGCTGGGGTAGTGGTGCTGCCAAGAATTGGGGCCTAGCCCCCTATTTTGTCCGACCTCTGGGACTCATTGGTCCTTCCCTTCCCCCACCACATCCCATATTTTACTTTTTTTTTTTTTTTTTTTTGCGGTACCGGGGATCGAACTCACGACCTTGCGCTTGCCAGGCAGGCGCTTATGCCACTGAGCTATATCCCCAGCCCCCATATTTTACTTTCAACACTGCCACATACTGCCCTGAGGCACAGAACAGCCTGCTCCATGTTAGAAAAACAAAGAGGCAATGTGTGGAGAAGAGAGTAAATTAATGTCTCACAAAATCATCCAACCCCACCATTCATATTGTGTAGTCCATAAAGATTTACCAAACGTGTTGACATAAATTATCTATTTAATCCTCATAGCAGTCTTATGGGTTTGTCTAGTGGAAGTCATAAAAACAATAAATAAATTAATGGTAGGTCCAGAGTTCAGGCCTAGTTATTTCTGCTCTATCCAGTGAACTTTCTGGAACACAGTGCATCTTCTCAGGTTGTTGGGGATTGTGTGAAACCATCTCAGATATACAGCATTAACAAGCACGATACTCTGTTTGGTGGGCATTAGGAACATCTAGGTAAATGTGCTTTGTTTTATTTATTTGCATTTTTTTAAGAATTTAATTTTGTAAGGTTAGATTTTTTTTAAAGATTTTTCCTTTTTGCAGCATCTGGTTTTTTGAGGTTTCTTCATCTCTTGTTTTCTTTATCTGATTCCATACCACCTATTGCTGTGATCTGCCTACAGGTAGATAATAAGGGAGAAGGGCTTGGTGAATTAAGCAACATCTGTTTTTAACTAAGGGTGCATCATTTTATTTTATGACTAGGGTCTTTCCCATTTCTGAAATGATGCCAGAAATGCCTAATGAAACTATATAACTCTCAACCCAATTTATGACCATCCCTTATTATCATGTTTCATGTTTGATAAGATTAAGTTCAGCACTACTCAGTTTGGAAGGGGGTTGCTATGAGTTCCAAACAGCAGTCACCTGTATGGGAAAGTCAGAATATGAGTTTCCAAACTATTGCAGACTCAGTGGCTTTAAAACTCACAAATTTAATCATCTTACAGTTCTTTAGGTCAAGAAGTCCAATGTGTACCCATTGGACTCAAACTCAAGATGTCGTCAAGGCTGTATTCCTTCCTGGAAGCTTTAGGGAAGGATCTACTTCATTGCTTTTTTGGTGTTTTTAGAGACCACTCCTTTTCCTTGACTTAGGGCCTCTTCCTCTAAACCAACATTGTTTATTTCAGTGAGGAATCTGGGTTGCAGGAAATATCCTTGTTTCTGAGAATGTTGATTGAATATTCGAATGCAAATAATAAATCTACTTGTTGCTTATGTTGCATATTTCCTTTCTAATTTTAGCCTCCAGAAAACATATTAGGTCCAGAAATTTCTTTCAAAGTTCAGATGATATGAGCATATAGAAGCAGGTAGGGAAGACTTCTCTATATCACCAATTTTCTCTCTTAAGAAAAAAGGTGAAAAGTAACAAATGTAAGAGATATATCACTCTTTTCCCTCAGGTAACCCAAGATGATGGTAGAATTTAGAAGGTTTTTTTTTTTTTTTTGGTGTTTTTGAGACAGGGTCTCCCTATGCAGTTCAGGCTGGACTTGAGCTCACTTGGTAGCCCAGGCTGGTCTTGAACTCACAATGATTCTCCTGCCTCAGCTTCACAAGTGCTGGGATTACAGGCATGTGCCACCATGCCCGGCCTAGAATTTAGAGTTTTGAGGTACTGTAGAAAACATTCCAGAACAGATGTCTTATTTGGTGTGTGTAATATTTTTTTAAATTGAGTTTTTATACTTTAAGACAGAGTAGGATAGGACTTGAGTTTTCTGCCTTTACTGTAGAAAACTTCATTTAGTTGTTAAGCTCTGAGTAAGTTTAAGGAGATTGGAGAAGACAGTAAACCATCTTTAGCCCCATAAATGCTGCCATACTAAATTGAATTATAAGCCTCTGGGAAGAAAAACAAAACATTTGTAATTGGAAATCAGCAGTGCAAGATGGAGATTGTCTTTCTTTTTTATTCCTTTAATACAAGGTAAGACATGTAGGAGGCTTTGTTACTTTCTTACCATGTATTCAACTAACCACTCTTGTAGCCTTTAATGACTCAGTGGTTGTTTATTGCCATACTGTTGCATGTCCAGTCCCATATCAGACATTGGACATATTCAGTAAGCTATTTGTGCTACTTTGCTCAGAAGTTTGAGTGTAAACTAGGGATAGGGATACTGTCCTTGGGGTACTCACAGCATAGTTTAGGGATAGACAGACATGCGTAAAATCCACAGTGGATTAGAGATGACAGAGAGGACCAGTAAGTTGCTGTAGGAGAGAGGGGTTTTTCTTAAAAGACCTTGCAGCAGAGGAAGCATTTAACTTGGGCCCTGAAGGCAAGAAGGGTTTCTTCAGAGAAGGGAAAAAGGTGTTTCGGGGCTAAAGAAGCCTGCTGCCAGTGTTAGACATTTTTTTTTGTTTTGTTTTTTTTTTTTTTTGGTTTTTCTCCGGTACCAGGAACTGAACTCACGACCTTGCGCTTGCCAGGCAGACGCTTTGCCGCTGAGCTAAATCCCCAGCCCCCAGTGTTAGACATTTTAATACAGGTGTTAATTATATAAATTGTCTAAAAAGTCATGGAATCATAAAGTTGAGAATGATTTGATTGTATCTCATCCTCCCAACCAGAGGATTTTGGATAAGTTACAATAATGTCAATCTTGGTCTTGGTTCAAACAACTTCAAACCTTTTAGCTGACATAACATTAAGGAAATTTGTTAGTTCACAAATCTGAAAAGTACAGTTAAGTCTTCAGCTGTAGTTTGATAAAGACTCTTGGTAGCAAAATGGCTGCTGTGCTAGTCAACCCTCCATCACTGTGACCAAATATTGACAAAACAATTTGAAGGAGAAAAATTTATTCTGCCTCACAGTTTTAGAGGTTTCAGTGCATGGATGCTTGGCCTCACAGAGCATCATGGCAGCAGGGGCATGGAAAGCTACTCACTTCAGGACAATAGAGACAGAGACAGAAAGGCAGAGGGAGAGACGGAGAGACAGACAGAGAGAGAGAGACTGAGTGACCTACTTTCTCCCCCAAATCCCACATCCTAGCGTTTCCACTGCCTTTTAGTAGCAGCACCACTGTCCAGTCTTTAACATATGAGTCTTTAGGGGTTTTCTAGATCTGAATGGTAACAGCTGCTGAGTGTCAGGTCTCACACTGGCACGCCACACAATGTACAGGAGGAGATTTCCCTTCCCTTCAGTCATCAAACAGAAGTCCAAGAGTGCATTCTGATTGGCCCATTCTAAGACACATGGCCAGCCTCCTTCCCAAGCCACTCTTTTTGGTCAGAGGAACAACATCTGCTGATTGGCCGAGGCTCTGGTTGCTGTCTGTTGGTGTAACAAGGGGACCAGCTGCTTGGATTAGTCCAGTTCAAGGCCGTTCGATGAAACTCTCATTTGAATCCAGTTCCTCCATATCACATGGCTGCTTCGTTTTGTCAGCTAGAGGCGGGAGCAGAAAGAACAGATGAGGAGGGAGCCACTGCTCTCTACCTACAGAGCCTGGGTGGATGGTTATAGTTCAGAATAACAGACATGACTTGATGCTGAGCACCTTCCACTGCCGGAGACAGTGTATGGAATTTTACTTAATTATCTCTCATTCTTAACAATAGTTGTGGTGAGTATTCCTTGGTAATTTCCACTGAGACTCAAAGAGTAAAAATGACTTGACCAATGTTACACGCCAAATGGTGACCAAACCAGGAGTGAAAACAGTAATGTGTATGTCCAGAGACTGAGCTGTCCCCATGCTAGCATGATACTGTAGGAGGGAGCTGCTGCCTCGCATGGGAAACTCTGAATGTTAGGCGTTTGTCTGTGTCTGTGTGTGTTTTTGTGTTTCTGTCTTCGTGTATGTGTAGGTATATTTTGTGGTTTGATTTATCTTTTCACTGAATGTAAAGCTAAACCTGGCTCTGAGTGATTCCATCACTTTATTCTGCTTCAGAGGTATACAGCAGGAGTTTTCAAACTGTTGTAAAAATGTTGTTGTTATTTTGTTTTTTGTTTTTTTCCTCTTTAAAAAATAAATTAGCTTCCTTGTCTATATGCCACATCATTTAAATCAGAATCTGGAGGTGGGATCTTGACTACTGTTTTTTCTTTTGCTTTGGTTTTATTTGTTATTCTTGTTTGGGGTGTATTTTTTGTTTTAAAGTTCCCTGGAGATGATTCTCTGGTGCAGATAGGCTTGGGAATTCCTCCTTTAGAACACAACTCAGATCCTTTCTCTACCATATTACAAAGTTTCAAAGTTGAAAATTGCTCTGTCATGTCTCCCATGGGCATTTGTTGCCTTGGCCTGTAGTGTGCCTAAGAACTGAGGCTTGGAATTGGTAAGACCAAATTCAAACTCCATCTGCATTGTTGATAAGTCATATAGCACGTTGGGGCAAGTCTCCTAATATTTCAAAGCCTAGCTTTTTTATTTATGAATTGGGAGTATTGCAAATTATATTTAAAGTGTTGTTGTGAGAAATAAGTTAAGAAAACATAAGAAGCCTAACATACAGCAGGGATAAGAAGGTATTACTTGTTATTAATAAATATTCAATTTCCTTGATTCCTTCAGCTCTTTTTAAAATAATGTTCTTCTAGATCTTTGTCTGTTACTTCTACTTTTTGTTTTTTTTTTAAATTTTTTTCTCTGGAAATGTAATTCTCCTCCATTTTCTGAAAGAGCAGTGATAGGAGATAGATGCTACCACAAAACTCTAAATATCTGACCGTGTCTGTGGACAGTAGGATTGTAATGTCTTGTGGCCTGAAGACAGAATTTCTACAGCTACACATTTTCTAGATATTAAACATCTTGGAATTTCCCATTTGTTTTTAAGTTCTTTACTCTTAGAGAAATATCAGTATTTACAGAAGTATCTGGATTCGTCAAGATTTTTTGGACATTCTTCTGCTTGGTCTCAGGCTTACAGTGTGTTTGGAGGCATGAATATAAGTAAGTTTCATCATAAAAGTGGGTTTTTTCCAAGGCTGCTTGATCTGTTTTTTATCTAGTAGAGATCTGTCAGCATTTTCCTATTCAGCGACAAGTGATGACTAATTTGAAATGAGGTATGTTCTTCAGCAGACAGCCAACTTGCCCCACAACATGTGCGTTGACATTTACATAAAATGCAAATATGTTCATTTAGTTCTATTTATTTTTGTCTCTTGATTCTCACATATACATTCATTTTCTGTGTCTATGTGAACAAGTTTTTTCTGTATAATATCTGTAAGGCAATAATATCTGTGGTTATTTAAACTTGATGCAGGGCCTGTGCAGTTGGTTTTGAGGCACTTAGTATATTCTTCTTGATGATGCCACGTTACTGCCTGTCTTGCTCTGGGGTATGGGTAGGTCCCCTTTATACTGGAAAAGCCAAAAGTGGAGAAGTGGAAACTTTCTGTTTTTCGATAGTGTGTGTACAGGGTGGGCTTTTCAGGGCAGTAAAGCCTTTACTGAAGACCATGAAAATGTCCGAATGCTACATATTTTAGTCAAATAATTGAAGGATTTACTATTGGCCTTAAATTTTTATATATTTTTGTTTGTGGTATCATAATAATACAAAAGCAGTTGGGCTCATTAAGGGCTGTGTAAGTAATCTATAAAACTTGGACCAGCTACAAGAATAACAGCATAGTTGCATATAGCTTAAATACATATCAGAGTGCCCATCTTTGATTAAAATGTCAGAGTACAAACTTAGGTACTTACAGAAAATGAAAAATTCCAAGTACTCCTTTCCCTCGGCTTCCTTTATTCTTTTTTTCTGGGTTTTTTTTTTTTTTTTTTTTTTTTTTGGTCTTTTTGAGACAGAGTCTCACTATGCAGTTTAAGCTGGCCTTGGGCTCACTTTGTAGCCCAGGCTGGCCTTGAACTCACAGCAATCCTCCTGCCTCAGCCTCCCAGGTGCTGGGATTATAGGCATGGACCACCGTGCCTGGCTTCCCTTATTCTTATAATGACTAGAGAAAAACAGTTGTAATGAGAAAATTTCTCCAAAAAAATCTTTTGAAGGATTCCTAACCACCCCCAAATCCAATTTCAGTGTTACCTCCTGCGATTCCTTGAAGAAATAAAGAAGAAATTAAACATATTCCAATTGAGTGAAGTAAGTCTATGATGTTGGATATCTGAAACATAGTAGGGCAAATTTAAAAGCTAAAAATGATCCTAAAATGTTTATGATTCCCTTATCACCCAGCCAGGGGAGTGTATACCCTTGTTCAGAGTCTCTGTCTGGTGTATCCGATTTTAAAATAATTGTCATGGGCCGGGGATTTAGGTCAGTGGCATAAGCGCCTGCCTGGTAAATGCAAGGTCCTGAGTTCGATACCCGGTACCCGCCCAAAAAATAAATAAATAAAATAAGATAAAATAAAATAATTGTCAGTAGATATGGTAGATTAACTAATGGTCAATTTGTAACACCCAGCTCAAACTGAATCAGCATGGTGCTGGGTGTGGAAGGCCTACCTGAGGATTGTTGGCAAAGGTTTAAAAAAAGAACTGGAGAAGATGGTACGCTGTTGATTCTCCTGGAGAAGCTTGTCATTCTTGCTTTCCTGATATGAACTCTGCTGTTTTCATCATCAGAGGAGCTTGGGTCCTCACTGTTGCTGAAGAAGGCTGCATTCTCTGTAGGGGAGCTCTGTTTCTTACTTTTGAGTATCGCTTGCTGGGTCCAGTGCAGATCCCACAGCCTGCTGGCACATCCTTCATCTTGCTGGTACAGACTTTCTAGCTTCCACCGCTGGCCTTTGGGACTTCCCAGTACAGATCCTTGATACAGGCTTGCATGAGATATTGTCATGGGCTCTAGGCCTCCAGGTGGGCTCATGGAGGACATTGCTGTGGGATCCAGGCCCTTAGCTGCCTTCTTTGGGTCTCTAATATGTGGACAGATCTCCTGCACTCTTTTGCATTTGACTCTTTGGGTTATTATAAAATAATCCTATAAATTTTGTGTCCTGTATTAAATCCTTTCACTTGTAAACTAGAACCTTAGATCTCATATTTTGGACCAGGTATTATATTCAGTGTTAGGGAGTCAAGGATTTTTTTTTTTGAATGGCACATTGATAGGCTTGGAAATTGCTTTAGTGGAGGCAGGTTTCAAGTTCTAGCTCCCAAATGCAAGAGACTTGGGGAAAGTTTTAGAGAAAAGAGAGTGCTGGAGCAGAGATTTTTAATAATAAATACTTTTTGTAGCAGAAGGAATAGGATATACAGAAGTTTTTAGATATGATAGACCATGACACGTTCAAAGATTCACTGAAATTGTTTGATATTGCTAGAAAATAAGAAGAAGGCGACTAGAAATGGGAAAGGGACAACCCAAACTCTGAAATATTGAAATCTCAATGTCATATAGAGGAGCTGACACCTTTATTTCAGTGGCAGTGGCTTGCCTAAAGGATTATCATGTAAATTTGCTAAAAGGATTTGCAGTGTAGAGATCAGAAGGACCAAGCTTGGAATACAGAGGCCTGAATTGTGGCTCTTGCATCAGTCCAGGTCAGATGATGATGGAAATTGGAGCAGCAGTCCTGAAGATGGGAAAAAGCATAAATCTGAGATAGATTTAGGATATGGATTGGACTGGACTAAGGATATGGTCCTGCGAGCAGAACTGCTCTATGTAACTGAATTAGTCATTTTATAAGGTAGAAAATAAAGGAAAGAGAACAAGAGTGAGGTTGAAGTTAATAAGTTCAGTTTTAGGCACTGAGGACTTTGAGGTCCCTGTTGAACCAATGGGAAGAATGTCTAATTGGTGACTATTATATTTATTTGAACTCTAGAGTTCTACCTGTGGAGTAATTGGGATATAGATTGCAGCTGAAAAACTCTGGCTGAGAGTTCTCAATCAGAATGTGGTAGAGTGAGGGGAAGAAAGTGAAACACAGGGCTGAACAGATTACAGCACTTCAGGGGATGGTAAAAAGTGAAGAGTCTAACAGAGGAGACCAGAAGCACACAGTGAGAGAGGCAGTAGGAGACCCAGGGTACAGAGGTGTCATAATGTCTGAGGGAGGAAGAACGGTGTGTGCAGCTGAACAATGTGGGTAGTAGAGAGAAACTGAGTCGGATAGGGTCTTAAGGCATCTCCATTGGTCTGGAAAATCTTGAGTCCCTAGAGGACCAAAGTTGGCACTTACTCAGTACATTTGTGAGGACCAGTCTGATTGTAGAGTGGGGAGGAGGAGGAGGGAAGGAAGGAAGTGTAAGGAGGACGGAGAAGTAGGCTACAGCCATTCATAATGAGGTAAAGAGAGATGTCTGCTTGCACTTCAGAATGGTAGAATTTGAACACATTTATATGCTTAGGGAGGGGAGCAGTGTGGAGCGGGAGGCTGAAGAATCCTAGATGAGAGGAATCAGTGTAGTAGGTTCTGAAACAGTAGATCTCAAAGTCTGCTCTGGAACCAGTAATAACGATACCTGGCAATTTGTTTAAAAAGTAAAAGTTTCTTCTCAGTCAAAAGTCAAAAACTCTGGGTTTGGGGCCTGGCAGCCTTGCTTTCACAAGCTTTGCAGGCAAGTCTGAGGCACACTCAAGTTAGAGAACTGCCACCACGGGGGAGGGGCAGGGGAGTGAGAGGAGGCCCCTGGGTGCATGCGCCTCCCACGGGGGTGGAGGGCACTTCCACAGGGACAGGTGTGAAGAGATTTGTGGTGCATGGTTGTGAAGCTGATAAATTGGCTCCTCTGAAATAGGAAGCTGGTTTGTCTACTGAAAGATCCTGGAGTAAGAGTAGGGTTGATTGAAACCATTCAAATGTAGTACACATTTAAGGTTTTGGAAAATACTGCTTTCTAGTTGAACTAGAGTATGATTGGTTCAAGCCAAAATATTCGTATATTTTTCCCCATTTCATTCTTTGTCTTGGCCTTTTCTTACCAGGAGTAAACTCTTCTACTTATTGGCATCTGATTGCTTCCAGCCAAAACTGTACCATGTGTTTGGAAACTCAGTGTTTAGGTGTTTGGGTGTTTAATGTCTGTTTGTGATTTCAGTGAGCTTTTCAATCTTCGTTTTAATCGTTGGATGCTTTCAGGAAGTGGTTGAGATCCAGTCATTCAGAAACAGAATAAACAAGAAAATTTGAGTAGGCATCCATCATACTACATGAGAGGTTTAGAGATGTGAGATTTCATTAACACTCCCACACAGAAGGTTTGAATAGTACTGAATTCTATCTGAGAAAAACAGTACATAGATTTTTAAGAAGAAAAGCCAAACAATTTTAAAATCTGCAGTGGGTGCCTGGTCTCAGGTCCCACTGGGCCATGTGCCAGACCTTTGATCTCTACAGATGTCCCTTAGCTGGCCATGAAAAAGGTGCACATCATTTTTTTATCATTTCACTACTGTAAAGAACTTTGATAAAGAAGCAACACTTTGGGATGTCTAGTTCTCATGGAAAATGATGAAACTGCTGTAAATAGCCATTAATTTTCTTTCCTTTTGATGAAAATGCATTTACAGTGTATATTAGTTCTAATAAAGGCACATAAGCCCTAAGGGTGAAAAGAGTCTGAGAAGTTTGAAACTGAAAACAACCTACTGACAGCTGTAGCAAAGTAAGATAAGACAAGGAAGGCAAGACACTATTTCTGTGAGACCGTCTATATTAGCCATTCTTGGCCAGTGCCTTGGGAGTAAATGTCCTATTGCAAATCATTTGCCTTCCTGCAGAGCCTCAGCTCTTTAAAGATTCATGTAAGAAATTCTTGACCACATCTCTCCAGGTGTGACTGGAAAAGAAATAAAGGCTACTTCTGAATGGACTATAACACTCCTCAGGCAAGCCCAATGAATAAATCCTTGCTTGAATTTTGGTACATCCTATGGAGTAAAATAAATTTTCCTAATACTGCAAAAACAGTTTAGTGGGCTGTACACATTTTTAATATAGGACCTGGATTTTGTTATGAGAGAGATGAATGAAATATGAATTAGATTGGCTTAGAAGAGGATTAGTAAAAGAATAATCAATCTAAAACAAGAACCCATAGTGAACAAAATACCTTGTTATTATTTTGACATTTATTTGATACAAGTATTTAACTTAGAAATGATCCTTGATTGTTGCATTAGATCAAATTTCAAAATGACATTTTGATTGTTTCATATTTGATCAGAAATGAAGCATGATGCCACTTTTATTTAAATCTAAATGTGATCTTATAACTGTGTAATTAAAACTCCCCCCACCTAAAAAGAGGGAACTTGGTACTATCCAAGAAATACTGTATAAGGGAGAACATACCTGGGTTATATAAAAGAGTCACAACTTTACAAAGTTGCTGAGAAGACATGACAGTGTTCATGTCCTGTTGACCGTAGGTGGAGGGATGGCTGAGAGCCTCCTGACCATGCTTGGCTGAACACATGTGTGACGAAGCAATAGTTCTTTGGAAGAGAAGAAGAAATAAAATAAGACAAATAGTATCAAATTCTTTCATTATGCTGCAAGTTCCAAGTGATCATTTTTCTGAGTTAAAGGACTCCTTTTACTTTGAATCTAACCATAAACAACTTTATTGGAGCCAGAACTTGCACATGCTCTTAATATGAATACTAAAAGATCATTCTCAGAAATGTCTGGCTTTTTTGTTTCTTTCTTTGCTTTTGTTATGGCAGAGTGGATTGGACTTTTTTTTGAGATCTGGAAATTTTTTCCCCCCTTAGTACCTTGAGCATTTGTGTTTTTAAATGTTTGGCTTTTGACAGCTGTTTTTGGTTCAACTGTACAAGAGAACCCTTAAATTTGAACTGCTTGGCAAATGTTTATTCCTTTAAAACATTTCTAATGTAAATGTATATACATAGGAAAAGGAGTTTGAAAGACTCTTCTTGGTTAGGTTTAATCTTACCTGACAGTGCAGGATCACTGATTTCTGGTGATGATTATGTCTTGTTTGTTTGTCTAGCTTGTTATTCACAGAGGGCTCCCAGATAGCCAGTAATCCAGGGGACATCCTGCAGCAGCACTGAATCTTCATGGTTTGGTCTCTCAGAGGACACAAAGCCTCTGGACACTGTCCAGGCTTGCGTGCATCCCACCAGCACTGTGTGCTGTCGGTGATGCTTAACAGAGAATCTCTATTTGGCTACATATTCAGTTTTTGCTTAGGATTCTCATTGAGCACCCAGTGTAAAGCAAGTGCTCTTTTCAACATCAGTCATAAGGTCCTAGCTAGACAGATAAGATTTTTGTCTTTTTTTTTTTTTTAGTTTGCACAAATTTATTAATTGACATGTTTAATCTTCTCTTCAATAAATATCTATCTGATTGTCTGCAATAAAGATACTGGTTTTAGCCCTATTTCCAGATTTCAACTCATAAGTAGTTGGGGAATACTAGAATATCAGATCTTTCTCATCATCAGATAATCAGTGAGAGAGGTCAAATTGAGGTGAGATCATCATGTATGATTTTTGTCTTCTTAGAACTTAATTTTTGGTATAATCACAGTGAGAAAGGTCCAAACTATAGGCCAGCTGACTTTTCCTTAAAGGGGCAGAAAGTAAACATTTTTGGCTTTCTGGGATGTATGTCTTTGTTACCGTTATTCTACTCAGCCTCTGTTCCACAAAAGCAGCCATAGGTAAGATGTAACTGAATGGGCAAGCTGACTAACAGCTCTTCGCTTTCCAGTGCCAAGTGGCTGATGTACCCCAGGCTATAGTTTGTTGATCACTGGTCCAGATAATGCCAACCCTTTAGGATAATCTCTGTGTCATATAGTCTGGATTAGGAATTGTTTTCTAAACTCTAAAACCTGTCTCCACTCAGCATAGGGCAGCCATAGAGAACTAAGTGCATTTTCAGATTTTGCTGGTTCTTATAAAATTACCAAATGCTCACTTATCATCTGCTTGAATTATTTTCTCTATCTTGGGTTTAGTAGATTTTCCCATAATCCCCAGTGAGAAACTAGCATCCTGATTTAATCTCCATATCATGTGTGTGATAGATAAGCCAAAAGGAAACAGGCAAGGCCAGATCTTGAACTTGGAATACAGCATTTAACTCATGCTTATATCCCAGCTAGGTAGAGGGAGTAACGTATCTACTATGACATCCTTCTGTCAAAGACTTTGTTTGCTCTTTGTATAGTCCCTTGCTGGGTACTATTTATGACATAGTCTTGAGTACTACACTCTGATCTGACACTCACAGGAGACAGAGTGAATTCATGCCTTTACTCCTCAGCTGTATTGACCACCTGTCACATATTTGCAAGGAACGTAAGAGTGACCAAAGCCAAAGCTTGTCCTCAGTGAGTTCACAAGAAAGCAAATAGAAAATAATACACAGTAAAATACAATAAAGTTATACATCTTGAGAGACCACACTCCTGGAATTAATGCAGTCTCTCTGTGTGTGATTCCAAAGGGTTCATAGTGTGCTGTGTTACTCATCTGAAGGGCAGTTTACATTAATATTGCCACCTACAGATGAGGAAACTGAGACGTGAAGAGCTTAGTGCCCCAACGGTAGTAAGTGGTTGTGCACTAGCATGTGAACCTTAAAACATTGATGTCTAACTGCTGAATCCGTGCTTCTAACTTCTGATCTCTGGAAGATAATACTACTCCCTATTAAATGTGTTTACTGATGTGGAGCATCCTGGAGGGTGCTTTTTTTTTTTGGGAAAAGAAAAAAAGCTGTTGAAACATTTTCTTTTGTTTAAAAAACAAACAAAAAACTATCACTGCTTACTGAATAAGAAGTCCTGGGATTAGTGGCAGTCTGGCCGCCAGGGACTGGGTTTGGCCAACACAGTTTATTAAAATATCTCAGTTTTGTTGCTTTACTTGTTTCCTGGAGCTGCTATAAGAAAATACCACAAACTGGGGGCTTAAGACAACAGGAATTTATTTCTCACAGTTCTGGGGCTTGAAGTCGGAAATCAGCGGGTGTTCTCAGGGTTAGTTCCTCCCAGTGAAGAATCTCTTCCTTTCTTCTCTGCTCATCTCTGGTGACAGCAGGCAATTTTTGGTGCTCCTTGGCTTGTAGACACATTCCTCTAATGTCCCACACATGCAAAGAAGGTAAGAGTGACCAGAGCCTAGGCTTGTCCCCAGTGAATTCACAAAAAAGCAAATAGAAAATAATGTACAGTATTATGCCTGTCTTCATCTGGAATTCTCCTTGTGTCTGTCTTCACATGGCTGCTTTATTAGGAAACCAATCATATTGAATTGGGGTCCATCCTTTTCCAGTATGTTCTTAACTGTTTATATCTATGATGACCTTATTTCTTAATAAGATCACATTCAAAAGCATAGGGGCTTAGGATTTCAGCATATCTTTGCAGGGGGAGGCAATTTAACCATTGACAGACACTTACAGAGAAGGCAGAACTTATTTCTTCACCCCTTCCCCCTTTTCATTATCATACCCTGGAAGAGATTCACAAATCTGTGCTGCTGGCCTCTTCAGCGTTTGCACTGATAGCTCCTTCCCTCAAGTTCGTTTCTGGCAGTCACTGAAATTTCCTCAGCAAGATGCTGAGTCTGCTATATGAACTATAAATGATTTTCATCTACTTATGGAGCAGAAGGCCACACTCTAGAAGAGGATTTTAGAGTTTGTCAGAGTAGTCACATACTTTTAGAAATACACACCCATTAGGTGGCTCCTCACCCTAGGTTGTTCTGAGTCTTTGGTCTCTTTCCAGGAAAGTGTTTCCCGGGTCAGAATTCTGTATTAATAAGGTGGAAAGGCCTTTTCAGCATTGAGCCCCGTAATGTGGTTTAGTAATGTTAGAGGAACCTGGGAAGCAAGGGAGAGAGGGTGGCACAGGTAGCAGTGCTAAGAGTATCAGAAAAGGCAAGCCCTGCCTTTCATCACATGGGCTGGTACTGGACAGCCAAGCTCCAAAACACCAGCACCGATGCTTCCTGCCTACGCTGGGTGATTTAGAGCAGACAGGAAGGAAGGTTTTGAAATAGTTCTTCCTCCGTTCCCTCCTCGTCTTTTTTTTCTAATAAAGGTGATTCCTAGGCCACTCCTAGAGTAGAAAACAACGCTCCATCAAACGGCTCTTTAATTCTGGAAACACAGAGAATGCCTCTAAAATTAAATCAGCTCTATAAATGACTGAATTGATAAATGCCAACTGGTACACCGATTTTTTATAGGAACACTTGGTTTAATTTTAGTTCATTGCAATTGTGACTCATTTCTATGTATTTTAATTGCCTGCATGCATTTGGCAAACTTTTTTTGAGGAACTTCTATTATGATAGGGACCATGAGAGATAGATAAATTGTGATTCTTGTCCTCCTATAGGAGCATATGAATAAGAAGGGAGGGAAGATGCAAACCACATAAATAATAGCAGTAGAAATGGGTCAGGGCACCTAGAAAGGTACCAGATTTCTCTGAATGTCCATAAATAGGAGAATTTATTTTATAACATTTTTCCAGCCTTCACAGACCTCCTACAGTGAGCCAGGTGCCCTGCTGTATAGTCATTATTCATGGTGTGCTAAAGAGAGGGACAGGGACTCCAGGGCCAGACTGCCCGGGCTTGTAGCTGGTTCTGCATCGTACTGGCTGTGTGACCAGGGAACAGGGAAAGCAAGGGAGAGAGGGAGATGGGGAGAAGAAGGGGAGGAAGGGGAGAGAGAGATTTTTTGTGTGTCTTTGTGAGACAGGCTCTCACTATGCAGCTCAGGCTGGCTTTGAGCTCACTTTGTAGCCCAGGCAGGTCTCGAACTCACAACTCTCGAACTCAGTCTCCCAAGTGCTGGAATTACAGGTGTGTGTCATCACGCCTGGCGGAGAGAGAGACATTTTGAGAGAAAGAGAGATAGTGCATGTGTGTGTCCACCAGTCAAGTGCTCTATAAAAGTGGATTGCGCCTTAGCTTTCTGGAGCTTACCTTCAGAGATGTTAATAATAGGTCAACATTGAAGTAAATAGAGAAATCCTATAAATTACTGTAAGTGGGGGGCAATAGGGAGAAAATAAAAGCAGGAGTCTACATCAGCTTTTGTGGTCAGGAGTGGGCTCCCCCTGGAGGTGGTATTTAACATGTGCCCTGGGGGGGAGCAAGAGTAGAGAGGAAGCACAGGGATGTCTAGCAGGTACTAGACGGAGGCAAGATCATGCAGAGCCTCATAACTCAAATACCATTTGAAGAAGTTTAGATTTTATTACAAAGCATTGGGAGGTCACTGAATAGTTCAAAATATAGGTATGACTAGATCTGGTTTCTTGGCCAAAAGATGATTATAATACTATGTAGAGAATTGATTGGAAAGGCCAAGAGCAGGAAATGATTCTGAGGCTGTTAACAGTATCAGAGGAGATAGATGATGACTTTCACTAGGAAGTTGGCATGGGAGATGGAAAAAATTGAATAGAATAAGACTTAGTGCTATGTAGTCCCAGCTACTCGAAGGCTGAGGCTCAAGGATCCCTTGAAACAAGGACTTCAAGGTCAGACAAGGCAAATTGGGGAGATTCCATCTTAAAAGAAAACAATAAAACCAAACAAAACCTAGTTGAATAACTTAAGGTACATTGTGGAAGTAGACTTTTCGTGCTTATCATGGGATAGCTGTCCGGAGGTAAAGAAAAGAAGAATAAGATCCAAAATCTCTCTTGGGTATCTGGCCTGGGTATTTGGATTGAGAAGATGGTAGTGAGGGAGGGAGGACTAGATTTGGGGTCAGAAGTTCGATGCATTAAATCTGATAAGTGTCACAGCAGCATCAGAGCTGGGACGCTCGCAGTGGGAGGGATGAGAGATGTGGCAAGAGGAGGGGAGGGCGTCTAAGGCAGTAGTGCCACCCGTTAGCAGAAAGGTCTGAAGGCAGCATATGGTACTTGTTTGAAACTGTCTAGATCTGTAAGATGTTAATGATGATAATTTTTTAAAGATCTCAGACTATTTTACAGAATGACTCAACTGAGGTAATATTCTAAAATTGAATTGATTTGACATCTATAGTATTTCTAAGGTGTTTAAAATTTATTTTCTTAGACATTTACATTTCAGAATGACCTGGTAAGAAATAGGTCTATGTTTAACTCTGTGAGAAAAAAAGTCCTAATGCAAGTAGAATTCCTTTTGTAGAGCAAAAGATGTCACTAAGGGAAGGGTTCCTTGGCCATGGCTGACCTGGACAATTGTCCTTTCACTGGGGTGGCCCATGGTCCTTGGACAGTGTCTGGATGCATGAGCAGATAATGGGTAGACCACAGGTCTTTTCACTGCAAAATTAAGGATAAGTCTAAGGTATGTTCTATTTCTTGCCCACACAAAGTGGGTAGTTGTGGCTCCTCTCTGTTTTCCCCATCCACATGTACACAGTATATTGTTTCTTTTCTCCTGGCATGATTTGGATGAGGAAAAGGCTAATGTCTGTACAGCATCAGTCAGTAGATGCTTGGTAATTAGTTGGTTAATAACTACTCACAGATTTGCTGAGTACCCTGTGCCCATCATGGACACTCCTAATTATATGACCTCCCCAAATGTCTCCTAGGGCTGAATTTACAAGATTTCATGCTACATTCTCAGATTATACACTTAGCAAAAGTAACAAAGATTATGATTTTTTTATTCAAGTGCCCTGTCCCTCAGTAGGGGGGTATGCTTTAAGTATTTCTGGTACTGCTAAAAATTTTGTTTTTCTCCAGAGCCATCTGTATTTCATTAATTTGCCTTTCTTACAACTAAACGCAGCCATGGGGGTCTGTGGCCATGGGCCATTCAGCCTGTGTAGAAAATTTGATGATTTACAGAGTGAGTGCCAGTAGTGGTATTGATCATTATTTGTTTATTGGGCACCTTTTTGTGCCTGGCATTGTCATGAGTAGTGACACTCTCTGTGAAGGTAAAGCTAGGCTTCTGCGATGAAGGGGCACAACAGTAATTCAGCATCTCAAAGGATATGGACACTTATTTCATCCTCACAAATAGCTCTGTGTGTGTGTGTGTGTGTGTGTGTGTATGTGTGTGTGAGTGTGTGTGTGTGTTCCAGGTTGGCGGATGGCTCTGCTTCATACAGTTATTCAGGGACCAGGTGTTCTGTGTAGTATTCCCTCACCATCCCTTAGGATTTGTCTTCATAGGCTTTATCCAATGAGAAAAGTGGAAGATAGCAGAGAGGGGCCAACCCTTAGTCTCAAGATACAGGCTCAGAAGTTACTCCCAACACTCTTAGATTCCATTGGAAAGAACTTCCATGGGAGTGGAGATAATGGATGTTGGTGAGCAGCCACTGATCTCCACCACATCCCGCAATGTAGATGTTATTCTGCGCATTTTGCAGTACACTTTGAGAGGTTCAAGGACTCAGCTTGCCCTGGATCACCAGGTTACGTTTCTGTTTGTGTGGGGGGGAAGGTACAGATTCCAACCTTGTCATTCCCTGATTCCACTTTTCCTACTTTTTTCATCACAATGCCATTGAACACCAAACCATTGGCATAGAGACCTTTGGAGGTGCTAGTGGAACTCTGTGTGTATTAACTTGCCTATGGCTTTAAGAGGAGGTTTCCAACCACCAACCAGACTTACCTAGCTAGCTAAGAGGTTTCATGACCTAGTATCACAGTGAAAATATAGCACAGTCCTGATGAAATAAAAATTTTATTTCCTTGATGTAAGGACAAGAAAACATTCTGGTATTAGGAATCATTAAAACATACCAGGCTACGGCCTAAAATCAGACACATCCAGATCAGTGTACTTGGTACATGATAATGAGGGACCAGTGATGGCTAAGGCATTCCCAGGTCACTGGGAAGCAGGGACAAGAGGTTGAACAGCTACAGGAGACTTACGTTTGGAAAGAGAGCAGTGTTTGCCTCAGATCCTCCTTCAGCTGGCTTTGAAACTAAAATCTCTTTGAGATGCTTCACCAAGTATGTGGCCTTGATTAGTCCTGAACCTGAGATTTCTTTGCGTGTGAAGTAGTGCTGCTTATACCTACTCCTAGGATTGGTTCCAGTATTAGTTATCAGGCAGAAAAGTGCCTTCCACAAGGTACCATCTAGTTAAAGATAGCTGTCATTAAAAGACCACCTCAGCAACCATGAATTGAGTGCCTACTATGTATCAGACACCAAGGTAGGCTCTGAGGATTCCGAGGTGAATGATGGAACTCTTACCACCTTCCAAGGATGCTTTTAGACAGAGTAACAACCTAAGCCCAGGTGTTCCCTCAGGAGGAGCAACGTGGTCTAATCAAACTAGAGTGTGTGCTTAATAGAGTGTGTAAACTGAAATTGTAGAATAGCAAGCTTGGGTGCAACCATGTATTCAAATGAAATATTGACATCTTTATATGTTCTTTTAATAGTCCTTATGATAAATGTCAACAAAATAATACTTTTTAGAGACACTTGGTTTTTACACACACTTTGAGAGGTAATAAAATCTCTCAGAAATGCTAATAGCATTCTGACAGAGTGAAGACTTAGTGGTGTGACAAAGAGTAAGGCACCTTGCTCTTTCCTTAATGTACTCTGGATTTCAAGTGACACAGAGGAATGCTCTTGGTGTTTATTCAGGAATCTGTGTGCTCATTTAATAGACACCATTTATCTTTCGCAAGGGAATCCATATTCCTGGTATCCCCCACCCACCCGTTAGTTTCGATTTCCTCAAACCCCTTTGCCCTTTGAAGGACGGTATGCTATTAAGTAAATGAACAGGGTATGGGCCTGAGTTTCTGCTGATGGATTTATAACAGAGTGACAAATTCAGTACAAAAAAACAGGGTCAGAAAAAGACCCAGGCTCTGAAGCTCAGCAGACTCCAATAAGTGAGGCTTTGTTTGGTGGCTTTTTCTCCTGAGGTAGCTTCTGCCTTGGCTGAGGCCTCAAAAGCATGCATTCTGAAGCCTGGAAGAACATTTCCATCACTATTATTGTTAGTAGAGGGTTTGGGATTGTTATTTTATTAATGTTGATCATGTTAATACTGGCTATGTTCTATCCACTAAGCAGTCATGAACTAGTTATTACAATTGATTCCCATAGCTACATTAATTTTAATTAATACAAGGGTCTCAATTTCTCAATTTAAATAAGAAGTACAGCAGTTATTATCATTTTATTTTGCCTCCCATTCTGGCTTCAAGAAAATTCACAAGCTTGTTTGCATTTCTCTTTTTCTTTGCTTTTCTTTTTTCTTTTGTTTTGTTTTGTTTTGTTTTTCCTTTTTTCACTTTCTTTCTTGCTTGCTTGCTTTCTCTTTCTTTCAAAATAAAGATCAGTTTAAGTAGTACTATGAGGAAGCACATTATTCACTTACAAAAAATCAGAATTACACACTTTTTATAGATTACTTTCACAGGACATAGAAGCAGTACATAAAGCCTGGTTGCCTCACAGTCTTATGGTCCAGAGTATTATCAGGGATGGGAAGAAGGGCCTTTCTTAACAGTTGGTAGAAATGTCTTGTAGCAGCTCTTGGAACTAAGCAAAAAATGGTAAGCAGCAAAAGAAAAAGAGCCATCCTGAGAAGGCTGAAGTTTACAATATAGGAAAGGCACACTCCACACAGAATTATTAACTGGAATACAGGAAATATGTATTTTGTATCTGTAGTCTACAGTAGTTATGTTGGTATTGTTAGAGCCCTATTATAAGGGCACCAATTCAGTTTCAGAAGGACTGAATAACTTGTAGAAGGTCCTAAGATTAAAGGCACCAGAGCCAGGAAGTAAACCCACATGTATCTGACTTCAAAGGGTCTACCTTCTGCTTTGCCTCACAGTGGTTTATATAACATGCATTGGTAACAAATTTTATTTGGACCTGAACTTCCTTCACCTCCTGCTTTGGATGGTGTCCTTTTTCAGTGTAATGTAAATACTGTATCATTTTGTTGAAAAGGTCTTTAACCAAAAGAAAAAAGAAAAAAAAGCAGCAGGGGGGCAGGGAATTTGGGCCTTGAAGGACAATTGTCATTTCAGTGCTATGATAAAGGGTATTTCAAGTGTATGTCAAGGCAGAACTACAGAGATGAGAAAGTTGCAGTTGGGAGAAAGGTTAAAGTTTCAGAGCTGTTATCTATAATTGTTTTGACAGCAGTCTGTGTATAGACTGAAACAGATGTAAACTGAAGAAGAAATAACATTGTCCTAGATGCTCTCAGGGAATAGAGAAATCTAGATTTGCATTTATTTGGTTCAAGAACCATTAACTTTGTCACAGATATCCCAGGCCTGTGAATAAATACGCACTATACTAGTAGAGGTTGCAGGATTTGGGAGAAGTTAAGAAACACCATTAATCATAAGGCAGATGCTCAAATTTAACTCTTCACCAGAAATGGTGAGTAAATAATGGAAATATGAAAGTGCTAGTTCATGTTACTCTCTTGCCTGTCACCTGAGGCCAGCCGTTCTGCTGAAATCTGACTGTTCCTGTGGCTGTTTGGGCAAATTAGTCACAAATGGAACTACGTCGTGAAATGGTGAGTTTACTTTGCATTTCATGTTCTGCCATTACCCAAAAACCAGCTTAGGTTTTTGATCTCTGTTACTTTAATTCAGAAGAAATTTTTAGATTATGCCTCCTCCCTGTTCTGAGGCCCAGGAAGACTTTTATGTATCAAGCACCCCAGTTGTAAGCCCCGCAGGTGAACTAAAGGGGTGTTAGAGATTGTCTTGGTTACTTTTCTCTCATTGCTGGAACAAAATACCTGATGCCCAAAATTAAGGAAGGAAAGGTTTATTTCGCTTACAGTTTGTGGAGGTTTCAGTCCATACTTGGCAGATTACAAGGCAGAGTGGCACATGGCAGAGGGCTACAGCTCATGGCGGCAGAACACAGCAAAAGCAACAAGCACAAAAGCCAGGAAATGGCCGCAAGCAGCCTCTTGCTCTCCCTTACATATGCAAACTATCCACCCCAGGGTGGGTGCAGCTCTCACACCCATAATCAATCAAACTCTAAAAGCCTGCCCCATGACCGCATGAGGCTTTGGGGGGACACCCAGACACAAACCATAACAGAGATTCAATGCTTGTAGCCCAACATGTATCATATTAGATATAGATACCAGATGTGGTCACAGGCCAGACTTTACCACTTCCAAGACTAGGACAAATTCATAGTACAACAGATTTTCAGGAACAGTCCCATGCTTCCTTAAATGCCTATGTGCTTTTGATTTTTCCAGATGCCTTGTTCTTTAATGACTTCATAGGCACTGATCACCAACTGTGTCCCTGGGATTGTTTTAGAAGGGAGGAAGTTCCACATATGAAAATTAGTGTTTGGAATCTTGAAATTCTGTTCAATTCTTGTTGTAGTGATTTGTCCATAATTAAACAAAGACTTTCAGAGAAATTCAGTCAAATTTGAAATGGCTAAGTTCTTACCAGCTAATGAGGTATATAACATAACACTGTATAAATTAAGATTATATAGCAGTAGAAAATCACATAAGACTAAGAATTGTGGTATAATATAGACCTTTGAGTTTCTTTCAGAAATCCCCTATCCATCAAGAGTGATAAGGAGGATGAGGAATAGAAACATGAATCCTACTTTTGATGAGTCCAAGACTGATCTATATTGTTGATTCCCAACAATAAAGACAAAAAGCATCTGTAGGGGAGTACTTCAGTGCCCTAAAAATCCTCTATGCTCTACTTGTTCATCTTTCCCACCTCATTCTCTTTTCACAAGCATGGATCTCTTTACTGTTTCCATGCTTTTGGTTTTTCCAGAATATCATATGTGTGGGAATATGCAATTTAAAGCCTTTCAGATTGGTTTCTTTCACTTAATAATATGTATTTAAGATTCTTCCATTTTTTCATGACTTAGCTCATTTTCTGCTAGTGCTGAATAATATTCCACCTCCTACATGTGCCACAGTTTATTTATCCATTCACCTACTGAAGAACATTTTGCTTGCTTTCACCTGCAATTATGAATAAAGCTATATTTTATATAATTACATTTTCTCTCCTTTTTAGCCCATAAGTTATATTTATTTTGTGTGTATTTCTCTTAACAGTTTGCAATGCATATTCACAATTAATCCAAATCTATTTTCAAATAACACTATAAACTTCTTTTTGGGTAGTGTGAATACCTTAAAATAACAAAATAGTTTTACTTTTTATTCCTTATCTTTTGCATCAGTTCATTTCACTTATGCATAAGCATATGTATGCATAAATGTATGTATACATAATGAATATGGTGTTGCTATTACTGCTTAAAATAAAAATTTTACTTTTGAATCCACTTATTCCATCTTGAGTGCTTTATATATATAAATGTTTCTAACCCATATCATTTTTCTTTTCTTCAAAGAATTCATTTTAACATTTGTTGCAAAGTAGTTATACTGACAATGAAGTTCTTCAGTTTTTGTTTGTCCAAGAATTTTTATCTCTTTGCTTTTGAAGGTTAATTTTACAAGTTACAGGATTCAACCGGGGATAGAGCAAAGTGGCTCAAATGCCTGCCTGGCAAGTGCAAGGTCTTGCATTCGATTTCTGGTACAAAATAAATAAATAAATAAAAATTTAAAAATTTTTAAAAACCCAAGTTACAGGATTCTGTGTTAGCAGGTTGTTTTGATTTTGGTCTCCAAGTTTAAATGTTGTACTTCACTTCTTCCTTCTGACAAGTCATACAAAATTCTTCCTTTGGTCTCCTGTAGGTAAAGTTCTTTTTCCTTCTCAGGAATCTTTTAGAATTTTCCATTTATCTTTCATTTTCTGCATTTTAAATATGATATTCCTAGGCATGGTTTTCTAATATCTTGTGTTCTCTAAGTTTCTTGCATTTATGGTTTCGTGTTTGATATTAATTTGGGGGAGAATTTTTAATCATAATTTTTTCATATACTTATTTGGTTCCTTTATTTATCTTGTTTCCTTCTGGTATTTTCACTGTATGTATATTACACCTTTTGTACTTGTTCAACAGTTCTTGGATGTTCTGTTAATATCAGTCTTTTTTTTTCTTTTTTGCTTTTCCATTTTGGATGTTTCTTTTGTCACATTTTTAAGCTCAGAGATTCTTTAGTTGTGTCCAGTATACTAATAATCCCATTGGGTATAGTGAGTTTTTTTTTAAACCTCTAACATCTGTTTTCATTCTTCTCTAGAATTTCCATCTTTCTGCTTACATTCCAATTGTTTCTAGATGTTGTCTAATTTTCTAATTAAGATCATCATCATATTAATCAGTTTTTAAAAACATTGCTGATCTGATCATTTGAACATTTGTGCCATCTCTAACTCTGGTTCTGATGTTTGTTCAGTCTCTTCACACTTTAGTTTTTGCCTTGCTTTGTTTTTTTTTTTGTTGTTGTTGTTGTTGTTGAAAGGTAGACATCATGATCCCCTGGTAAATGGAACTTCTATAAGTAGGTCTTTGGCGATACAGTAGTAAAAGGGGAATATTGTGCAATATTGTGATTAGATCTTGGTGTTTAATTTATGCCATTTAACTGTGGATTTCATCAGTGCATCTTTCTCCTTTAGGTGAGACAAGATGGCTAGAAGGGGCTGAGTTGGATATTTCCATTCTCACAGGAATGTTAGGCTCTGGTGAAACCCTACAAAATTAAGCTTTGGTTAAAGATTTTCTCCTCTGGGTAAGCCTTAGTAAGAATCAAATACTCTGGCCATTTTCAAATGAATTCCTTTGTATTTACAGTGAGAATCTGGCAGAGCTCTCAGAGGTACAAGTGTGCCAGCCTCTCTGTGACTGGGCCTCCTGGAGTTGTTTTTTTTTTTTGGTTTTTCTCCGGTACCGGGAACCGAACTCACGACCCTGCGCTTGCCAGGCAGGCGCTTTTGCCGCTGAGCTAAATCCCCAGCCCCTCTCCTGGAGTTTTTAACAGAGAGAAACTTGCCCACATTGGGCTTCTGCAATTTATCATTTATAGTTTAGGTGTTCCTTCTCCTTACTGATTCCTGAGCAGGTTTTACTCCAGCATTTGTGATTCTCTGTATTCACTTCTTTGTTACTTCAGATTTTGGGGACAGCCATTTGCCCTATGACCTCATGTCTCTGACAGATCTAAGACAAGTTATTGATTTGTTAGTTTGTTCAGCATTTTACTTGTGGTCAGAATAAACTGGTGACTTCTAAGCTCCTTACATGCCAGGCTGAAAGCCAGAAATTTCATCCTTGTGTTTTGAACACAAGGCTTTGAACATTTTTGTTTTACCCAATAAAACCTTCTTGACTCTTTTATAACTCACATAAAATTCCCATTTCTGGAAATATCAGAAACTGATTTTTTTCCACCTAAAAAATCATACCAGAAGTAACCCCATGAGAGGCACTATCAGGGCCATTTCAGTTTTGAAGTAAACACTAGCAAGCCCCTCTTCACTTTCTTCCCACCCTCTCTCTCCCCTCCTCTCTCTGGACAAGGTCTTACTATGTAGCTCAGGCTGTCCTTGAGTTTGCAACTGTCCTGCACAGCCTCCAGAGTTCTAGGGTAAAATTGTATTTCTAACATCAATATTATCTATAATCATTTTATGTATTTAATTTGCAAGACAAGTGATAAAATACAAGGTATGATAAAATATGGTAAATGTGTACATTTTAAAAATCTACAGTAGTAAAAGATACATTGCCCTTAATTCCTCTCAACTCCGCACTGCTTCACAAACACTATCCTATCATTCTTGCCACTTTCTGAAGCAGTTCTGGCAGTCCTCTTTCATGAGTGTCTATAGTTGCACAGTATCCAAAATATTACAGTGGAGGTCTATGTGTACAAGAGATGTTCATTACTAATATGTGCTGAAATGTGAAGAAATGTAAAATACTTTAAATGTGTATTTATTATACTTACATAATCAAATACATGATTTTAAAATTAATTTCAGTTATTTGTAAATTATTAAACAAAGAAATACAACAGCATTTATTAGCGTTTTCAGTATCTCTCATATGTAATGCACTATCAAATAGCACACACCCTTACAAAACACATCTTATAATGAAACTGATAGCTTACATGTTATGGCTTAACATTTGTAGCAGACACACGGCTACTCCTGACCTGAAACCCATGCACCCAATATATATATGTATGTATATATATTATATATGTGTTATATATATAATATATATATATTTTATATATATAACAATATTTCATCCTTTTTTAATCTTTTTTTCCTTTTTCTTTCCTTCCTTTCCCCTTCCCCCTCCCTAATTCCTCTTTCCTTTTGAACAATTTCTTCCAGTTTAACCATATATATGGTACATTTTGGTCCTTATTTACTCCTTCAGATTCCCACACCAGGGAGACAGTGCAATATTTGCACATATATATCTGATTTATTTCACTTAAGACTATGATCTCAAAGTACATCATTTACTTAGAAATATCTCAGGTTTATCCTTCTTTATGTCTTAATAATACTCCATTGTATAAAAAAGCCACATCCTTTGTAGCCTCTCATCAGTTTATGGGCATTTGGATTGTTTCCAAGATTTAACTATTACAAACTGTACTGCTGTAAACATGAGTATGCATATATTGCTGTGGTACGATGTTTTTAATTCTTCTCTGGAGATATCCAGAAAGGGAATAAGTGCATCAAATGAGACCTCTACTCCTAGTTTTTTGAGGACTCTCCACACTGATTTCCATAGTGATTGCTCCAGTTTATACTCCCACCAACCATAGAAAAGGGATCCTTCTTCCCCACAGCCTCTCTAGCTTTTTTATTGTTAATTGCTTGATGGTAGCCATTCTTTCTGGAGTAAGATGGAATCTCAGTATTATTTTAATATGCATCTCTCGAATGACCAGTGATGTTAAACATATTTTTATATATTTATTTGCTGTTTGTACTTCTTCATCTGAGAAGTGTGCATTCATCTCAGATTCCCATTTAGGGGTTGGGTCTTTAAATTTGGGGGGGCCTGATGTTTTTCAGTACTTTATATGTTCTAGATATAAGTCCCTTGTGTGAGGAGCAACTGGCTAAAATTTTTTTCCACTCTGTGGGTTGTCTTTGTACTTTGCTAGTGATTACTTTTGCTGTTCAAAAGCTTTTTAAGAGGTTGAGATCCCAGTTGTTGATTCTTTGTATTATTTCATGTGCAATCAGGGTTCTGTTCACGAAGTCTTTGTCTACACCTATGTCATCAAGACTTCTGCCTACTCTCTCGTACAGCAGATTTAGTGTTTCTGTTTTAATATTTATTTTTTTCTTTTTTACTGTTTAGATCTTTGATCCATTTTGATTTTGGTTTAGTGCATGTTGATAGATATGGGTCTACTTTAATCTTTGGCATGTAGAAAGCCAGTTTTTTCAGCACAATTTATTAAAGAGGCTATCTTTCTTCCAGTGAATGTGTTTGGCTTTTTTTGTCAAATATAAGGTGGCTGAGTGTGTTTGGAGTCATTTCTATGTCTTCCAATCTGTTCCATCATCCTCACATCTGGTTTTTTGTTGTTGTTTTTTTCTTTTTCCTTTTTGCTAATATCGTGCTGTTTTTATCACAGTAGCTTTGTTGCATGGTTTTTAAGTCAGGGATTGTGATGCCCCCTGCCTTGCCTTTGTTGCTGAGAATTGCTTTTGCTATTCTAGGTCTCTTCTGGTTCTAAATGAATTTTAGGAATGTTTTCTGTAGTTCTGTGTGGTATGCTAGTGGTATTTTGATTGAGCTTGCATTAACTCTGTATAACAATTTTGGGAAGTAGGGCCATTTTCACTATGTTGGTCCTTCCTACCTATACGCAAGGGATATCTTCCATTTTCTGATATCCTCTTCGATCTCCTCTTTCAGAGTAATGCAATTTTCAATGTATAGACATTTTTACCTCCTTTGTTAGAATGATTCCTTTTTTTTTTTTTTTTTTGGATGCTATTGTGAAGGGTGTAGTTTTCCTTATTTCTCTCTCAATGAGTTCGTTTTTTGTGTACAGAATGCTGTTGGTTTTTGATTATTGATTTTGTATCCACCAACACCACTGACTTTGGTAATTAAACCTACAGGTCTTTTGATGGAGTTTTTTGGGTCTTCTATGTAGAGTATCATGTCATCTGCAATAATGATAATTTAACTTCTTCCTTTCCTATCCTTGCTCTGGTTTAATGTTTCTAGAACTATATTGAATAGGATAATAGTGGACGTCATTGTTTTATTACTGATTTTAGGTTTTGATTCCTGATTTTAGGTTTTATTCCTGATTTCCAGGTTTTGACCATTAAGCATGATGTTGGCTGTTGGTTTGTCATAGATGGCTTTTATCACATTGAGATGAAAACCGTTTATTTCTATTTTCTGTAAGGTTTTTATCATTTATGGGTGTTGGACTTTGTCAAATGCTTTTTATGCATCTGTTGAGATGATCATGCAATTCTTGTTTTTGGGTTTGTTGATATAGTGTATTACACTTACTGACTTTCATATGTTGAACCATTCCTGCATCCTTGGGATGAATCTTACTTGGTCATGGTGTATAACCTTTGTGATAATTTGCTGCATTCTGTTGGCCAGTATCTTATTGAGGATTTTTGCATCTATGTTCATTAGGGAAATTGGCATGTAGTTTTCTTTTTTTGGTTGAGTCTTTTTCTGGTTTTAGTATTAGGCAATACTTGGTTCCAGGAATGATTTTAGGAGTATTACTTCTCTTTCAGTTTCATTAAAGAATTTTAACATTAGTGGCATTAGATCTTCCTGAATTTCTTATAGAATTCAACAGTGAATCCATCAGGACTTGGGTTTTTTTTGTTGTTATTAGTAAGTTTTAAATTATATTTTCAACTTCACTGACTGAAATTGGGTTATTTAGAATTTTTGTATCTTCTTGTTTCAGTTTTGGCAGCTCATATGTATTTAGGACTGTCCATTTCTTCTGTGTTTTACATCTTATTAGAGTATAGATTCTCAAAGTAAGTATTGATACTCTTCTGAATTTCCACAGGACCCATTGTGATTTCACTCTTTTCATTCCTAATTGTATGAATTTTAGTCATGTCTTTCCTCTTTTTGATACAGTTGGCTAAAAAGTTTATCAATTTTATGTAATCTTTCAAGAAACCAATTCTTTGATTCATTGATTCTTTATATTGGTTTCCTAGTCTCAATTACATTAATCTGCTCTTACCTTTATAATTTTCTCCCACATATGAGCTTTGGGTTTGATTTGTTCTTCTTTTTTTAGAAGTTTGAAGTTCAACATTAAGTTGTTCATTTGGGCTTATTCTGTTTTCCTCATGTGATAATTCATTGCTATAAATTGCTCTCTTAGGACTGCTTTTATTGCATCCCATAGTTCTGGTATGCTGTATACACAGTCATTTAGTTATAGATACTGTTTAATTTCTTCTGTGATGCATTGATTGTTCAGGAGGGTGTTATTTTATTACCATGTGTTTATGTAGTTTTTGTGGTTTCTTTTGCCATTGATTTCCATTTTCATTCTACTATGGTTAGATAATATAATATACATGGGATAATTTACATGGGATAATTTCAGTTCCTCTCCGTTTACTTACACATGATCCATGGACTGGTATTTGTTCTGTTTTGGAGAATGTCCCATGTGCAGCTGATAAGAATGTGTATTCTGCTGTTGTGGGGTGGCACACTGTGTAGCCATCTACTAAGTCCATTTGCTCACAGGTTTGGTTTACTTCTGATATTTCCTAGTTTATTTTTTGTCTAGTTGATCTATCTATTTGCGAGAGTGGGGTATTAAGGCCCTCCATTAAAATTATGTTAGTGGTTGATATTTCATGTCTGTTAATATTTGCTTTATGTAGTTGGGTGCCCTGGAATTTGCTGCATATATATTTATGATTGTTATCTCTTCTTGGAGTTTTTGCCTAACAAGTATATAGTGACCTTCTTTGTTTATTTTGATCAGTCTTAGCTTGAAGTTCACATTGTCTGTAAAAAGAATCACTACCCATGCTTTTCTCTGGGTTCCTGTCACATGGAGTATTGTTTTCCATCCTATGACTTTCATTCTATGAATTTCTTTTTGGGTTAATTTGTTTCTTGTATGTAGCATATCATTGTATCTTGCTTCCTGCTCCATTCTGCCAGTGTTTCTTTTGATTGGTGAATTGAAACCATTTACATTGATGGTTATAACTGATATGTACTGGTCTATACTTCTCATATTATTTTTCTTTTGTTGGTTCCTTGTCTTTCTCTTCTGTTTAACTGCTTGCCCTGCCTAGTGGCTTCTTTGTATTGCTGTTCTTGTAACTGTGGTCTTCATTTTCTCTTTTTAAAATATTCTTCAGAGCATTTTGGAGAGCTGGTTTGGTGGTCATGAATTTTTTCAGTTGCTCTTTGTCATGGAAGTTTCTTATTTCGCCATTTTGATTTTGAAAAGTAGTTTTGTGGGTTACATCAATCTGGGTTGAAGGTTGTTTTCTTTCAGCACTTGAAATACCTCACTTCAATCTCTCCTTGATTTGAGGGTTTGTGTTGAGAGATCTGCTGCGATTCTGATGGGCTTTCCTTTATAGGTGGTTTGTTTCTTTTCTCTAACCACTTTTAATAATCTGTTCCTGTGCTGGATTTCTGGAATCTTGATTATTATATGCCTTGATATAGATTTCTTTGCTCATGACTACTTGGAGTTCTGTATACTTCACTTATTTGTATGTCAAATTCTTTATCCATGTTTGGGAAATTTTCTGTCATTATTTCTGTGAAGAGGTTTTTTTTGTGGCATTTTTTACTACCTCCAGCCTTCTTATCAATTCCAGTCAATCTTATGTTGTTGTTCTTTGGTTCATCTTGTAGCTGTTGGATTGATGTTTCATGTCCCTTGCTATTTTTAAGATATCTTTTGTGGTCACTAGCTGCAATCCTGTCTTCTAGATCTGATATTCTATCCCTACCTTCATTCAAACTATTGTACATATTTTCAATGCAGTTTTTATTCTCCTAGATTTCTGTGTGGATATATTTCATAGATTCTGTTTCTTTCCTATGTTGGGCATTCATGGTTTCCATGGTTTTCCTATGCTCTTATATTGTTTTAATCTGTGTCTGCTCTTATGTCTTTCATTTTGATCATCATTTCTTTCTTTTACCCAAGAGATTATTTTTTCTATAGCCTCATCCATTTTTCTGACTTCTGCTGCTATCATTTCAGAAAGTTCCAGTTGGTGGCTTCTGATTTCCTTTACCTCATTATGCTCTGACCTTGTCCCAGGTGGGCTGAGGGTCTGGGGTTGCATTTTGCTTCTATCTTGTCATTTTCTATTTTATTTTGTTTTTTTGTGTCAATGCTTGTAGATTTCTTATGGTACACAGTTTTATCACTAGTATTGAGGCTTCTCTACAAAATGACTATTCCTCAGAGATGTCTTCTAGGTGTAGGTGGTTCTTGGTCTTCATGTCTATC
This sequence comes from Chinchilla lanigera, assembly GCF_000276665.1. Lineage (NCBI taxonomy): Eukaryota > Metazoa > Chordata > Mammalia > Rodentia > Chinchillidae > Chinchilla > Chinchilla lanigera. The sequence goes on along the minus strand of NW_004955406.1, from coordinate 8,963,366 downwards.
CCATTAACCACTTTATTAAGGATGAGAAGTTGCTATTTGGCTTAGCACCCAGTAGTTTGGTACTGGATTATAGTGATGGTTATGACCCCGGACAATCACAGTGTTGTCATACAAGGGAGAAAAACTGATTATAACAGGTATGACATCCTGGCTAAAGTAGTACAGTTAGCGGTAACAATAGCATCAAGCACAGCCAGCTAATGACAATCTGTAGTAACTATTAACCTGATACCTTCAACCACAGGAGTAAGTTCTATAGTTATATAACAAAATCCAGCATATACCAGGGTCTTATATCAAATGATTTTCCCCTTAATAGTGATTTTATCCTGTATGGGGGTATTTAAGAGGGATAGGGGACAAGATAGAGAGAAGAATGAGAACAAATATAGTAGAAGCAAGGCTGGAGGGCAAAGGAATTTCACCCAAGTTTTGGGAAACTGGAGAACACAGGAGAGAAAGAATGAAAGAGAAAGCAAAAAAAATATTGAAATGAACCAGAAAGAGAAGGGTCAATGTTCACTCACTTGAAAATTTCATAAAATCAAGAGAAATAGTTGAGGAAATAAAGAAAGAGGACAAATAGAAGAAATCAAAAAGAAAGGTAAGAAACCTAAATAGTGAAAAAGGAAAAAAAAAACCTGACAGAATAAGGCAAGCCAATCAAACAAATAAAGGAAAAATAATAATAAAATTCCTCTGGTGCCCACAGTTCTGTGGTAGTGTCCAAGTTGGATCCCAAAAATGTGCTGTGTAATCCTGCCAAGTTTGCAATAGAATTTGTGCTGGGTATGGGGATGATCTTGGCTTCTGGGTGTGGGGGATGGGACTAGTCTCAAGCTGACAACATTCTGGCCCTACTCATCCACTTCTGTTCCACTTGTCTGTGTGCCAGAGCACAGCACCGGTTCACCTCACTCACCAACTGCTGGCTTGTATTCTCGCTGCTGCTGTGGACTTTTCTGCATTGGGCTACTGGCTGGTCCCACCTGCAGTGTGTGCTGTATTCTATAACAATATTTTAAATAGTTTTGCTTTTATCTGTCAAATAAGCCAGAGTAAATAGTAGTGGTAAAAACAAGACAAGAAGTGAGATTTTTTTTTTTTTTTTTTTTGGTTTTTCTCCGGTACCAGGAACCGAACTCACGACCTTGCGCTTGCCAGGCAAGCGCTTTTGCCGCTGAGCTAAATTCCCAGCCCCAAGAAGTGAGATTTTGTATGTGGAGACTTTAGAGCTCATCATGAGGTCAGTGGTAGTTAAACTTTTTTAAAACCTCTAACAGTGTCCCTTTCTTCAGTCACATGGTAGGAACCCTTATATGTAAAAAAGATGAAAAAAGCTTCTGGTCCATGTGGGAGGCTATATATTTGGTATAGTGTTAAGAATGAAAATCTGAAGTCAGGCTCCCTGATTGCCACAGGTCTCAGTTTCCTCATCTGTAAAGTGAGGATAACCATTGTACCTACCTGCTGTAGTTAAATATGGTTTGGATCCACCAAGGAGCATTGTGACTTAAGGCCTGATCCCAGAGGTGATGCTGTTGGGAAATGGTAGAACACTTGGGAAGTAGCCTTGTGGGACAGGCCCTTAGCTCATGGGAGGGTGTTGTTCCCTGAAAGTAGTTCTCTGAGGACTTCTTGGTAGGTCTTGAGAGGGTTGTCCTAAAAGCTTGAGTTTGGCCCCCACCAGCTTGCTCTGCTTCCTGGTTTTCCATGTGATCCCTCCTCCACATTCAGTCTATGATCTACCACCATGGGTCCCACCAGAGCTAGAGCCTGCATCATACCATTTGGACTTTCAGCCTTCTAAACTAAGCTAAACAAATCTCCTTTTTTTGTGGGTAGCCTGTGTCAGGAATTTTGTTACAGTAACAAAAAGCTATCTAATGCTCCATGATGCTGTGAAATCAACTAAACAGTCCCCAGCTGTAGTAAATGTACAATTTATTCATTCTTTATTCACTCAAAAACTCTTATCAAGTAATGTGTTTTAGCCCTCTTTTAAGCACAGGCTTATGACAGTAAATAAAACAGAAACCTCAGCTTTCATGAAGCCTACATTCTTATAACTAACAATAGTTATAAGAAAATTGTGTAATATGCAGGGGGCCCTCCTTTTGATAAGCCTCTCTGACTTTGGCTCAAAAATGTGAAGTCCACTGTACTATGTTATGCATCTTAATATCCAGGACACTTTTCACAGGAGAAAAATACAGGCTTATATGTGTGGATTTACGTATTCCATTACTGACCTAAGTGCTTCCAGAAACAACAGGTAGGAGAGAAGAATGATTCCTGTGTTTGAGGATCTGCTTTAGGGAGAGATAATCAGGGGCCTGTCTGCTTTTCCTTCCTCAGCCATCTGGAACACTTGTTCCTAAGTTGTGTCTTATGCATACTCATCTTTTAAGACAAGAGAGTACGAAGAAAACTGGCATCCAGGGATAACATGCATTTACCAAAGACTCATTCCTCTAAAAATGAAATCATGACTAAACTATCTTCTCTTAGCAGGCTGATGTGAAGAATGTGGGAAACTTAAGAGAAATGTTTGGTTGAAAATGATATTCCTAGGAATCAGGGTTAACTCTTTATCAGAAAAGTGAGCACACATAGCTCTGCTGAGAGGGTATGAGAGAAATCCCTTCTTTATAGTGTCAGAGTAGGTGGCGAACCCTGTCTTAGGATTTCTGTATGTGCCTGTGTGCTGCTGGGGGATCAGACCTATGGCCTTCCACACACTAAGCTTGTGCTCTGCTACTGTGCTACCTCTACCTGTTTGAAGATTATCTTCAATCTTTTGCAGAAACCCCCAAACATTTAAACCTTACCTAACTCTGCTTTCTGCCTGTAATTTTCAGATATTTGGTTAAATTTGAACAAATAGAGTTAATGAGGGAGGGGTAGATATTTTCATTGTTGCTATTTTGAGGTCCTACATATATAATACATAGGAGTTCTCAGCATTCACACAGAATAGGTCCCAAGACAAAGACAATTTTTCAAATATTAAAATGCGCAATTTTTCCTTTTTTTCTCCTTAAAAATTGTAAAGCATAACTGGAAAAGTTAATCCTTTTAAAGATGTAGTAATTCTGTAAGGTCAGGGTTAAAGTAATATTTAAAACTAATTTCTGCCTATTTATATTGATTCATTTCTATCACTACTGCTATCAATCAATTTTCATATCAGGATCATTTTTAGGCAGAAAAGATTTTTGTCACTTTAGCCAAGTTTCTGCTTTCATATCAAAGCCAAGACCATGTGAATCACAGTCATTAACTAATTGGCTTTTTCCTGTGGACATCAACTTTACAGCAAAGCCAAATTCAAATATGTTTCTCCGTAGAATTACAAATGATTATATTATCACGATCTTCATTCAGCATCTCACAAAGTCAAGTATGCAAGTGTTATATCCATGAATACTAAGTTTGCATTGTAGTTCAGCTGATTAAATTTTGCTACTAAATATTAATTTCCCTTTGGAATCAGATTTTACCTGCATTATTTTGTTTCATTTTTTTCAGAATGTTTCCTTGTCCAGTGATTCATATAAAATGTAGATTTTACTCTTTTTTCTCTGTGCAAATTATACTCTGTTGTTGAGAAAGGCGTTGTAAGGCAGGGAAGACAGTTTGGGTATAAGACAAGCTGGCTGAGGGCTACAGTCACCAGTGTGTCCTTTGAAAACACACAGAAGGATGGGGGACCAAACAAGGCACTTTTCTTAGAGTTGGAGATGGGCCAGCTTGGTTGGTCACCTCTCTGTGGCCCTACTTTCACCCTTCATTTTATAGATAGGGAAACTGAATGAGACAATTTATCTCCCAAAGGCTATATCCCAGCCCTTTAAAAACAGTTTAACATTTTAAGATAGGTTCTTGCCGAGTTGCTAAGATCCCCAGGCTGGTCTAGAATTTACGATCCTCTAGCCTCATCCTCCCAGAATGCTGAAATTGCAGGCATGCATAACCATGCCTAGCTAGAACTCAGTTTTCTGGCTACTAGGTCAGTGTAATTATTACTGTACTGTACTAACTTCGGAGATACTGATTCATTTTCAGAAAGTTTTGATCTGGAGTGATCTGGAACCAGAGAAAGTAGAGCTAGAATGTACACTTTGGGTCCTGTAACATTACCTATTTTGTGCCAGGAGTTAGTTAACATCCAAATAGGGTATTATCTAGCCTCTACTTAAACACTGCTTCCTGACATAGTCCACTCCATTTTCAAAGACTTTTTGAATGGTGATCCCACATCTGCTCCCTATGATTTCTATCAAGTTGTCTCAATTCTTTAGGGCCTCTAAGCACCTATGAGGTGTCAGTTCCTATTCTATATGCTAGAAATATAAAGTCAAATATAAGATACAGTGTGATTCCTCCCTTCCAGGAGTAACTAGGGGGAATATCTAACTTAATCAGCAATCATGGGATAAGTGGTCCAGTGGGGGAGTGTGCTTTGTGATGGAGGAGGATTTGAGTCAGACTAGAGGTGGAGGAAAAGCATCCTGATGGAGGTGACCCTTGAGCTGAATTTTGGAACAGGAACTGGCCAGATGGAGCAAGGCATGTGGCATTTCACATGAAAGAGAGCTGTGGGAAAGCACAGAATCATTAGTCAGCAGGCACTTTTGAGGCTAGTATGTATGTTCTGTAGGCACAGAAAAAGAGCAGTTTATAGCAAGTGGTGAGAGAAAAGGTGAGAAAAGTATGTAGGAGCCAGATCGTGATGAGCGTTAGTGGATAAATAGTCTGCATTGTTTTGATTGCTTTGTTAAAATGTTAATTTATAGGCTTCAGTCCTCTGAAGACTTCATTTACCCTGCTTTGAAATACAAGTATAAAAATCCCTAGATTCCATTGCTGACACTGCTGTGAAGCTTCTCTGAGCCTTAGTCCCCTCATCTGTAAAATGAGGATAATGGAAACTCCTCCCAAATTATGTGGGGAGAAAAAAATTGTATAGAAGTACCTCATAGTGCCTGGTTCTGGGCAGATACCAAAAAATACCTGTTAATTCCTTTCCCCAAAAATTCTCTGTAGCACTTCCATCCAGAGTCTCTACCTTTGCTACTGTGAATGCTAACATGAGACTGAGGTTTTCTTGCAAGGAGACTGTTATTTTTAATCTGACAACAGTTCTACATTTTGGAATGAAATTGTGTTCAAGGTAAAAGTTTCCCTCTTTACTTCCTAAAGCTGAGAAAGAAAGTAATTAAGAAAGTGAATTATGACTTTTCCAAATATCCTACTTTAGCAGGTAAACTAAGAGCTTGAGATGATGAGGATCCATGGAGGAGAAAGAAAGCAGACAGAAAAGTTAGGTGAAAAAAAGGCAGGGAAGCTGTTGAATTTGATTGACATATACAGAGGAGACAGTGTTGATATGACAGATAAATTTTGTTTGAAGAAGGATTTTGAGTCTGCTCAAGTATAGAAGCAATGTATGTGGAGCACAGTCAAAACAGATATAAGAACTATAGCAAGCACTAGGAAAGACCGAGGGTGCAAAATGGTTGAGCTATTTTCAGTAATGCATTAGCTCAAATTAGAAAGGAAAAAAGCATGCCTAGAGAAAGATTAGAGAATGAGGACTGGCGACATTTTAATTTCTACCTAGGATCTTTATCAAGACAGAAGGGAAATGTGAAAGTGGGGAGTGAGTTTAGTTGAGTGAATAGAAAGTTAAGGGGGGAAGCTGGAGCATGGAAACAGGACTGAAGGAAAGTGTGGCATCTATTATGTCAGAGTAATGGCTTTTTTTCTTGCCTTCTTCCTTTTTGTGGGTTCGAGGGGCACTAAATAGGTCTAAGTTGTTACCTTGGGGAAAAGAGTGGGGTCAGAAAGAGAGGAACTTCTGTGGAAAATACTCAGTTCCATAGAAAAATTTGTCTGTTGTTGACAGTCTTCTGTTTACCTTTGGATTTAAGTTCTTTTTTTTTTTTTTTCTCTGGTAGCGGGAACCGAACTCACGACCTTGCGCTTGCCAGGCAGGCGCTTTTGCCGCTGAGCTAAATCCCCAGCCCCTGTACCAGTTCTTTCAGAAGTAATTGGCCAGTATTACAGATAAACAGTAATTGGCCAGTATTACAGAGTCATTTGGTATACTGTAATTTGTCTTCCCGTGCATCTTCACTGCTAGTATTATTCTGAGAATTAGTTTCTATTTCAGTAAAACGAGAAGTAGACTCACAACTTGCCACGGTGCTGATTATTTTTCTAGGAGTTTGATTTTGCTGAAGAGTTAGTATGGAATATGCTAAAAGGACAAGCATGGTAGCTCAACTGGTTTAGAATGGCTATGCATTATCCAAACCAAACAATGGCATAGTGAAGGACAAGTTACTGCCCCAAAGAATCCAGTGTTTGGGTGAAGTCAGAATTTCAGATGGGAAGGTGGGGATGGGAAATAAAGAAGATAGTTCTTACCACTATCCCAAAGTCCTTTCCAGAGTATCACAGAAGGTTTGTAGCCAATAGAGGGGAAGAGTAGAGGAGGAGGAGAACAGAGACAGAGATAGAGAGACAGCAAGAGGAAGTTAATTTAGGGTTAGAGAGACAGTCAAGGGAAGGAAAATGATTTTGTTGACCTTAGTGGTTATCCAACTCAAGAGAGAACAGGCAAAACTAGATCTATGAAAACATAATGCTTTGGGCATGCTGGCACATACCTGTAACTCTAGCTCTCTGGAAGGCTGAGACAGGAAGATTAAACTGGTCATGCAGATAAATGTCTCACATGTTAACTGAGCATCAGAACTGTGCTGGACTCTTAAGGAGGAGGTAGCTACCATATAATTTTTCCCCAAATCCATTTATCTCTTAAAAAATATTTGTGGAGGGCATACTATATGCCAGCAATGTTAGTAGGTATCAGCATAGGAAATAATATTTTTAAATAATCCCCTGAAAATGAATATTTGAGTTGTTGTAGGGATTTTTGCCTCTACATTTACAAATTGTGTGACTATGAACATTCCTTTTGTTAAGTGCCTCCCAGAGCACATTTGCACAGGGTTCTCTTAGCTAGCAAAAATGAGTAAGCTACAGATATGTGCATCAGCATACATAAATCTTAGGAACATAATGTTGAGTCAAAAAAACCAAAAGCAAACAAATTATAAAATAATAGACACAGTAGGCTTGCACTTATAAGAAACCAAAAGCATGCAAAGCGAAGTGTACAATATGTTGTTTAGAGACATGCACATATGGGATAAAACTATTACACAGACTAGAAAATAAGAAACATGAGTAATGATTATCTCTGGAAGGTGGAGTGGGAATGAGCTGTGATGGAGCACAAAAACACTGTGCTGTTGTATTCATGCTTGAGAGTAGCAGAAAGTCATGTTTATTCAATGAGTGGTAGGCACATAGAACCTTAACATATTATAAATATAATGCATGTTTATATTAAACATATTTATAGTATGAATATATATTTAATTTTTATTTAAAATGTTTACTAAAGAGATAGGGATTGTAACTTCAAGGAGTTTGTATCTTATTGAAAAATAAAAGATATATATATATATATATAGGCAAATAAGTAGCACAGAGTGGTCAAAAGAGGTAAGTCTAAAGTTTAGTTACTTAGAGTTCAGTGATAGAGACTTTTCATAATTAGCTTCAGTTCAAAGCAGAATATAAGTGCTGTAGTTAATGTCTGAATAAAGTGTGATATCATAGGTATATAGAAAGGTATATAGAAATACATTTAATGGAATATAGGCAAGTTTCCTGTTAGCATTAATCACACCTTGGGTAACCCTCACTGGCTATGATACTGCCATTGTGCAAGGCTTAGGAAAGTTTTTTTTTTTTTTAAATTTTAGAGAGAATAATTAAAAATAACAACAACATAGTTGAAAACAAAACAACACAAAAACAATAAAAATGATATAGGGTTTCAAAACAAAATGATAGGAATTAACAGTGGTTGTTATATTATGTATTGTTATCTTCAACAAAGTTGCTCAGATTGCCAGATGTAAAAATGCAAGATTGATCAAACCATTAAAGAGTGTAAAAAAAAATAAAAACATTAGAAATGATACAGAGCTTCACTAAACAAAATGGTACAAATTCACCAAGGGTTGTTATATTGCATATTGCTGTCTTTAAATTAGTTGTTCAGATCACTAGATATAAACATGCAAAATTGGTCATAAATTTAATCATTAACTGTTCCTTTCAATAAATCAGTAGACATCAACAGTACAATTATCTCAGCTATCAGGAAAGTTTCTTAAAAGAGATGGCATCTAAGCTTGATCTTGAAGGATTAGTAAAATTATGAGAGATAAATGGTGAGTGAGGCATTTTTAAAAGGGGAAACTGTGAACAAAGGCATAATATAGAATAAGGACAGAACATGGCTGAGGAATGAAAGAAGCCACTGTAACTAAAATATGCAGTGAATGTGGGTACAGTAGAAAGATAGGATGGGAGCAGGTAATGGTGGGACTTTAAGATGGTGCTAAAGGATTTTTCCTTATTTTGAAACCATTGGGTAGATCTCATATTTCTCTTTGGAAAATCACATCTCTTCTTATGAAAAATGTGGTGGTAGCTGGATTTGGAGGAGCGGGGAATAGGCCCACTGAGACTGTCTTGGAAATGGAAGGAAGGAATAAATGTGAGGGTGACCCTGAGATATGACTTGATTGGTCATTGAGTTTCATTTAACTGCTACTTTCTTTATCTTGCCCTTCTCTGACCTTTTTGCCACAGTTTGTTCCTCGTTGCCTTTTCTGTCTCTTCTTGGCCTGCATCTTTGAGTTGTAAAATTGCCATGTAATGACTTAAAATAAATTACCAACTGCATTTTAGCTAGCATCCTGAAAACACTTGTCTGGGAAGTATTTGAGATCTTTTTACCACTACATGTGTTTATACCAGGCCAAGAGGTGTAAGGATTAAGGAAGAATATCTATTTTCTGATTACAGTGTTGTCCCATTAAGACCACTTGTGATGTAATTAATCTATGCATTAATATGTAACAGTGCCAGATACACTATGTGTTAGCTTCTTTTTACTTAAAAATATTATAGCCTGTTTTAAAAATTATTCACGGTAAAAAGAATTATCAGATTTTGAACATTAAATAATCTTTTTTGTTATTTCAGTAAGAATTACTGTATGTTGGAAATGTTTGGAAGTTCTGTTGTACCTTAGCAGGTACAATTGACTAAATAAATTTTTGTGTTGCTCACTGTTGAACTTTAAGGCTTCATTTGTCAGATGCAGTTGAAGGACAAACAAAACATTCATCATGGAACATAATTTAAAAAGTATATGTTGGGTTTTTGTTGTTGCATCTTTTAAAACTAAACCCTACTTGTCAGCTTGTTTTCATGAGAAATGCTTTTGCCACCTGTTTTAAGCATAAATTCTGAAAAAAATATTTTTTGTTAATTGAAAGATTTGGTATAGTTGCAGTACATGGTCTCAGTACATAATCAAATTTCCCCATGTGGCAATTTAAACTATGGAAGAAAGGGTAAAACTAGATTATCTTATCTTGCTTTGTTTCTTTCTCTTGTTAGCACTGATAATAATTTGTATTATGACCAAAGAGATTTAACTAGTTTGAATTCCTTTTTGGAGACAATAACAACACTTTGAAAGTTGTTTATTTTTATCACTTTCTGGGATGTTTTGGGCGATTTCATGATTACATGCCTACCTAGTTCCTTTGTTTTAGATTCTTACAGCCTCCTGCTTAACCTCTAATTGCTACCTTCTCTATTTGATAGTTACCTTTCATCTTGTATTCTAGTCTTACTACAACTGAAATATTTAGTCTTCACCTTGATACAGTGTTTAGAAGTGCACCATCTCCTGCCTCAGGAAAGGTGGTTGAATAGTTCAAAAGCCTTTGCTGGGACATCACACTCATGCATTGGAGGGCATTTGGGGAATTCAAGCTCATCATTTAAGGGAGAGTTTTCACAACTTTGCAGCTGCATATAGCCACTGCAGTATCTCCCTTCAGTTTAGTAAAAACCTGATCTGTATATTATACTATAAAGCATTCTGAGTGCGTGCTGACTTTCAGTGTTCATTTTGTATGGAATTCTAGCCTTATTGGGAGCTGGGGGCATGCCTGTCATTGGTCACTAATGGGAGCATTTGGGGAACTAGAATTACAGTTTTCTCAAGTTTGTTTAATTAGAACCATGGTGATAATGGTGCTTATCAGTCACCTGTCTTAACATTTACCTGCTGACAATCTCTTCATTAGTTTGTTTCTGAGGATCAGCTTTTTTGTTTGCTCTATTTAGACTGAACTACCACCAGGCAACTATGAAAATCATTGCATATTTTTCACCTTATTCTTTTTACAAATGTTTATTTTTATTATTACATGTTTGCTGTATGTAATGATTACATTCTTTGTGGGTGGGGAGTTGGTACATGTACATAACACATTTTCTTTTTTTTTTTTTTGATACTGGGGATCGAACTCAGGACCCTGCGTTTAACAGGCAGGCACTTGTGCCACTGAGCTATATACCCGGCCCTATAACACATCTTAATATCCCCTTTCTCTCCTCTTCCTCCCCCTCCCTCCATCTCTTGATCCTTTTCCCATTTGCAAAAGATCTATCTCCCTGCTTCCTGTTATGTTTTATTTTGCTCTTTATTTATGCCTTGGTTTTCCCGTATAAGAGAAAGGATGTGATGTTGAAGCTTGTGTGTATGATTTGTTTCAGTTAACATTATGGTCTCATCAATCGTTTATTTTTCTTAATGACAACCCACATATATACTGTCAATCAGTAATTCTCATTCTTTTTGGACTAGTGTAAAATTTTTGTTGTCAACTCATTTGTTTCTTTAATCTTTTTTTCATGCTTTATTTCCATTTTGTCTTTGCTCCATTTCCCAGTGTTCCTTATACTTCAGGTTTTGGACCTATCTATTATTGATAGTTTAGGGTTATTTTTCCCCTTTAGACAGGTTTTGCATTAATAATTTTTCTCCCTAGCTTTATTGAGGTAACACTGACATACAAAAATAATCTTTACTTAAGGCGATTTCAGTTTTATTTTTCTTTGAAACTAACATTTCTTTTTCTGTCAATAACTTTTTCAGAAACAGAAGATTAATTTCCATTTGGACTGCTATACTGTTCATTGTCTTTGAATTCAAAGTTGGAAGCCTCACATATGCAAATTCAGTTATGTTTGCTCTAATTACCAAGCCCAGATTCTTTTAGTAAATATGTGCTTTTTGGCATTTAGATATTAGGGGAAAATGTGGCGAGAGTCTTTGCAAAATATATGCTGAAAGAAAAGAAAGAATCATTTGTAATTCTATTTTTTATTAAAAATATCTAATTAAATCCGTGTATACCTCAAGAAAAGGAAAAGTTGACTCTTGCTTGTGATAGTGTACAGTGGGGCACAATTCCTTACAAATTAAGGCATTCAGCTATCTCTTCTTGGTGGAGTTGATACTAAGCAGCAATCATTAAAAAAGGTAAAGGAAAAGGTAAAGGGAGAGTGTGGAGGGTCATACTATAGGCAATATGATCAGAATTTTAACAGAAATTGTGTTCAGTCATACAAATATTTTTAAAAGGTATCTGCAGAATGTGTGCATTGTGGGATAGTGACCACTGAGTGTTCACATGTTTGTATAACCAAAGAGTGCAGCAGGCTCTTGGCCCCACGGAGTTCTGTCTGGTGTGTTAGATTGCACACTCCCTGCCTTTACAGGTCAAAAGAGTGATGCAGAAACAATATCCCTCCCTGTTTTTCTCCAGGTCTGTAAATATCTTCCTTCCTTCCTTCCTTCCTTCCTTCCTTCCTTCCTTCCTTCCTTCCTTCCTTCCTTCCTTCCTTTCTTTTCTGTGGTTCTAGGGATTGAACCCAGGGCCTCATCCATGCATGCTAAGGGCTCAACCACTGAGCTACCCTGAGCTACACCTTTTATGTTCAGTGATCTTCACCACCAGCACCATGCTCGATAATGAATAGCCGTATAAAATCCCAGTAATACCTAGCTCTTTGATTTGTCAGGCTCATGATGAATGACTGTGAAATCCATCCCCAGCACTAGCCACAAAAATGCTTTCACTTTGGATATTTAGAGGGAGCTGTGGAATCAGTGAAAAAGAAACGTGAACTTGGATTTTACAATAACAAATCTAAACTCCAGCCCAAGGGAAATTATGTGGCTTAACTCAGTATGGAAAGAAGATGCTGGGAACACATGTGCATTAAGTGCCACAGTTGCCAACCCCACTGACTTGGCACTAGCAATGGAACTTTATACCAGGGTTATATTTTAGGTTTTGAGTGACTTACAATAGTCTGTTCCAGGATGACTGGCCTAGACAATGATGAAAACAAAGAACTGTGGAGCTGAAAGTGATAGTGAACACTTCTGAGTGGGGCTAAGAGTCAGAGGGCCAGCGCAACCTAGTGTGTTTGGTGAGAGAAGCTCCACGACACAGAGGGTTGGTCAGAAACCCTGGGCCTAATGTGACCTCTTGTGACAGACATGCCCTGTCCTCAGACACCACTTACATAGGATGTTACTCACGTTTTCCAGGACCTAGAGTTATGTATGGTAAGACTGTGTTTTGTTCATTCCAGGAACTCTAAAATTGGAATCTGTTTTACAACTGATACCCTGATGGAGTCCAGTTGTTAATGGTCTTTTACAGTGTACTTAACATAATGGTGCACCTTACAATTTGTGTCTTATAATTAATGACCTATTATAATAATTATTATCTTGCTAACATTTACTGTGTTTCCTGTGTGCCAGGAGTCATTCCAATATACATGTATTTTTTCATTCAATCCTTATAATACCTCTGGTTTATAACTTTCTAGTTGATTCTAGAATTTTATTTGTGGGCTCTTCCTAATAAAAAATAATTGGCCACTGGTTTTAAAAATACAGGGACATATACAATTGAGCACATTCATCCTGTATAAAACAACTAACTCATGATGATTTTAAATGTGATGGGGTGGAAAGGCAGAAGGCATTCATGAAAGAGAGAAAGCAATTGGGTTTATTCTGGCAGCAGTGGGAAGAAGGCCAGGCTGAGATGAAGGGTTCTTTTCTGTTCTGTCTCTGATGTTCTGTGTATGAAAGACTGCAAATACTCTGACAGTCACAAGACAAAGTATTAAGCCTTCATTTTCTCTTTTTTCTTTAGCCCCTTGCTCTTCTGTAGCTGATTTATCTTCCTGTCTGTTCTGAGAGAGAATATTCCTCTCTTTGTGGCTCTAATTTGGGAATAGTGGCTGGCTGCTGTTAGACAGTGGGAGAATAGAAAATTCAAAAGCCATCCATTTTACTTTACGCCTCCCAGCTGGTCTTCAGTAATCCCCAGCAATCCTTCCTTTGGGTGATCAGAATGTGTGTGCATCTACCAGTGCATCTACCACAGCCACGCAAGAATGCTAGACTCATATGCTTTTAAATTGATGTGACGGATTCAAATGCTACCCTGTATTATTGCAACTTGTCTTTTGACAGAGTAGCTTACAAAGACATATGGCCAGTAGTCAGGAAAATCATCTATGGCCGAGGAAGGGTAAAATTTGTCAAAATGAGAAAGAAGTATGTCATTTTTACGTTTTTATTGGACTTTCTTGGAGAGTGAAATAAGGCAACATGGTGCAAGCAGCAGGTTTTCCCTTTTTCCTTCCTAGTACCGAGTACTGTACCAGCACACCAGTGCATAATAGCCTCATCATAAGTGCATAAACAAGTCTCTTTCGGATGCCCAGGGTTACAACTCCCTGTTCCAGGCGTTGCCTTTTTCTTATTCTTCTCCCTCAATCTGTCCTGTGTAGTCTATGGCCATACCACCCTGAACACGCCCAATCTCATCTGTCCTGTGTAATTCCTTCAGAGCCAGGTTTTCTGTGGAGCCGTTGTTTTGACAAACTGAACTTTGCTAGGGTGTGAGACCATGTGAATATCTACCCTCAGAAAGGTCTGTAGAGTTCTTGCCCTTTCATGACAATACTATGCTAATTGTTTACACATGGCGGGGGGCTGGGGGAATGGAAGAAACAGAAAAGTTAAGCAATGCAGAGTGTGGTGGCTTTGAAACCTCAGATGCCCCTCTCTTGAGCAACACATTTCAATTTTAGTGAGAACTTTCGCTTTGATGGAAATGGGCAGGTTGAATGGGGTGATTTTCACGAGGTGGAGAGCTTGGAGGACAGTCGGTGCACTTCATTTTCGAGATCCTCCCTCTTTCCTTCTCAGATTTGCTGCCTCTTGTGTTCAGACCTCCCTGTGTCTCTTTTCTGGTTCTTAAACAATTAATTGTGATGCTTAATTGTTGTTTGTTTTTCCTTCTTTCCACTTTCAATGACATGGAATGAGTACAAGACAAATTTTAGAGATTTATCCTTTTTTTTAACCAAGGAGTAAGCACGGGAAATGCTTTCTTGTACTTGCTGTGACAAGACTGTATGTCGCTATTACTTTTTACTTCACAGTGTACTGTCTAATATTATCAGACGTCACCAACTTCAGCTTCTCAAAATTAAAGTGGTCTGTCTAGGTATTAAGTCTTCCACAGATTTATTTGATCAAAGGGGAAAAAGGGAAGTTTTTCAAATGTATGATTAAATTGATGTTTTCTCAGTGTGTCGCATAAGACACAAGAAGTTGGAGTTACAGTTGTGGTTCCAGGTACCTCCTTTGGCATCCCTTCCTTGAGGAGCTTTCTCTGACTGGCCCCGGCCAACTTAATGACCTGTCATCTAGGTAACAGTGCAATTTGCATGTAATATCTTTGACTGTTTCCACTGCTAGTTTCAGAGTCATTGAATACAGGGTTCTTATTACACCTTCTGTAGCTGGAAACAGACAGAGTCATGTCTGTTTCCCCTGCTAGTTTCAGAGTCCTTGAATACAGGGTTCTTATTATACCTTCTGTAGCTCCAGAGCTTGGCTTGTGCCACTGCATGAGTGTTTGCTATAGGGAAGAATAGAGAAAGGGAGAGGGAGTATCCTTTTTTTCCCCCTTGCCTTGATTTTTATATGTGGTCATTGGCTTAACTTTTGTGTATAAAAGTCACAAAAGCTAGAAAGAAGTCACTGAGAATAAATGTGCTCAGTACATATTTATTTATTCAGCAAGCTTCTTTGAGCATACATGGTTTGTTCAACCAGTCCAACATTCCTTCACCACCCCAATAAGAATAAAATAGAATCTAGCCTCTTAGATCTCCAATGTAGAGAGAGGTCTGTACCTTATTGTGCAGAATATGTGAATAAGTACTGGGTTTTACAAGCCAGAAAGTCTCCTTCTTCTAGCTGGGTGGGTCTGAAGGCTTCACCCTAGTGGGAACTGGGCCTTGGAGGGTCAGTGGTAGTTCAGCATATGGAGAAAGGAGGAGGCTATCCTAGGTAAAGGGACCTGCCAGCCTTGTCACAGTATGAAGGTCTGAAGAGTAGAACATTTAGAGGCCAAAACAAGAGGCCAGCTCTAGAGAGGAGACTGGGAGAGGGAGTGGAAAGCAGATCCATGGTCCACTGTCAGACTGTCTCCTGTAAGACAGTTTGTGTGTCCTTTAAACCCATGCCTCTTGTCCATGTGTTCCCACTCAGGAGAACCCCAGTTCCTAGCTTAGAATGTCAGACTTTACTTTTAGCAGTATTCATTAGAAAAGAAAACATTTGGTCTACTTTTCCAAATTATCTCCTCTTCACAATCTGCTGAACTTGATGGGGAAAAAAGATCTCCCTTTGGACTCTGCAAGGAACCACCTAAGAGGTGCAGGGGCAGTTTGCTGGTGTTCCATTGTATCACTGACTCAGAAGTCATTCAGGAGAATGCGTTCGCTATGGTGGCTAGTTTAAAATGGTGCCAAAGAGAACGCAAGTGATCAAACTGCATCCTTACATTGGAGGCCCACCTCTCTCTCAAGTCTGTTTTATATACTTGGCTTACTGTCAGAGAGGGAATGAGCCATGATTTATTTTCTCTTTTCTTTTCTTCTGTATTTGTGAAAATAGAGAGGCATACCTTGAAAGATCGCGGAAGGACTGACCTTGCAGTCTAATTTCTTGCAGCCTCTATACCACATAATTAAAGTTGTGACTCTCTCTAGTATGACCCATGTCCTTTCTGTCTTGGCTTCTGCCTTCTGGTCTACCGGGTAGTGTTTAGGTACCAGTTGTGCATGGGCAGACACCACAGAACTGACCCACTGAGGTATGTGCCCCCCACCCATTTACAGCCACTGCCTACCGAAACAGCCCTGGGTGCTGGTTCTCCAAACACTCCTGTACGATTTGTGCAGCATGCCCACTTCACACACTGTCATGTGAAATGTATACTTCTGGGTTTCACTACCTGAGGTGTCAAACACGATCAGTATGAAAAACCCTTGGTTGCCACAAATTTCCTGGAGAGAACACTCATCTTAATTTCTACAGTGACAGTAACCTTAGCACACATTAGAATTTATCTTTCATTTGGGAATTACGTTAAGCAGTTGGTTAGTATTCAGTCTCAATTTTCACGTGGAACATTGTTCTGTAGTTTTCTTTTCCCCATTAGTTTGATGGAAAAACACAGATAATTTGAGCCACACACTGCTACATTCAATTCATCCTCCATCAGGTGATATATACCACCCAGCATACTTCACTTAGGAACCTAGTGCTGGAACTAAGACAAAGTACAGTGAAGAATACTGGCATTGCTTGGGGGTGGATTTCTATGCCAAATACATGGAAAGAGAATAATTATCATGTAAGGAAACACTTTTTTGGAGATTGAAGCAGCACAAAAGAATTTCAGAGAATCTATGAGAGAAGTTGAACTCATTGTGATAAACTTTTTGGACAGGAACACATCTAAATGAAATTTATAACAGAAAAGATGCATGGCAGAGCTACAGAAATCTGCACTAATACCATATAATAAATTATTTAAGAATATCATAGTAGTTCTGCGCCTGAGGATGTGGGAGGAAGATTAAACAATGGAAATGGGATTATAGAGCTTTCTACTTTTATACATATTTGACAGATATCTGCGGTAAATGCTTTTTCCATCTGATGACTTTTAGGAGATGAAATGTCAGGTAACAGCCTCAGAGGAGGAACAGTGAACAAATTCATGAATATTATTCCTGTTTTGCTTTCTGTTATCAAGGACAGTTGTTTTAAGTATTATAAGTTCTGTGGTGAGTAACACTCTCGGAAAATGAAAATGTGGGAAGGTTTCAGAAAGAAAGCCTATATCTAAAGGAGTTTAATGTGCTAACATTTGTCACTTGAACCTTGGATGTAAAATAGTAAGCCAACTTTATGATTGTTATTCTTCCACTTATAAAACTAGTCTTGATAATTTATTTGGCCTTGGCAAATCATTGTTGACTGTTTCTTATGTCTAATGTGCATTGTGTACTTATTTGTAATCAGAGCTCGAATATGACAGGTATCATTGCAGTGGTAGAAACCGTTGAGTGTACCTGCATCAGGACACGTATCCAAGTGTATTGTGTTATGGGATGGGATAAAGACTTTTTCTTAAGATGATTTTATATTTTACTTGGCTTGTATGATAAAGGAAATTTGTCAAATCTTTTATAATACTCATAAGGAAAATTCAATTTTCCCATTTAATAACTGATGTACATGGTTTGATTAAATTACTTTTAATACAAGAGACATTTATCAACATAAATTTTTCAATCAACTGTTTTTACTCTGGACTTTGGGTAGTCTTTTGTACTCATGATCTGAAGGTCAACAACCTTCTAATTTTCTCTAGTTAGATTATGTTTTATAATTTTTCTGTTATTTTTCTATCATGAGATAAGAGGGATTTTAGATGGCTAAGTACAAACATATTTCAGATAACACACTTGAGACTTGAATAATCTTCATGCTATCTGCCAAAAATAAAATTGTGTATTCATTATATGTTCTCCTAATAATTTTTAAATGCTAGAGATACTTTCAGATGCTTTATAAGAGTTTCAACCAGGGAAAAGTCATTGAGGCATTTGGAGACAAATTTATAGAATTATCATTTTTTTTTCTTGTTTTTTTGAGACAGGGTCTTGCTGTGTAGTTCAGGTTTGTGTTGAACTCACTATGTAGCCTGGGCTGGCCTCAAACTCACAGTGACCCTCCAGCCTCAGCCTCCTGAGTGTGGGATAACAGGCATATGCCACCATGCCCAGCAGAATTACCATTTTTAAAGTTCATCCTGCTTTCCTGCACCCTTGCTTACTGTATTTAAATTTAAGCTTTTAATTGACAAATAATAGTTGTCTATATTTATCAGGTATGATATATTTTATTAAATGTATGTGATGTGAAATTATTAAATCAGGTTGTTAGCATATCTGTTACATCAGTTTTGGGGTGAGACTTTTAAAATATATTCTTAGAAACTTCAAAATATAAAATACTTTAATACTGATAGTAGTCACCATACTGTGCAAGAGATTTCAGGAACTTACTCTTCCATTTTACTGAAACTCTGCGTCCTTTGACTACCACCGCTTTCCTTGTCATCTCTGATCCCTGTCATTACAATCTATTTCTATGAGTTCAACAGTTTTTCGTTGAACATGTAAGTTGGATTGTGACCATGATATTTGTGTCTGTGTTTGTTTTAATTCCTTTGCATGTACACCCAGAATTGGGATTGCTGGATAATATGGTAGTTTTGTTTTCAGTGTTCTGAAGAGCCCCTTCATACCATTTCCATAATAACTATACTAATTTACTTTTCCACCACACTGTAATAGGGTTCCCTTTTCTTCATATCTTCATGAATATTTATCTTTCATCTTTTTAATAAGCTGTTCTAATAGATTTGAAATAATATCTCATGGTAGTTGTGTTGGTTTGGGGGATATTTTTGCAAGGGAAAACAATATAATACAGGACACATAGTTTGTAAGATTATTTATAAGAATTACCCAAAGAATGATATACAAGAGTGCAGGAAATCTGTCCACACACTAAGACCAAGGAATCTAGCTGAGGGCCTGGATCCTACAGAGATGTCCTGTATGAGTCCAGCTAAAGGCCTAGAGCTCATAACAGTGCCTCCCATGAATACAACTGGAGGCCCAGAGCCCATAACAATATCTCATGCAGACCTGTTTCACAGATCTGCGCTGTGAAGGACCAAAGGTCAATGCTGGAATCTAGGAAGTCTGTGCTAGCGGGATGAAGGATCTGTGCTAGCAGGCTGAGGGATGTGCACTAGAGCCAGGAAGTGATGCTCAAAGTAAGAACCAGAGCTTCCCCAGAAGGTAGCACAGCCATATTCAGCAGCAGTGAGGTCCTGAGCTCCTCCAATGATCAAGATGGCCAAATTCCCATCAGCAAGGCCAATGCAGCAAGTTTCTTCAGGAGGCTAAGCTGTGCACCGTCTTCCCCTCCGAAGCCAGGAAGTGATGCTCAGAGTGAAGACCAGAGCTCCCCCAAAGTGAACCGAAGCTATTCTCAGTGCCAGCGAGGTTCCAAGCTCCATGGAGGATGAAAATAGCCAAGTTCATCAGGAAAGCCAGCATGACGAGCTCCTCCAAAACAACCAACAGCTCCTTACAGTTTCTACCAGCTCCCAACAGCCTGTTTTGTTCCCAAAAGCCTTTCTTCTTCTCCAGGTCTGCCTCTTATGCTGCTGGCAACAATCCCCAGGTGGGCCTCCCACACCCAACACCACGCTTACTCAGTTCAGCTGGGGGTTATAAGTTGACTACCAGTTGTCGATCTACCACACTAGTTTTAATTTTTATATCCCTAATGATTTGAGATGTTGAATGTTTTTCATGAACATTTTGACCATTTGTATATCTTCTGAGAAGTGTTTATTCAAGTCCTTTGCCCATTTAACAATTGTTATTCTCTTGCTGTTGAGTTGATTTCCATATATATATTAGATATATAATGCTTGTCAGATGTGTGCATTCTAAATCTTTTTATGAGTTGTTGCTTCATTCTGTTGTTTCTTGTGCTGTCCAGAAGTTTAATTTGATGCAGTCTCATTTTTCTGCTTGTGCTTTTGTTTCCTGTGCTTTCAGGATCACATCTACTTGCTTTTTGTCTTTCATCTTTGGTCCATTACATTTGCAAATAAAATAGCATGTGATTAAGAAGCAGTGGAAAACTCTATACTGTCAAACCATCACAGAGGCCGCTCGGTGTCTGAGTCACAAGCATAGTCCTCTACATGCTCAAGGAAACAGGCAGGCTTTCCAGCAGCTTCTTGATAAATGGACAATATAATTGTTCTAGTTATTGATTTTTAAAAATGTGAAATCCAAAGGCCCTGTAATTACCCTTATCATTATAAACCTTCTGGAAACACTTTTGTTCGTCATGGCATTTGTAAATTTTTATTTGAAGAATGTTGCCTCTGCTCCCCTAAGGTGACCTTTGTCCTCAGCTTGGTTCTCTGCCATTGTTACACTGGTTTGGAGTTTGTAAATCCCTCCTCCTCAGCAAAAGATTATAAATGGGTGACCAAATGTGGGACTGGGACATTAAGAGAGGCCTGAATTAAGTCCTGAAAGGCTGGTAAATATTACCACACAGATAGGACGGAGGTTTTTCAGTCTGTCTTAGTCACATTCTCACCACTGAGACACAATAACCAACATCAACAACTTCAGGGAAGAGGGGTTTATTGTGGCATACATACAGCTGACTCTAAGGCAGGATGGCATGCCAGAGGGGCACAACAGAAAATAGTTGCTCATAGTACAGTAGACAGAAAGCAAGAGTGTCAAGAAACAGTGCCTGCCTGGTAAGCACAAGGTCCGAAGTTCAATTCCCATTAGCCCCGCCCCCCCCAAAAAAAAGTGTCAAGGGAGGAGCCAAAAAGGAAAAGAACATTTTGGGTCATGCCCACAGAGACAGTCCTCTTCCATCTGGCCCACTTCTAACAAGCCAGCCATACTGCCCCATAATCCAGTCACCTTCCAGAAGTGGTGCCTACTGTCATGAGGCTTTAAGGGGACAGCTAGATAAAAAACATAACACCATCTCTTAAGGTTTAAGAGAGGATTCTGGAAACAGGCTGTATTTAATAGAATGTCGTATTCCATGGGAGGAGAGAAGCAACACCCTGGCTAAAATACTTACTATGCTTTTAACATTAGAAAATTATAGTTCTAGGAGTAGGAGGAGCAGTTATTTTGTACTAAAACTTCTCCTTTTGGTGTTTGTAACTTGCCAGTTCCTCCTACTTCCATTCCTTCAATCCACAAAGCTCATGAAAACTAAGTGCAGTAGACTCTAAAATTTTACTTTTAGTCTCATTAATTGATAACCGCTATCTGTGTAAAGTCCTATGTGCTGAATATTCTTCATAGGTGTTTAATAGAGAAAGTATAAAAGTGATACAGATAGTCTTTGAAGAAACTATTTTTGTCATCAGAAACTGAATTTCTGTTTAAGTGTCTGAAATGTTACTTATTTATTTTGAAATTCAGAGTATTCTTTGAAGTAGACTGTGTAGAAGTCAGTAATTCGGTGGAAAGTAACTGAGAAGTGGGTAGCTCTTCTCTTTCTCTGCTCTGGTTGGGTTGTGAGTTTTCCTTTGGTTGTTTAGTCTTGCTGTTGCAAGGTGACAGCACAGTGTGGTTTTTCTGTGTATCTCAGATATCTCAATTTATGAGTGGTCAGAATAAAAAGTTTCTAGTTCTAAAAATTTGAGGAACAACGTGAAATGTGAACACATGGCCTATAAGTGAGTATCTATATCTCTGAGGTATTCACTTGGTGTTTTAAATTGATTACTATTTGTTTATTCTACCATGGAAATTTTTTTAACATCAAAAGATAATGTCAGATTCTGAACCTAGAATCCACATCAAGTGGCATAATAGTTTGGCTCATAGACTATTTTATACTTCACTTTGGTTCTTTTTGTGAAATATAGGACTCCATGGCCAATGTAGATTTTTGTCATCTAGCAAAGCTACAATCTTTATAACATTATTTTAAACTACTTTAAAGGAAAAACTACAAAACATAGCTTTATAGTCAATAATAATAATTTATACATTCTAGTTTCATATCATGGGAAATACTGTTTTTTTGTTTTGTTTTTTTATTTTAAAAAATAAAAGAAGGAAAACATATTAAACAGACATCCATTTACAAAATAGCATAAGAACAATACAAACAAAACAGAGTTACAGACAGAGTTGTGGGAAGTTAACCATGGTTGTTGTATTACTTATTGATATCTTCAAAGTGGTTTCTCAGGAAAACAAATAGAAACGTACAAGATTGATCAAACAAGTAATCATTAACTGTTC
>NW_004955406.1:8864977-8935194 GCF_000276665.1 Chinchilla lanigera | reverse complement strand
TTTACCAAGTTCTCCTATGTTGATGTCTCCTGGACTTGTTCTGAGTGGGGTAGAGTTATGAGATTGTGTTTTAGTCCTTCATCTTGTCATGTTTGATACCAGATGCAGAAAGCTCAGTCTCCCTCTTCCCTGATAGCTCAGCAAAGGCCACTAGTGTCCCTGGTTTTCCTGATGGTCAAGCTTGCCCCTCAGTATCCACTGAGATGCACTGCTTAGTCTGGGGTTTTCTGGCAGATGGTAAAGTGTATCTAGTTCTCTCAGGTCACAGAGGCAGACCGTGATGTCAGCTGATGGCAGCCTGTCTGATCCAGCATCCCCTTGCTGTTCAGGGCACGTGTATGACCCAGAATTGGGTTGCGTTGGTGCGCAATCCTGGAGCAGTTGACCTGTGTCCCCAGGCAGTTCAGGGTACAGACAAATCCAGACATGAACTGCAGGGTCAAAAGGCTGTGGCCCACCTGATTCTGTGTCTCCAGGCAGTTTAGGATGTGCATGGGAGCTAGATGCGGGCTGTACCAACAGCGATCACAAACTGCCCATGTCTGTGATCTCCAGGAGGTCGGGGTGTAAGCAAAGCCCAAACCTGAAATGTGGTCTCAGCAGTTCCTGCTCCAGTACCTCACTGGGCACTGGGCATGTACAGAGAGGGCCCACACACGAACCCTAGTGAGAACAGTTCGCAGGCCTTCTGAGTGAGGATCTCCCGTCTGCACCGGGTACAGACTCAGACTGTGATGGCGGCAGGGTCGTGGGTCTCCCACTCTGCCCCCAGGAAGTAGATAGGAAGTGTCTGTTTCTCTCAGTGGCATTCAGCTGGGAACTGTGCTGTCAGCGGGTCACAGCCCATCTGATTCTGTGTCTCCAGTCAGTTCAGGATGCACAGAGGAGCCAGACATGGGCCACACCAACAGCAGTCATAAACTGCCCATGTCTGTGATCTCTAGGAGGTTGGGGCACAAGCAAAGCCCAAACCCGAACCGCGGTGCCAGCAGCTCATGGTGCGCATGCTCCAGAATCTCACTGGGCGCTGGGCATATGCAGAGAGGGCCCACATGTGAACCCTGGTGAGAGCAGTTCATGGGCCTTCTGAGTGAGGATCTCCTGTCTGTGCCGGGTGTATGGAGGGCCCAGACTCAGACTGTAATGGCAGTGGGGTCCTAGGTCGTTCTCTCTGCCCCCAGGAAGTAGATGGGAAGTAGCTGATTCTCTCAGCAGTGTTTAGCTGGGAACTATGCTGTCAGTGAGTCGCAGCCCATCTGATTGTGTGTCGCCAGTCAGTTCAGGATGCACAGAGAAGACATGGGAAATATTGTTAAAGAATATTCATGCTAGATTTTATAGAGTGAATTCTTTACCTTAACCACTTTTATCTTTGTCAAAATAATCCCACTGGTATGCTTTTCTACATGTGTCTTCCTGTGAAGTGTTCACTTATTAGTTGTTTAGCATGTGCAATTTCCTAAATTAACTGTTTATGCAAAGTTAATACTTTAAAAATATTTAAAATTTGTTTTGTAACACTTTCCATTCTTTTACTTTTTGATATAAAGAACAGTTCTTTTTTAAATTATTGTTTAATTGCACCTGGACATACCATCTACCTATTCTTTCATTTAAAAAGAAGAATCCCAAGAGCAGCCTCATAACCATCATGGTTGTCAGTGGTACATGTCAAGATTATTTCCTGTAAAGTTCCTTTTAGTCAAGGTAGAGCTGAATAGAAGCACCATTTTTTTAAATAAAAGTGAGAGTGGGCAAAATCTACGCTTTTATTCAGTGGCTCAAGAAGACTGTAATACAGACATAACTCTGAGAATAGTATATAGGAGGAGCTTGTTTGAAACATGTTAAATTTAAAAATACTCTTATTGTACAGTGGAATGAAATCTAAAGATGCAAATGACAAATTGATAATAATGAAAATAGGAAAAGAGCAGAAAGTAAAGACTAAAAGGAGAAGATACAAGAGAAGCTAGAGGGAAGGAGAAACATTAGGCCTGTCATTCATTGCTTCATTCATTCAGGAAATATTTTTGCTAGTATACCAGGTCCTTGGTATAAGCAGAGAAGCAAACAAATCCTGTGCTATTCTAATGAATAAGACTGTCATCTCATCCTTTAGACTAGTGAAAAAGAGGATAAAACAAAGATTAATCAGACTGGACAGAAAAACTGGGCAAAGCAATGTGAGTAGTGGGCTATAAAGGTTGGATATCTAAGGACAAGAAATATGAAAAATGAACTTTCACCTTTTCCTTTTCATGGCCCATAACTCCATCCATCTCTTCTTCTCCACATCCACATCTAGATTAGTTTCTTGGATCTTCCCTCACCCTGTTCTGGATAATTATCCTCTGGGGATGCTGAGGACCAGACCCAAGCAGTCATCCATCTATCTGAAAACCATTTATTAGTGTCTTCTATATATCAAGCATTGTGATATGTATAGGAATACAATAATAAATGAGATATTATCTCTACTATTTGAGTATCTTATAATCTATTTGTGTATAGTGGCAAGTTAGGAGTAAATAATAATCTGGTTTGATAAACACTATTAAAAGGATAAGTAAAAGCCATGTAAGTGCAGGGATGAGGAAAGTTTCCCAGAGTAAGAGCCCACCAAGTTGACATTTCCTCCTGTAGTTCTTACTCTTTTAAAAATTTTATCTGAATGAGTCTATTTCAGGAAAACCTTGAATATGCTTCTTAGTTGATGAAAAATTAATTTTGGCTTGATTCAAAATTAGCACATTAAATACTCTGTGGTTTTTCATTAGTGGGTTACTTTAGCTGAAATTCTGACTATGTTTTAAAATATGTGTTAAAATCCACATCCACTTCCCATATTCATACCCATTTAAAAATTCAATTTAAGAAAACCTACAGAATCTTTTGTCCTGTACTTTTATCATCCACTATATACATAAGTCTATATAGGCAATACTGATACAGCTTAATGCAGAACAGATGCCCATAAAGCAGTTTAACTGATATTTGTTTAAAATATGTGTATGTGTACCAACTTATTTCCTTATTTCAAACTGCAGTTTTTTCAGACTTTTAGAGGAAAAATGCCAAATCATGATAAGTTGCACCAGATTTCATATAAGAGCTGTCTGGAGCAGTGAAAGACTCTCAAAGGACTGAACACTTTTTCATACTTTGTGTTCTTTCATAAAAACCTGATTTAGAGAAATCTCTTGTCACTGCTTTTTCCTGTGCAGAAAGTTTCTAACAAGTCAGCATCCATTTGTAGTTACTGGTTTATCTTAAGTCTGTAGTGGCTGCTTTTATTTTCTTTTTGATGGGCTTTGTTATTTTTCATCCTATATTTGTATCTCCAGCTCTAACTACTCCCCTGAACTCCATTTGCTCGTTCTTAGTCTCGGCTTGGATGTCAGATAATCTATTTCAAATGTAACATAACTGAAAGAGAACCACTGGACTCCCTGCCAGCTCTCATGAACCAAATCTCTTTCTTTACATTTCTCCTCATCTTAGTAAAGGGCAAGTGTGATCTATTTGTTCAAGCTGAAAACCTCAAGCATTATCTGGACTCATTTTATTCTCTATAAAGTCCTTCAGTCAGTCCTGTTGGCAGTGTTACCAACTTCTTCCCACTTCTTATGCCACCATCATTCCAAGCATTCTCATTCCAAGTGCAGTGCTCTTTCCATGGTGGTTTGTGGCCTCGCATACATTCACCTTACTGCAGAAAGGTTTTTAAGTTCCTTGAGAGGAGTGATTATCTTTTTTATTTGCCGTATACCCTAAAGGGTACAGAACTGTGGACATACCCAATGAGGGGTTCCATGTGTGGCCACAGTTTGACCAAATTACTGCCTGTGTTTACTGTGGTCTGTGATCAGCTTGGGTCATGAACTTACTCAGATACACACCAGATTCAATGGTATTTGGAAACTGTGGCAATTTGAGTAAAAAATATTGATATATAGGAGTCAAGTTTTCAACAAGTAGCTTATTTGTATTCTGAATGTTGAACATTTCATGTAACTGTAACTGTAAGAATGATTAGGCTGTAGCTAATAGTTGCTGTGCTGCTTTAAACCTCAAAATGTTAGTATTTCTGTACTGAAACACCTGGTGTCCTGAAGGGGGAAGAGTGCCCCCGAGAGTGTCTGCAAATCGCAGAGCATCCATATTTAGCTTCGCTATTACCATACAAGTAGAGAAAGGCCCTTCCATTTTATTTTTGAAAGTTTTATTCACTTGTCTATTTAATTTTTTAAGTAATTCCAGTAACACTGATTGTCTCCCCCTTGTTTTCACAGGTGATCTGTAATGCTTTCACCATCTGTAATGCAGAGATGCAGGAAGTTGGTGTTGGCCTGTACCCCAGGTATGGAAGACAGTATTTCATTGCCTGGAAGACACGACCTTAATTCTCACCCAGTTCCCAGCCTTTTGGAGGCAGTTAGAATGATATCACAGCAACTGGCTCAAGAGCCAGGCTGGTAACTTAGTGATGAATTACAAGAAGATGTAAAAATGTTAAGTTTTATAACTGCACTTTATGTGCTATGCTGTTAATGAAGAGGCAGGCCTCAGAACTAAATTTTTGTTCTTAGGAGCTTTGGGGTAGGAAGTTGAGGATTGTGGGTACCAGTTAACTGTCAAGCTGAGGTTTGGTTATCCCCTACACCGTCCCTGATCTTACTGCCCTACTCCCTGTGCTGAAACACGTGTGAATCTTATCAGACTTACTGCCTCATAGTAGTGGGTCCCTTTTGTCATTTGCATTAGCATACTCTGAGCCCCAAAGCTCCAGAAGGCAAGAAAACTTTCAAGATTGGCTATCTGCACTGCTTCTACAACTGTCACTGTGATGACCTTTGTCCCTGAGCTACTGTGCTGCCCTTCCACGAGCACTAGTGTCATTCCTACTTTCATTTTGTTTTTATGTCATTTGGGGTCAAGTATAAATATATTCTTTTTTATAATTAACCACAAATTTGAGAATTTGGCTTCTTCTTTCCCACAAGTGCCATTAGCTGCAAGTCAGGTCTATTAGTATTGGTTCTCAAAAGCCAATAGCGCAGAATGGTTCAGAGCATGGGCTCTGAGTTCAGGCCACCTGGTTCAAATTGAGTCACCACTCACTCGTGTGTATGCTTGGGTGAATTATTTAACCTCTGTGTATCTGTCTCTTCATCTGCAAATGATCTTTGTAGAATCATTGTATATGTGCTGCTGAAGCGAGCACTGTAAAGTCATTGTGATGACTGCATTAGATAAACATGCTCAAGCATTAAGAAAGTACTGTCTGTACAGCAAATGCTTGTTCTAATTATTATCAATTTATGGTGGAAGTTTAAATACAGTCCATTTCCCAGATGTTAAAGACTGCACTTTCAGTGTAATAAAATGATGAGGCTATGCCCCAGAGCGCATGAACATCTAGTTAGGAAGACCCTCTCAACTTCCTTGGAAGAGGAAGTCCACCTCATTATTATGTTGTAGTAGAGACGCTAAATGAGATCCTTTGTGGGAAAGGTCAGTGGCATCTTAGCTGCAGTGATTGCTGCTGCATCCTGTTATCTCAAAGATGATTTCTTTACACGTCATTTTTTCTCTCCATCTTCATGTTATCTGGCTGGTGTCTGAGATATCTGCACTCCCACCTAAAAAAGGACTCAAAAAATATTTCAGTGAGCAAACTTTCCTAATTAGCCTCCATTTTAGGGAGCATTTTAATTCATATAAAGTAGGATAGTGACATTTTTGGGAATGCACCCAGAGTACTCAGGCTGTGAGCCCTTCTCAACCTCACCTATTTCTTCCCACTCCACATCCCCCAACCCAAAGTGTCTTTTCCACAGCACTCACCAAGTGTAGCTGTTTCACTCCATCTGCTGAGCCGTGATGATCTTCCTCTCTGTTTTCAGTGTGTCCTTACTCAACCACAGCTGTGATCCCAACTGCTCCATTGTGTTCAACGGGCCCCACCTCCTACTGCGTGCTGTCCGAGACATCGAGGTGGGAGAGGAGGTAAGGAAACTTGTGTTCACCCCGTCTGGCCTCCTCCCTCACCAAAGACTCAGGATAAGCATTCTTACAACCGGTTGTGCTTAAGGGACTGCTTTTCATTACCCTTCTTTCTGCCAGTGGGAAGATACATGATAGAGGGGCTGGGGATTTAGCTCAGCGGCAAAGCGCCTGCCTGGCAAGCGCAAGGTCGTGAGTTCGGTTCCCGGTACTGGAGAAAAACCAAGGAAAAAAAAAAGATACATGATAGAGTCACCTATGTTCAGCGACCAGTCACATCCTAATCTATGGATGTGCTAACTTTTTATTTTGTCACCATATTTCTGGATGGTGATAGTTCTAGTGCACGATTGCTATTTATAGGGTTGTGTATTTTATGTATATGCACAACAGTTGTTAAATCTCAATGGCAACAGCTCAGAGGACTGCCATCCCTAAAAATGGTCATTCTTCTGTGACAAGAGGCAGCCCACTTGTGAATAGATTTCTAAGAGCTTACTCACTCCAAAGGCCACTAATTGGATTTTGAATTTTTTACATCTGTGTGTAAAAAGCAAACAGGTTTTATTCTTTCAGGCAGTTGTTGGAACTTTACAAATCCATCCGTATCTCTGGGTGATCACTTAAGCAAATTATGGAAAGGGAATAGAGGCCTGGGAGCATGACCTCCAGCAATGAATGGGCCTTGACTCTCAGTTTGTAAATAGCCAAGCCCACCTGTTTTGGTGATGAATCTTCAGAGCAGCCTGAGGTCTCATGAGGCAGCCACATCTGGGCCACTCGAGGACTGTGAACTCAGCTCTGTATGGAGCTTGCTCAGTTTCCATTTGTGCTGAGTTCTGGTTTATAGATATTTATGCTTTCTAGAACCCAGTTTCCTTCTACCATCCAATTTGCTAAAGTGGATATTTATTGCAAGGAAAACAGAGGATCATAAGCTTTTATTGCATTTATCCAGCACTCAGCCAATAAAATCTGAACTCAGAGGTATCATATTTTATGGAGATGGAGATTTGGCTTTGACAAGATTCACCCCTAGGCTGATTGCCAATTCAGTAAGACACTACTTACACTGCAACTTTTGTCGGATTTCCTGTTTGTAGGACTGGTGTACTAAGTATACATATCTATCAATGATTTGAAGAATTTAGATTTGTGTTTGCTGGAGCCATATATGACTGCAAAGCAGGTGAGAAAAGGAACTACTATCAATTTTCAGCAATATTAGTTTAGAGGTCAAAGAGTGGCTGTTGTTGTTGTTGATGAGGTTGATGTTTTAGTAAATTTACAAAACAAAACAAGGTCTAAGGATGTAGCTCATTGGTAGAGTGCTTGCCTAACATGCACAAAACCCTGGTTTCCATCCCCACCACTGCAAAAGGAAAAGAAAGAAATTTGACAGGCAAACAGAAAAACTACTGGAATTTTCAGAAACAACAAACACAGTTTTTTGTATCTTGTTTTTAAGACTTGGTCACTACTTCTTCTGCCTGTTTGGTGTTCATGTAGTTGGAAAAAAAACACCTTATCTTTTGGGTTTTTTATGTCTTTCTCTTTCTACTTCTGGAGCAATAAGCAAATCCTTCTTGTGTAAAACAACATTTCTGTTCAGCAGCAAGCCCTGCAGACTTGACATTTTTCTCAATGGTTCTTATCAAAGAGTTTTTACAACAAAAAAGAGGATTTTCCCTGAAAGTCTTTATCAGCTTGTTAAAATAGAAAGTAGCTGGGGATATAGCTATGTGGAGCAGAAGGTCCTGAGTTCAATTCTGGTACCAACACAAAACAAACAAACAAACAAAAATAAAAACCATTCTGTAGTATGCTCCTTGGTGATGACATTTCCTGTGCTTACTTGTCCTTCTCTCTGCCCATTTCTACTTGCCTTAATATCATATTCCCTTCAAGGTCCTTTCAAACACCATCTCTTCCATAAAGCTTTTGCTAGTTTTTCACATTGAGGGAAGGTCTTTCCCTCTAAGATCTCCCTTTTGGTGGTTATTAGCATATATTTGGCACTTATTCTGGCTCGTTCAGCTGTCATCTTCATGAGGAGAGACACCTAGGTCTTGCTTACATCTGAGCTTCCTTGCACTTTGCCTAGTAGTGAAGAGGCATTGATCCCTCTTTGCTAAAATGACTATTAATTGAGCATACTTTAAAGACCAGCAATGTTTCTCAGTGGGGAGCTATTGGCATTTTGAATCAAACAGTTCTTCATTATATGCAGCTACTGACCATTGAGGAAAAATTGTGTCTCCAGTCTCTGTTCAATTCAAGCCTATAGCTGCCAACAACTAAAATACATCCTGCACATGTATTTATTTTATTAAGTTTATTGGTACAATTTAGATATAAAGATCACATTCATCATAGGGAATTTGTACCTGTACATAATATACAGTATCTTGATTTCTCTTCTTTATTCCATTCCCCTTCCCTCCCTCCAACCCCTCTTCCCCTCCTTATTTACAAAGCTTTGTTTCCATTTTATCCTTTTTTTCTCATTTTTTTCTTTTCCCTTTCCTCTTCTCCCTCTCTCCCCTTCCTAGTTTTTTTGAATAATTTGAATAATTTTGAATAATTTTTGAATAATTTTTTCCTATTTCCTTTTGAATAATTTTTTCCTATTTCCTTTATAAAGGAAATATAATATATTTTTTCCTATTTCCTTTTGAATAATTTTTTCCTATTTCACCGTATCTGTTATACATTTTGATTCGTATTTACACTATCAGTTTCTCATCCCATGTTTGTGCAATTTATTTCAGTGAAGAGTATGGTCTCAAGGTGCACCCATTTACCTAGAAATGTCTCGAGTTTATTCTTCTTTGAGGCTGAGTATTACTCCATTGTATAAAAAATGTATCATTTTTATCCATTCATCAGTTGATGGGCACTTAGGTTATTTCCAAAATTTAACTATTACAAACTGTGCTGCTATGAACATGTGTGCTCCTATATCACTGTGATATGATGTATTTCATTCTTTTGAGAAGATACCCAGAGGAAAATAGCTGGGTCAGATGGGACCTTCAGTCCTAGTTTTTTTGAGGAATCTCCTCATTGATTTCCATAGTGATTGCACCAGTCTACACACCTACCAACACTACAAAAGGGTTCCTTTTTCCCCACAGCCCCACCAACATTTGTTATTGGTTGATTTCTTGATGATAGCCATTCTTTCCAGAGTGAGATGGAACCTCAGCATTGTTTTAATTTGCATCTCTCAAATGACCAGTGATGTTGAACATTTTTTCATATATTTATTTGCTGTTTGTATTTCTTCCTCTGAGAAGTGTGTATACATTTCTGATGTCCATTTTTAGATTGAGTCTTTAAATTTGGGGGGGTCCGATTTTTTCAATTCTTTGTGTGTTCTAGATATAAGTCCTTTATCTGAGGAATAACTGGCTAAAATTTTTCCCACTTTGTGGGTTGTCTTTTCCCTCTGTTGGTGATTTCTTTTGCTGTGCAAAAGCATTTTAGTAAGATGAGATCCTAGTTGTTTTTTTGTGGTATTTCTTGTGCAATCAGAGTTTTATTCATGAAGTCCTTGCCTACACCTATGTCTTTAAGAGTTTTGCCTATTCTTTCTTCCAAGAGATACAGTGTTTCTGTTTTAATACTTAGATCTTTGATCCATTTTGATTTTAGTGTGATGCCTGGTAATAGAAATTGGTCTAATTTTAGTTGTAGGCATGTGGAAAGCCTTAGGCATGTGAAAGTTTTTTCAGCACAATTTATTGAAGAGGCTATCATTCCAGTGAACGTGTTTGGCCCCTTTGTCAAAGATAATGTGGCTGAGTGTGTTTGCAGTTGTTTCTCTATCTTCTAATCTGTTCCATTGATCCTCAAGCGTGGAGGGTTTTTTGTTTATTTGTTTGTTTTTGTTTTTATTTTTGCCAGTACCATGCTTTTTATCACAGTAGCTTTTGTAGTATCGTTTTTAAATCGGGAATTATGATGCCCCCTGCCTTGTCTTTGTTGCTGAGAATTGCTTGTGTCATTAGGTCTCTTCTGGTTCCACATGAATTTTAGGAATGTTTTCTCTAGTTCTGTGAGGTACACTAGTGGTATTTTGATTGGGCTTGCGTTAAATCTGTGTAACAATTTGTGGAGCGAGGGGATAGCCATATTCACTGTGTTGGTTCTTCCTACAGAAGCGCAAGGGGTATCGTTCCATTGTCTGATTTCCTCTTCAGTCTCCTTTTTCAGAGTACCGTAGTATTCAGTGTAGAGATTTTGTACTTCCTTTGTTAGACTGATCCCTAAATATTGTTTTGTGGGTTTTTTTTTATTTTATTGTAAAAAGTGTTGTTTCCCTAATTTCTTTCTTAGTGAGTTTGTTGTTTGTATGCAGGAATGCTCCTGATTTTTGAGTGTTGACTTTGTATCCAGCTAAATGACTGAATTGGTTATTAAAACTAGAAATCTTTTAGTGAAGTTTTTGGTATCTTCTAGGTAGAGTATCATGTCATCAAGCGCACAGCTCATATAAGAGACAAAATTATAAAAATCAGAGCAGAAATTAATGCAATTGAGACCAAGAAAACAGTGCAAAGAATTGAAGAATTTGTTCTTTGAAAGATCAAATAAAATTGATAAATCCTTGGCCAAATTTATCAAAAAAAGGAAACAAAAGACTCAGATTCATGCAATTAGGAATGAAAAGAGTGAAATCACAACAGATCTTGTGGAAATCTAGATCATCAATACCTACTTTGGAATCTTCACTCAAATACAATCGAAAAAACAGAAGAAATAAACAGATTCCTTGATACATATAAATTCCCAAAGTTGGATCAAGAATATATAAAAATTCTAAATAACCCAATATCACTCAATGAAATTGACAAGGTAATTTAAAATTTACCAACAAAGAAAAGCCCACATCCTGATGGGTTCACTGCTAAATTCTATAAGAAATTTAGAGAAGATCTAATGCCATTAGTCCTCAAACTCTTTAATGAAATTGAAAGAGAAGCAGTACTCCCAAAGTCATATCTGGAATGACTTTGGTACCAAAACAGAGAAGGACCTAACCAAAACAAGAGAACTACAGGCCAATCTCCCTAATGAACATAGACACAAAAATCCTCAATAAGATACTGGCAAAGAGAGTGCAGCAAATCATCAAGAAGATTATACACTATCACCAAGCAGGATTCATCTCAAAGATGTAGGGATGGTTCAACATATGCAAATCAATAAGTGTAATACATTTATCAACATATAATATCAACAGAGCCAAAGACAAAAATCATATGATCATCTCAATAGACACATAAAAAAGCATTTGACAATGTCCAGCACCCATTCATGATAAAAACCCTGCAGAAAACTGGAATAGGTGGTCTTTACTTCAATCTGATAAAAGCCATCTGTGACAAACCAACAGCCAATATCATACTAAACAGCCAAAAACTGAAAATTGTCACTCTAAAATCAGGAACAAGACAAGGATGTCCACTGTCACCACTCTGATTCAGTATCATTCTACAAACATTAACCGGAGCAGGTAGACAAGAGAAAGAAGTAAAAGAAATAAAGATAAGAAAGGAAGAAGTTAAATTATCCTATACATTTAAAACTGACACATTGGGGCAGAGATAAGGAGAGGGAGAATCTTGAGAGAAAACCTTGTGAGGCATTTGTTAGGAGGACCAATTCCTATTTACTGTGCAAATATTAAAGGGACCAAATTTAGACAGTTTGGTAACTACATTACATCATTTTTGCATTTTGCCTTTTCTGTTCATTAGGGCACCCCTACTTTTAACACGGGCTGTTTGGGATATAAGCACCAGAATATAAGCTCTATGAAGGAAGCCTAGACAGTTCTAGAAACAGGAGATCCTTGATTTGTATTTGTTGAGTAAATGAAGGTAAAACAAGAGGTGGTATGGGATATTAGAGTTAATTTTGGAACTTACGTATGTTCTTATGTGCAGTACTTATGTGTGTTCCATTCCTTGGCTCTCAGAAAGAAAAGAATGTTAAAGCCAACTCATTGCCATTTAGAGATAGGAATATGTCAGTATCCACACAGGGAGAGCTGGAAAATTGCTGAAGCTTCCATAATAACAGAAGTTGCTTTCCCTTTTGTTTCTTTCACATCAAACCATACTTTGGACCCCCTTTGGAACATTTTCCTTCAATCCTGCTCAATTTACCACACATTGCAATTGAGAATTTACATTATCATGGTGAGTTGTTGAGTCTTTTGTGTTGGTTCAAGGTTTTGTGCTTCTTCTTCCTGCCACCTCTTGCAGAGAGAAGTTTGTAATATGATTGTACAGTTTCTGTGCCCATGTGTCATAGCTCTCATGTGGGATTGCTGATGGCTGCCCCTGCAGAACTGTGCTAAGCTATGAAATACATTTGGTAGTCTGATAGACTTGTAAAACATGGATCAGAGAATAAAGCTGGACAGTCTAGGCTACCCTCATGGGTTTCATAGTTAAAAGAACTTGAGGCTGTCATGCCATTGGCTGTCAGCATTCTCTGGATCCACATGGCTTGGGAGAAATGTGGTTTGCATGAACTGAACATATTGGTATCCTTAATGTCAGTTTTAATCTAGTGTATTTTGGGATGAGGTCTGTTCCTTTATTTAGTTTGTATTTGTTACATCATTTAACAAATTCACTGAGTATTTATTGGGTAGCAAGAGCTGGGCTGATAGTTTCAGAAACTTTGAGGAATACAAAGATGAATAGGGCCCAAGCTTGCCTATAAGAATTCAAGGTATAATTGATAGACGTGATACAGAGCAAAAAACAGTAACAGAATATCAAAGGCAAAATGGCATAAATGTGTACAGGGCTTTATAGACATTTGGAGCAGAGCATGCAAGGGGTAGAAAGGGGCAGGAGTTGGGGAGCAGTTAAGAAATGTTTCCAGAGAAATGACTCTTCAAATTGAAAGGATCCATAGAGTTACAGCCACTGAGGCAGGGGAAGGGAGCTTAAACTGTGATATAGAGTTCAGGAACGGAACAATGAGTTCAGGCAGTAAGAAGCTGTTCATGTCAATAGACCAGAGAATTCAGATGTGACAAGCTGATGTGGAAATATGTAGGGACCAGAGCAATGGGCTGGGTTCATGTGAAGATTCCGTGACAGTGCCTGGTGTGTAAGGAATTCTCAGTAAATATTCATGGAAAGAGGAGTGACAGACAATGGGACATTGGTGAAACATTTAGGGAAAGGAACTGCCTGAGCAGTTACCTGTGTGTAGTTAAGATTGAGTAATGAGAGTCAGAGTGACAAAATAATTCAGGTAAGAGGTGACAGTAGTAACATGAAGTCAAGAGAAGGTCAGGTGGTGGCTTAGAATGGAGGATCTCAAAAATGTAATATAAAGAAGCTAAATCTGGCAGGATTTGTGAGACAAAGAGAAGAAAATGATACTCAGGTTTAATTTTAAAATTTAAAACATTTTTTTTTAGTTGAGAGCCAAAATATTGAAAATGTGACAGTGTAACTCTAGAAACAAAAATAGTGTCTAATTTTAATCTGGCCTTCTTACTCACTCATATAGATGGGAAGGATTGTTTTATGAAAAAGGAATTCATTTTGCCTTGAGATTGGAGGTAGGCAGCAGATTCAGATACACAAAATCTCTTTGATAATATTACTCTAGTGTTGGGGATGATTTATTGCATTCTCCATAAAAGCCACACTAAAATGGAAGCACAGTGGTCACTGACATTAATATTTTAATGCAATTTTCTTTTATTCCATTAAAGCATCAGCTGATCAATGGCCAAGTTTCACATGTGTGTTTCCGCTAAACGAGCCCTATGTTTAGTGAACAGATACTCCATTAAAACTGCGAATCAGTGAGTTTTGAATAATGGTTTTTACTTCAGCTGATAAAATGACTTAGCTGTTATTAGCTATTGGTAATCTGGGTATATGTTTTACTAAATGTTTTTCATAGACTTTGAAGCAGTATATTTTGTAAACTTCAGTGACATGAAAGAGAATAAAGGAGAAAAATGAGTCATTGACTCTGAGGGAGTAGGGCAGTCCTCATTGGAAAGTGCACATTTAAGCCAATTTTGAAGGATGAGAGCGCTCTTATTTAGCTGAGGGGTGGTACCCAGAAATGTATTGGCATGGTGTGTGTTGTAACAGAGCAATGGCAATGTACACAATTGTGATAGGCTGTAGGGTACAGGGAAAGACGTTGAGATTGGAAAAAGACCTAAAATAAGTACAGGAAAGCCTTGTGTGGCTCTATCCCCTAGATACTGAGAAACCATCAGAAGTCTTCATGTAGTGAAATGGCATGATCAGATGGGAGTTTTAGCATGATCTCTCTGAAAGCAGTTTAGAAGATGAAAGTAGACAGAAGGCAGCAGGGAGGCCAGTTAGAAAGCCATTGCATAGTCCAGGTAATGGTTGCCGGCACTTATAGGATATTGAGGGAGGCTATAAGAGCCTGTTTATTGGGGTTAAATGAAATAAGTAGTCTCCTGCTGCCCATTCACTACCTGGCATGATCATTCTTGTAGTTTGGCCCCCAAAATGAAGCCTTGGATTAGTCAAGTACCCTAGTGTCAGGGACTTCACACTGTGTACCTTGTACTCCTCCAATTGGCCTAATCTGGTGGCTGGGCCAGTGACTAGGAGTCATTAGGCTGGAATGAGGACATAGAGATTATCTAATTTATCACCTCATCTCATATACAGAAATGGACCCAGAGAGCCTGAGCATAAAAATGAATGTAAACCACTTTGAAGATATCAATATGTAATACAACAAGCATTGTTAATTTCCTACTACTTTGTAACTCTGTATTGTCTGTACTGTTCTTTTGCTATTTTGTAAAAGGTTGTCTGTCTGTTAAAGTTTTCCCCCTTTTATTTTTAAAATTAAAAAAATGAATGTACATACTGCCTCAAACTTACTAAAAGACTCTTTCAAGAAGTATGCTGAAATGTTATTTGGAATGTGGAACCTAATACCCTGTAGAAACCCAGAACAACTTGCCCATACAAAGCCCGTTTGCACTTTAGAGGCAGCCTTGACCTCAGATCATAAAGCAAGAGAAAGATTAAGGGAATTAAAAAGTGGCATGCTCTTGGTTGAAGGAGCCCAGTTGTCATAAAACCCTTCCTCGTGCAGGCTTGAGTTCTTCAGGTGTGATGGTGCAGCTGGGGCTCCTGATGTAGCAGGCCTCTCTCATGGAGCCCCGAGAAGCATGAGAAGCAGCTTTTCTTGTGTAGAGTATCAGGCTTGAATCAAGAGATCTGGGTACAAATCCCAACATTACCCAAATTCAAGACCTTTGTTGCTTTTCACTTTCCATGCTGCCTTGGCAGGTGCCCAGCAGGTAATAGAAACTCAGTAACATCATTGTGTACATTTCCTAAGGGCAGGTCCTCTTGTTCCTGTGTACAAAGCAGCGTGGTAGAGTTGCCTAACACAGCAAGACTCTAGAGAGAGCCAGCCAGCCAGGTGAGGCTGTGGCTTCTGTTTCCTGGTGATGGCCATGGAGGGTCTGGCGGATCTGCTAACCAGCCTTCCCCCGCCTCCCTGTGCAGCTTTAGTGAGGCTTCCTGGAGCTGTTTTCTGTCAAAGAGGATGGCCTTCTGTGCCCTACCATCATTTCCAACAAGTGAGATCATGTTTTGTAGACATGAGATGATTTCTTTTAAGTAAAAGAAAAACCACATGGTGTGTTTGCTCTAGGGAGTTTTTGTCATCTCCTTAGTAGATAATCCTACCTTCTTCCTCTCCTATAATATCCTTTTCTTCTGCCATCACAAATACCCCCATAATTACTTTCTACATTTGAAAGCAAATAAAGAAGTATTTTATACAGTATAGTACAAGATGATTTATGTTACATACACAGAGATACACACACAACACACACACACACACACACACACACACACACACACACACGCACAATAAAAAACAGAATGGTGAGGGAATTAGGAGTCCTGGGGTAGAGTGGAAATTAGGCTGTTATTTTAAATAGAGTATTCAGGTTAGCCCTAATCTAGAAAATAAGATTTGATGGAAACAGAAGGACAATGATGGAGGTTGCCCTGGTAATATGGCAGAAGACAGAGGAAACAGCTAATGTGTAGGCCTTGAGGCAGGAGCAAGGGATAGCAAGGAGTCCAGGCTGGCTGGGGCAGTGAGACGCGCGGGAGAGAGGGACATGAATTCAGAGAGGGAATGGGATCAGATTATGCAAAGCCACTGCTTCTCTAATTACCTGTGATGAAGGACTTGTATTTTCCTTCACTGAAGATCAATATTTTTTATAAAATTTACTGAAAATGAGTTATTAGAAAATAAAATGTTTTGAAAATACTAAGGATAAGTCCAGTGTTTTATATTTACATCATATAAGTTACTCTTAACAAAATTAAAATAAAAATTTCTAAGTGTCAGCTTCACCTTTCTTTGCTCATTTCCTAGTAGCTCACACTGTGGACTCGCGCCAGGCCAAGGTGTACACTGAATTGCACTGAGGGCTACCATCAGAAGTTGGCCCTTACTCAAGCACAAAGGACTCCATTGCCTAGTATCAGACAGAAACCCTAGTCTAACTCATGTGTTCTGTTGATGAACCACTCAGCTAGAGGATGGAGTGCAAAGAACCTAGGGAAAGAAGCAGAGACACCAGCCATTGCACTTGAACTTTATAGGCAAGAGATGGTGGTGGCTCAAACCAGGATGGTAACATTGGAAAAGACAAAAAGTAGTTGGTTGTGGATACATTTTTAAGGTAGATCCCACAGAATTTCTTGGTGGATTTGGATGGAAGTACAAAAGGAAAGAGCCAAGTCAAGGGTAATTCTGAGGTTTCAGCTTGTATGATGCATAGAAGAATTGCTGTCTTCTGAGACTGGAAAGGGACTGAAATGGAACAGGTGGGGTGAAATCAAGAGTTCTTTTATATATTTTTTAATTTGACTATGAGTGCATTGAAGAATTATTCAAGTGAATTTAAACACCTGGATGTCATATAAAGACCTATGACTAAAAGTAGACCCTTAGGGCTAGCAAGAACTCAGCAGCTTTTTAAGTGTATCCTCTCATCTTGATTTTCCACCTCTAAGGCAGAGAAGTTACTGTATTTAAGAGGACCCAAGGAAAGCAGCTTATGAACCCCACCAATGATTGTCCTCTAACATTAAATTCTCTCCCTTTGGAAATTATTTCATATTTTATACCTAATTACAAGTAAGAGGACTATTCCCCTAGTTTCAAGGATTGGATAACCCTAAAAGTCCCAGAGACAGCTATAGAATTTATTAGGATTTAAGAGCAGTCTGGCTGTATCATCTGTTGTCTGTCTGATTGCCAGGATGAATTTGGCTTCTCTGATTGCCAGTGGTTATAGCATGTATGGCCAACCCTTAGTGATACTGAACATATAATAGCTCTGTTTAATGAAAATTTGTAAAAGCTAGAGTACAAAAGTATATGGTGGTCATAAGCCTAGTGCTTTAAAATATATGATATAAAGGCTTACACTTAACAAAGACTTGAAGGAAATACATTGAAATTTGACAGGATAAGGGACTATAAGTGCTACCTTCTATCTTAAACTTGTTGATTAGTAACCAAGCAAAATCTACTCTAATCATTGGCAGTAATAATAACCATTAGTAAGGAAAATGTATGTGACAGCTGTATGAACTTTCCCTGTCTTGGGCCTCCACAGCTTACTATCTGCTACCTGGATATGCTAATGACCAGTGAGGAGCGCCAGAAGCAGCTGAGGGACCAGTACTGCTTTGAGTGTGACTGTTTCCGGTGCCAAACGCAGGACAAGGTACGATGAATAGAACCATTTCCAGGTAACATCTCAATGCTCTTTCTAAGAATCTGCTTTTGTTTCACTAATTCAAAAGAAAGGATCCTGTCTGTGATAGGAAACAAGGGTAAGTAAAATAGATCTTTGAGCTGCATACATTTTATTTCTTGGAATTTCTCAACCACAAAACTGGGATTTAAGCACAATAAACATCTATTGAGCTTAGAGTATAGAAGATGTAAGACATTAAATATGTGACATTAAACATAATTAAAAGGACATGAATGGTCAGAATGCTACTACAGCATATAGTAAGAAGGTTTAATTACATTATTGTTGATAATAATTATTGTTTAATAATAAATATACTAAGTTTTATGTGGATTTTTCTTGAAAATTTGTTCTGTAAAGGCTTTCTACCTTTGCATTTTATCACATGGAGATCCCTTACTTAGCAACCTCTATTCTCTGAGGAAAGAAGAGCCAAAATAAATGCCTTAAGTACAAGTGAATGAACTATCCTAATATTATCATATAGCTTCCTTATTTTGAAACTTATTTACTTTCAGTTTGTACATAATTAGATTATCTGATAAAGTCTTACTTTTGCAGTGTTTACATTTAGAGAGTTCTCTTATAATCATTATCTCACTTAATGTCAAATACTTACAAAAAATTAGAAAACAACTCAAAAATGTTCAGAGATATGCCCTGCGGTAGTATGAAGAAAAAAGTGGCAGAACCAAGTCTCACATTCACACTTGATTAGCTGGAGTGCTTCTTTCACTGTACCATAGCTACCTGTGACTCCTGCTGTCAGCATCGGTGGAGATAGATAATTACTCTCACTGCATAAGAAAGGACCAGGATCTCATTCTAATGCTGCAGAAGTAAGCAAACACAATTAGTTTTGCATTTAAAACAACTTTGAGAAACAAATGAGAAAAAGTGGATCTGTGGCTGATACCTTGATTCTATAGTGTTCAATCCATTTTACTGTTAGCATTTTGCCCCAGGAAGCATGCCAGCAACCACTGGGGACCCCCTGGGATCCCACCTGCTGCACCCCCAGGCTGTAACCTGGAATGGCCCCAGCATCCCTGGTTGGTAATAAGAAGGCTCTGAAATTTAGTTCCTCTTAGTGCCATGAGTCTGGCAAAGCTTCAAAAAAATTTTGAATGAGCATGTTTTATTAAAAATTGTGAGTTCACTTTTATTATAATGGTTGAAATCTGGACTATAAGTAAACAATAACTCACCCAAAACTTGCTTTAGTAGGTAAAGTGCATTTGTCTTAAAAATTCTGGAGAAGTGATCCAAGATGAGAGCCATTGTGCATAGCTTGCATCATGAACCCCAAATCATTTTGTGTTCCTCTTATCCATCTTTAGCACAGGGCTTTGTTCTCATGGTTCTGAGATGACTGCCCCTCCTTCCCACGAGTGTTTACAAGATCTAGACAGGAAAAAGATGATAGTAAATGGCCAAGAACAAGAGAAGTCTTCCTAGAGGTCTTCCATTGTTCCAACCATGTCACTCTTCATTATAAAAGAGGCTGGGAAACTGTGTTTTTACTGTTTTCAGATTTGCTGCAAGAAGAAGATAAGAAAGAAGAGGTGTGTGACTTTTAGTTGGCCAGTCCACAATGTCTAGATCCCATTAACACCATTCTCTTTATTTTCTCTTACTGTGTTGGACTAAAAGTTTGTTTAATATTGTGTTAGTTGGGGTTCTACACACAGTTAGGTGTTGTTTTTCAGTGGGGATACTTTATGAGATATGAATCATTAGACAGTTTTGTCATTATGTAAACACAGAGTAACCCAACATACTGTTTAATAGTAAACTTATTTTTTAAGTACAAGGAGTTCATTCTAAAATAACAATATAGTACACTACATACATTAACCAGCAACTTAGTCATTTATTATCACTATCAAGTATTAGCACTATACATAATTATATATGCTATACCTTCGTACAACTGGCAGCACAGCAGGCTTGTTTCCGTCAGCATCACCACAAACACATGAGTAATGTGCTGAAATAGCACAGTGATTATGACATCGCTAGGTAATAGGACTGTTTTTATTTCCATCCTGCTCTTACGGGCCCACTCTGTTATATGCAGTCTGTCGTTGACCAAAATGCCATTATGCAGCTCTTGAGTCTGGGGAGCAGGTAGAAAAAGAAAGAGAAAGAGACTGATGATAAGGAATTAGCTTATGTAATCATGAAGATGGTGAAGTCCCAAGATCTGCAATGGCAAGCTAGAGACCCAGGAGAGACAGTGGTGTAAGTTGGAGTCTAAAGGCTGGCAGGTCAAGACCCAAGAAAAGCTGCTATTTCAGAGAACAAAGGCAAAATATGATCAGTGTCTCAGCCCCAGCAAGAAGTCAGTTCTCTCTTACGTGACAGGCAGCCTTCTTTGTCTCTGCAGGCCTTCAGTTGACTAGGTGAGAAACGCTTACATCAGGAAGATTCGTACGCATCCCTCATGAACTTGCAGGGGAGGCAAGGCCAGTGCAGACCTGGTTATTGAGGTGGTGGGCTTCTTGGTTCCCTATGCTGTAGCCTCTTCAACTTCTAGGTTTCTGTCCGTATTCAGCCCAAGAGCACAGCATCAGTGGTTTTTCAGCCTCTTTGTTAAATTAGTCTCTCTTTAGGCATTGGACTTGACTCTTCATATTTCTTATGTGAAATATTTTTTGTTCCCTGTTGACCTCTGGCACTGAACTTAGTGCTCCGTACTGTCTGCTTCCAGACCTGAGGCCCTGCAGCTTTGGCTTTGCTTATTCCTTTGCATTTTTCTTCTCTTGGTTTGAGATGATACTTACCTTGTTTCTGAATTGGAAAAACTAATTTTGGCCTCTCTTTTTACGTTTTACCTGCCATTACTATAGGTTTGGTCTAGGTGGGGGGAACTTCCAGGTCCAAACTTACATCTTGACTGCAAATCTGCAGTTCACCTTTTAAGTACATACTAAGAATCCAAGTATTTAGAGGCAAAGGAAAACGTGAGGATAAACAATGATTTAATTTTTCTGAAGGCTCCCAAGCTTGGGTGCACCTTTCACGCAGCACCAGCCAGTCTGTGGTGCAGGGGAGCTGTATTTTTTTTTTTTAACATAGGGCCTTCTGTGGAGAGGGTTGAGTAGAGTCATTCTGAAAATACAAACATTCTGGAAATAGCTTAAAGTTGTGTGTGTGTGTGTGTGTGTGTGTGTGTGTGTGTGTATAAAATCTCATTCCCTGAGGCTACACAATGGTACATACTCTTATTTTCTTCTGTACAAACAAAGCAATGTTAATTATCATGTTTAGTAGTTATTGCAGCTTCTTTTTAGAAATCCTGTTTTGTAACATGGAATTGCTTTGTGCTGATCCCTTCTGAAACCCAGCACAACACCTCTGAATTTCAGAGCCAGCACTCTACAAAGAAACAGCCTGAGCTGAGATGCAGAATGGCTTCGATTCCTCTGTGAGAGGCTGTAACTGTTTCACTGGGAATATGGGGAAGGGAGCGGGGAGAACCAAAGGAGGAAACAATGCCTGTCTGAAGTAGAAATAAAGGAATGTTACAGTTAAAGCTGTACTCAAAGGAAATGAGAGTTTTCTGCCCCCACTAAACTTACGGTAACTAAGTCTATTTGAAATGTGAGCAATAACTTAAAGGTCATTAGTACACCAAGATTTTTTTTCTTGTGCTTTCCCCTATTTTGCTAAATTAATTGTGAACAGGACTGCTTTGTGGTGGGATGATGAACTCAACCAACTCTGAAGTGTTTTATCCATCAAATTTTAACAATCTAAGCAAAATGTTTCCTGTCTCTAAAGTTTTTGTCATAACCAAAGTATGTTATCTTCAAGAAGAGTAGGAAGATTTATCAAGGACATGAAGTGTGTGTGTGTGTGTGTGTGTGTGTGTGTGTGTGGCAGTCAAAACCTAATGTTACTGTGTGTTGCCTACATCTTTCTTGTCTAAATAACCAGAAGAATGAGTTCCCTCAGAATGAATGCAGGGCTGGCTGGCTTTCATGTTAAAAAACAAAAAAGGAAAGAAGTTTATTGACTTCATAACCACATAATCCCGTCTGCAATGTTTCTGTGAAATACTGGGAGAGGTTTCTGGGCACTGTACAATGAGCTATAAAGTTGGCTGGGAGATAAACAGTGTAGCTCTTGTGCCTGCCTTGGAATGGGCTGTTCACCACATCCCGGGACAAAGCACTGCAGCTTTTACCTTTTCCCAAGGACAGACAACCACCAGCCTTCTTCATGTGGTCCTGTTTGGCCTAAGAGCCGACCTCAGGGGTAAGAAGAGGGTCTCTCCACAATTTGTGATGACATGAATACCATTTTACAACCTTTCCAGTTCTTACACAGACATTCTTTTCTCCTGGTTTTTGTTCTGCAGGAAGCTGTGATCAGAGGACAGATTCATTGGCTGCAGCTGATGTGGCCCAGAGAGTATGTATTCTTAGGAACCAAGTGCTCTTCCCAGCCCAGCACACTGCCCACAGTGTGCTCAGAAAGTGTTGTAGAATAAGGGGACTCTTTT
The DNA here is from genome assembly GCF_000276665.1 of Chinchilla lanigera. NCBI lineage: Eukaryota > Metazoa > Chordata > Mammalia > Rodentia > Chinchillidae > Chinchilla > Chinchilla lanigera. The sequence continues at coordinate 8,912,830 of NW_004955406.1, read as the reverse complement.
TAGAAAATATTATGGATTAGAATACCTGCTAAAGTTTTGGTCCCTGTTATTATTTGCTAAGTATTCTGCTGAGTTCCTAATGGGCCTCATCTCCCTCCCATAACCTCTACAGCTCTATCAAGGTGATAGTTACTCCTGTGCCCATTGTACAGATGAGATATCTGAGGCTTTCAAGAGTATAGCCTTAACCACTCCACTGTGCTACATAACAGAATTTCTTTTCTTTTTTTTAAGCATAAGAAAAATTTATTGAGAGAAAGAAATTAAGAAGCACAGAAGGGGGTCTCAGAAAGTGAGTTATCCCCAGAATTTCTTTCCCTATCTTCCTTTTGAACAAAATGGAGTATACTTTATATTCAGTAAAACCCACCCTATTTGCTGTACAGTTGTTCCAGTTTTGCCAAATGCAAATGTCTATGACCACCACTCTCATGAAGATATGCAACTGTATCACCACCACTCCCAGATTCCCTCACACCACTTTGTAGGCACCTGTATGACCTTGTCCCAGCCCCTGCTGACTCCTGACCCGATGTCACCATGGCTTTTACCTTTTCCAAAACATCATATAAATTGAACCAGATGGCCATTTGGTTCTGACTTCTTTCACGTAGTGTAATGCTGTGTTATTTTTACATATTACATATTTACATATTTACATAATATTACATATTTACCTATTTACAAGTAAAAATATGTAATCTGAGGAGTTGATTCTCTTTATTGACAAATAATATTCCATTACATGATTATCCTACAGTTTATCATTTCTCTAGTTGAAGGACTTTTGGGTTGTTTTCTAGTTTTTCGTAGTGAGCAGCAAAGCGGCTATATTCACATGCAAGTCATCCTGTGAATATAAATATTCTTTTGGCAATATTTTTATTTAAGTTGATTTTTTAAATGATAGAAAAATATACTCCAGAGCTACCATGTACGTTTTGATATATGTGTACACTGTGTAATCAAGTTAAACATATCTCCTTCCTCAAACATTTTTCACTTTATGACTAAACATTAAAAATTCTATCTGCTAGCTTTAAAACATTTTTTTATTTAAAAAAAGAACAACAAATAAAAACAGAGCAAAACAATACAAAAACTGTAAAAATGATATAGATTTTCAAAACAAGATGATAGGAAATCAACAGTGGTTATTGTATTACTTACTGTTATCTTCAAAGTAGTTGCTCAGATTACCAGATACAGGTATGCAAGACTAGCTTTTTGAGATATATAGTACACCTTCACTATCTGTAGTCACCATAGTGTGCAGTAGCACATCAGAACTTCTTATTCCTATCTAATTGCAACTTACTACCCAGTGGTCAGCCTCACCCCATCTCTCTCTTTCCTCTATTCTCCTTAGCCTCTGGCTACCACCATTTCTACTCTCAACTTCTATGAAGTTGATGTTTTTAGATCTCACATATGAATGAGATGATGTAGTATTTATTGTTTTGTGTTTGGCTTATTTCCCTAACATGATGATCTCTAGAGCCATCTATATGTTTTTTAAAATGATGGGATTTTAATATTTTTAAGGGCTTAATAGTATTCTATTGTATTGTGTATTGCATTTTCTTTATTCATCAGTTTGTAAGCACACTTAGGTTATTTCCATTCCTTGGCTATTCAGAGATGGTAGTATCTTCAGGTCCCATGATTTGCTGATCATTCTCTAAGTTGCTCACATAATCTTCCTGATAGTTTTTTAAATCTTCCTGCTTCAACTTTTAGTAATCTCTGCTGCCTTTCCCAGTTTTGCCCTTTGGGAGGTTCCAGTGGTCATTCAAAAATTACTTTTATGTATTCATTTAACTTGAAAATTGCATCTCCTCCCTTATCTATTCACTAGGCTCAACAGTGAACCTGAAGCCTGACAGTTTTGATCCATACTCCTTAGCCCAAAACCCTTAAGATAAGCTATGATTAACTTGACAACTTTGAGATTTTACACGTCTCTGTCATACAAGTTCCACTGACATCCCCCTGTTAGAATTGGCGGAGGCAAAATAGAGAATGTTATAACTATTTGGGGCTTGCTGCTTTCCTAGTCATAGCTGCACCCTGCAGAGTATCTGCCTCCTTGGAGGGGTGAAGTTGGGAAACTGATGGCATTAGGGAGCTCCAGGAGGGCATGTAAAAGCAGCCCTGTGAATCAGGAATTGTGGCCAGCCAAGTGTGCTTCTGCTTTCCCAGACCCCAGCCCTTCAAAGTAACTATATGGGCTCCAGGTAATGATGGCAAATAGAGCGTATGTAATTCCTCACTTTCTCCCAAACACCTGCTGAAGTAGTAGTGAGATAGGCTTTTACTACTATTACTTAGAGACCTAGAACATATTTTACTTTACTTAGGTCCATAAACAGTTGTCACCAAGGCTAAGTGGTATGTCAGAAAGAGTCTGTTAAATTGGAATATCTGGCAGAAACATTAAGCCTGTAGCTCAATACCTTTATTTTACAGGAAGGAGACATGACTTGCAATACCCACTAATTGGCTGGCACTAGAAAATCAGATCTAGCCAGTCCAGGTACCCTAATACCTAGGGCAGTGATCTTATTGAAACACTTTGGGTACTGAACTGAAGTGTGGAGGAAAATGAAAGATAATGACAAAGGAGTAAATTAGTCTAGAAGTTCTCTTTTGACTGTTTAGCTTGAAATGCTATCTTAATTTGTTTACTCTTCATTTTTTAATTTTTAATCCAAGTTTTATTTCTTATACCCTTTGAGTAGTAGCATTCTAAAATGTATTTATGTGTATATGTGTGTGTATATATATATATATATATATATGTAAAAGTAACATATGCTCTATGTCTCTAAGTAAAATATGCTCTAGATCTCTAAATAATATGTGGCAAAAGCCTATTTCACTACTACTTCAGCAGGGGTTTTGGAGAAAGTGAAGAATTACATTATATATATATATATATATATATATGTATATATATATATATATATATAGTCGGTTGGCTTTACCACTGAATAACTTAGCATGTTTTAATTATAGTGATGTTTTAAGACCTTGGGTTAACTTTGGCTAAGGCATATGTCACCTACCTGAGGGAATAAGACTAGATCCCAGGTGTAAGAGGTTAAGTCTTTAGCTACTACAGAGCATCTATAAACCCTGACTCCCAGTTCACAGTGAAGACTGTAGTTAGGATTAAATCTTTTCTGTTTTAACCTAAACATAAGCTTTCTAATATTGCTTAGGACTTAAATAGATGTGTTTCTCTCTCATTACTCATTCATAGTGATAGTTTTTTTTAATCTCAAATCTTTCAGCAAACTTGCTTGAATCTCTCTTCTTCCTTCTTTCCTCCCTCTCTTTTTCCTCTTTTCCCTTTCTTCCTCAAGTCTCTTGTGAGGTGAGGCTTACTGTATGCCAAGTATAGAAATCTTAAGGTGGAAAGATCTGCTCTGTCCTGCAAGTGACTTACATTGCAGTGTGGAGACAGGCCCCCAGACACACTGTTTAATTCAGTGTAGCATTTATCTGAATTATCTGAGTGCTGTGGGAACAACAAGAAGAAAATCTCCCTGGTCCGAGAAGGAAAAACTTCTCAGAGGAGGAGACATTTGACCTAAGATGTAAAAACTATAGGTATTTCCAGTGGGGATGATTCTAAAGGAGCATTTTAGGCTGAGGATGCTTCCTAAGAAACATCCCAGAGGCAGAGAGATACAGTGCCAGGGAACTGTAGGTGGCTCTGTGTTACTAGAGGATAAAGGCTGGTCAGGCTAGTGGTGAGGGCCAAAGATCAAGTATGCCAAGAGAGTCTGGGTTTTCATCACTGAAGGATGGGAACCGTGGAAAAACGGTTTTGGCTTGTGATCAGCAATAGCCAGAAAAATATAGCAGTGTGTACAGCCAAGAAATCAGAAATTATTGCACACAGGAGAATCAAGAAATGCAAAAAGCAGGTAAGAAAATGAACACCTTCCTCACATCATTACACCCAGAAGAGCTTTTGGAGAGCTGTTTTTACATATCTGCAGTGGCACTTTTCTTCTCAACAAAGCATGAGATGTTACTAGGTCCAATTAATACCTGGAGCTATGGCATTTGGCTTGTTCCAAATATTCTGCTCCCAGGCTGTCTCTCACTGCTTCAGTTACAGGTCAGAGCATCTCACAATCCTACTGAGTGTTAAGTGCTGAGGAGAGGGTACAGTGTGCTACAAACTAGCCCTGCTTCCCTCCTGGTAATTAGGATACAGGATGGCTTCAGTTTTGAACATCAACCTGTTTTCTGTTTTCTTTTCTTTCAACTTTTATTTCTTCCAATCATTTCAGACCCTGTGAACTCTAATAAGAGAGATGTGGATTCTTTATTTTATGTAAATTAGAGTCATGGAATTATTAAAGCATTGATAATGCTTTCCTTTCTATAACATTAAACTTTGAAAGATGCAGAGAAAGGACCATAAAATAGTTGTTTCCACCTGTGTCATGGAATTGCTCTATTCAGTAAATCTCATTCTTAATTTGAAGTCATCTTGCCATCCTCAGAATTTAGTTGATCTTGGTGGTTTTTCCCAATACCTCCTTCTGCTAATTTCTTTATTTACTGTGCCTTTTAAAATGGACCTCATGAAGTAGCAGCCAATTGGCAATTATGTTTTGTACAATTTAAGTAAAAACACATTAATTATTTCTACACAATTAGGCAATGTTTAACACAGGAGGGGGTTCCAATGGGTAACAAACACAACCTCCGAAGAGCAATAAAGTTGGCCTAGCCTAATATTATATAAATGAATATTTACTTTTAAAAATAGCTTTTGTGTTATGAATTAGGTTCATTAAAATCATTGTGCAAATTGTGAATACTAACTTCTTTAATTTTCTACCAACACCTTTTAGCTCAACAAAAGACCCAGAGCCGTGATCTTCATATGCTACTTTCTGCAGATGCACTAGAACTGTGCTCAACAACCACATAACTTTAAAAGGGGCAAAGAAATTCAAGATGTGCTCAGAGAAGCATCATAGAAAGATAAGACTATTAGGAATGATGAGGGGAAGAAGAACCCTTCAACTTATAAGAGAAAAGGAAGGGTTATCTGCATTTTTCAGCCTTCCCTGCTTGGAAAACACTTAAACTACAAGTATTTGGATTAGATGAACTCATCTTCTGGACTTCTTTTTTCTTAACATATGGTGGCATTTCCTCTGTGGCAGTCTTTGAAAAGACTATCTCATTTGTCTGATCTCTGAATTCTCCAAAAGCTTCGCAGCCCTTAAGTTCTGGGATCCTTTAAGCTAGCTTGGAAGTCCCTGGAGAAACTAGATATTTTGGAATTAAAGAGAAAAATCGGACATTCTATTACTAAAAATATCTTTACCCAGTAAATTTGATCTTTTTTCTTTTGTATATCATCCATTCTGATTTGGCCATTTTTATTGTTACCTGTTGCTGCTCATGATAGACAGTCAACAATCATTGGTTGAACACCTACTTTTAGAAGATTCTTTTATCTGAAGCACCTTTAAAAGCAAGCTAAGCATAGACAACAGTGAAAAAGGATTGAGCCTATTAGATTTGTGCCTAAATTCCTGCAGGCACAGGCCTACGTACTATAACATAGTATCGTGTGGGATTCCTGGAGGCAGGCTGCTTTAACTTGTGGACAGTAAACAAGTGGTGTTGAGTGGTCAGAAAGAAGTCATACTCCCTTAGCCTTGGTATCCAGCAAGGGACAGATTAGTACGTAAGAAGTAAACTTCTTGACTTGAGTCCTCTGTTAGTCAGTTCCTGTCATCAGGACAAAAACACTCAAGCTAATCAACTTATAAGGAGGAAGGTTTGTTTTGACTGACACTTTTAGAGGTTTCAGCTCGTGGTTGCTTGGCCCTGTCGCTTTGAAGCTCAGGCAGCACAGTACATCGCGGCGGGAATGCCTGGTGAAATGAGCTGTTCACCTCAAGGTGGCCAATAAATGGAAGAGAAATAAAAGGAAGGAAGGGACCAGGCCCCAGCCTCCCCTTCAGGGGCACGGCCCTCGGGATCAAACCGCCTCCGCTGGACCCGCCTAATGAAAGTTCTGTCACTTCACAGTGGTGTCTAAGGCTGGCAACCAGTCCTTTCACACAGGGCCCTTCCAGGGACACTCCAAAGCAGACCCTAGCAAGTTCCGATATCTTTGTTGTTGTTTGGTATTCTGTTTTGTAAACAACAGAGACATGACTTTTAAAGTGAAAGAAAGGTGGTAGGCTGTTTCATTCTTTAACCTAAAAAGAGTAGAATATAAGATTATTATAGGGTTTCTTAGGTGTCAGAGTTTTCTTTGGTTGGATTCAGGCCTTGAGCAAGACAATCCTATCAAGTTTACTTAGAGAATATCCTTCTGTCTTAGTGCTCAGAGCCTACTGTAGATGTTATCTCAGGTTGTCCAGGGTAATCTAAAACTTTATAGTTTGAAAAAGAAAATAAACTGTTCCCATAATGGTATTCATTTGCTCTGTCCTTACTAAGGGTACACTCAATGAAGGGCAGAGATTTTCAGTATTAATAGCTGAGCTTCAAGCGATTATTTATATCCTCTTCACATTTCCTTTCAGACCTTAAAGATTGAATAGACAGGTTTAAATGAAAAATCATTAATAATGTCAATTATGGGCAATTGCTTGTTGTCTGTCTTAGTTTCCCTTAAAAATCACAGTGCTGCTGTATTAGCAAGCAGAGAAGCATGGCCCACCCTCTCTATAAAGTGTGTACTTTTGAAAACAGTTTGCCCATATAAGTCCTTTTATTGATTGAGCTTTTCATGCTGCCATAAGCTCATCTCAATAATTTTTACCCAGGAAAATTACTACTCTTGCCATCCAGCCTTTCAATTAAGTAGGCTTTGCTATGAGATGTATCATTGAGGTTTTTATTAATTTAAGCATTTTATATCAACAGAAGGTACATCATTATTAACTGGTTCAATGTGGTATCTCACAAAATACATACATGTCGTAGAAAAGTAATTAACTCCCTCATTCTATTGCAGAACAGATGTGTAGCTGAATAAGAACAGGGACCCAAGGGTACTCTTGTGCATTTATTTATTTATTTTTCAGTCATTAAGTTGTTGACTCAGAGACCTCAGTACAAGTTTCTCAAACTTTGTTGTTTTTCATCTCAGCATCTCCACCCCCAGCCACCTATGATTGAGAGTAAGTTTAGAACCATTACATGAAATTATATATACAATTTAAGCAAGATTTGATGACCAAGAGAGTTGAGAATACTTAAGATACACAGGGATTTTGTTTTTGAAAACCTGGAGATAGTTTAACAGCAGCTGTTTGGGGGCTGCAGGAGTCGGGTTAATACACAAAATGAGTGTTTGACCAGCGGCATGCCAGGAGGAAGTTAGGGGGGAACCTCATGAGTGCAGCAGGCTGTTATTGTCATTTCTTTTTTTCCTCTCTCCCCTTGCAGTAACAGCTGTAATTTTGTATTTCTCCAGCACATTTTCTCTTGCCTAGGCCCTAAATGATCTACAGGTTTCCACTCTGTGCCCCTGGAATTCTGGTTATACAGAAAAGTCAGAGACTGTTTTCCAGAGGAGTCTCTTCTGCAGCTCCCCACTCTCTTACAGAGGGGAGCTCCAGCCTCTGTAGCGGTCAGCAGGTCCCTGCATGGCCTGGTTTCTGTTCATCTGTCTGGTCTCAGCTCAGTCTCGTGGTTGGAACCTGCCAGGTTCTCCCTTGCCCTGGGGGCTTGAGCTTGGCTTCTCTCTGCCTGAAACAGTCTTCCTGCAGCTTTGTGCTCGTGGGCTTTCTATCCCTCTTTAGCTTTCGGTTTCAACCCCTTCTCCTCAGGGAGACATCCTCAGCCATGCTGAGAAAATCACACGTCTCTCTCCTTGTTCTTTTCTGCTATGTCTTTATTTTCATGAAAGCGTGAACAAGCAGTGCAGGCTGTGTGTTTTCTGCTGCCTTGCTTACTAAGAATGACCTTATCATCTTGCGCTGTGGTGTGTCCTCAGTGCCAAGCATGGTGCTTGATAAATGTGAATTGCATGAGTGGCTTAAGTGAATAAATACTGCCCTTAGCTTACCATTAGTTAAGCTCTATAGGATGTTCCAAATATCAGCATTACCTTCTGCTTCACAATGGTTTTGATTCACAAAATACTTACTTGATAGTTTAAACAGTAGACTCTCAAAAAGGTATATTCTTATCTGTTCTACCTTCAGCAGTTTTTACCATGACCTAACCCACTTCCCCAGACCAAGTTGTACGCAATTACATGCAAACCACCAAATAAAAAGACAAGATGTACATTTCCAATTATCATCGTGATAGAGTCCTTTCTGTATGTAGTTCATGCCGCTCTGGCATTCTTTGCCCCTCCCAGAAAGCACACATTTCTAGGGTTGGGAAAGATTTTAATAACACTGGCCTGGTTTAGTGGTAAACTTAGATATGAGTTTTCTAGCACATGAATATTATCTACATGATCCTGTTGGAGATCTGTATAATTTTACAGTTAGCAAAGTAAAAGAGTCATTCCATACAGGCCCATAAGCCCAGATTGAAGAGAACTTTGGAGCCCACAAATGAGAACTTTGCTCTACAGTATTTCTGCTGGGTGGGGGTCAGACTTCATGTGAACATTTTTAGTAGAGATGTGGGCACACTGTCTTTGAGAAGATCATTCACACTACTGCTGAGCCCCTGAGATTATAAAGTTAATTGACCTTATGAGCTGAAAGCTGCCTCTTCTAACTTACTTCATGGTCTTAGTTCACCCCATGGAGCATTGTAGAAAGAATAAATAGGTTCCTTTATTCCAACTAACAGTCTCCAAGTACTGGAATATTTGAGGCAGCATGGTGTAGCAAAGAGCACTCAGATTTTGAAGTATGCCATTGGGAGATCTACTCCATCTCCATTACTTTTTAGCTACTTGAACTCCAGGAAGTTCTTCCTCTTCCTTAACTACGCACTTGTCCTTTATTAATTAGGGACTGAGATAATTTTTTAACTTATACTTTTTGAGACAATTAAATGAGATTATTAAAATAACAGTAATCCTCAGTAAATACTGTTGTTGTTTTTATTATTATTTCATGTGCAGCTAGCCAGCTGTCTGAAATTTAACCTCCCCTATAGAATAAGGAAAATTATTTTTTGGTTCATGCCTGTAATCCCAGCATTCAGAAGTTGAGGCAGGAGTTTGAGGAGTTCACTGTGAGTTCAAGGCTGGTCTGTCCTAGAGAGTGAGTTCAGGGACAGCCTGAAATATGTAGTAAGACCCTGTCTCAAAAAAAAAAAAAAAAAAAAATTATTTTTATGGAGACTGATCCAGAGTTGACATCAACTAACCCTAAAATGTGGCTGATTGTTTACCAACCAGGAATCTATACATGCATTCACATTATCTTATACACAGAATAGCAGGACTTTATTAAGTCTTTGTTGGAATCAAACAGTGTGGTGTTAGCAATACCTATCTGAGATACTTGAGCAATATCCATGAAAAAATGAGTTCAGATTGGCAGGATTTGTTCTTGGTGCCTTGTGCTGCCTCTAGTAAATGTCACTTTTTTTTTTTTTAACGTGTGAGTAGGCACTAGTCAAAGATTGGAGGTACGTTATCTACTGGGAAGCTTCCAGTATGCAAACTTTTATTTGTGTGTGTGTGTGTGTGTGTGTGTGTGTGTGATGGGGACCATCATTACCACCAGTGTGGTCTCCCACTGCCACATCCTCTCAGTTCTTCGGAGAAGAATGGTAATATCTCATGACCATATTTACAGAGTTCCTTTACTGCCTTGGGTTGTAATTCTCTTGAAATTAAGGATGTGAAATTGTCTAAACTGGCTCCTTCTTCTGTTTCCTATTTGAGAATAATTTCTTTTAAGAGAAATGTTGTGGGTGGGAAGAAACTAAGGGCCACCTAGCTTTCTGTTACCTGTTGATGTGTGCCACTTTGTCCAAGGAGTAACTGTCACTTCCCTTCTTCCTTGCTTTAGAAAATGCTGCCCTATTTCCCACAGGCTTCGGACATTCAGCATTGCCTTCCTCGTGTTTTTCTTACAGACTGTGAGAGTCCTTGTGTTTTCTGCTCTTTGCCTCCGTGGTGGTGGCCCAGCTCACACGTGGCCTGCAGCCACTGAGAGCCAGTTGCCTTGTGAAGCACTTTCCACACGTGCTGTGGTTTGGTGTTTGAACTACGTCCTCAGCCCTGTTCCTATTAGGAAATGCCTGACAGCTATTTTATTATTATTATTATTATTACTTTGTTTTTTAAGAGTAGGAGAATTTATTGGAGGAAAGGAATAGGGACTAGGAACGGGGACTAGGAATAGCTCCTGAGGGACAGGAAGGGTCCCTTATGGGTTGCCCTTGACAGCTATTTTGTCATCAGTGTTCTCAGATTTTGTTCTAGAAGGTGAGCTACTGCCCTCGAACAAGCAGAAATGAGTAAAGCAAATGTGAACCCAAGTGACTATGAAACATTTACAGACCCATAATTTCCAATAGTTTAATGACTACTGTGCCCTCATCAAGACAACAGCTGCTTTGTTACAAAACTAAAGAAAAAAAAGTTCATTGGAAAATATAGAGATGAGTAAGTAGTTCTCAAATGTGTTATAGAAACGCCACTGTTCTTCTTGGAGGTTAAACAGTCACCAAACTCAAAGACGGTGCAAAGGAAAATTGTAGTTGGAGAAAGGGAGAATCATTTGCTCTTCTGAAAACCTTACCATACCTGGCCTCCCCTCTTCTCTGTCCAACTTCATGTTTGCCTCCACCAGCAACCTCAGTAGCTACTGATCTGCTACCCTTGCTGTACCTTTCCCCAGCCATGGATAACCCGCAGTGTATTCCCACTGCCCTGACACCCAAAATACAGAGTGGTGCTGGCAAAAGTCTCACAATCCAGCAAACTGTAGCTGCTCCACGCTTTCCTTCTGCTGGGTTCTATCTTTGCCAGCCGTCTTGTGCAACCTCACTTGGCCCTCTTCCCTTCCTCAGTCTCAACCACAGCACTTCGGCTCCTCACTGCTGTTCGAGTCTTCTAGGTCCCTGCTCTCTCTTAATATCAGTAGATTAATAAAACTCATCAGGCACCACATCCTTCAGTTTCCTGCCCCAGCCACTTCCAGATGCAGCTGCATCTGTACCCAGCCTTCTGTCTCTCTCAGGTTCACATCTTCAAAGCCAAGTCCCTGCCTCCTACTTCTGCCATCACCTGACTCTTGAATTTACCTCCTATCTCCTTGGTCTGGAGCCTGTGTGGTGGTCTGCCTTTCCCTGACCATGGACTTTTGCCCTGCAGCATGAACATGCTCATGACTCCCTATTATAAAACATAATGTCCTTCCGCAACCCAGCTTTTGCCTCTAGCCACTGCTTCTCTTCTTCAATTTGTGACACCCCTTGAAAGAGTCATCTACACAGTTAATAACTCTGTATCTTTGTGTTCTCTTAGTACCCACTGGTGGGCTTTCACCGCCTTTACCCATTGAAACTGTGTCTCTCGGATGTCCCCAGTGAGCTCTGATTCCAAGTCTAGTGGCTGCTTTTGTCTTTCCCCACTGACCCTGTTGTTGTATTCCACACCATCAGTCCTCTCTTCCTCCTCCTAGGCATACTCTGCCTTAGTTTCTAGAGCTCCCTCCACTTTTCCCCTTTGCCTGTTCATGTGTCTGAAAGTGAACTCACCTCTCCTCCCCTCCTCCTTGCTGTGTTCTTGATCTCACCTGAAGGCTTTGTAATGTACTCAGACACTGGAGCCAGAAGCCTGGCAGTTATTCTAGTGTCCTCCTTCTTTATGCTAAAAACAGCTTGCTCCCAAGCCATCACCTTCTCAAACTCTCTTAACCTAGTCCTTTCCTCTCTGTCTGTCTCCCTCAGGCTTCATTCAGCTTCCCGTGATCTCTTTCTGAGGTGTCGCACTGTCTACCTACCTAGTCTTCCTGCCTTCATTTCCCCAACTTGACATTGTCTTTTCCACAGGGATATTTGAAAAACAGTGTTAACACTCAAAAGTCCTCCCATGGCTGACCAAGAGATGGAGGGAGGGAGGGTAAGGGGACATAAAAAGAATTAAGATATATTATGTACATGTACCAACTCCACAAGATGAATGTAGTAATTATGTATACAAACATTTATTAATAAAAATATATTGCCTACCCAGAACCAAATTTACCCTTCTATCTGGCCTCCATTCACCTTTTTATGCTCATGTCTGAACCTTTACATTTTCTCTTTTCTCCCCATAAACTATTTAGTCTAGCCTTATGTTTCTAGGTATATGAACTTATTCTGAAATAGGCCTGCAGGTAAGAAAGGAGGGGAAAAAGAGCTTCTAATTGTGAGTTAAACTGTGAGTAGCACATAACTACACACCCCATGGGCAGCAGAGACTGAGGTTGTGGAGGACCACCTGGACAACTCTCCTTGAAGGAAGAGCAGTTGTCTCCATTTTAGCTAAACCAGGCTCTATTTCCATGTACTGGTGTGTACAGAGCTGGCTAGGACTTTTCCTTATCCCTTCAATTGGCTTTAAGCGATGCAAATTGGTCCAGCAGAGGTGCTGATGTATAGTTTTTGAAACAAGGCAACTGGGAAGTGCTACCCCACCCTTAGCTCCCATAAAGCCTGTGTGAGCAGGGTGGGAGGGAGAGCCATGCTCCTCGGGGCTGTTAGCTGGGATTGAGCCTCGAAATAAGAGGCTGTGACTTCCCAGGGGCATAAAAAATTACACATCAGAGCTGAAGCACTGATCCCAAAACATTAGATACTACCTTGAACTGTGTTATGCAGATTACTCTTTCTGCATATCCTTCTCTCTGCTATTGCAGAGGTGATTTCAGGCACCTACCTAGCCCAGCTCATGGCACTCACGTACTTGTTGACACTCTCACAGTCACTCATCCCAAAGCCACTCCCTCTTCATGAATTAATAAAACCTGGGTGTGGCCTTGGGTTGAGGCCTTTATTCTGATTAGCCATCATCCTAGCTGGACTTAGGACCTCCTTGGCTCCCCACAATTACAAATATGCCTTAATGTCTTTATTCTTGTCATGTGTCTCACTGGAAGTGGTAGATTGGAATTAATTTGCCAGAATTCCAGTAACTTTTCCCATGGTATTACAAATACAAACTTCCTGGATGGCAACAAGGTCCAGGAAAGGCTTTCTACATGAGATGTATCCCCTACCCTCCCAAACACCACTTGCCATGAACGGAGGAATGGGATATGCAATAGCATACTCTCCTCCCACACTCTTCTGTTTCTTGCTGCTGTTCCCTCTCTCTGGACTGACTACCCTCCCTGCTTCGCTGCTCTTCTGACCAGCACTTCTAGAACCTTCAAGACTGAGCTAGGACACTTACCTTAAATCTAAACTGGCCGAAGTCGCATGACTCCAGGATTTGTCTCTCTGCCATATTTAGAAACAAAACATTTGTGTGGCTGTTTCAACCACTAGACTCTAAGCTTTGAGAGCATGAGGCCACATCTCATCCAAATATTTGCAGTCCAATTCATGCCCCTAGTGTACGTTTGGGAAGTTTTGTCATATATTGAACTAAAAGCAGTCTAAAGGGCACAGTGTTACCCATAGTGCTGTGTACTTTGTCACTTTTTATGTGTATTGTAAATAAACTAATTTGTGTGAAAGCAGAGAACATGGAAATGCAAATGTAAATTGAGTAGACAGGAAAGAGAAAAGGCCCAAACCATAAGCACTTGATGAAAATCTTGATGGTGTAGCCGTGAAAAGTGACAGTGTGATCAGAGATCAGTAGTGATGACTGAGGCAGTAAGTACCATGCTAGTGGTTTTTGGCCTATGTACATGTTAAAATCACCTGGGGTGTAAAAATACAGGCACATACCCTCCCTCTGAGATTCTGATATAATTTACCTAAATGGAACCTGGGCCTCTGTGTTCGTGAAATTGCCCCATATGATTTGGAATCTATTCCCACTGCTCTAGATGCTGGTAAGAGAGAGGATAACCAGAGGTGGAAGAGCAGTAGGTCTGCAGCCAGAGTTGTGAGTAAGCCTTGAACCTCATTTTTGGAGAGAGAGGGAGAGGGAGAGGATGTAAGCAATCTATAGCCTCCCAGAAGCACATTAAACTTTTTTATATATTAAAAATAAGCAGATCTAGAACAACCCAGCTGTCTTCTGTGATGAGAAAGTGATTCTCCCAATTAGCCCTCTGAATGTCCACTCCTTGTTCTTGTGCAGAGAAAGGGGTTTTTTTATATTTGTTTACTTCCAAAAAACAAACCCTTCCATATTCTTGGTAATGAACATTTACAAACATTAAAATCTTACTTTCAAAGTAATGTGGAAAGTTAAACAGGTAGTAAAACAGAAATATTAAAGGCAAAGACAGGGGCTATATAACTCTTGCCCACAATGATATGATCCAAAAAGATAATAAGCGATCAAAGAGTAATGATTTTATAAATCCTCTGTGACTGGTATCATAGCATTCCCCCGGGCCAGCGGGAAGACACTGGGGTAAGAGATTACACATTACACGGTCTAGTACGTTCAAAATGCTATTTTGGGCAATAAGGTCCTTAGTAAGGACCTTAGTAGATATCAGTACGCTAGTGTTTCTGTTCCTATACTGTTTGGAACAGACTTGAGCTTCGATGTTGCCAACATCTAATGAAAGATGTCCAGGGCTTGCTTAGTGAGCAGTTCTTTGGGAGCAGAGGTGTTCCAAGGACAGAGTTGAGTCTATACTTCTAGTTCTGTGTGGGATCTCCAGCATGTCCTGAGTGCAGTCTCTTGCCCCTCTCTGAACCCCCCTTTTTTTTCCTGTGCAGTGGAGACACCTCTGCTCATCATCTGGTAGTGTTTATAAAGCTCTAGCAGACCTCTGTCTGGAAGACTCTGTTAACAGTAATGCGTGCTTGCTTTATGAGATGGTTACAAGAGAATGGAGGTGGGGGCAGAGTGCCAAACATAGCCAGTGCTTTTATCTTTGACATTACAAAGAGGTCCCCTGGCTAAGGGCCAGACCAGAGTTTACTGGAATATAAAACACAGACATATGCTTTCTGTTGGTGGGGCGCCAGGGGAAGGCTCGCCGTGCAGTCAGCCAGCACTTCACTTCCCCAGGGTGCACAGTTGCCAGGAGAGCATCTGAGTCCTGGCGTCGTGTGCAGGGTTTTGTAGGATGAGAAGGGGCAAAAAAAGAGATAGATTCTGCAATTTATTCTTTTGGATTTGTTCATTTTTTGAGACAGGGTCTTGCTATGTATGTAGTTCAGGCTAGCCTTAAACTCACTATGTAGCTCAGGTTGGCCTCGAACTTGGGGTGATCCTCCTGCCTCAGCTTCCCAGGTGTTGGGATTACAGGCATATGCCACCATGCCTGGCTCTATATTCTACAATCTGATTTCTTCATCAGTCCTCCTCAAACTTGTTCTCCCTGCCAGGCTGATAGCCCAGGGGTAGTAGTATGCTGGTGTCCCCCATTCCTGCCTCCAGGAACAGGTCTATTTGTGGGGTAATTCACAGCTTTACAGCTACAGAATAATGGAGGGAACACTGACCTTTTTCCACTGAGAGAAAAATACAGTTCTGGGTTCTTTGTTTTTTGTGTGTTAAGTAAAGCTACATTATTATTTCCCTCAGACTGACATACTCCTTTTGAACTTCTTGGTTGTTTGGCACATGGTCTGAGGATTTTAGTGCTGTCTTACTAAGCATTAGTAAACCCTGGAGAATTTGTGAAATCCAACTAAAAACTTAGGAGATGCTGTTGGAAGCTGCATTAACTGATGTTAAGGGACAAGATCTGAGGTTGAATTAAATAATTTCTTTTTGTCACCCCTCTGATTACCTCCTTGAAAAGTGTATAGAGACTTGTATCCAGAACGCATCCTCTGAAATTGTTGGTGTGGACCCCAACTCAACTGTTCCTTTAGTTTGGATAATCCGATGTCCCTGCTTAGCAGATAAGAACATACCGTGTGTTCTCCTGATTTGGAATGTTGCCCATGAAAATCTTCACACTTACAAATGTTAGAGGGAAAGTGTGAATTAAATAATCATTGTCAAAGTCTTGGCTTGGCAGAGTGCTGTACTCTTTGGGGCATACTCTTTGTTCTGTGCTGCACACTCTGTGCTCAGCTATGGTAGTTTCTATGTGAGAAAGCTCAGTTTAAAATAGAATGAAGAGTGAAGAGAGGTGGGGAGTGTGAAGGGGTTTGGGGTAAGCCTCAGGGGCAGAGCACTCACCTAATGTACAAAGCCCTGGCTTTGATCCCCAGCACTGTGTAAAAAAAAAAAAAAGTTGCAATTTGCATAATCACAAGTCCCAAAGTCTGTGCTATCAGAATTTCAGGTCTTTCCTCATGTGCAGCAGATACCTTCTTCATAGGTGATTAATGGAGTTGAATGATTAGTTTCCATCTCCATGGCAACCTTAATCAAGTTCTCACCTGGGGGATCTGAGCTAGGAGGTACTGTTAGCCTCTAGGTCTCACAGCTGGCCAACAGCAGCGCTGGGATTGGAGTCCAGCCTTCTCAGTTCTACTTTTATGATGTTACCTGCAATATACTCACATATGCCAGGAGCACAGAACCCAACATGTGCTATTATACCTCCCCTCTGCCTCTGTGCTGGGGATGAAACCCAGGGTCTCATACATGGCAGGGAAGCGCTCTACCACAGAGCTACATTCCCTAGCACTCGTCCTATTTTTAAGTGTCTCTGAGTCAACTACATCTATTTTATCCTAACTTTGGCTATCAGGACATTGCCGCTTAAGCCTAACCTGAATCTGCTCTGCTTTAGTTTAAAGCAGTTTCCTATCTGCAGAGGAAAGTGATAGCCACTGCTGCTCAAGAAAATACAAAAGATGGAGGTGTGGCAGATTGGAGGAGCTGAGAGCTGTGGTTTTGATCTTGTTAAATGAAACCTGCCCTGAAATTTTGGGATGTACCTTCTTGTACCTTCTCTTAATGGCTGTGGCCATTAAAACACTTTTCATATAAAATATTTGCATTTTTTCCAGCATTTCAAACCTCCCACCTTGTGGTGTTTGCAATGAGACTGGCAGGACTCTGCCGGGAATTGTATGAATTTACTATGGCACAATCCATCCATTTGATAGTCTTTCCACAAATGTGAAAAGAATTTGCTCAAATATGCATTTGCAATCCAAGCCAGTAGCCTTCTGCTTCATTATATATCTTCTCAGGAACATACCTTTCCAGTGTGGAGGGAGGTGGCAAGGAGGTGTCTCCTTGTTAAGTATCTTGATGTCACCTTTGACTGCCTTTGTCTGTCAGTCATGCTAGCTTTCTACAGCACGCTGCATGTAAAGGCTGATTTTCAGCAAGCACCACTGACATGGGTAGGCTCCCAGCTGCCCCAACTGTGTAGATGCTTTTTTATTCCAAGTTAACCTGATTTTATACAACAAATAAACAACCATTCTCTGAAAAGAAGTTTTCTTCTGTGGGATGGGAATAAGCAGCACAAAGTGAGGGAAAGTGTTGAGGTAGCTGGGAAAGGCTCTGGTGGTTCTAGAAGGGCTGCCTTTATGCAACAAGGCCATTGTCCATTTCTCAGAAATCATAAAGGGAGCATTCTCCTTCTTCCTGGAGAGTCTGTGTAGCTGGAGCTTTAACATTAACCTCCAGTAGGGTGGAATATGTGCTCTTATAGATATGTGTAGTTGTACTAGAGCTGTGTTTCTGTCTGAGAGATCAAGCTAAATGGTCATTTGGTAAATGCTGACCACTACAATGGGAACATGAATTCCAATGGTAGCTAAATGAAATGGTGCTGCCAGTGGACAGGTTGTTTCATGGGTGCTTCTTCTCAGCATTAGCATGTGATGTTCAGTGGAGCTTAGTGCCCCTGTCATGGCTTACACCTACGTGTAACCTCAAAGCCTCGTGTGCTCCTAGGTGGGACTTTTGGGAGTGACTGGATCATGGACGTGTGATACTGGATTAGTCCACTGATGGGTTTAGCATAGCTCTGGGCGTGAGTGGTGGATTTACAGAAGAGAGAAGACCAACACTGGGTATGGGTGGCACCAATAAACAGGCTGGCAGCCTGGGTGGAATCTAAAGGGAAAAAAGAAGGAAGAAGGAAGCCTTGCTGCCTCTTGCCTGCCAGCCCCCTCTACCATTCTGCTTTTCCTTGAAGTCAGCTAAGTATGGACTGAAACCTCTGCAAACTGTGAGCTGAAATAAACTTCTCCTTTAACTTGTGAGTGTTGAGTATTTTGTCCCAGCAGTGAGAAAGCAACTAAGACAGACCCAGTTGCCCAAGTGCTCTTCAGCTAGATCCAAGGTGATGGTAAGACTGGCCTGCTGGGGGAATGGGCTCTACACTGAGAAGAGGACATCTGTACCAAGGTCACCAGCCAGGGGAGAGTGGTGAGCAGGGAGGAGATAAGAACTTAGGACTCTTGAGGGAGTATGTAACTACTTAGACACAGGGTTTGGAACTCAGCTACATCCTGCTTGTGGATATTTGTTATAGATGCTGAGATCTCACAGTTTTATGAAACTCATGAAAAGGTAACCTTTGCAGACCAGTTTAATCTGTGACTGATAACAGCACTCTGGTGATATCCTTTTTATCCGCATTAGTTATACTCATTGTTACAAGATGCTAAGGCAAGCATCCTGGAACTCAGTGGAAAGTGCACATAGGATTGTGCCTGTAGGCACTGGAGACTTTTTGGTCTGGTTCTTGGTGGATGAGGGGAGTTTGCTTGAATGACTAAATTGAGGAAGAGCCTTCCAGGCAGAAGGAATGGATCTAGGGCACAGCACAGCTAGTTCTTGACTACACTGTAACGTGGTCCCTCCTCCACTATGATAAGCCTGTTTTTCTCCTTCCTACCAAAAAGAGCTGACTCTAATCAGTGTCTGTTGGCCTTTTGCCCTCTAGGATGGAAATTACCATGTGCATTCATGACATTAGTGGTTATAGAGAGGGTTCAAGGAAAGAGCCAGATAGTTCAGCTACTCAGAGGATCAGTACCACTCAGAAAACTCGGCTTCAGGAAGTTAAATAACTTGCAGAGATCCTGTAACTATGGAGCAAGGATTCAACTTCACATCTTCTGACTCTGTATCCAGTATTCCCTTCACCAAGTGCTCCTAATTATTGTGTATATTTGCTCATTAGTTGCTAATTAGAACATACAATAATTTGATCGTGCTTCAAGTAGAAAACGTTTCTTCCTCTTCCTTCTTCCCCAGCCTATAACACCCCTCATGCTCTTTGACAGGCTTGTGGTTGGTACAGTAATGAATGCTCTATTCTTAGCTATTTTTTTTTACTTTATAAAAGAGCCATTTTCCCCTCAAGTTAAATCTGAACTGCTTTCAGTTACTTTTGTCAAAGGAAGTGGAAATTGGTTCCAGCAGAAATGTTTCCTATTAATCATAAAGATTTTGAATAATATTGAATATTAGTCTATTAGTCCCAGAAACCAGAACACTATAGTCAAACATACTACAAATTAAACTTTGTTTCTCTCTTAATTTTAAATTTCAGGACTTTCCAATCTCTCTCCAGAGTGCAGACGTTATATTTGAACATTATTATACTCGTTACAAAAAACCAAAAAAAAAAAACCTTTCCTCCTTTTACAATAGTACAATTATTGAATTACTGGAAAAGTTTATAAATGTTCATTAATTTTATTTTCCATTCTATCTATACTCATCTCTTTCCAATCCAATCTAATTAGAGTTTGTATGAGGATTGGGTAACAGGAAGTATTAGAAAGCAGATTGCCTTTCTCCTTTTCCTTTTTCTTGTTTTTTTTTTTTAATAAGAACCATCTGAAATTAGCCCAGTACAAGAGTTTCCATTCCAAACACTTGTGAGCCAAATGAACACATCTGTTTGAGTGTTTCAGCTGCAAGGTGGATATGGATAGATATATCTGATGCTTAACCTGATAGAGCCACTGGTCACTTTCCCAAGGATATATTTAATCAACCTTGCTGGATTTCAGTCTTATTCTAGTGGAGAAACTTGTATTTCTAATTCATAGTAACTACTAGTAGCTCCTACTCTGAAACCCCAAAAAAGCATTTGGCCAGTTGAATGTAATTGTGGTGACTGACACCCTTTTATGTGGTGATTAGATTATCTCATATCTCCTCTTATCTATTTTTACAGTTAAAGAAGTTACCACTGAGGTATTGATTTCACAGGTAACATGAGAGAGTATAGATGGCCTCACGGATCTGTCCAGAATAGGTGGGGTCAGGGACCTCTTGGCCAAAAGAGTCACAGGAGACAGGATGATGTTTGAGTTAGAAGCCTGGAGTGCTGGTCCATTCCCGAAAAAGCCTTTGCTAGTGTTTGCAGAAAGCATCATGGATCCTAAGTTCGGGTGGGATTTCTTATGCTGGGAGAGGGAATTGTTAGAGTCCAATCACATTTGGATTCTAAATTGTGATAAGTATCTGGGCATTTGCAAACACCACAACCCCAATGGGAACATACCCTTTTCCAACATAATCATGGTGTCATAATATTAGACAGGAGTTAAGGTAGAAGTATGATATGAAAAGAGCAACCTTGATTTCCTTGGTTGGGGTTCTCATTGCAGAATTAAGGTATTTTATTCTGTAATACTATTGTCTGTGGATTGTGGAAGACCACTTATCCCTCCTTGATCATTCAGTCCCCAGCCAAACATTTACTGAACAACTTACCATGCTGTACTGGTACACAGAGGTGAGTAGATGAAGGTCCCTCAGAGTGTTCTAGGACAAGCTAGTGGGAGCAACAACCAAGTAGATGATTCATGACAGCTTGGTGTTAAAGAGGCATGTGAGGGGGCAGTTTAACACAGAAGGCAGATTTAAAGGTCTCCGGATAGAGTGCAGGGGGTGGTTGAGTCATAAAAGGACAAGTCTGGAGGAAGCAGTGCAGCATAGCACTCAGGAAAGAGCAGGAAATGGCAGTCACATTCCTGACAGAATCCGTAGGGAAAGGACCCAGCTGGAAATGTAGAAACGTCAGCAGTGAGAGAGTGACAGGATGGGCAGAGTGGGCATGGAGCTGTGAGGGAAGGGCGAATGGAGGGGGACGAGCTATGCAAAGAGCTTGAGTAGACAGAGAGGAGTGAAAAACTAAGGAGACTGGGTCTTCTCTGAAAATAGCTGGCACCGTGTGTCCGTAAGTGAGTTATTTCTGTGTTTTTACTCTTTAAAACAAAGACTAGTTGGTTAAGGACTTCTCCAGAGCTGTGTAAGAGGATGGTCACCAGAGGTGGAGCCACATTGGCCGTGCACTGCTAAACCTCTAAAGTGCAAGTGGAAGGAGCACAGCAGTCATCTAGAACACCGGCTTCTGTTGCAGGGAAAGCCGTTCATATGCCAGGCAAGGCTTTCCCATTGAGCTACACTCTGGTCCACAATAGTACTTTTGATGTTTAAAATATATGGAAGTATGAAGCAAATGTTTTTTACATAGGTCAAGCTGAAATTCAAGGAGGATTTTTTTCCCTAAATAACTTTATCTTGAATGATAATGTCTTTGGATAATAAATACCAGAACAGGGACTATGAAAAAGAGCATATTAATTTACTCCTATATCTGCAAATTCAAAACAGAGATTTAAGTTATTTTTCTCTAGGTAGATTTTCTATTTATATGCTCATGTCCTATTTACAGAGATACAAAACTGCGAGTACTCCCGCTTCAGGGTGTGGGGGGAGGAGAGACATACCCCAGGGCAGGCTGTACGCGGAGCTGTAGAGAGCCACAGGGGTCAGGATTGTCCAGGACTGAAGTGAGTTGGGCCTAAATGTGAGTAACATTTACCATAGTGGAGCCCTCCAGGAGGTTGATAGTTAACTGTGAGTGTGGCTTTGTCTGGCTGCAGTATAAAATCCTCTGGTCACTATTGTTTCTGAATGTTTGAAAGCAATTTCAAAGCTTGCCTGCTCTTCAGTTAAGTAAATAAAGGCTTAGTGTCAGCCCAAAGGAACAGCTAACCAGATTCTGTTTGCTGGTGGCAGATTTAGTTGTGAATATAATTCCTGTATGAAATTGCTCTTCTGGCCCTGATCTCATCCTGCTTGGTAGAAGGATACATGAATTGCTGGGGTTTCCATGTTGAGGGAAATTTTACTGTCCTTTTGTACTAGGAAAATCTTAGGAACCATAGTTGACAATATTTTTAATTTATTAGCTCACAAATGTAAGTCTTACCTTATAAGCAAGCCCAGGAGAAAAACCACTTCAAATTGCATGAAGATAGTCAAGAAGGAAAGAGATTGGGGTCAGGATCAACAGACCTGGCTTTAAATCCTGCCTCTGGGAGTTTGGAGTACAAGGACATCTGGACCAATTCCTGAAGCTTCAGGACTGTCTTGCATCTTGTATAATTGAGCTATAGATGCCCTGCAAGAATGTTGTCAGGAATAATTGAGATGTGTACAAGAAATACTCGGATAGTAACATATTCAAAGTAGTTACAAAAACATGATCTCTTCTAAATCCATTGTTGCAGATATTCATCTGAGTGTTTGGTACCTATAGGGCTCTGTGCTAAGTATTTTGGAGACGCAGAAAAAGAAAAAAGAAGAAGGCTTATATTCAACTGTAGAGAGCTTACAGTTAAGTGGAAAGATATGACGGGCACATGAACTGCAGTCGCCAGCTGTGACCATATTGGCCTCCATGCTGCTCCTGGAAGCTATTTGGGCTTGTTTCTGCCTCAGCACTGTGACACTTACTATCTCCTCTTCCTAGGGCTCTTGTCTCCTGTGCTTTCATCTTCTTCAGACCTCTGCTTGGATGTCATCTTCTCAGTGAGACCTTCCTGCCTACCCTGTTTAACAGTTTCCTGGTGGTAGTGCTTCTCCTTTTCCTTCCATACTTGTTTGTTCCCTGCCATATCGTGCATCTGTGTGTTTCTGTCACCCTGTGTTCCTCTTATTTGTTCAATATAAATGCTGTAATTGATTTTTTACTGCTCTTTCTCTGTGGCTAAAACAGTGCCTTGCAGGTACTCAGTAAATATTAATGGATAAAGTGGGTGATTAAATTAATTCCAAATATAGGGAGGGAGATGTGCAAAGCTCCAGTGGCCAGAAGTAGTACAGAAGGCATATTGGGGATTATAGTAAATTTCTACAGTAACAAGTGATCATAAAGTTAGTGGCCTAAAGTAATACAAATGTATTATCTTACACTTCTGGTGGTCAAAAGCCTGATACAATTCTTGCTGGATTAGAATCAGGGCATCAACAGGGATGTTCTCTTTTCTGACAGCTCTAGGAGAGAATCTTAGCTTGCCATGTTCACCTTTTGGAGGCCTCCCATATTTCTTTTGTTTGTTTCTCCCTCCATCTTCACAGTCTGCTGGCTGAGTCCTCATAGCACATCATTCTGATCTCTCTCTTCTCTGTATTTTTTTTTTTTTTCCTTTTTGGTGGTAGCTGGGGATTTAAACCAGGGCTCTCTTACTGAGCTATAACCCCACCCTTTTTGTTTTGAAACAGAGCCTCACTAATTCACTAAATGCCCAGGATTAGGCTTGAACTTGCAGTTTTTCTGCCTCAGCCTCCTAGAGTATTGGGATTATAGGAATGTGCCGCCATGCTTGGCTCCTATTCTACTTTTAAAGGCTGCTATAATTGCATTGAGCCCACTTGGATAGTGCACGGTAGTTCCTTATGTTAAGGTCAGCTGACTAACAACCTTAATTCTGCCTGCAACTTAATTCTCCTTTGCCATATAACCTAACATATTCACCCGGTCTGGGGATCAGCATGTGGGTATCTTCGTGTGTGTGTGTGTGTGTGTGTGTAGGGGGGTATCCACTATTTGCCTATCATAGAAACTAAGATACTTTTCTTAGAGCCTCAGGTTTGAACTTTCAGTAATAAAATATAAATGGGAACATTAAATCATGAGTGACTGTGATTGTTGAGGTAAAATGATACGATCGAACTGAAACTTTAGGAGATGAACAAGGGCTTAGAGCAGAAATTTAGCAGGAGACTGCTGTCTGCTTTTTCAGAGGTATTGATTATCTTCCCTTCCTATGCACAGGAAGTTGGTATGTATGTAAAATTTCCTAAAAGTAGGCTTCACTTATGGTGTCTTCTTCAAAACCACCTTATTATGGCACACATGTGCACAGCACATATACAGAGACCCTTGGCTCTCTGGCTCACTGACACACACATGCTCATGTATCTTATATGCACACCCACTGCCTCACCTGTTCTTGGGATCTTTTTCCTGTTCTCAGTGGCTTCATATTTTTCCTGTCCTGGCACACCTGAGTAATCTGTATCTTTCCACCAGTCACATGGGCTTTCTCTGGCAGTGCTTCTTGAAAACTCACTCTTTTCCCCTAGAAATATACTGGGAATCTCCAGGGAGCTGCAAATAGTTTGAAAAGGCCTGTGCTCCCTCACCTTTATCATCATCCCCACACCAGCTATGATTTAACTCCCTAGGATGGTTCTCTTTCCTGACACCTGTAGAGTTACATGGTTATTGAACATTTTCTGTTGAATGTCTCCTGTCCTTTCATCAGCTTCTGTAAAGCAGTGCTGTCCAATAGAACTTTGTACAGGGGCAATACAGTTCCACGTCTGTGCTGTCCCATGTAGTAGCTGTAACCACATGTAGCTATGAGCTCTTGAAGTGTGGCTACTTCACCAGGATGGATTTTTAAAGTGCATGTTAATTTTATTTAATTTCAATATAAATTGTACCATGTAGTTAATGCCTATCATGTTGGACAGCACAGCTATACAAAACTAAGACTTGCTGAACATGCTAAGGTGGCCATAATGGTGTTTATGGGAGGCATAGAAGTATATGACAAGAACACAGACTTTTAGAATAGAGCAGACCTGGTTTCAAATTTGGCTACACCCTTCTGATTTCTGGGCAGGTCATGTAATATCTCTGAATCTAGTTTTTAAGTTCAGAGTCTGATCGGTATTATATCAGGAAGGGAAGTGACAGTTGCCCTCTGACCTAGAAGGGAAGACTATTTTGCTTCTGAATTGCTTAGAATTGCTGCATGGTGGTTAAATCGGATTTAGCGTCTGTTGGTTTTATTTCTGGTTTTCAGTATTCTAAACACTATGTACATTTTTTGCCTGACTTGGTGGACTGTGCTTGCTCACCGCCTGTGTTACTGCACAGGGGCTGATCTTACATGCATGAGAGAGCTATGTGAAGTCGCAATGGAACAATTTTAGTAAAGCCACCAGTGCTGTGCTGGTGATTTTCAGACGTTCATTCAATAAGCATTGACTGAAAACCTGCCATCCAGCACTGTGCTAGATATTGCAGATATAGCAGCAAACAGGAAAGAGAGGACCTGCTTACTAAATGGAGAGTAGGTGTTTATATTACAAGGCAGCTCATAGGTGTATTTTGATTTCCTTTGTTACAATATCAGGGTTTTTGTCTGAGTTGTCTTTAGTTTTTGTAGAAGTCAAAATTGGTTCACATGGTATAGTTTTACCTCTCTTTCTTTATCCTAGCTTGCTTAATAATACCATATTTGATTAAAATGTTAATCTGAAGGCCTCTTGACAAACAATTATGAATATTATCTGTCCTATCTTTGCTTTTAAAAATAATAGCTTTACTGATATATAATTCACATATGATACAGTTGAGTCAGTTTAGTGAACAATTTAGTGGTTTTAAGTCCCTTTACAGAGTTGTGCAACGAGCATCACAGTCAGTTCTAGAACATTATCATCCCTAGAAAGCATCCTCACCCATTAGCAATCACTCGGCAATTCTCTCACATCACTCTAATCTTAGGCACTCTCTAACCTACTTTCTCTCTCCATGGATTGGCCTGATACAGACATTTCATATAACTGGAATCATACAACATGTGGTCTTTTTTAAATTGGCTTCTTTCACTTAGTGTAATGTTTTCAGCATTCATCCATGTAATAGCATGTACTGGTACGTCTTTTATTTTATTGTTGGATAATGTTCCACTGCATGGATATTTTATTTATTTATCCATTCATTAGTTGGTGGACATTTGAGTTGTTTCCACATTTTGGTTATAATGAACTAGGAGTATTTGTGTACAATTTTTTTTAACATGATTTCATTTATCTTGGTTATGTATGTAGGAATTGTCAATATGGTGACTCTGGTAAGATGATAGCTCTGTATTTTATCTTTCGAGGAAGTGAAAAGACTTTTAAAGACATATAATTTTGCATTGCTACCAGAAGTATATGACCATTTTAGTTTCTCTATATCCTCATTGATATTTCCTGTTATCTGTCTTTTATTATAGCTATGCTAGTGGGTATGAAATAGTATCACAATGTGGTTTTGATTTGTATTTTCCTTATTATTATGATGTCAAACATTTTTATCATGTGCTTATAAGCTATCTTTATATCTCTTTTGTAGAATGTCTACATGGGTCCTTCAGCCAGTTTTTAATTAGGTTGTCTGTCTGCCTTTCCTTTTATTTTGGCCTGAGCAGGATGCTGATATGCTAACTGGTGATGAGCAAGTGTGGAAAGGAGTGCAAGAATCCCTGAAAAAAATTGAAGAACTGAAGACGCACTGGAGTATCCTTTCACCTGTAATTTGAGTTGGACCCTTGGGATTACTTCTTTATTGTTTGAAGCTTGATGTTAATGAGGCCAAGGGTAAGATTTGATTTCTCTGTAAGGTTCATTCTATCTCATGGCCATAACTACATCTCTGGGTCCAGCCAGGGATTTGGGCAGTGGTTCAGGAAGTTTGTGGTAACTCAGAACGAATACCTTACCACCGTTAGATAGTATGGCCAGTAAGAGTAGGAGAGTGAGCAGTAGACTATATGCATATAAGATTCCCTACCTCCTCTAACCATGTTCATCTCTAGGAAAGAATAGTTTATAATCTTTATAATTTAATACCATGAACTCTCAGACCTAGAAGCTTCAGCACGAATCAGGCATGACTACAGCACCACCCCTGGGAGTTGCTGCATAATACATTTGCTTGAAAGTAGTAGGTCAGAGTTCAGAGAAAAGGGAGAGCATATGATGGAAGTCAGCTGGGAAACTCCACTGATGTTTTACTGTATGACAGATGTACCAAACCAGGGACAAGACTGGATAGGTAGAGGCTGAGTGGGAGGTCACTCCTAATAAAGAATTTCACTTGGGCAAAAGTGTGACAAAGGAAAACCGCAAGTAAGAAAGAGAAGAATGAAAATAGACTGCAGAAATCTCATCAGGTGTTTTGGCCTGATTATGTCCCAGGAAAAAAGAAAATCTGCAAGTGAGGTTTCTACTCAGCAAATAATGTTTTAAAAAGCATTATAAAGGACAAGAAAGGTAGCTTGATGGATGTTTCTGCTTCTAAAGGTGAAGTATACAGTTTCAGAAATGAGAGTCCACTGAGGTTTTTTTTTAGCAGTCTTATTAAAAAATCTGCAATTGTTGACTAAGGAATAGAAAAGAAAACTGTGATCACCAGGATGCTATATGGATTCACTAAGAGAAAATATGTCCATAAAGTCATATTTTCTTTGGTAAAATTTGTATCTAAATCTCATAAAGGGATGTACAAGGAGGACTAAAAACATTATAGATACTAGCAGAACCAGGTGTCTTACTAAACTGTCAAGTAGCTGTACTGAAAGAATGATGCTGCTTAGATCACAGTCACTCTGGAGTTCTTTGTTCTAATCTCTATCCAATTCAGCATTTAATTTAGTACCTCGTGTCAGCTTTCTCATCACCAGAACAAAATACCTGACACCCACAATGTAAAGGAGGAGAGGTTTACCTTGGCTCACAGTTTTAGTAGATTGGTCTGTGTTTGGCCAGGTGCAAGGCAGGGATCGCCAGGTGGAAGGACCTGGTGGAGGAAAACTGCCCGTATCATTATGGCCAGGAAACGAGAAGTGGGGAGCTGGGAACAAGAATACTCCCTTCCGGGTCCTGTCCCCAGCGACCCACCTCCCAGCAGGTTCCACCTCTAAACAGCACATTCAGCTGCAAACTTATCAGTGAATTAATCCCCCTCCGTGATCAAATAACCATCTCTGAAACTTTGGGAGACATTTTAGTTCTAAACTATAACAGCTTGAATAAAATACAGAACACAGGTTTATCAAATGTGCAAAGGTGTACAGATGGGAAGCATAGCAGATCTGGGATGATAGAATTAGAGGTCAAAAGAATCCTGAAAGTTTGGTGTCTGAGCTTCAAAATAGGAAATTTGACAAGAGTTTATATAAAGTCTATATTTGGGTCAAAACATCCAAGTGTATAAATATGCAGAAAGCTAAGCAGCAGAATATATGAAAGAATTTTAGAGTTTTAACAAACAGCAAAATTTACTGAAGTATAAGACTATGATACAATCCTCCAAATGATGACTGTGATCTTAGGATGTATTCAGAGAAATACATAATATAAACTGAGAAAGGAGATATTATTGATCTGGTCATAGCTATAATTTTACATTCAGTTTAGGGTAGAACACACTAAGAAGGGTGTAGAAAAATTGAAATAAGTTTTCAGGAGAGGAACCAGAGCAGAGGAGAAATTTGAAAGCCCATCTGTAGATGAGATGGGAGATAGCAGGGAAACAGCCAGCTCTGTGAGCAAGAGGTCCACGTTTGTGAGCTTACAGGACCATTACACTGAGAGTATAAAACTTGTTGTCTGTGATCCCCTGTGGCAGATTTAGGGTCTGTGAATGACCCAGCTACAGTTCAGTCTCAACTGTACAAAGTTTTACCAGTAACTGTGCTAGACACCTTGTTGGTCCACCTTATGACTCAGGCAGAAATTAGAAGGCACAGCCTCATATTCACAACTCTTCCTACATAGTGGGGTAGTAAACTGTAGATGAACGCATGCTGTCCTTTGGATAAGTATCACCTAAAGATCCTTATGTAAAGGCTTGGGCCCCAGAGTGGCAGTGGTAGGAGGACTGGTAAGAAGTCCTTAGGTGATTGGGGGTATACCCTTTAAGGAAACTATGAGATCCTCCTCTCTCATTGTCTCTTGTTTTCTGCCTTGAGGTATGAGTGCTAACTCTGACATGTGTTCCTGCCATTGCCATCAGTTCCTTCATGAGAGTCCAGTGTTGGACTTGACCCTTCAGAGTCACAGGCTAAAATAAACCTCCCTTACTTCTTAAATTGCCTGTGTCAAGTATTTCATTATAGTGATACAGAGCTGACTAATACAATACCTACTCTGGGCAAGGTATATATTTATTTCTAGGAGCATCGAAGATAATAGTATTCAGCTCTTAGAGATTAAAGGAGGTTCCACAGAGGAATTGACAGCTGATCTGTGCCTGGGAGGATTAGCAGGTGTTCATTACTGGGCCAGCAATCGAAAGGGGAGTCCAACAGAGAGAGCAACTGTGCAGACAACAGAGCTCATGATGGCATGCGGCAGGGAGGTGGCCAGACGCCAGTACTAAAAGAGGGGGATAGAGGCAAGGTCTAGTGCTGTGTGCAGATTAGGGTTTTAGGTGAGGGGACCCCAGGATGACTTTAAGCAGAAAAGTGCATGAGTATATGTATAAGAGCTCTGTGTTTGGACAGTCTTTGAGTATCAGCAAGTGATTAAGTCCCACGTGAATTGACTTTTTTCCCTTTTCCTTTCTTACCTAATCCTCTTCTAGTTAGTCAAAAGTAATCAGAAAAAAGTTATCTCTCCTGCCCATGGTGATCTGTTTTCTGTGGGTGGGCTTTCCAGGCCTGCTTCGGCCCAGAGCTCTCCCCTCCACAGAACAGTGACTTGTAGTGAATGCCATACAGCTGCCAAGGACTAAATCTTTGAGCAAATACATGTTTGCATCAGCTTTGGGGAAAAGCCTCTTAGTTAAAATTATTCTGTTTTTTTCTCTCTCACTTGGGTGTTTTGCAGGAGAGGTTTCACCTTATGTGCCAGGAGATGGCTGCCAATGTTGTGGAGGGAAATTGGCACCGAGTCCTTCCCAGCTTGTGCAGGGATACGGGAGATGTATTCCTGTGCGTAGCTGCAGAGCATCTCATCTGGTTTCAACTTCTAAATCTCATCACCTCAGACCTCTTTAGAATGAGTTGCAATACATAGAAATGAGTAGACACAAGTAGAGGTCAAACAACACAATGTGAAAATAAAGTGCAAGTCTTGCCACAGAAGTGTCTAGCATCGTGTAAGAGACAGCCATTCCTCCTGACAGTTCGTCAAATATCTAATCTTGGAATGAAAAGCCACAGAGGTTAACCCAGCAATCTGTTACAAAATCAGTGGACTGCCTAAGATACCACATCCTCCAGCCTCTGGAGGATACATTCTGTAAACCCTAAGCATCTGTGTCAGATGACTGCAAAAGAAAATCACTAACCTACTTTTTTTTCCATAAATGGACCCCTTCAGGAACCACAGTAAACTCCTGAGAGCCAGGGCTCATCCTAAAGCAATAAGGGTCTCTAGTGCTTGAAATCCTCGCCAAGGAAGTCATGCTTTAGGGTAAGCTGTTCTGGCCCTGCTGACAGGGAAATATATTTCCTATGAGAGTTCAAGAAGTTATTAACCCCACTCACGCAAGTAGCCTGATTGCTAATTTTCCAAGCATGTTGGAAAGTGGCACTCTGAGGGGAAAGGTAGATTTTGCTGGAGAGAGGGTTTTGGGAGCATTGCTGTATACAGCAGTCTGTCTGCTCAGGGTGGGATCACTGCGTTAGGACGGCAGTGGAGAGGCGTGTGTTAGGAGGAAGGGGGCAGCCCTGGGCTGTGAAGAGAGTGGGTCAGGTGGGAGTGAAGGGGTAGGGGTGTGGAACTGCCATCAAGCCGAGTCCACTCCCCCATTTTCCTTAAATCTACACCTGCTTCCAGGTCATGCCCAAAAGGAAGGAGAGGCCCTGGTGTCTGTGCAGCATGTACTTTGTATGTGCCACTAAATGTTTTCCCACTGTGTCTGTAACACCGAGAACTCTGCCTAGTTCATGGCAGAATGCAGAATATTTTCATTTTACATCCAGTTCCTTCCTTCCTTCTTACTGTGACATTAGGCATTTTTATTTCTGGCCTATGTCAAACCACGGCTTTCTCAGAACCTCAAATCTGACAAATGACAAAATTAGCGAAGATTTGAATCCAGCTTTATCTACAGTTAAAGGCTATGCCATTTCTGCTATATCTGGAATCTTCAGACATTTCCCCCCCATACACACACATTTGCAATTCCAACATTTGAAAGCAGATGAATGTAAAGCTACATGGGGTGGAGGTGGATCAGAGTGGGGGAAGGGTGAGCCCCAGCCCAGCATCCTCCTGGCTCCCAGGAGCTGTGTGGCAAAGACGCTGCGAGGTCCCGGGGCCCACACCCTTTCCTTCAGCTGTGCTTGTGAAGGAGGCACCCTCAGTATACCAGGTTCTCAGTCCTCTGCCCACCTCTGTAAGAGGTCTAGAAAGTAAGGTTAAAAGTCAGACACAGTGATACTCACTTGTTATCCCAGCTACTCTGGAGGCTGAGGCAGGATGATCATTTGAGTCCATGAGTTGGAGACCAACCTGGCCAATATGACAAAACTCCCCCTCTTAAAAAAGAGAGAAAAAGTGAGGTCATACACAGGCTCCATGAGATTGAGTTATTGATTCATGGTTAATGCGGAAGTCCATATTGCTAAGGAGGAGATATTGGATCATCTCATTTTTTTTTAAAGTATCATTTCTCCTGGCTTGCACTTTATATGCAAGCCATGTTCTTAATATTTTCTTTAAGGGCCTAAAATAAGGACACCTTTATTTGGTCAAGTATAGATTTGGATCACTTTTGCTTTATAATTTGAAAAATTAAATATACAATCCAGTGGAAATGGATTGCTTCACATTGCTGCCCCTAGTGTATGTCTTTGGGTTGTGTGTGCTTTTAGTTTCATGTATGCCAAAGTCTCAAATAACCTAGTAGCAAACATATGCTCTTCCTTTTGCAAAAGGAATCTTACTAAAGCTTTTTAAATTTCAGATCAGTTTTTAAATGGAAGCCAACAGAGTAAATAATTTGAAATGGAACTAAATCTTCAGTCCAGTTTAATGAACCGCTTCATTCATTTTATGACTAGGTTTAAAGAGAAAACATGTATGAGAGTGAAGAAAGAGTGGTTCTTTGGAAAATTAAATCTCCCAAAGCACAGGCTTGGTTAGAAGATGGTTTGTCAGTGTAAACAGAATTTACTTCACTGAGATGCCACTTACATGTTTTTGTTTCTCAAGTGTGTTTTCAGGCAGTTCGTCTGTGCAAAATAATGGGCACATCCTTCCCTCCTGTGCCTGGGAGCTCCTCAGCCTTTTCAAGAATCTCATTTTACTTTTGTTTTTCTCTGATGAAGACAATGAATCCTTAACTAAGGTTAATAACAGAGTGGGAGCAGGTTCTGGCCATGTGCCAGTCAATCATAAGCAGCAACTCTGAACGGCTGCCTGATATCAACATCTACCAGCTGAAGGTGCTTGACTGTGCCATGGATGCCTGCATCAACCTCGGCCTACTGGAGGAGGCGCTGTTCTATGGCGTTCGGACCATGGAACCCTACCGGTGAGTCCCAGGGAGTGGGCCGAAGGGCACCCTAGAATGTCTATGCTCTGGGCAAAGGACACAAGGTGAAGTCTTTCTGATTACTATTTGATACCAGGTGTTCCCATCTGCTTCTCAATCAGTGTTTTGTTTCTTTGTTTGTTTACATATGCATTCATTCGTCACTTGTAAAGCTCCTTCGGGGTGTCAGGCACTGTAGCTGTACAGAGATTAGACACCGTCTCCATGTGGAGCAGATGATCACAATATAGTGCTCTGCCAGTGACAGAGGCAAGAATGGAGTGCCTGAGACAAAACAAAGCTCAGACCTCGCATAGGTAGGACACTGTGTTCCTAAGCCTCTCCTGGCCCAAGTGAAGGTGTCCAGTGTGGGGCCCTGCATCTGCCTGACCAAAATGATGGTCCCTTCTGTGTATTTGTCAGACTTGGTGGTTCCCAGAGCACTTTCCCTTGAATCATTTGCTTTCATAGTTACTTTGTGACCCAGACAGGAGAGCAGGGACACTGCTTTACTCAAAGGGTCATCAAGTCAGGTGAAGCAACTGTGGGTGATTCACCATGTCGTGACTGGCCTCAGCTCCTCCAGATGAGTGGGGGTTTTTCCCCTGAGGTTCTTGTAAGTGGGAGGAGCTCTGGGAGGGAGGGCAATGCTAAAGAGGATGTTGACAGTTTGGCATGCATGGGTGTGATGCCTCACTTTGCTATGTGTTGAGAACATAAGTGTAGAAGTCAAGACTGAGATCAGTCCTAGGGGGAGGATACAGAGACATAGGAACTGTAACAGTGGTGGCAAACCTACGGCCCATGTGCCACAGCTGTTTTTATCATTGAAAGAGCTAAGAGATTTGCCATCACTGAACTATAATCTGAGATTGCAAAAACCCACTCTCCAGCACAGAACAACACCACTGGTAAGAAGGTGCCTAAAAAAGCCCTTTAGACTCAGGAGAGCCTGGAGAGCAAAAGCACCACTCTGGAAGGATGTTGAAATCTCCACCATGGAAGCACAATATCAGCCAAAAGGGGCTAAGCAAGGGAAAAGCCAGGTCTGGACCTGCGTGACATGGGACAACAGGCAGGGAAGTGGTGGTAGGGGTGGGGGCAGAGCTCAGGGTGCTTCCCATCCTCACGAGAGGAAAGAGTCTCAAGAGAGAATGAGGAAGGGAAGTGAGCAGGATCCATATGACAAAAGAAGTGAGTCCAGGGTCTGGACATTAGTACAGACAAAGGTGGGATGCCAGAAATGAGGCATTTGATCAGGAAGCCAGGCTGGGCCAGGAGCTTGGTGCAGACAGAGAAGATCCCAGTGATGGCAAAAGCCCCACCAGCCAGGTGGATGGCAGAGGTCCATCAGCCAGCTAGTAGCAGCAGTGTGACCCTGCGGGTGTTTTCAGACTTTCATAGGTAGTTTCTTTCACTGCTTTGTGGGTGAGCAGCTTTGGAGTCCAGACTGTGAGTCAGCTTTAATCAAACTTACAAGAGAATGCCTTGAGGGATTAGACTAGACTTTCCCATGAGCAGTGAACTATCTGTTCAGTGTGATGAGTCTTGTGGGTTCTCAGAAAATATGAATTGAATATGGAGAGATAAGGCCTCCTTCTCAGAGCCTCGGTGTTGCAAAAGGCAGGTTGGGGTGGTTGGCATTACTGCTCTGGAAGCTTGTCTAGATGACTGGATGGATTCCAGCTGGGAGCTGCAGACCAGGAAAGTCTCCTCCCCGCAGCTCCCCAGCAGCTGTTCCCTGAATGCCCTGAAGCCTCATCCTCCCCTTCCTCTTGATATCCATGCCATGCTACTCAGGACACTGAAGAAGCATAGAAACTTTAAATCTGTCTACCACTTCCATAAAGAAGGCCGCACGCTTTCAAGAATGTCCATTCAGTATGTATTTTTTTAAGGTGCTTTTCTCTGCACCTACTGAGGCTTCCCAAAGCTCTACCTCACCCCTTAATTAACTGACAGTTTCACTGACATTTGAGTCTGACAAAAGGGCTTTTCTTAGAAGTGAGGCCAAGTCCTCCAGAATGTATTCCCTGATGTATGGAAAATGTTTGATTGTGTTTTCACGGTGATTGGCAGGTCACATTGTCTCCGTAAATGTGTACTCTGTTCTTACATGAGGTGACAAATTTCCAAGCCTCCATTATTTTCTCTTCCCTGGGGTTTGTTAAGGAGTTTCTTTGCAGCACACTGTACTGATATACTTCGAGTAAGTGGGATTTGAACCCTTTCTGTCAAAGTTGTTGTAGAAGAAAAGACTATAAATAATCCAGACCCAATAAAGTTAAGAGAAATAGAAGCAGTAGGTGCTGGCATATTTTGCCTCCTTTCCCTTTAGCTCAGACAGAAATGACAATAACTGTATACAAATAGGCCAGATACCCTACAAGTCCTTTAACAATCTTGGGGCACCAGGTAGGAATGTGGGAGCTGGCAGTGGTCTTCGTCCTTAACAAGCACATGAAGGAATTCACACTGGTGCTATCAGCGATCTACACAGTCACCCTGCGGCAGCTGATCTAGTTGGTCTTTTTGCTCACCTTTAACCAAGGACATGGAAAGTTACCATGGCCTGGGTTACGGAGAGGTGACTGGATTGCCATATGCTGTAACAGTTTTACAATGTTGATATACTATTTGCAATGCTTAGATTGAGGTCAGGTCTCTAGTGTGCATTTTGTCACTCCTGGCTTGGGCTAAAATTTAGCTGCTAACCTTAGAAGACAAAGGTGCATATTCCATTTTTATCTAAATCACTGCTCTCCGCTCCCTTCTTGTTACTTTGTCATTTATTTTTGCTCAATAGATTTTACTCAGTTTTTTATGATGAAATTTAATGTTAGTTTTTTATGTTTCATAAAGCAAGTTGGAAATAAAATACAACAAAAGATTTAATCTTAGTATTAGCTTATATCCTCTGAGAGTATGTGCATGTATTTGTGATAGTGTAAACAGAAGTGGAAAGAATAGGGATTCTTGAGGTGAAATATTATGTATCTTTTAAAAAGAATGAGTAGCTTATCTCTTTGTGTGTCTGCACTCTGTTGAAAAGTGAAGAAAGCAGGTTGCTTTCTGAATCAATGCTCTAATTAACATTCATGTACTTGTATCTTTGTGAACTGCTGGGACTGCATCCATAGGGTAAATTCATGTAAGTGTCATCTAGCTACATCATAAGCCATGCTCATTTTATTTTATTTTTTATTTTTTATTTTTTTGTTTTTCTCCTGTACCGGGAACCGAACTCACGACCTTGCGCTTGCCAGGCAGGCACTTTGCTGCTGAGCTAAATCCCCAGCCCCGCCATGCTCATTTTAAATTTGAATACTGTCACCAAATTGTGCCTTGCACTCTCCAAAATGTCAGTCTTTCCTCAAAGGAGTATGAGAAAAGATGATATCCATTGATATTTATCACACCTGATCTAAATTTATTTCAAGATATGCAAGGGCCTTCTTTCCTTGATCAAAGCCTGCAGTATGGGATGAGAATTGTTCATATTGATGCTGTCCATAAGTAGTGTTTTTGTGGCAACAGGAGCAACATTTTTGTGAGGTACCCGAGGAAGAGGCAGAAGAACAAGAGTGTTAAAACATACACACGTTGTGGCCACATTTGTCACTGTGCTATGGTCAGAGAAAAAGGAAAAGGAGAAAAACCCCAAGCAGAAGAGAGCTGTAAGGGTAAGATTTCACCTCAGATAGTGTTCTGTACTTTATTGTCAGAAAAACCAGCGGCTCGGATGGGAAGAGCAGAAGTAAAATGCAGCTGGCAGTTTGTGCCATAACATATTTACAAGTCAGGTGTTTGTAAGATAGATTGCCTGTAATTACATAGCAGCCGCATCCGTTTTCATTTTGCCAGTAATTTTTTACATTTTCCCTTGGAAGCTTTGGCAGATCAGTTGATAAAATGTAAGGTTTCATCACAGTGGAATCTTCTACTGTTTTCAAGCTGGCTTTTCTTCTGAAGGCCTACAATTGCTCTTTGGTGGGTGCTTGTCATCAGTCAACAGGCTTTCGAGTGCAGGAACCAGCGGAGCTTGCCAGGTGCACATTACAGCGGTGAGACCTGGGCAGGTGCAGGCATCACCCGGCACTCACAGCCCCTCTTCTGCATGTGTTGCCTGGGTGTGGTGGGCACACTTGTGTCCATGTTTCTGTCACTGACTCTCATCTCTAGAGGGCAGGCAGGGTCCTTGGCTGTGGGACCTAGATGAGAACTTTCCTAACCAGGCTCACGGAGTAGGACCTAAGGATCAGTCAGTTCTCCACCTAGAAGAGGAAATAGCCACTGGACTTCATCCAGCATTCTTCTTACTTCAGTTGCTTGTCATCCATCTTCTATGGGGAAGTTTACAGAATTATCTCGCCTAATAATGAACATATGTTTTATTGTCTGCTTATGGATGTGCACAGTAATCCTTTAGCCACTTAATTGTTTTCTTTCCACATTATAGTTTTCAATTAAGTATTTTTGGTGGCAGAACCTCTGTTCAAGCTTTTGAGCACACTTTATGTGATGTGTGTGTGTGTGTGTGTGTGTGTGTAATACTGAATTACCCGGCATATCTAAATCAAGGCTTCTTTCTGTTTGCTGTTACAAACATTTGCATGGCAATGGAGTGAGGGGTCCAGCAGGGCTTAAGCACTTCGAATTTAATCTTTAGTGCACAGAATTTTAATTTAATTCTAAAAGGTCGGAGAGAGTCTTAGTTCAAGATCTAGAAACAGAACAAATGGAAACAGTGAAGAAGGTGAAAAAGGGAGGAGGAAAAGGGGGAAGTAGGTGATGATGGTGACTACAATTCATCACATAAATATTAAACTGCTGACTTGAGCTCGGCCCCGGTAACTTGTGTCTTATGTGTAGCGACACCCAGAGACAATATGAAGCTCCTGGGGACAGGTGAGGGAGACGATTGGGGTACTACTCTGAGCAAATTCTCTGGCTGAATTTGTCTTGGGAATCAAGGAAAGAGATCTCTTTTTCAGTGTCCGCTCCTCAAAAAGTACCCTGCCTTCCTTTAGCACTTACAACCTAGCTTTTGGTACAGCCTTGTTGTTTGGGTAGAGAGAGTCATTGCCTGACTGCGCTGGGTGGTTTGAGTCCTGACCTAGTTGCATGAGTATGACCAGGCTGGGGTCTTAGTTCTGGATGAAAAACTAAAGACAGTCTGTGCTTGGAATCAGCAAGAGCTTCTGGCCCTCTAGCCCTTGCGGATCACCTGTTTTTGCCAAATGCAGCAGCCTCTGCTCTGAGCTGCCCCCTCAAACCCTTTGCCCCTGCCAAGTGCTCCACATTTGGACGGTTATGGTGGCAGCAGATAGGCTTAAGTCAGCCGGTGCATCACAGACTAAGCTTTACTTTAAGTTTACTATTTCCCATCTGACTTAAGGATGGAACAAAGTAATTGGGCACTACTTGTTCATATATCTAACACCCCTGTTGGGGAGGGAGGTGACACATGTGTCACCACTAGTATTCTGCACATGGCAGAACATGAATAAAGCCTATGCTTTCTGACACTTCCTGGCCACACAACCCCATGGCACTTGTTGCTCCTCACTACTATAGGGCCGCTACCTGACCACTTTTCAGAGGACCCGCCTCTCCCTTGCTCTTGATCATGTTGCAGAGTCCTCACTGAACTTCATCCCCACTCCCAGGCCAGGAGTGCGACTAAATAAATAGTCCATTTTCTTGTCAGACAGGGAAACAGACCCTGTTAGTTCTCTCCCTGGCCGCACTGAGGTTGCACTGTGCAGGTGTCCTTCTGAGCCAGGGCTCTGTGTGTACTTCCTTGCTAACAACAGAGGAAATCTGTTGGAACCGTGGGAACCTCAGTCTTCACTGTGTCCAAGATGATGACCTTTTAGGAGATAGGCACAATAGCATCTGAACCACAAATGTCCACCCATCTTCCATGCTTACTGCCTGGCCTACTGGATGTGCAGCACCGCGGCAGATTTAAATGGGAACAAGCTGGTCTCCTGTTTTGGGTACGTACTCATTCTCTGAACAGAAATATTTGTTGGGACCTATTTTTTGTGCTAAATAGCAGAAAATAAAACAGACAAATCCTAGACCTTATGGAGCTTGTAAGCTTCAGCAACTAGTATAATGTCACATTTGGGCATCTCCAGAAAACCACCCACTTGAGAACCTAAGGAGGAATTTTTGAGGTCATATCAAGCCTTGCAGGTGATGAGTGAGATTCTCAAGTGCTGATAGAGAGGTCCCTTAAGAGAATGGAGTGCTAATATCCACAGGGGCTCACTGATTGACTTCAAGATTTTGTTCATCTTCTCTTCATATAGAGGGATGGTGTCTCTGGTTTCTGAAGTCTTCCTCCGACATTCCCAGAGCTAAAATACCCAATTTACTCCCTCTTATACCCTGGTCCAACCCAGCTGTGTTAGTTCTTGTGCACTGCCTTAACAAAATACCACAGCCTAAGTGACTTAAACAATAGTAATTTAGTATTTCACAGCTCTGGAGGCTGGAAGTCCAAGGTCAGATGCTGATAGTGTCTTCTCATTGTGTCCTCTCACGTGGTTGTCTCTGCATGTCATCCCTGGTGTCTCCCTGTGTCCTACAGTCCCCTCTCATGAAACTGCCAGTCAGATTGAAGTAGGGCTCACTCACACGCCTCCTTGTTTTAACCCAGTCACCCCTTTAAAGGCCCTACTTTGAAATATAGCTGCATTCTGAGGTCTAGGGGTAGGGCTGTGCCATGAATTTGCGGGGTATATCATTCATCCCATAACCGTGGCTGTATCCAACCCAATCACTGCCTCCTGATCTCTGTTACTAGAGAATATTGGTCCCAAGGATTGCTCCCCCTGCATTTACTCATCATGAGTTTAGACCTAGTGGAAGTCAACTGTCTTTCTTAGAAAAACAATTTCTTTCAGGGCTTCCATTTGAGCCCAGAATACCTAATAGCACACTCCAGTATGTGCAGGCCTCTATAAATGACTGGGGTGGACCTGGAGACTCAGGTCATAGCCAACCGGGTGGATGCAAGCTGGCCCCCAGGAGGTGCCTTCTTTCAGAATTTAGCATTCCAGGCACCTCTGATGGGGTAATATAATAATTTAGCGTGGATTTTCATGCAGCTCTTAGTACATCCTTAAAATTGAATCCTTAAACTCTCTTCTACCTTGTGCATAAAATGTAGACGTTCTGCCCCAAGAGATAATATGCCTAAAACACTCAGATTTTTCAGCCCTATCTGTAATTTATTAGGTAGTTAGGTATCAACAAAAATTGTACACCTACATGCAGTGGCATTTCTGTGAGCCTTGGGATCATGTGAGGAGTTCTGAGCAAGCCTGTACTAGGCTGTCAGGTGGCTGTATGTCTGGCCAAGGTGATCTGTGACCATGTGAGACCACTTATATCTTACATTTCAGCCCCTTCCTTACCTGCCATCCTTACCCGGGACAAGGATATCAATTTCTGTTTGCCCCAAACCTGATGGCCTTGGTCACCTGGATCTATTCCCATAG
The DNA here is from genome assembly GCF_000276665.1 of Chinchilla lanigera. NCBI lineage: Eukaryota > Metazoa > Chordata > Mammalia > Rodentia > Chinchillidae > Chinchilla > Chinchilla lanigera. The sequence goes on along the minus strand of NW_004955406.1, from coordinate 8,872,767 downwards.
TCTTCCTGGCTCTTGAGCCCCCATGCAAGACAAGGCCTCTGGAAATGCATAACTTTGCTTTGTCATCACCAGACAGTGACTAGCAGAACTTCTAATGTCAAATCAGTATTAATAATACTGCAGTTTACTGCCTTCCATTAAACCTATACCCAGATGAGTGAATGGACAGTGATCCCTATGCCTGGAGACATCTCTGTCAATGGTATATCCAGGGGATATAGTTACCCTTATACATAAAAGACCCTGTTCTTATTGTGGTCACACCTGTGAGCAGAGACCCTGTCCACCACTTCTGTCCAACTCATTTGATGAAGAAATGTTTTCTCCATGTGCTACCCAGTCACCGTAAATGCACAGATAAATAGCATCTAAATGTGCTGATCAAATGACTGCCTGCTTCTTCATTGTTGTTTTGAAAGGCAGGTTAAAAGCCTTCCAAATTCATAGCTACTTTTCTACTAGGAAATACCTGAGTAAACAGGAGTCCAAATTCTGGGAAGAAGTGCACTGACCAGCGCTGGGTCTAGAGAGATCATCTAAGTGACAGTGCCACCATGCTCAACTTCTGTAATCCACACATATTACTGTCCTCTGCTGGAGGATTCTCCCTGAGCCCCTTCCAAATGTGAAAAGGGTCCTTTTGGTGCCATTTTCCTCTGTTTGTCCTTCACCAAACCCTGTTTCTCTGACCCCTAAGTCCCTCCTTCCATTCTCAAGCTTCCCCTCAAGGGACTTGTGCTACGGGGAGATACCAGACTCCTAGTGACAGCATGACCCCTTCCAGTGCTTAGTGTGCTGAGAAAAGTTCAAAACAGGAGCAGAGCCACTAGATCTGCCTTGTACTCATGGATAACTCTAACGAAACTTTTTCTCCAGACTGTAAGGACTCAACACAGTGCCTCCCTCAGTAGTGTATTCAAGAAAAGCAGAAGACCCCACCTGTAGCTATGACCCTATACGCTGATGTTTACGCTCTGTGCAAAGTATTCTTTCCCTGAACCCTCATGCTTCAGGACCTACAGAAGCCAGTCATCTTCCTGTCCTGCCTGTTTCCTCGGTGATCTTTCATTCTAGCTCAGATACTTTCTCTCGGCTTACTCTCTCCACTACAGATTCTCAATAGGAATACCAGTCCCCCTCTGCTTCTGTACTGTACCAACCCCATTCATTTCCAGTGTGCCTCGCCCCCTGGGCCACTAAGGCAGGCCAGGACACAGGTGGTATTTTTTCTGTTTCATTTGCCTGATTCCTGTAAATACCCTCTGTGTGGAACAAGAAGGAAGCCACTCTTCACAGGAAACTGGCATAGGAAAACATTTCTTTTTTTGTGTTCACCAGTATATATGAGCAAAGCATATGCCCTGAGAAATTGTTTCTAGTCTTCCTACTTGTGAAATCATTTCTAGGATAAAAACATTTTCCATTCTAGCTCACTTTTTCTTTTACACTTTCATCAACCATCACTGAGCACTTTGACTTTCCTGACAGAAAATCTTCAGTTTGTTATTACAACAAATTGTACCCTAAGCAGCAGGATATCAAATCCTAGGGAATCTGTTGGGATGCATTGACTTTCTCCTGTTGAATCAATCTCTTGCTTGGCTACTCCTGCAGCTGAAGCTGCTATCTCTTTTCCTTTTTTCACCTCTTGGAAGAAAAAGGAAGGGAAAAAAAATCTCATTTTCCCCTGTAGGGAACCAAAGAGAAAATCAAGCAGGCCTGTGAAATGGGAAATGATGGATGTAGATTTGAAAGACTAAAAAAGAATTCATTAATAACACTTTAATTTTACATAAAGTACACTTCGTGATTTTTGATTTCTTTTGTTTTTGAAAAAGTTGAACAGCACATTTACATGCTATTTATCTGTGTATTTTGAGTGAAGTCTATAGTGCATTTTCAGAAATTCTCTAAGGACAGATGAGTGGGCCTTCAATGAAATTGCACAAATAAAACGGATTTACCCAGCCTCAAAGAATGGTCATAGCATTTGTAAAGAACAATAAGAGGTCCTTGAAGAAATGAAAAATTGGGAATAAATGTTCTCCAAAATTATAGTTCCTCACTTTTGAAGTAGCTAAATTATTCTGAACAAGAAAAATATCCTCTGAGCTAGTTAATAGAAAGCTCTTGAGTGTGTAAAAGCATACTGGTAGGAAAAATATGTAGTACTGTCATTGTTCCATATACTCCAGGGAACTGGCCCAGCTAGGTGCTAGGAGAGCAAATAGCTGCTGCAGCCCCCAACTAGGCAGAGGTGAGGGCTCTGGGAACAGTGGAGACAGTACCCTGCTCTGTAAAGAGTGAAATGGATGATGGAAATCACTCTTGCTGCACAAAGGACACCAATCATACTAACACTGCCCTTCAGAATTAAAGAGGAACAAATCTGCTCTCAGTAATAATGGGAAATATCACTGTAATATCCTCCCAAAGAAAGATAAATCGGGTTCAGTAATCATGACAGCATCTTCCAGCTCTTTGTTAGTATCTCCTTCCTGAAGAATAGGTGAAAGGACTTGAAGGACTCTCTACCTTTCAACTTTCCTAAACTGAGAAGTAATTGCTGTTATGTATTAAGAGCCTGTGATGGTCCAAGTAACTTGTTCATCTTCCTGACTCTCACAGCCACAGTGAGGAGGATGTTAGTTGTCCTGTCTTCTATAGAAGGAGGCTAAGGACGTGCATAACTCTCCAACTCCATAGTAGAGGCACAGTTCAAATTCAGGCTTGGGTTCATTCATTTTATTTTGGTTATGCTGCTTTAAAAAAATTGAGTCATTTTGAACCCAGATTTACTTGATTGTAAAAGTCTTGACTGCTGCCACACTCAGAAAGCTATGGTGGTCTTTTCTCTACAGTACCCTGCCTTCCTGCTACATGAATCAATGAAGATTCTCCCTATCACAAGTGACAGGATTCCAGTTTGGGGTGCCTGCCAGGCAGAAGGGAGTTTGCCACCCACACAGCTGCACAGCCAGACACAGCTCTGCAGTGATGGAATTCAGGGTTGCAGTCTGGACCTTCACCCTCCCTGCCTTCTTATCTCCCTCTTCCCTTTCTCTCCCTACATCTGTTTCTCTCCTCTGTGTTGTCCTCCTCCTTTCCCACACACATAATCTTCCCCGCAGCCTGGTAGGGAAGACGGCTTCCAGCAGCTCTGTATTCACATGCTCTAACTCTGTAACAAAACAAAATGTTCTGTTCTCTCCACCACCAAATTTAAAAATTTAATGTATTTTTGGAAGGACTTCTTTCATGGTTTCATAGTCATCCCCGCCTGGACCAAGTGAGACAGATGCTAGCATCCCTGCCAGTACTGCAGGTTTACAGTGGGCCAGAAGTTCTTCAGAGGGTAGCTGGATGCTGAATAAACCCAAGAAGCAGATGTCTACCACCCTAATCCATGCAAATAGTCTAATGAACATTTTAGATAGAGAAAGATTCAGAGGTAGGGAAGCGAATCCAAAGGCTAATTACAGAAGCCTGTGACATGGAGAGAAAGCAGAAACTCTGAACAATTGGACTTAGTGGACTTGTGAGTGAAGCTCCACAAGAGTCAAAGGCAGCAGCAGGGCCCACTTGGACCAGAACACAAGCCCACTTAGGAGGAAGACTGTTAGCTGTAAGAGCAAAGATGCATCCAGGAGGCAGGCCAGACTCTACCTGACATAGAAAAATTACACAGGGCCTGGTATACCTGATGGCAGCATATGAGACATCCCATGAGTTCCCCAGTCCTGATGTGCATTACCTGTTTCTGGCATTCACTTTGAAATGCTTCAAAAAGAGCACACCTTGTTTTTAGCAAGGCATTTGAGAGTATTACTGGGTACATTTTCTGTAGATGGAAAAATGTGAGCTAGGGAGGTTTATTTATACTTAAAAGCAGCTAGTTTCTGAACCATGGTCATTAACAGACTGATAATCCCTTTGAGGAAACAATGGTATGCCTTAAAGTTTCTTTTGGTCCTAAGTCAACATTTTTATCAAACACTTAATGAGATTTATACATAGGAATTACTCATAGCATATTTGCAAGGGCTTCAAAGCTGAGAATAATATTTTGGGGTACAAAAACCAAGTTCAAAATAATCTTCTTAATAAGAAACATTTGTTCAATACCAATAGGATAAGGATAAGCAGGGACACATGGAAAAGTCTGCATTTAGTAGGTGGAGAATAAGACAGTACAAATGACATCACTTTGTTTTATGTATATGTATGTATATTCATATATATATAATATATATATGAAACATACAATTCTGATAAGCTGTATGATGTGTTTTTAAATTGAAAATATCACTAGCTTCTGCAAAGTTGGAGATTTTAAATTTTGAAAACATTTAGATTTGTAACTTTGGGGAATTGGAAGAGCTGGTCAGTGAACATCCCCAGAGCAACAGTAGCCAGCCACGCTGGGAAGCTGCTTGGCTATGATGTCAGTTTGCCAGTGTCCCCACCAGTCTCCACCCTCTAGGCCAGTCTCAGTCATTCAGATCCTGTCTACACCAGGGGGCTTGTAAGCCTGTGACCCTTGCAGTCCCTGAGAGTGGGCGCTTAGCAAGATATGGAGGTGTTCTGCCTCAGGCCTTCTCAGACCTGAAGAACAGAGCCAGAAGGCAAATACTTCATGCTCATCCATGAGTTTTCCATCCAAATACAGTATTTGTAAAGTAAAAACAAAATTAGATGTGGATTTTTAAAATATATGGAACTGAATACTATTAGAGATGGATGAATAGAACATTGAGTCTTACTCAGATTTACAGACATACACATCTGCATAAAGGTCTCTTTTCCTACTAGTCCCCCTGTTACCAGTTTCTAATTAATGTTATCAGGCTTTTGTTCCCAGAGCCTGAAGCACAAGCACCTGCCTCCGTTTATCTTGAGTAGTATTTTCTAGAGTATGTTCCATGGGGATAGTTGTTCCAGTGAGTTCAGGAAAAGCTAGATTAGGTAAAATGGTTTTATTTCAGTTTGCCAAAATTTAATCATTATAAACCACCCCAGCCAAAGTCAGTTCACTACATACCACTGCCCTGAAGAAACTACTTGCTAGGTATGCCAAGTTTACTGCAGTGAGTTAGTAGTTTTGTCATTGTAGATTACTGATATTGTAAGATATTTTTGAAATACTGAGACACTTCTAATATTGAACTAATATTAGAACTGATATTGAGACACTTCCTGAGTAATCAGTAAAAAAAAAAAAATTCTAAAAATGCTACAAGGCTAGTAAAGTAAAATTCAGCATTATTTGAAGAATTCTTACTTGAAATGCTACTTTTCTGTCTGAAGGTTTGACATTTTATATATGACAGGATTGTTCCAAGTATATTTCATTTCTTTTATATCCTTTTGAAATGTTTCTTTAAGCATGTTAAAATGTTCTTTTGCAAATTCCTAAGTAGCTTATTAGTCTTAATTTTGCATTTCTACCAATTTAGAATTAAAATTAGATTTAAATGAATTTAAAATTCTGGTATCTTTCAGATGCTTTTGCATTTATATTTAATTTAAATGTTTAAGTACTAGAAATGGAAAATTAAGGCTAATAGGCCTTTGGAAGATTAAAGGGAAAAAACTTAAAATGTTTGAAATTTTAAACATAGTTTAAAATGACATTCACAAAGAAATCAGAGGCAGGCTGAACAATCTCATTTATGTAAAATTATTTATGTTAATTGCTCTTTTACTAACTTTCTGTGTGTACAGTATTCTTTTACCACTTGCACATTTCTTCAGAACTTTGAAAACATTCCTATTACAAATTTTAAACATTAAAGAAAAAAAGACAGTTGGTAAATTTAGCAACATCACAAAATTAATGATTCATCAATTGATTTTCCAGTGAATTGACCTGTATTCAAAAGAAGTTAAGCTGGTTAGAGTTTTTAATAACCTGATGTATATTTCAAATCTCCACAAGGAGTATTTACAGAAAGTCTGCATGTCTCTCACTTAAATAATTCTTAAACCCATGATCTAGAAAGGCTTTAGTTTTATGCCCTGTAGTCCTCCTTCACTATCCTTAGGGGATTGGCTCCAGGATACCGCCTCACTGCTAGGAAAGTCCAGGGACACCCAAGTCCTTTCATAAAAGGCCATAGTAGTTGCATACATTGTACACATACCCTCTTGTATACTTTAAATCACTTCTAGATTATTCATAATACCTAATATCATGTAAATGCTATGTAAATAAGTTGTTATATTGCATTGTTTAAGGAATAATACAAGAAAAAAATTCCAATATGTGCAAATGCAGTGCTTTTTGTATATGTTAGCTGTGTACTTAGTTTGATACATTTTTTTCTGCATATCTTTAATCTAAAATTGATTGAATCCACAGATACAGAACTTGCAAATACTGAGTGTAGAATTGATGGTACATGTGGGAGTAGCCATGCAGGTGTCAGGGGCTGTGCTGTCTTTGGTACTACTGGGCTTTGTATTTAAATCCATCAAGTAGATAAAAAAGAAAACATTTTACAGTGTATTTGAATTTTAAAGTAAAAACTAACATTTCTTAACTAACATGTTCTTCCTGTACGCTCTCCAATTTCTGCCCTGCTTCTTAGCAGCAGTTTTTTTAGTCATCTCTATTTGTGGTGCTTCTGATAGTCACCTTTAAACATCTAAATGCCTGTAATCCCAGCACTTGGGAAACCAAGGCAAGACAATTGCAAATTTGAGGCCAGTTTGGACTGCACAGTGAGTGCAAGCCCAGCCAGCCTGAACTGCATGGTGAGGACCTGTCTCAAAAAAGAAAAAGAAAAAAAAATTCTAAGTTAACATTTTTAGACTTGTATCAGCTAAGTAAATTATTCATTGCTATACTATACTATAGCTTATGCTATAATCCTCTTTTTTTCTCTTCTTATTAAAAAGAGATCATTATTCTTTATTGGCTACCTGTGAAACTTCATACAATATATTGAAATTTCTTTCTTCTGTCAGCTTTAGTTAGCATCTCTTTCCTACTATATTAGACAGAGATTTATTTAGTACTTTCATTCTTGGTAGAAAATTTGAATATAAAATTCTGAATTAAAAAATAATTTTCAATCACAACTGTAAAAACTTTTTACCCAGACTTCTGAGACCCATTGTTTCTGATGCTAGTTGAGTTTTAGTTTCTTTGATCACCCATTTTACCTTTCTGTATGCTTTTTAGCTCTATCCTTTGATGTTCTCAAAGTGCACATTGATGCAGTGGATTTTTTTTAAAATTCATATTGTACTGTTACATTTAAAAGACTTCCTATAGCTCCCGAAGAATTTTTCTAGATTTTTCCTTTTTAATTTCACTTTCTATTTTTTCCACTGTTTCATTCTGAAAATTCTGGCCTGTCAGCTATGGAAATCTTATGTTTCCAATGTCTTTGACCTTTTGCTTTATGTTCTAGAAGTTATCTTTGATTTTATCTTCTGAACCTTAATTGAATTTTTGTATTTCAGCAAATTTGTTTTGTTTTTAATTTGCTATAGTTCAGTCTTGCTCTTGGGTCGTTCCTTTGTCGTAGCTCCCTGTCTTTATTTTTTTTTTAAATGCAACATCTTGAATCTCAGGATTTTTAGAAATCCTTTTCCATTTTCTGAATAATTTGAGTTTCCTTTAAGTCCATTTTTCCCTATATATTTATTCTGGTCTTTTTCTTTTCTTTTTTTTTTTTTTTTTAATTTTAAAGATAAAAGGAGGGAAACATTAACAGACATACAACATTTTACAACATATCACAAGCACAATACAGACAATACAGAGTTACAAACAAAGTGGT
>NW_004955406.1:8851339-8864877 GCF_000276665.1 Chinchilla lanigera | reverse complement strand
ACATGCAATACTGGTCAACCAAAGACTCATTGACAGTTTCTTTCAGCATAGAAATAGAAGACAGAAGAACAACCATGTTAACTATCCTGTATATACATACATACAAAATTTCTCCTTCTTTCCCTTCTCTTTTCCCACTATTCTGGTCTTTTTCTTATTGCAAGCTTTTCTTAAATTTTAGATGTTTCTTGATTGTCCGTTCATATTTTTAAACTTTATGAGATGATGTATGATGTATATATCATTCAATCACTGAAAGTGTAGAGTTCAATGGTTTTTGGTATATTCAGAGTTGTGCGCCCATCACCACAATCAATTTTACTACATTTTTATTACAGTATCTGCACCCAAGAAAACCCCATGTCCCTTAGCTGTAACTCACCAATGTTCTCTCTTTGACTCACATACCACCTGCTCCCCTCAGATGTAGGAAGCTGCTGACTATTCATATTTAAAAGTAAGGGTTTAGAAAGGATGGTTTATGCCTCTGGAGTGTTCAGAATGGAAGTCAGTAAGAACACAATGGTTAGGGAGGAAGAGAAGGTAAAAGCTGAGATCAAGGAAAACACAAATACCAGAAAGTGAGGTGTGGAGATCTTGCTCTTCAAGAGCCCCAGGAGGGGCTGGTGCTACAGATACGCACTCAGGTCATTCTGTACTGATCTGTTTCACTTTCATATTCAGGATCTGAGGGCATTCCACCAGAGGTGATGCTGCAGAGCCACGAGGCTGTAGGACTCGTGAGGATAGGCGCTTGTCTCTGTTATTCACAGCTCTGCCTCCTATACCCAACAAACCAGCATGCAGCATTACATATCTGTAGAATAATTCAGTATCATGCACTTATATATGCTTTACCATTTTCAGTGCACGTTTATACACTTGTCTTTTATCTCATTTGAAATAGGCAAGTATGCAAAGTTGATATTCCATGGCACTAGCTTAAACCATAGAGCCCTGCATTTCCATGGGCCCTTTTCTTTTTTTTCTTTTTTTTTGTACCGAGAATCGAACTCACGACCTCGCGCTTGCCGGACAGGCACCGTGCCACTGAGCTAAATCCCCAGCCCCATGGGCCCTTTTCAAAATCCTGTTTCCCATTCTATGTTTGTCAAACTTGCATTCTTTTTCTGAAAGAAGGCTTATAAAATTATGTTTTGAAATGTCAGGCATTAATCAGAAAACGTGATCTTCGATCTGCCCTTTTAGATACAGCAGAAGTGATTAGCTCTAGGTTAGAGTTATAAAAGCTGTGGCCCAGAGAATTGAATACCTTGCCTAAGGCCACACATCCCGTAAGTGGCAGAACATTTCATACCTGAATGATTCCTCCGTCGTCCTGTCCTCTCCATCCTCCTGAGATGAAGGGAGAGCTGCTGATTGATGCCTGTGCCTAGCACACTAGCACAGGAAGCAGGGCAGGACCTGGACTCTGCCCAGAGTGATTCTGGTGATGACTACGGGTGAAAGCCATCTCCCCGCTCTATCTTCCTAACAGGAACCAAACAAGAAGAGTCCACAGATCCTCCCATACCTTAGATTTATATTTCAGTTTTAGTTATGAAATGGCTTTGGAAGTATTTTTTCTGAACAAGAAAAATAGTGAATTCTCCTTTCCACTTCTGTTTCTGAGTAAGACTTTTCATCTCGTGTTGTTTCATGGTCTTACAATAAAATGTAAGATCTATGGGGAATGGATAAAAAAAAAGTTAGAGATCAGACTTCACCTACCAACTAATTTAGTGATGTTCCCCAGTGGGAAAAATCAATGTCTGCCCGCAGAGGTGAATCGTGCATTCCACTGTGTCAAGCTGCTGACTCTTCTTTGAGAATTAACTTGCCCTCCATGCTTTTCAGCTTTTCAGTGCAGTATATTTCATGCTTGCCTTTCTTCAGACACAAGTGTATGTGTTTTGAGTAGAAATCTGAGCTGGAAGTACCTGGAGGAGATAGTCTCAGTCCGTTAGAGGATTGAGCTGAATTCCCCAGAGATAGACCAGAAGTCTCTGGGAGTCTCAGAGCTGAGCTTACAAAGGCCTGCTGCTTCTAGATGACAGGGAAATGGGCTTCAGGAGGAATTTTATCCTAACACTGTCAATCCAGTATCAATTTATCCAGGTCTTAGTTATTAATATGTTGTGATTTAAGAAAAACAAAAATCTTAAAACTCAACACAATGGCATGTACTTGTCCCAACACTTGTGAGGCTGAGGCAGGAAGGTGGTGAGTTTGAAGCCAGCCTGAGCTACAGAGCAAGAGCCTGTCTCAACAGACGAACAACAACAACAAAAGATCTCTGAGGCTTCCTTTTTGCTGTGCTTCTTCCCTGATGACCTTGCCCTCGTGCTCCCTAGCAGGAGCCACTGTGGAGGGGCGGCAACCAGTGCTCAGGAGAGCATTAGAATACCTGCCTCCCACTTGGTAAGCAGCCATTGCTTCAGCCCCTCTGAACAGCCACACAGGCTCCCTCTAAGGACTTTCCCACAATCCCAGAGCCAAAAAATGTGGCTGGCTAGCACCGTAGGGTTACTTCTGGGACGTTGCTGCATTACTGTGGCAGCAGCTCTTCTGACCAGGCAGTGGCTATGCCGTATTATACTGCTGGATAATGTTTTTTCAGGACTGGGAATCAGGACCCTGTGCATGCTACGCAAGTGCTCTACCACTGAGCTACACCCTCCGCCTCTATGCCATGTCATAATAGTTAAGTATTCAATAATGAAATTAAAATGAAGACAATGTGAAAAATCACCCCACTCATGACAAAGCCTGACCACTTAGGCCTGTTTAAATGGACAGTGGCTCCTGTTTGACCCCCCAGTTCCTTCCTGGCTGCTTCCCAGATGAGAAGCAAAGTTTTGCATTTAAAGGTTGAATTCCTTAGCTCTGTTAAGGCCTCCTCAGCACTAATGACAGCGAAGGACACGTCATGAAGCACTGGAGCCATCCTGGAGTCCAAGTGAGGACCTCTCTGCGAGCACAGTACCAGTCCCGGGCTGGCGGTGAGTGGTCTTAGAGTTTTCCACTTCCTTATAAGAGCATGTGTAAGCATGGAAGAATGTATATCTCAAGCAAGGCCAGCCTTCATGTGTCAGCAGTTTAGAATGTTTAGGACGGTGCACTGATGAGAAATATGTGCCACAGTGAGGTTCTGAGAGCAGATGGAACTTGTAAAACCCTGCTGGCTCAGAGCATCTGTGCTATAGGTGGGCTTTGGTTGAGCATTGAATTAACCTTCACCACACAGACACCTAGCAAGCAGAACACTCTACACAGCCAGCCCCAAACTGTAGTATGTGCAAGGCCAGTATAGGACAATGCAGAGGATGGCAAGCCTGGAGCTGCAGGCCCAGAGCCCCAGCCAGGCAGGTTCCAGCCTTGTTTGAAGTCAACTTTAGTTTCTTATTGGTACAGTTTTAAGCCACACTGTTCTGGACTAAATCAAATCCTTGGCTTCATCCTATCCTGTCCTCTTAAATCTCCTGCCTCTGTTCATACTGAACCCAAATGGTGTCAACATTCTCCCTGGCTACAGAAGTGTTTAAATCTAAGTAAGTTGGCTGGGATTTGGTTTTGTTAAAGGGTGATTTTTTTCGTTGGCTTTGGTTCATAAAAACCAACTGACTTCTAAGGAAGTGGCCTTACTCTTGTGAGGGGCCCACCCTGAAAAGTGGCTAATGTTTGTCAGGAGTTAAGGGCTCTTGGCTCTGGCATGAAGGATGCTGACCATGGAGGCTTAGGTACTGTGCTACTGAGGTGCCACCTGGGTGGTTCATGAGGGATCTAAGCCACTGAAACAGGGAGCTACCTGGGCCTAACAAGAATCACCTATAGCTATGGTCAGGGAGGGAGAAGAATGGAACAGAGTGAAGAACTGAGGTCTGTCACTTCCCCCAAAAGTTTATGTGGGACCTAATTGCAGTGTTTCTGGTGCCAGGCAACTCTGGAATAAATTTGGTGGCGATATCCCTACCTTCTTTTTCTGTGCCTTTCTTCTTCTGCTCCCTCTCCACCTCCCACCACTGATCACTCCTCTGGCTCTTCTTGCCTTGTAATCCTTTCTAGAAGCTCACTCTCAGATGCATCTATCCCACTTGTCTAATACTCCTCAAGCTGACTTTTCCAGAGACACATGTATTTAACCTCTATTAAAATGTCATAGCTCTGACAGTTCAAGTCTATTCCCAGGCATCAGCAAGAGCAATGATCTGCAGCCCATCTCAGAACCTGGAATTAATGCTTATTCATCTACCCACTTTGCTCAAGATTCACACGGGGTTTGACACTTTTGCCTCTCAAATCTTCTCTCAGAGCAGACCGGACGTGACTACCAAGACAAACTTTGGCTCCCACGTTGGTTCCTGCCTGTGGGCAGTGTAAATGCTAGTAAGGCAGTGGGCAGAAAGAACAGGAGAAGGGAGAAAATTCATCCTGATATTGTTAAGAAGATGAGACACCTTGGCCTCTTGGAGAAACTGGATTATTCTAGTGGATGCACTTTGGTTCACTGACATCAGTCTTTTTTCTGAGTCATCATTGTGATGCATGTAAGCCAGAGACCACTTTAAAAGGCCTCTTGCCCCTCAAGATTATTCTCAAAGCCTTTCTAAGGCTGGGGTTTAAGAATACCAAGTTCAGGAAAAAAAAAAAAGAATACCAAGATTATGCAGAATTCAAAGCATATCAGCCTGTGTGAACCATGAACAATTTACAGTAAAAAAGCTTGCAGTGAAAGGGAATTCCATCCTTATGATCTTTTCTCGGCTAGACCCTAGTTAAAAAGCTTTAAGCAGATTATCTTATTTGATCCTTATAATATTATTTCCAAGTAGATATTATCCCCATTTTACTGATGAGAAAATTGAAGCTCAAAGGAGTTAGGAAACTCACCCCACTAATGAGGATTTGTACTCTAGTCTGTCCAACTCCATGTCCCATAAAGTGTCCACCATGTAGAGCTGGGATTGGGGGTCAATGACAAGGCACTTGCCTAGCATGTGAGACCCTGGATTTGATCCTCAGCACTGCCAAGAAAAAGCATTTCCACCATACCACTCTTCTTTTGATAAAGGATGACAGATTTTTTTTTTTTTTTATAATTTAATTTTATTTTTAAAAATTTGTTTGGTCTTTTTGAGACAGGGCCTCACTATGCAGTTCAGGCTGGTCTTGAACTCACTTTGTATCCCAGGCTGGCCTCGAGCTCACAACAGTCCTCCTGCCTCAGCCTCCCGAGTGCTGGGATTATAGGCATGTGCCACCATGCCTGGCTAAAAGATGACAGATATTTGCAAGCAAAATTAATAGCTACCCTCATTTATCTCTGAGTTCACCTTGTCATATAATTGAAGAGGTCCACATTTCCTATATTGTACGGTTTTTCCCTTTGGAGATTCCCCATGTGAGTTATTTATTTGATGGATGGCCCTATATACCTGTGTATGCTTGCTACATGCTAAATGCTATCATTTAGTAGGAAAAAATAACCCTCTGTCCTAAAAGACCTTGTCAATAGCCAAAACAGAGCCTGGGTCTAAATGACATTAGAGTTGCCCTTTTTGATCTCCTGCTTATGGGCTGAGAAGGCAATTACTTAGTATGTTGCTACGGTATTCCAAATAGGAAGATTGTTCCATCAGGGCTGTGCAAAACTGTAAAATGAGGTTGCTTATGAGGTCTGTTACAGTTTGGTTCCTAAATTTCCAGCTTACCAGCGTGCGAGTATAGCAGTCTTCAGAGGTAGTTAAAGATCCTTTGTCTAAGACCACAAGTCCAGTCTGTCAGAGTCATACAAGTCCTGTCAGGTAAAGGACAGAAAGGTTTGCGGGGTCTGGGATGCAGCATGTCCTCATTCTCAGTGGTGTACTGAGCAGTTGTGATACGGCTCCAGAGAGAGGAGGAGGTCATTTTGTGCTTGGCTCCCTGTCTAAACTGGTTTTACTCAACACTGTGACAGGGGTCAGCCTCTCCCATAGGACTGTCAGCATATCCATGCCGGCTCACAGAATTGCAAGCACAGTCTTCCAGGGGTGTCTGAGAGGTCAAAGAAATCTATTTAAATGCATCAGCATTGTGGCCAAGGATGTCAGAGGAGGCTGTGAAGAGCAGTTTTTGTAGGGGGAACTTAGCCACAATCAGGTAGTGAGGCAGATTCATGCTGAACCTGACCCAGTGCCTTCCTCTCAATTCTCATTTCCCCAAAGAGGGTTAATAAGTTTAGGTGAAGAGAGGGCTCTCAGTGAAAATGGGGTCCGTGATCAGATTAATTCGGGAAATAACAGGCTATCCAGAGCTTTGCAGTACACTTTACCCTAAAGAGCATATCTTTTTATACTTTGGTGTTTTCTCAAATAAAAAATGATTTTTATGAATTACCATTATGCAGGTAAGCTTTCTGTCATACCCTGTGAAGTAACTAAGATGGCCAAATCTCTAGGAATAGGATCCTAAAAGCTTCAGTGTGAGGAAAATGTGGTGCTACAGTTCTTGATAAGTAGATGATTCTATTTTGAAGAACTTGGTCTTCATTTATTAGTAAGCTTTCCATCACTGTGACAAAATACCTGAGATAATCAATTTGATAGGAAGAGAGGTTCATTTTGGCTCATAGTTTCAGAGGTATCAGTCTATGACTATTTGGCCCTGTTTGAGCCTTTGGCAGTACAGTACATCATAGCAGAAGCAGACAGTGGAGAAGCTGCTCACCTTATTGCAGCCAGAAAGCAAAAAAGAGACAGGAAGGGGCCAAACTAATGATCTAATATCCCCCAGTGACCTAACACCCCAATGACCTAACATCCCCTCACCAGCCCCCACTTCCTACAGGTTCTACCTCCCAATAACACCATAACTGAGTATTAAACTCTTAACAATGGGCCTTTGGAGGACACTCCAGATCCAAACTATAGCATTCTATATCCAAGATCCTATCTGTCAAGAGCTTCTAGCTGACATTTAAGCAAAATCAATACAGATTGAACATCCATAATGCGAAAATCTGAAATCTGAAATGCTCTAAAATCTGAAACTTTTTGAGTGCAAACAGGAAACTGAGTAGAAAATTCCACATCAATAAACTTTCAGATATAAAATTATTAAAAATATTATACTAAATGATCTTCAGAGTATGTGTAAAAGGTATATATGAAACATAAGTAAATTTTGTGTTTAAACTTGGGTCCCATCCTGTTATGGTTTATATTTAGATGTGCCCCCAAAGCCTCATGCACTCATAGGTAGGGTTTTGGGAAGGTGATTGTATCATAGGGGCATGATAATTATCGGTGGATAGTCCATTGATGAGTTGATAGCTGACTTGCCATTAGGAGGTAGATCTAGTCAGAAGAGACAGGTCACTGGGAGCATGGCCTAGAAAGATTTATCTTTTCCCTCCTTCCTTTTTTCTCTCTCTTTCCATCACTGTGACAAAATACCTGAGATAATCAATTTGATAGGAAGAGAGGTTCATTTTGGCTCATAGTTTCAGAGGTACCAGTCTCTCTCTCTCTCTGCTTCCCTACTGCCATGTGAGCAGCTTCTCCTCTGCCCATGTCAGTCTACCTTACTGTCCTACTTTGGAGACAAGTTCACTATGGACTGTAACCAGGAGCCAAAATAAATCTCTCTTCCTTTAACTTGCTGGTATCAGGTATTGCATCTCAGCATCAAGGCAAATAACTAAGACATATCCCCAGGATGTCTCTTTTTTATGTATTTGCAACTATTCCAAAATCTGAAAAAAAATTTCAGATACCTTCAGAATACCTTTGATCCCAACAGGTTTAGATGAGGGATACTCCCCTGTACTTTCTTGGTTACATTATTCAGACAAGGAAAATATGAAACTATAAGCCCATAAAAAGAAAGGCATATAAAACTCTAATATTCCCTTATAAGAACCAAAATTATCCCTGTAATATTTAATGTAAGTACTAGTGGTCAGAAGTGACTCTGTAAACTTTTAGACTTCAAAGATGAAGAATTATATACAAATCATGTGACTTGAGATACTAAAAGCCTTTAATATTCATGTAGATAAATACAGGCTGTTACCATTTACTTAAAAACAAACGTATTTACTTGTAATCAGATGCTTCGTATCTCCTCCCCAAAAATTGTTATTATATCAGTGAAGAGATTACAGTTGAGATGTCTTAGAAATTCAGAAAGGAGCCAGAAGTAGAAAGCATTTCCCTAAACTTAACTGGCTGTGGAAACCTGGGGCTCCATAGAACACCCTTTGGGAAAGAGTACTCCATTCTATTTAGTGTCTATCCATTTGCTAAAGGATGAATTCACAACTTGAAAACCATCAAGATAACACCCATTATGTTGGAGAAGGATTGTGCAGTATGAGTATGTTTTATGGAGTTTCTAAATCAAGATGTGCTCCCCATAGAGTGAGAATTGAAGTGTGAATCCTAAACTATTGATTTATTATTGAGCCAAGCATTAGGTTAAATGAAGTAGAACTTTTTCAGACTAAATGTGGTAAGGATTCAACAGACCTTCTCATTCATTAGAAAGTAAGTCTGAGTAGTGTGGAGGTGGGCATAAAGGGTATATCAGCCACTTTTTTGTCTTTTGGACAAAATACCTGATAACCACGGTTTAATGGAGGAGAGGTTTATTTTGGCTCAGTTTCAGTGGATTCAGTTCACGGTCACTGGCTCCAAAGCAGAAACCCTGTGGCAAATTGCACAGTAGAGGAAAGCTGCTCAGCATATGGGGACCAAAAAAAACAGGAAGAAAAGGGAGAAGTCAGGGATGAGAATGCCCACGGTGACCCACCCCTCCTTACCAGGGCCCACCTCTGAATGACTTTCAGGGGATGCTTTACACATAACCCACAGTATTCTGCATCTGGTCCAAAAGGTTCATGTCCACCTCATTATACAACATGCATTTAGTCCGTCTCTAAAAGTCACCAACATCTTAACAATTCAAGCATTACTGAAAAGTCCAAGTCCAAAGTCTCCTCTGAGAATCAAGGCATAGTTTTAGTTGTATGTCCCTATGAAAGTGACACAGAAAGTTAAAGACTTCCAAGTTAGAACGCCCAGGGTAAATGTTCCTGTTCCAAAAGGGAAGAGTAGAGGAACAGACAGAAAATGGATCAAAGTAAAACCAAAACCCAGCAGGGAAAACATTAAATCCTATGGCTATTTGTCTAGCGCCCAGGTTGGATCGTGGTGAAATGTAATCTCAGTGGGCTTGGGCTGCCCCACCCCTATGGCCTTCCTGGTTGCAACTACATGGCTTCCTTTTTGGGTTGGCTCTGCTCTTTGCCTGTGGCATTCCTTAGCAGATAGTTCACATTCCTGGCATCTCCAGATTCTTGGGGTCTCCATTGCACCATTGACTAGACTCTCACAGCTTTACACACTGTGCACTCATAGGATTCTGGCAGCGGCTGTGACCCTCTCACACATTTTTGCCTGCCCAAAGACCTTCTGAAATCTGGGTATATAGCTGGCCACATATGACTCATATGTCTTCATTCTGCATCTCTAGAAAACCAGCACCATGAGGATGATCCTAAAGTCTACCAGCAGCTTGATCATTAACCAGGACCCCTGATGCAGCAGTTTCTAAGTGCTTGAATATGGCAAAATAAATGTTAAGGAAGCTGTTCCCTAGATGACCCTTCTGGAGCAGTCATCTCAGAGACTCTCTCCTAAAATGAGACATTTATGGTTTTGCACCTTTGAGTCTGCAGTGGGTAGGGCCTTACTGATTTCTAAGATACCCTCAAGGTATCTTTCTTCCTGTCCCTGTATAAAGTGCTTGGTTCATTTTAATGATGCTAATCTCTTCAGCACTCAAATTCTCCTCTGTCTCCACATTACAGTTGCTTCCTTTCTGGCCACCAACAAATTTTTCCTTACCTTCTAGCTTTGCTTTTTGTTTCTGATTTTCACTATAAATCTGGCTAAAAGCAGCCAGCAGTACTCATGCCATAGCCTGAGTGTAGGGCTGCCTTAAAATCTCTTTTGCCAGATTTCATTAGTCCACCACCTTTAAACTAATCTTCATACTAAGTCATAGAACATAAACAGAACATAAGCAATTATTTTGCCAGAATGAAACACATATAACCTCTAGTCCACTTTCCAGTACAGTCCTCGTTCTCATCTGAAATCTTCTAACCTGATCTTTACTGTCCACGTTCCTATCAGCATTTTGTTCTTCTGATCTGTGACCAGACTCTCCCATTTAACTCAGTTTATAGCCTTGTAAGCTTCTCTAGCCAGCACCTCCAAATATTTCCAAACTCTTCGCACAAACCAGCTCTCAACCACAAAAGGCTTCTAAACCACATGGTCAGGTATAGTCATAACACTGACCCCACTCCCAATACTAGTTTTTCTCTATCAATCACTTTCCTGTCATTGGGATAAAATACTCACCAACCACAATTTAAAGGAAGAGAGTTTTTTTGTTTTGTTTTGTTTTTTGGCTCACAGCTTCAGTGGGTTCAGCCTATAGCTAGCCACCTATAAGGCAAAAAGTGCATGGCGGAACAACATGGAGGAGGAAAGCTGCTCACTATGTGGCAGCTAGCAAGCAGCGAAAGAGAGGGAAGAGCCGGGAATGAGAATACAGTCTTCCACGTCACAACACTAGTGACCCACCCCTCTAACCAGGCCTGCCCGCTGAATGTGAGACTTTTGGAGGACATCTTAAATCTAAAACAGAATAGAAGGCAAAATTTCCATGTCTTCTCCAAGAAAGGCAGTGAAGCTTTCTAGGAAACAGACATCTGTCACCGAGCAAAGAAATAAACTATTCTTTTTATATGTCTAGCAAGGTTTCCAGTTGAAAACTCCCTTTTGTGAGCCACGGTTTTCCTACTCACAACGCATCCATGCATACACACATACCCACACTTAGATTCCTCTGCCTTCCCCCAGAATCTGCACCATTTTATTGATGGCCAGTTTGTTCACAGACCTTACTTTGTAGTGCTTTCTACTCTCTGGTCAGTGTTGGGTTAAAATCATTCCAGCAGTTCACTTCACATGGTCTTTATTAATACAATCCCCTGCTCCACACTTGACCTTCAATCACTGGAAAACAAGAAAACATTGAAAACAACTTCAAGTAAATGAAAAATACTCTGCTGGACTCTGTCCAAACATCAGCAACCTTTGTGTGAGTGATGCAGGAAAGTGGTTTGTATGGCAGGTATATTTCTAGCTGATGGAAACTTGAAATTGTTAATAGTTCTTCTGGGACAAGGGTATAAGGGCAGAGTTGGCTCCTGCTGTTGTAGAATAACAAATGAGAAAACAATTACTTCAGGCTCATGCTTTGCCCCAAAATAGCTAGGTAGGGAGAGTCCAAGAGAGAGACCCATCACACTTATCAGATGTCTTGGTCAAATGCTAGTTCCTTCCCACCCGTGCAAATGAGGAAAAACTCTTAATTTCTTGCTATGTATGTCATGGCTAGCTTTCCATCACTGTAAACAGAGCAACTATTCATATTTGAGGTTCTCGGTGTCCTTCCATGTGAAGGACAATCATTCATTAACCTCAACAACACAGAGAACTATCATTATAGGAATATAATAACTGAGGGCGGGCCCTCACTGAAATAATGTGGAGTATGTTATTCACACAAACATAAGAGACCAGACCTCTCAAGTTCAAGTACTGTTTACTTGAGATTAGCTCAAGTTTGGTTGAAAGGTGCATGTTACTTATATGAGGTTGTTGATATTACTGCTCATGGTGAAAAAAACTAGGCCAACACTTATAATCTAAAGTGGGGAGGGTATACTGGAGGTTTGGACTACAAGGCCACCCACCAGGAATCTTATCTTATGCTGAATGCTTACTCTAAAACTCTGTACAGGCATTGTTGGAACAGGGAGTGACATTTGGAGAAAAAAAAGAAAGAAATATTTGGCCACTACAGCTTTCAATCTTTTTTTTTTTTGGTTTTGGTTTTTCTCCGGTACCAGAAACTGAACTCACGACCTTGCGCTTGCCAGGCAGGCGCTTTTGCCGCTGAGCTAAATCCCCAGCCCCCAGCTTTTAATCTTGAATATTTCCCAAAAGCCCATGTGTTGAAAGCTTGGTTGCTTGTCTGTGACACTGTTGGGAGGTGATGGAACGTGTAGAAGGTGGGGCCTAGTGAGAGAGAGTTAAACTGTTGGGGCATCCCTGAACAGGGATACTGAACCCCAATCCCTTTCTGTCTTTTTGCTTCCTATTTGCTGGGAGGTGAACAGCTAGCTCCTCTACCACAGGCCCCCACTCCATGTACTGTGCTGCTACAGGATTATGTGGACCTCTGAAACCATGAGCGAAAATAAATCTTGCCTCCTTATAAGCTGATTATCTCAGGTATTTTGTCACACTGACAGGAAACTGACTGAAACACAGTCTCTTCTGATTTATCGGAAGTGTTCCCTATTTCAAATGAGATTTTACTGAAGTTGCATACAATTTGTCCAATTCTGGTGGATTACAAGTTTTAGCAGTGGCTGTGTGTTGCCAGGGAAATCTCTTCGCTCTAAGCTTTCTGCTTTCTATTGTAATCTAGGTAATACTTTTGATTACATACACTGTCCCAGATTTTTTTTTGTCCAGAACTTCCCCCGCCTCATTATTGTCTGTAGGTTTACAAAAGATAAATGTTGGAGACAATAGCACATTTGACTCCAGAAGATAAACAGAGTGTGCCCAGTTGCCTACGTACATTTGAGGCCGTCTTTCACTACCTCTCAGTATATCCTTGTATGTACTAGTACTAGGGTATAATATCAGCTGTTCTTTTGATAATTTTATACCATGTGATTTACCCATTTAAAATGTACAACTGTATGATTTTTGGTATATTTATAAAGTTCTGCACCCATATTCACAATCAAATATAGAACACGTTCATTACCCCAGAAGAAATCCTATGATGACTGGAGGCCATGTCCAGATTTCCCCAGTGTGTCGTCCTGAAGCAACCAGGAATCATTCTGTTTATCTAGATTTGCCTATTATGAACATTTTATATAAATTTAATGGTACAATATGTGGTCTGCTCTGACTAGCATCTTTTCAAGGTTCATCCATGTTGTGGTGTATATCAATGCCTTATTTCTTCGTATTGCCAAATAATACAGTAAGTCCCCAACTTACAAACATTCAAATTGAGAATTTTCACAGGTACAAATGGACCCTGCATTACCAACATTCCTACATGTGAACAAATCAGAGAAGTAGCTCATATGTCTGCTAGACACTATCACAGTTGTACTATTGTGTGCTCACTGTACAGTGTGATAGTGTGTAGTAATACAGTGCTCAGTCAGAGCCCAACATGTCCAGAAGCAAGAAGAAAAGCAATGGTGGAGGGGTCTGCTAGGATGTGCAAAGCAATAACCATGGAAACATCTAGGCTATTTCCACTTTTCAGCTACTAAGAATAATACTCTTAAGAATATTTGTGCACTCTACAAACAAATGAAAATGTAAATACAACGTACCAGAATCTATGGGATGCAATGAAAGCAGTCCTCAGAGGGAAATTTATAG
>NW_004955406.1:8781083-8848594 GCF_000276665.1 Chinchilla lanigera | reverse complement strand
TCATAAGTGAAATAAATCAGACCTGCATGTGTAAGCACTGCATTGTCTCACTAGTGTAAAACCTGTAAGAGTTAATTTAAACTCGGAGGTATGATAGATGTTGTGAAATGATAGGAAAACAGTCAAGGGTAAAGGGCAACTGGGATGTGGGGAAAGAGAAGGGAAAGAAGGAGAAATTCTGTATGTATGTATATACAGGATAGTTAACATAGTTGTTCTACTGACTTCTGTTTCTTTGCTGAAAGAAACTGTTGAGTCCTTGATTGATCAATATTGCATGTCTCTGTTTTCGTGACAAACCACTCTGAACGTATCAATATGTAATACAAAAAGCATTGTTAATTTCCTACCACTTTGTTTGTAACTCTGTATTGTCTGTACTGTTCTTTTGCTATTTTGCGAAAGGTTGTCTGTTAATGTTTTCCTCCTTTTATTTTTAAAATAAAAAAAAATAAAGAAAAGAATATTTGTGCACAAGTTTGTTTATGGAAGTATGTTTTAATTTTCTCAGATATGTATCTAGGGGTGGAATTATTAAATCATGTGGTAACTGTATGTTTAACATATTGAGGTACTGTCAGACTCTTTTTAAAACAAGTGCATAATTTTATATTCCCATTAGTAATATATGAAGGTTACAATTTCTGCATATGTCTGCTGCTGCTCATCTGCCGTTTTGATTCTCGCCACCCTAGTTGATATGCAATAGTATGTCCTTGTGATTTAAATTTGCATTTCCCTGCTTGAACATTATATCAAACATCTTTTGATATGCTTATAGTCCATTTGTATTTGTTCTTTAGAGAAATGTCTATTCAGATCCTTGGCCCCTATTTCAATTGGGTTATTTGTTTTTATACTTTTAAGTTGTAATAGACCTTTCTATATTCTAAAGAGAAGTCCCTCATCACATATATGGTTCACAAATATTTTCTGTATTCCGTGGATCACTTTCTTGCTTTCTTTGAAGCACAAAAGTTTTTAATTTTAATAATATCAAATTTTGTCTTCTCCTGTCACTTGTGCCATATCTGAGAAACCATTGCCTAACACAAAGCCATGAAGATGTTTTCGGTTCTACATTGAGGTCATTGATCCACTTTGATCTAATTTGTGTATATGAAATGAGATAGAGGCCAGTCCTACTTCATGTGTACAGTTTTAATTCATCTTTTAAGAGAACACATCAGATACCTCTGCTGGCAGGCACTCTTACTTTTTTTAGCAACCACCTACCTGAACAGCTACATTCCACAACTGAGAGACAGGGATCAAGAAAGCATAAAATCTCTTGTCAGACGTATCACAGCAATCAGGTTAACAAGTGCACCAATAATTTACTCCATCCTTCCAGGTCTCTTTGAGCACTGACCCCAAAGAGAAACCAGCGTCGTATTTTCTTCAAGTTATCTGCCACCAAATTCTGCCATCCCAATGCCAGAACACCTCAGCGTGCATAGGCAGGCATGAAAGGACATAAAACTTTAGATTAAGACAAATCTGGAAATAGCCCTGATATTCCAACTTACTAGCATGATAACCTTACTGAAAGAGACAGCATTGGTTAAATACAAAATTCCTTGGAGCTTTGCACATACTAAGTTCTCCATAAATGGTATGGGTCACTTTTCTCCTGACCCTCCCTACCTTTTCCCTGACTTTATGCAAGCTGTCTCATCCTTGAAAGGGCAGCTAATTGAAATACAAACTCTACAATGCAGGAACTTTCCCTGCTTTGTTTAATCTTACATCTCTAGAGCCTACATTAGTATAACATGCAGTAAGCCCCAGTAAATATTTCTTGATTGATGAAATACCTCTATCATTTAATTCCTACAATTATTATAAAGGTAAACATTTTTAAATAATGTATGCAAGTATTTTGTAAGATGTGAGATGCTGCAGAAATGTTTGACTTCCTTTGTTCTGAGTGCAGACAAGTAAGTGGCTGTAACAAGACAGCAAACCTGCAAATGAGGTGCGTATATGTTCTAGAAGGTGTAATTTCATTTTCAAGGTACTAAAAAACCAACAATTGTTTTTAATAAAGTTAACTTATTAAAGAGTTTTGAGGTCATAAAAGTTAATGCCCCTCTCTAGGTGTTCACACTTTACCCTTGAGAGAATTGTCTTCTGCGTGGCCCTTGAAAGCTAGCAATATTGAGGCAGGTGGGGTTGAGGAAAAAGGACAGAGACTGTCTTCCCTTTCAGCTATTTAATATCCGAATTAGGACTGGGAATTTGCACTACTCTTTATTCATTTCTTTCTGTTCAATATTCCTTTTCATCTTTTGTCCCCATAGAAATAAAGAAGTAGTGCTTTCATATTGCCTTAAAATGAGTGAATGTGAATTTAACTTTGCTTTCCTTCTGTCTTCCCACTTAGGGCACAACTCTGATGCCTAGAAATTATAAAGGATCCTGATTAGATGGGGATGAGCAGTGGGAGAGGACCAAGCAGGAGGCAAAGGACCAATCCGTGGGCCTGACTTTTCATCAGCTAGCCGTGAAACCAGACTAGTCACTTTGCATGTTGGGGTCCCAGTTTCTCATCTGGAAAATGCATGTGTTAAGCCAAGTGCTCCATAAAGGGCCTGATAGGCTCATAAATTATGTAATTCTATGGCATGTGCAGTCAAAAAGCATTTATCCTGCTGGCCTGGTGCTCTTGGGTAGTGTGGTGGATCTTCTGTGGAGGATCACATAGTCATGCTTACTGCTTCCTACTGCATTGAGCCATGAAAGGAAGGAGAAGCAAAGCTCATGGAACATTGGTGGAAGTCTTTGACCAACCTGGAAGGTCCTTGAGGAAATCTTGGAATTTGGATTGAGGAAGAGGTCACATGCACAGGTTACCTAGTACACAGTATGGGGATGAAGAAACTGAGCAAGTAGCAGAGAACAGAGAGCTCTCGGCCAGGAGGCATGAGTTCACGGCCCTTCCCCAGCTCTTTAGCTAATTGAAAGTACAGCCCTGGGCGTTGTTTCATGTGTCTAAGCCTCAATATCCCTCTCCCTATGTCAGTCATCTGTAAGCGCTCACTGGAAGGCAGTGAAAATTGATGGTGGGCCTGGAAGAGCAGTCAAAGTCCAGCTTGTTGTACTGTAAAGCTCTGTGACTCAACATACTGTGTAATCTCTTTAGGCCTCAGTTTTCCCATCAGTGGATCATAGTAACAGTCTTAAAGGTTGCTGTGAAGACTGAGGGAATTGGTTATCACAGTGTGAGGGCCCGACAGTGGCAGTGTGGCCATTCTGTCATTAAAGTTTTCTGTGAATGAAGCTAAGTTAAAGGAGGGGACTCTAAGGAAACAGCTTGATGAAGCAGGCCCTTAAAAATTCTGGTAAAGTGATTATCCAACCTTAAAAAGGAATGAAATCCCGGCAGATGCTATGACAGTAGCTAAGCCTTGGAGGCATGATGCTAAGTTAAGTCCGCCAGTCACAAAAAGATCATTTGATTCCATGTCTGGAGTAATCAAACTCACAGAAATAGAAAATAGAAAAGTGGCTACCAAAAACTGGGAATGAGGGCATGGGGACTTGCTCAATTTGTAAGGAGTTTCAGTTTTACAAGATGAAAAAGTTTTAGTTATCTGTTGTACAACATTGTGAATATACTCAGTATTACTGGTCTCTATTCTTAAAATTCTAGTAATGCAAATATAAGATGCATATGCTTTCATTTTTATTGGGAAATATTTAAGTTAACACCATATATAAGTCACTATAAACTACCAAATTAGAAGCATAGATACAAAGATGACTAAGACAAAGGAGGTCCCCTACTTTCGGGGAGTTTTGGAGAAAATAATGTAAAATTTTTATAGGGAGACCTCAACTGTAGGTCTACGCATATCATTACTGGAGGAGTGGCTTTGTACAAGTTTCTAAATTCTTTTAAGCTTCAGATATCCATAGATGTAAAATTGGAAGAATTAATATCTGTCTTGCAGCCTACCATAGGAATTAAATGAAGCCATGTTTAGAACAACGAGCATATACTGAATATTCTCAGTGTTATTTCTTGCTCTTACCTTCAATTCCTCTCTCACAGGGAATTAAAATTTCAGGAAGAGGTAGACCAAAGACATGCTCACAACAAAACCCAAAGTCACTAAGAAAAGTAGATAAACAAAAGAAAAAGATGTTCAGGAAGGGCCAAATATGGCCTCAGCTTACCTTGTTAACCTCTTTCTATCTGAAGACAGGGAGCATTTAGAATTGATTTTTGTATGGGGTGAGAGATAAAGCTCAAGTTTCAATTTTGTGTGTGTGAATGTTGAGTTTTCCCAGCACCATTTGTTGAAGAGACTGTCCTTTCTCCAATGTCTGCTTCTAACACTGTTGTTGAGAATTAGTCTGCTGAAAGTGCATAGATTTATTTCTGGGTCCTCTATTCCATTTGTTTCTATGCCAACACCATGCTGTTTTTGTTATTATGGGTCTATAGTATGTTTTGAAATCAAGTATCGTGATGCCTCACAAGTGTAAACCTTCTTTACTTATTTTTCTGTCCCAATCAGGATTGGGGTCATTTGTGCTTCTACATGAATTTTAGGATTATGTTTTCCAGTTCTGTGAGTGATGTCATTTTGATTGCATTTAGGTAGTATGGCCATTTTAACAATATTAATTCTTCCAATCCATAAACATAGGAGGTCTTCCACCTTCTAGTGTCTTCAGTTTCTTTCTTCAGCATATTCTGGATTTCACTGTGGAGGCCTTTCACATCCTTAGGTTTATTCCTGGGGTTTGTTTTCATATGCTGTGTTTTGCTTTGTTTTGTGGCTGTTGTGAACGGGATTGCTTTCCTGGTTTCTTTCTCAGTGAAGTCATTATTGGTGTATAGAAAAGCTACTGATTTTTATATGTTGATTTTATATTCTGCTAGTTTCTTGAATTTGCTTATCTGTTCTAAAATTATCTTTTTAGCATCATTAGGATTTTCTGTGTTAGAATTATATCATCTGCAGAGATCATTTTATGTTCTCCTTTTTTATTCATATTCTTTGCATTGTCCTTTCTCTTGCTCTCACTAGAATTTCTACAGTTCTTTGAATAAGAATGGTGAGACTGGATACCCTTTGTTGTTCCACATTTCAGAGGAAGTTCTTTCAGTTTTTACCCATTGAGTATGATGTCATATATTGCCTTTATTATGTTAAGATATGATCTTTTTATTATGAGATTTATTTATTATCTCTTTATTAAGAGATATTATCTCTTTGATCTTATGTTAAGATATGATCTTATGTTAAGATATGATCTTATGTTAAGATATGATCTTTTATACCTAATTTATTAAGGGCTTTATCATGAAATAGAGTTGAATTTTATCAAGGGCTTTTCCTACATCTGTTGATGTGATCCTGTGATTTTTGTTCATGATTCTGTTCATGTGGTGTGTTGTGCTTACTCACGTACATATGTTGAACCATCCTTACGTCCCTGGAATGAAACCAGTCTGATCCTGATGTATGATCTTTTTTGTGTGATACTGAATATGACTTGCCAGTATTTTATTGAGAACTTTTGGAACTACATTCATCAGAGATACATGTCTGTAGTTTTCTGGTTTTGTTCTGTTTGTTTTGATAGCAGGGTAATAGTGGCTTCATAGAATAAGTTTGGAAGGTTTTCTTCCCTTTTTACGAAATGGTCTGAGGAACATTTAGAATTCTGTTAAAATTCAGCAGTGAATCCATATACTCCAAAGCTTTTCTTTGTTGAGAGACTTTTTATTACTGCCGCAATCTCATTACTTGTTATTGATCAATCTAGTTTTCTTGAAAAAATATCTTGGTTCATTTTTGTTAGATCATATGTGTCCAGAAATATGGCTGTTTCATCTAGATTTTCCAATTTATTAGCATATAACTTTTCAAAATATACCATAACAGTCTTTTGCATTTCAGTTATATCTGTTGCAGTATCTCCTTTTTACCTGCAATTTTATTTATTTGGCTCCTTTTTTTTGGTTAGTTTATATAAAGGTTTGTCAATTTGTTTATCATTTCAAAGAATTAACTCTTAGTGTCTGTTATGCTGTACTAAGTTAACTCAAAATGGATCAAAGGCCTTAATATAAAACCAGAAGCCTTGAAACTACTTTTAAAAAATGTAAGAGAAACACTTCAGATATTGGCATAGGCAGTTATTTCCCCTAGCATCCTAGGACCGCAGTAGCCCAGAAAACAAAAGCAAGTGTTGATATATGGGATTATATCAAATCAAAATCTTCAGCATGCAGCGAAATAATCAGCAGACTGAAGAGACAGCCCACAGAATCAGGAAATCATTGCCAGCCATTCATCTGACAGAGGATTAATATACAGATTATATAAAGAAATAAAAAATAATTGATAAGTGGTCAAATTATCTCAATAGATACTTCACAAAAGAGAAAATAAATATATGAAAAATTTCAACATTTTTCACCATTGAGAAAATGCAAGTCAATATTGTATTGAGATTCTATCTCATCCCAGTTATAGAATGGCTATTGTTAAAAAACAAGCAAAAACAAACAGAACAAATGTTGGCAAGTATATGGAGAAAAAGGAACGCTTAGAGTCTGTAGTGGGAATGTAAATTGATACAGCCACAAAGGAAAACAGTATTATCAAAACAAGTCAAATGCATGGAGGAAGACAAGTGTCTCATGTTGTCACTCAGATATAGAAAGTTAAAAAAATAAATTAAAAAAACCAGCAGCAACAACAGACCTTATAGTAGAAACAGGTCTGGAAAAGAGAGTCTGGGGAGGCGAAGAAGAGTGAGTGGAGGGCGGCACAGAGGGGAGGGGGCATTATCAGAGCCTGACAAATGTTTGGATGAAATGCCGCACAGTTAATTCTAACAAAAGGACAGGGAAGCAGGCGTGAGAAGCAGCCACTTACAAATTTCATCCCAGTGATTTCCTACTGGTAAGAGTTTGCTTGTAGATCTGAGACGCAGGAACTACTGAAGGAGGAGTTAAACTGCAGCCTTCAAGGTGTAGAGCCTCCTAAAATAGCTTGTTGGCAGCTGCTGTGGGATTCGAGTCTAGGAGAAAAGCAGGAAATGGAGAAAGCTTCCTCAAGTGATTGCTAACGGATGCTAGTAGAGATTACTAGGAGCAACAGTGGGGTTTCTTCCTTTAATGCCTGTCTGAAGGCAAATCTGGATTTTTATGTGGCTTTTGTGGGGTTCTCCCTGAGGGTGACACACTTAGATCCCTGCTGAGCTCTTGTTTGGTTTCATTTTTCAGAGATTACTCAGTTAATGCTTGGTTTGCTCTAGAAAATGATGCCTGCTTTCTGTTTGCTCTTCGGTCTGTTCATCTATCCACTCATTATACAACCAACCTTTTTTGGATACACACTATGAAAGATACAGTTGGCTTTGAAACATCTCTTCTTTCATACCATTTGCCTAAATGGTGACTTATATTTTGATCAGCTGTTGTCTGTGGGAAATGCCTGGTAAATTCGAGGAAACATCTCCATGCCAAGCTCATGCAAGGTATCTTCCCCTACTGCCTTGCTAGATAGCATGGACCCTGGTGCTTTCTGGCCTACTAATGAGCGGACAGTGAGTAAAAGGGAAAAACCTACAACTCTTTATAGTGCTGTAGGACAAGAAGCTATGTGTACCAAAAAAATGTGACCAGAGGCTTTGGGGCCCCTAAGTGCAAAGAACATGTTTTGGTGTTGTTTTAGCCATGTCATGCCCTGCACATTGTGACTTTCTGGCAGCATACCACAGTCCTTTGCACAGTCAGCTGTGGGAAGCTGAATCTGGGAACCTTTCCACCCCACAGTACCTGGTGCCTTGCCAGAGTATTTGGTACAGTGCGGTTTATCCTTGAGCAAATTTGGTGCAGAGCCAGAGAATTTCTGCCACTTTTCTTTTCTCTCTTGGCATTTTCCCATTTTGCCTAGCCTTTCTTCTGTGAAATAAGGAAATAGAAACCCCTGTTTTATGGGCTTCCCTGAAAGGTTACCCAACAATTAAAGTAAATAACTTGAGAGAAAAGCAGATGAGAGTCAACAAGGTAGAAGTTGGATTAGTGAGAGCTTCTTGAATGAACGTCTATGAAAATTGTCCATATGGCTATATTTGATAAATCCTACTGAGACTGTTCACATAAGTGGGAGCTTTGCCTAGACAAAGCAGTTGGCCCAGGAAATGCAATAATGAGCAGCATCAACTTTAGATTTGGGTTTTAAAAGCTACATACTCTTCTTTTTCCTTATTTCCACTACCTTTCAAACATGTCCTCTTCCAGGGTCAGTATCTAAAGCCTTCAGGAAAATTGTGTGTGTGTGTGTGTGTGTGTGTGTGTGTGCGTGCGTGCACGTGTGTGTGTGCATGCACATGCACACATGGATAAGACACAGAAAGAGTACAAGAAAGCTTAGGGCTGTGGCAAAGAAGGAGAGAGAGAAAAACATGGATTTTGAAATTGACCTGAAAAACGGAAGAGTACCTTAGTCTGTTTTCTATTATTATAACAAAATGCCTGAGACTGGGTATAACAAAATGCCCGAGACTGGGTAACTTATAAAGGAAAGAAGTTTCTTTTAGTTCATGTTTAGTACATGGCACCAGCAAGGACCTTGGGCTGCTTCAGGTAGTTTGTGGTGGACAGTGGAAGGGCAAGCAGGCACATACTGCAGAGATAAAACATTAGTGGTGGCCTCACATTGTAACCAACTCATTGTGGAAATCATCAATTCCATGAGGAAAGTATAAGTCCATTCAGGAGGGCTCCTCCTCTACAACCCAAACTCCTGTCCCTAGGTGCTGCCTCCCTCCACTGCCACACTAGAAATTGAGATTCCAACAATGAACTTTTTGAAGACACACTCAATCCATAGCAAAGAGAAAGAGGATGTGAATCAGACCCTCTAAACCCCATTCCTCTGATTGACTGTGTCCCTTTTGTACCTTTTTGTCCAGCCCTATTTCTCTGAAGCCAGTAGCCTCTATCAGTCTATATTTCACATCAAAGAACTGCACTCTTTCTCTCATCAGGATTTCTTGCCTGTGGATGGCAGACAGAAAATGCAACAAATGAGGAGGTACAGATTGAAGAGCCCTTTGCTAGCAGTATCTGAGTGCTTTGCCTCACCTACCCTGGACTGATGGGAACAGGGACAGGGAATATGTCTTATCATACTCTGTTTATTAAGGACTCCTTTGGACTCAGCCCTATTTTGGTAGCAATTTGAAGGCTATGTTTTACAGGAAGATTATTTTAAAACAGATTTCATGTGACATGTGTAGAAATGTCTTCTGATTGAAAAGTTACGAGGAGCTCTGGAGAGCAAGCCCAGAGTGACCAAGTGAAAGAGCCATGCTGGACTGGCCATGTGGGGTCAGCAGGATTGCCACAGTCCTCGTCATCAGCTGAGGAAGTGAGACCCGTGATACGAAGTATGCCACAAAAATGCAGTGGCAGCAGTGAAACAGCTGAGCTTCTGAGCGAGGCACCAGCCAGCGGCACACTGGATGTAGCTTTTCCTATACACGTGAAAAGGACCTCTCATAGTAGGTGTTGTCTTGGAGTGAGTTCTGTCTGGCTTTTGCAGTGGCTCAGCTGAGTGTTACCTTGTCATAGGAGCTCTGATAAATTGCAAGAATCAGAGGATTTGGACCCTAGTCCAAAGCCTAAACTGTGCTGCTTATGAGTCAGCTGTGCAACATTTTTAAGGCACAAAATTTCAGAATTTATGGAAGTGAGAAGTCTAGTTACTATCTCATAAGGCTGATGCAAAGAGAACTTTGTAGGCTAGAAAGCACTAACGAAATTACCTTTTGTCTCTGTCATCATCTAAGAAGGGTGTTCTCATGCTTCAACAGGACCCACTCAGAGAGGTCCTGTGGGGACAGAGTTGCTTTTGTCACCACTCATCAGGCTACTGCTGGTAACTGGGGCCTGAGTAATTCTTTGGCCTGTAGTGCCCAAATCTTAGCAAGAATCAGGATCACTTGGGGCCTAAGCATGCAGATTTTTGGCCTCACCCCTGTGAAACCCCCTTGCTTGATCTAGGACCCATGTATAATTTATTCCCCAACTATCCTGCCGTAGGCATCCCATAAGCTACACTTTCAGATTCTAGAGTGACTGAACATGGGTTCCATGAGGGAGAAAGAGAGTGTGAAGGGTAATGTCTGTGTGTGCCCCTAGGTGGGAGGTGGGAGTCCTGCATTCTGAATCTACCAAGAACTCTGTCTGGCTCTGCCACCGCGGCATCCCACTTGTTACCATCACTTCCTGTGTATATTCCTGTTTTGTTTTGTTTCATGGCTGCGATATTTGGTGTCTTGCAGTTATAACTAAGAAGCATCTCTAGGCTCCTGGATTTTAGTTGTCTGATTTTGGTTCTGTAACTAGATAGATGACTGCAGCATATTACAAACCAGAGCTTCAGCCCCTGACAAGTTGGGAGGGTTCTTAGCTCCATGCACAGTATTCCCTGTTTGTCTTGCGGGGAGACCTTGAAGTGCCATGGGAATTTTGTATATAAAGGCATCTTCTGTTTCTTGTGCCTAAAGAGCCCAATATTTCGTAGTTACCTGGCTTGCCCCTTAACCTTGTTTTCTTTGGAGCTTATACCTGAGACTTCAAATAGGAATCAAGACTGTTGTTTTGCTCTGGCTTTGTGGAACCTGTGGAGATACGTGAGCTTAGTTTACCATTTACTTACCTCTAGCACTAACAGTGGCAGGTTTCCTTGTGAGGAAAACGTCTTAGAGCCTTCAGAGAACAGTGTGTGATGGAACCCAGAGAATAAAGTCATTCCCAAGGAGCCAGACACTAAGGAAAACATATCTACTACAAATTCCAGACTTGCATTAGAGGAAGGTCCTTTGCTCATTGGAGCTCACAGCAAATTTGGCACAAGCTGTGTGACCTCAGACCCTTTCAAAAGAGCAGGCCCTCAGCAATGCTAGGGACACAGCACAGAAGACTAAAATGTCCTCTAAATAAAACCCTGCAACAGCACCAGCTCACAGGTCCCAAGAATGGGTGTGTGCAGTGCTAGGGTAAGACTTAGATGAGTCTGTATTGTTAAGCTAATTTTCTCTTTTTGCCCCCAATTAAATGTGAAGATCAAGAATGAAGGAATATGCTGTTAAAGTCTCTATCTGTCCTTACACTTGCTGCTGCCTCACATAGTTTTCCACCTGAATTTTGTAATATTTCTGTGAAGACGTTGGTTTGCACAATTAGCTGCAGCTGTAAACTGACATTATTAAATTATTTTCATTCAAAGCAGGAGTACCAAAAATGCAGAACTATATTTCCTCAGAACTATATTTCAAGCACATTTTATTCTATGGTCAGATGGTCCACCAATTTTGAATCGTGGTCCTTTTTGTAGCTTCCTACATATGAGGATAACTATTGGATCTTCAGTTTATTTTTCTGTTGTTTCTGATATAAAAGTTATGCTCTTTTATTTTTAAAAATATATATACCAAATAAGTGAAATAATTTCACAAATCATCTCATCACCTGAAAGCACCTACAGTGAATATTTCAGCTTATTTCATGCCAATGACTCATCTATGCACAGGTGAGAGTCCATGAATTAACCCAATGAAAGAGTAGTTTAGGTGCTTAATATTCTGATGCCATCTAAACTGGGAGTTTTGCCTTTCTCCTCTGTTAGTCCCAGTTCTGCCTGGCTTGCAGAGCCTTTCCCAGCTTCCCAGTCTTATCTGGAGGCTTTTGACTGAGTTTGTTGAAATCACAGGAAACTCTTTGACATGCAGGGCTGTTTCCCACCTAATCTTTAGCCTTGCTGTAAAGGTCAAGTAGATTAGTTAGACAGGGCTTGCTCTTCCAACTCCATGTTGCTTATCTCTTTTTAGATAATTATTATACATGCACTTCTCCTAAGTGGAGGCTCGCAAACAGCTTCCCTTCTTGCTGGGTTTGATTCTTGTATAGATACTGCCCTCATTCAAAGGGTTGACTCCATTCACTCTCATCTTGAGGCCAGCTGCCAGCACTTGGAATGAGGGAGGGAGGTTTGTCCCTGTGCTGTGTGTTGACCCTGGAAAATTTTATCTGAGGGGACGTTTTCAAATGAAAGAACCTGTACCCTTTCCATTCTTCTGCACCTTCCTCTCCCGCTTTACCCTAACTGCTTCTCCATTCCTTGCTCAAATGAAATCGTCTGCCTTGCCCATTAGGTTAGATTTACTCTCTGGCAGTAGTTTTCATTGCATCAGAGAACAAGAGAGGCTAACTATTGCACCCTGATAACTGATGAAGTGTGTCTCTCTCATCCTGCCCCTCTGGGCAAGTGCCCCTTGTCTGTTTCTACTGGTGAGTGAGTTTCTCATTCCTGCCAAATGACTGGAGATGTTCTGTTAGGTGACTGCAACATCTGGAGATGTTTTCACTTCCCTTTCAGGGTTAGATCGGCAGTGTTAGATGAGTAACTAAGGAGGAAACAGGACAGTGGTGGTCATCACAGCTCGTCACAAAGCACAGTGAAAATGTGTGTGTGCTTGTATTCACTTATTCTTTGTCCACTTACGCGAAGTTAAGGTGCTGGTGGCCGGGGGAAGAGACTCCAACCCTGAGCCACTCGTGGTGAGGAAGGCTGGCTTGCATAGTAGCACAGGCCCTGCAAGCACAGCCTGCCCTTGCAAAGTAGAGCAATGAACAGAATGAGAGACACTGTTCAAGCTCTCTAATCCTGACAGGACTTTCTGAGTGAGAAAAAGTCTACGAGCTACAGTGATGTGCTCATATGTGTGACTGACCCATGTGACCTGCTGCCGAATCCTGTCAATGGGCTGACGTAGGTCCTGGAGGTCAACCCAATCCCAAGCTGCTGAAAATAATTATCACCTGCTTCCACAGTGATATTCCACATCACTGTCAATGGAAAAATCCATGTGAAACAGCCCAAGCAAAGCAGCAGCCTTTTCTGAGCTAGTGGGATGTACCAGAAAGAACAGGGGCTCCAGAGTCAATGCAAACGCTTGTTCAAATTTAGATTCTTCTGTTTATCAGGCAGGGACTTAATCTCTCAGAATGTCAGTTTTCAACATTTATAAAATGAGGGTAGGGGCTGGGGATTTAGCTCAGCAGCAAAAGCGCCTGCCTGGCAAGTGCAAGGTCGTGAGTTCAGTTCCCGGTACCGGAGAAAAACCAAAAAAAAATAAATAAAAAAATAAAATGAGGGCAGTAACACTAGTCTTGCAGGACCCATCAGAAATATTAATGGAATAATATCCACGGGACACCTGTACAGCACATCAGCTAATTTTTAACATTCAAGAATCAGTGGTGATAAGTTGTTCACTTGTGGTTAGAGACATACTCACCCTTCACTGGCTTGTGTTTGAAAGAAAACTTTCTCCAAATATGAAGTTTGTCATGTGTCCAGCAGAGAGAGAAGTTGGAAATGGAACTGTGGTTGAGAGGGTAAAGTGACAGGAACAGCTGCATTTTTTATTACCTGCTCCTCAAAGTTCTGATCAGTTGTTTTTCTCCAAATTCTGAAAATCCTAATCCCCAGGCCTTTAAAGAAATATTGTTAAAAGTATAGTGTTAAGAAGCCTAGGACCTTCAGTATTTCAAATCTGTCTGGAAATGCAGATACTAAACGCATAACAGATATTTAATGGAATCTGTCTCTTTGATGATAATTACAGCATTCTGAAGTAGGCTTTAAACACATCTGTATACATGAACTGCTACTTCAAAATTACTTGCTTCGAGGGGCATTCAGTATCTTGCTAAACTTTCAAGTTAGATAACTACTGTTTAAATTGATGGCAGGTGTTTAATCTATAAATAAGAGTTGTACTTTGCACTTTAGCGCCGTTTACCTGCTGCACAATGTTCATTTGCATCACCCCAGGAAATTGCAAAGGCCATAGGAGTGTGCATCGTCGATATGCCAGGCTGCCACGGCTGAAATGCAGGCTTCACACTTGTCACTTCTGAGAGGTCTAGTTCCCCTTGCAGAGACAGGAGGCCCAGTTGAATTGGAAGGTGCATCAGTGAGCCTGAGGAGAGGTGAGAAAGTCATACTGGAAGAGTAACAAGCACTTGGGCTTTGGGCCAGAATAGCTGCTAACCTCAATAGCTACTTTAAACATCTTCCCTACTCACTTTTTTTTGCAGTTTCCCTTAATGTGGCAGCTGCATCTCTTCAGTCTCCAACACCAGCCTCATTCCTTTGCGGTATCATGCTATTATCTTATCCTAGTTTTCCACTGAGGAATGCTTTGGAAACTGATCCTTTCTCCATAGTTCCCAGTTCAGTTCTTTCACTCAAATTATAGCATTTTGATGCTAGTCCAGGACTTATACGGGCGGGGCAAGTAAATCATCGTGAACTGTTCCTTTTCCAAGCTCCTCTCACCCAAAACTGCCACTCAGGCCATCACTGTGCATGCTCTAAGTACTTCTGAAGACAGCAGGCTATTAGTTGCAGTGCAGAAGGTTGCTCAGTTCTTGAATCATCTGCTCCAGCCTGAGAAGAGAGGCTGCAGTGGAGACAGAAGTTTTTGGTGAAAAATGGGGTGCATGGTACTGCAGACTCGCTTCCTGAGTGCCCTACCTGTCCATAGCCCTTATGTTTCTAAAGGATTAGGGGGAGACAGAACAGATGTCCTACACTACAATTCCCCTGAGAAGAATACTCAAGAATACTCAGTACTCCATGCAACCAGCACACTCAAGCCCTAGAAGCCTGGAAAGGGTTGTAGCTCAGGTCTGGGTTCTGTGACAGTATCACAGAGGTGTTGTGTTAGAGGCCTCAGCTAGGTACCTAGCAGGAAGGGGGCATCTGCTTCCATGATCTTCTCTGACTTGGGGAACTGTATCATCCTGGGATAAACTCATAAGGCATTGTCCAAGGAGGCTGTTGAAAGACCTGGGAGAATTTGGCCACTAGTGGCAAGATGTGTGGCGCTCTAAAGGATTACTTACCTAGATTTGTTCCCCCTCACACTGCAGGCTTGGCTTCAGAGGTAAGACGGTGTGACTGCAAAACATGCCTTATCAACTTGACTGGATTAAAAAATGCCCAGGGGATTAGTAAAGCACACTGTAGGTATTTCTGGTTGGGTCATGGAATGTGACCTTGGGTACTATATATGATCTCCTGGTGTGGCTCCCTTCCTATACTTCCTGCTACCATGAACTAAGAAGCTTTGCCCTTCAACCATGGTGTGTCTGTCTTGGAGCCAGCTGACCAGGACTGAATACCCTGAAACCGAGAACCAGATAAGCCTCTCCTCCCTTAAATTGTGGCCATGGAGTATTGTGTCCTAGTGACAGGAAAGTGACTGATTAGATGAGTGCCCCCTCTCAGCTACCTAGAAGATCTCTTGATCTTGGGGCTGTGTGATGTAGAGAATGATGAAGACCCTACACAGTTGACTCCATGTGATTGCAAACCGAAGTTTTGAGGACAGAGAGGAGCTTCTGCTTCCAGTCTCCACTTCTCCTTGCTGTGGAGTCGTCACAGTAGGGGGTGGCTGTGGAGGCCGCCACTCTGGATGAACGAGGATCCTTTCTCCCACATGCCCTTCTTGTCCTGGTCAGGCAGATTTGTCCATGTGAGGTTGTCTTCTGTGTCTAGTGTCCTACTCATTATAAATTTGCAGTCTTTTCTTGGTAATGTGCAAGGTGACTTTCTGATGTTGCTTACCTCTTTCTCTCTGACTTGAGCATTTTGTGTCTGGGACCACCTGCCACCCACAAGAAGGAGCAGTCCTGAGCGTTGGTGCGTAAAGTTAACTCTGCTCCTTACTCTCTGGGAACCAGTAGGAAGGAAGGGCCTGTGTTACTTCCTCTATAGGTTGGGACCTCTTGACTAGTATAGAAGCAGTTGGTCCCTGATTGAGACACACACAAATCCCCTAAATCACTATGTATCAGTTGAGGTTGGATATTGAGGGTTGGAGAAAGGAAAGGGCTACACAGCTGGAGAAAAGAAAAGTGTCAGGTGGTCTGGCACATTTTTCTTTTCGTATCTACCTGGCGGGTGCAACTGTGATCCATTTACCAAATGATCACTAATAACATTGTGCACACTTAGGATATATTTGATTGTAGTGACCAGCGGGAGCCAGGGACAGAGTTCTGACGTGCTTGGAGACCTCATGAAAAGCCTTATTTTGACCCTGGCTTGACTTTTCAAAATAACAACCTATTTTCTTTGCATATAAAAAGTCCTGTACCCTCAAAAAGAGACTAGGCACACTGCAATCTCACCAGACACACACACCCCAAAGCACAAGGACCTCAGAAGTTTACAAGGCCAGAATGTCCTTGAGGAGAGAAGCGCTCAGCTGTGCCCCTCTGCACACCCTCTGCCTCTAGCTCCCCTGAAGCCTGCTCCCTCTGAGGCAGCTGGTTCTGTGCTACAGCGAAAGTATATAAAGACGACATTTGTCTCCTTTTCAGTTCTCACCAAGACCTGCTCATTTCTATTGTTGGAGACGCGTATGACTGTGGTACCTTTTTCCCTTTTTCCTTTGGGAATGATGTTTTGGAATATCATGGAAGCAGGTGGCGGGTGGGGGATGTTTGCCCATGCTGGTGTCTAGCTCTGAATACCAAAGGAAACAAGTATAGGGTATTTGGATCTGATTTAAAATTTTAAAAAATAACATTTTAAAAAAGAAAGAAAGATCCCAGCCAAGAGCTTTTATCTGTTTAATGTACCAGAACTCAACTGTTGGAAACCCATTTCTATATTAGCATATCATGAAAATGTGCAGTGCAGCTGCCTCAGAATGGCCACTTTATTATTACTGGGGGCCGTCCTGGGTTATGATCTGGAAGAATTTGAATCGCCCTTTACATTTTTTTTCTGCCCTCATTTTGATTTTGGCAGTGGCAGAAGAAGAGAATACTCCCAGGAGATTCAATTACTTCCCTTCAAAATTCTCTTGGAATCATAATGACTATTAAAAATTGAAGGCACCCATATCTCATGCTATTCAGTTTAACTGGTAATTAAAGTGCAATTAAATTTTTCACGGTGTAGTTTGTGTCTGTTTTTTTCAGGGAAATTACAAACTCTAGGCCCTTGAGAATTATGGGATTAATCTATAGACATTTAATAATTTAGCTTTGATCAGATGCAGTCGCTGATGGGCCTCTGAAAGGGAAGGAGGAGGATTGTAAAGTATTGTTTTCTTATTAATAGTGAATTTAAATTTTATTTGGTTTCTTAGAAACCAGAAAATAACTACCAGTCCATGAACGAAAGGCCATGTTTGAATGCAGTTCAGAGTTGGCTGTGATTGCTCTCTAATGTGTGCCTGTAATTATCTCTCTGCTGCCAGGCCTGCTTCCCTTAAGTAGCTTTGTACAATTTAGGGCACATTCCTGAGTTGTCACCAGTGAAGGAGGCAGCAGCATTTGGCCGGGAGTTGGAGGCTGAGTTGGTTAGAGCCTTTCTGGCCTTAGCCAAATGTTTTTTCTCTCTTCCCCTCTCTGCCTAACTCTACTACATTTCTTTTTCTTTGTTGGCAAAAATGAGTTTGCGTAGCAGGGCTTTGCTAATAAGTAATTTACTGACTTTTAAAAAAGTGTTTGTGGGTCTAAGGACAGTGGCCCTACAGAGTCCCTATCAGCTCCTGGGTATTGGGACTGAGAAGAGCAATTCTGGTGAGTTTGGTTGGAAATGGAAGCAAGGGTTGCCCACTGCAGTCCGCCTGGGGCAGAACTGGCTGCCTCCCAGCATTCCCACCATGAGGCACTCAAGGACTAGGGAGGAGGGGAGCGGTGTGGGTGGCAGCAGCTGGACCACACCCGACTCTTCAATGGCCTCTTCAGGCCCTGTCCTCAGCCCTGATTCATTTCTATCTCCTGGGAAGCTATCTGTTACTTTTACTTTAAAACCCAGTTTGATACTTCATCTTAAAAAATGTCTCATGTCTCAAATTGGCAAGGTGTAAGTTCAGTAAATTAGCGCAGTATAACATAGCAGTTAAGGATGTAGGCATTGAAGTCAGATAGTTCTGACTACAGCACCATTGCTTTCAGGGGTTTGTTTTGTTGTGGGATTGAACTTCCTTGAGCCTTAATTTTCCAATTTCTAAAGTGGGTTTGCTAACAGTACCAGCCTCATAGAGTTCTAGTAAGAATTAAGTGAGATAAATTGTAGCACAATGGATGGCACAAAGTAAGCTTTTCTTGTTTTTATTACTGATCCATAGTACAGAGCATCAGCATTTCCTTTCCCCCCACCCTGGCAGATTTTAATTCTGCATCTCTACTGTGGAGAAGTTTTAGAATACTTCTGGCATGTCTTCAGAATAGAATGCTTTCTCTTCTTTCCCTTCCTCTGATCTTTCCTATGAATACCAAAATTGAACCCTTTGAAAGACTGTCTTGTTCCCTTCAGTCTCCCACAGACCCAGAATGTCCCCTGGCCTGTAGTAGGTACTGTATAGAACAGAAAGCTATAGAGATAGAAAGGAAAGTCCAGAATTGTTCAGAGGAAGGGCAGAAAAGAAGAGAAACCTTCTAGTTTCTTTATCCTTGTTTCTTAAATCATGTGCTGCATACATTGTAGTGGTAGTAAGGGGCTTGGGAGTATAAATTATGTTAAAGCAGCAGATTCTTCAAGTAATGTGCCCAAGCCTGGATTCTGAAGGCATATTTGTCAGGTAAGGCAGCCAATACTGAATCTCATATTAGCTCACAGGATAATGGCACGATGCATCACTAGGCTGAATGGGAACAGTACACAATTTTCTTTTGTTGCCTGCAGCTGTGGATGAGGTGAACACTGAATATTGATTTTTCAAATGGTGACTCAGAGAGAGTAAAAAGCCAAATATCTTTTAGTTCTAACTTCTCTCTTGCCCACACCACATATTTTGGCAGTAAATTAAAGTCAAGCTTTAATTGCTTGAAACAGATAAATTGGAAGAGCAGGATTTATGCAAGGAAATGGACACAAATGAGCAGATGGCTATTGCTTTATGCATTGCATGTCAGCAAATGTTTATCCATTCAACTTGACAACATTCTAGTATTATTATTATTATTACTAGAAGAATACAAAAATACTCTAATAATTTTATAACTTGATCACTATGTATAATTTTGATTTTTGGCTTGTGCAGTTTTGCTTAGTGCACCTAATCCCCAGTTTCTTGCCTATAAGGAGGGAATAGTAAGCTTGTTTCTATCTTATACTCTTGGATTTGATTATAAAATAGCCTAACTCTCCCCTTTGCTGCATTGGACTGAAATACTGATTGCATCTACAGATGTGAGAAACTTTGTTTTTATTTTTCCTGTTTTGATAGAAACAGGTAGTTTTTTCTTTTACTTCAAATCTTTGATAAACAACTCATGTTCTCAGCTACATGGGCCTTGATCCCGTGGACTTTTAAATAAGACTAGAAGCCAAAACTGTTTTGAATTCTCAGTTTGAAATAGACTATTATGTCAGCTCAGCATTTTTAGACAGTTTGGCCCAGCACCATGAGTTTTTGTGTGGGTCATGGTTGTTGTCATATATGTGTTATCATATGTGTATGTGTAAGAATGTTTGTCAATAAGAAGAAATATGAGAGCTCATATAATGAAAGCCCAGGAATGTCTGCGTTCAGGAGTAGCTTGGTGCAGGGATCAAAAGATACAATAGGACATGCTTTTTCATGTCTTGGCTTCACAATCAAATACGAGATTTATAAATTTATTTAAGATAATGGCCTTGTGTGAGTTACTCATTTTCCTTCCAACCTTTATTGGTTCTAGAAATAATGGGTTTGTTCTTTTCTTCAAGAACCTTTACCCAATTCCAGAATTCCAGGAGGCATGTCCATAATTGTCTTTTTATATATAAAAAAACTCTTAGCCTTCATGCTTTATATTTACTTTGCCATCAGTCTTTTCTATTTCATGGCACTCACAGAAAGACCTGTGGGACACCACTTTCTCCGGCCACTAGGGGTCTTTGTGTAGGTTTTACAGTGAAACTGTTGATAGGCAACAAAATACCAAAAATGTGGTATTTGTTGTTGTTAATAGTTCCTTCCTGGTGTCTCTTCTGTACCTCAACACAATGTGTAACAGTTGGAGGAAAAAGACAGAGTGTGTGAGCGTCTGGCAAGCCATTCATAACTGTGCCTGAGATGACCATCCTTCATGTTGCTGTCAGAGGTTCTGGCATGCCGTTCTGGAATAACACACTAAATCAGGTCCTGTGACTCAGATAATGAGGAAAGATAGGAGATATTCATTCACAGGCACTGTAGAGTCTTGAACATTTGTCCTTTTCCACTCATTTTTGGCAATTTTCAGAGTCAGGACATGTCCACAAATTCTCAAAAGTTTACCTGTGTACCAAAGCAGTTAGTAGATTACAGAGTTTCAGAGCTAGAGAAGTCTTTAAGGAAGCTCTAGCTGCAACCCATTGCTTTTCAGATGAGAATGTCAAGTTTCAATAAATAAAAAATTTGTCCAAAGTCAGAACTGGAAGGAGACTTATGACTTCAGATTCTTGGTGCTATCTTCTTCCTCTCATTCCATTATCTCAGTGAGCACTTCTGGCCAGGAGGGGTGGGGCACTCAGGTGCATTCTCCACCCTCGTCACACCTTCCTTTCTGTTGCTTGAAAGAAATCACAAAATATTAGGTCATGGATACATCCATGAAGGAACACAGGGAATTATGAGCCCAGTATTTTCAGAACCCAGAGCGAAGTTAGGCTGCAGCCTCAAGTCACCAGTCTGGAGCATCAGAAGCATGATTCATTCCTTGCCTGGTGGAGCAACACTTCTGTTTTGGAGAGATGTACAACATAAAGTAACCGTCTTTTTAAAGAGCACTTTTCTTAGTTGCATTCTTTGTCTCTTAGCTGCAATACCCAGCAGCTACAAACTGAAGAAGGAGAGATGTATTATGGTT
Organism: Chinchilla lanigera; assembly: GCF_000276665.1. Classification (NCBI taxonomy): domain Eukaryota; kingdom Metazoa; phylum Chordata; class Mammalia; order Rodentia; family Chinchillidae; genus Chinchilla; species Chinchilla lanigera. Next base: position 8,827,689 of record NW_004955406.1, on the reverse strand, counting down.
CACAGTTTGTAGAAGTTTTAGTCCAGCTGGCTCCAAGGCAAGGGCAGCATGGCAGGGGAAAAAGAGCTCAGGCATGGTGGTGGGAAGCAGAAAAAGATCAAGGGAGAAGGGAGGGAGATAGACTCTTCCAGCCTGTGCCCCAGTGACCCATCTCCTCCAACCAGGCTTCACCTCCCAAATTATGTTTTTCTCTGAACTCATCAGTGAACTAATCTACTGATGAGCATCACTCTTCGCTGATCCAGGCACTCTCCAAATCCCCACCTATGAGCACATGAAGCTTTGGGGGCACATCTAGATTTTTTCAAGAGACTATGTGAATAAAATCAAATAGCTATTATTTTCATAATTTGTAATAAATAAGAGTCACATTGCAATTTAGGGAGAAGAAGAGGTCACTGTTTGGCTCTCTAACTTCAGAAATGGTGCTAGCCAAGGACCTTAAGGGCCTTAGATGAGTTGGCTCTTGTGGAGCTTGTGACCATTAAATATTTCTAGAAATCCATCTCAGAATCACTACTAAGTCATATTTCCTCATTCAGTAACTTGCTTTGTTTTTATGTGTGTTTTTCTGAAAGTAATGTAAATAATTATAAAACAGAACACAATGGAATACACTGTCAGCCGTCTTCACACATTCCTGAGCAACCCGCAGAAATCATTATACTGAAGCTGTGAAACATGCAGCTTTCCTGACCATGTGGGTTGATTGACTGATAGAGGAAAACCTTAGTCAAGGTTCTGCCCATGACACTGATAGTTTGGAAGACACAATTTGGTGACATTATTAAGTTTGCTTTTGGTTTGAGCATTTTGTTTGATTTTAGTTTTTGTTACTCATTTATTTCCTTCGTGTGACATTGTTTTTTTTTGTGGATCCTTATCTAGAGTATTTTCTTGAAGCTAAATGCAGGATTCTCTTTTAACTTGGTATAATCATTAAGAGTTTTAGCCCTGTTGTACAATTTGAAACTTTAAAAAATCCTGATTCTGTTACTCTCTGTATACAAAAAGATAGCTAACTTTACTGGTTTATTTTGTATGCATTTGGTTCATTATTTTTTTCATAGTCAACTCTGAGATAGGAATCATTGTCCCCATTTTATAGTTGAGGAAGTGGAATGTGCCGTGAATTAAGTAACAAAGCCATCATTATAGAGGTACTATTCCTTCTTGTGAGCCTCATAACAGCTACATGTTTGATAAACATGTCCTAAATATCTTTTTCCAAATCAGGGCTAAAAGTGCTACATAAATCCAGGCCAAGGCTGGCCTCCTTCCAGTCCTCTTGAAATGTTAATCACCATCTTCTGGGAACAGTTTTCAACCACTCAGTAATCAGCCTTGTCAAATCTGATACTCCGTTTATTGACATTATTATTGTTTTTGAAATTTCTTTTACATATAAAAGCATCAAACACATTTTTAAGAGTTTAGCTATTTTAAACATTTGTAATTGGTTCTGGTATAATACGTAGAATACTCAAGCAAAAATAAACTTCTCTAAGATCATATTCTATCTAAGTGGGGCTGTTTATTAGGTTTGTCCACCAGAAAATTGACTTTAAAAGTCAAATAAGACCCACTCAGTTCTGGCACCCCTACCTCATAATGCCTAGAGGGCTTCTTCGACTCAAGATCGAATGTAATGAACAAAGAACCACCACACCCCACACATGAAATTCGTTCTGTATCTAGCCATGTGGATGACCACTTACATTCTTCTTCCTCCTCCCCTTTGGGAAGGAAATGTTCTTGGCCACAGTGACCAAGAGTGCCTCTGTCTTCAGGAGCCCGAATTTTCCCAGCTCCTGGGCGCCTGCCTCTATACCTCTCATTCTTCATGTTGTGCAAGGGTATCCACCCACTGCTTGCTTTGGGGCTATTATAACCAATAGGGAAAAAGCCAAGTCCTTTCTTCTGTACTTGTACAGACTACTTTTGAAGAATGAGGTTTCCATCATTTGTACTCCAGATGTCATCATTCTCAACTAGTTTTATCTGTAGCAGTCAATTGCTTGTTTATCAAGGCACATGTGCATGATGGGCCCACACTCCGTCTCTGGGTCTGCCTTCTTACTACCATCTACTTACTCATTTAACAAGTGTCTAAATACTTTCTGAGTCCCTTCCATGTGCCAGCACTGTTAGTCATCGTGTTGTTTGGGGTTTTTTTTTGAAGGCGTATATGAACCTTGTTAATGGACAGCATATATCCTAGAGTGAACAACAGACATTAGTGCCATGTTCCCAAAACACTGTGTGTAGTTGTGAACTGCAATAAGAGCTAGGAAGGAAAGATGTCCTGTTATGGGTACTTCAGTTGGAAGGACTGTCGGAACCACTGCTGTGGCCATGACCTGTGGTAACCGGCACCGCTGGAAGAATAGGAAAAAACAAGATGATTCAATAAGGAAAAGCATCAGGCTGACAGGCTTTCCCTTGCCACTGTAAGCAGAGGAACCGAGAAGAGATCATGGAGCAGAAGCAGCAAGAGGCAAACAACAAGGAGGAAAAGCTCAAGCAGCTTTGTAGCTTTGTGTCCCACCCTCTAGCCAGCCTCACTATGCTCCAGGCCTCCTGTAGGCTCAGGTCCCAGCATTCATGACATGCCCTTGACCTGGAGTCTGCAGTGTATCCCTCTTGAGCTTCCCTTCTCTCCAGAAGCCTCTCCCTACCCTGGGCCACTCCTGGGGATGGAGGCTTAGCAGTGTTTGGTATTCCTGTAAGCACAGTCCAAACTCTTAGCTTCGTAGGGAGCACTATTCTGAGAGTGAGTGCACTGGCCAAGGGGCTGGTCAGCTGCGAGCAGAGCCAGACCAAGCCTTGAGGTAGGAGCAAGAATTCCACACTCAGGAACCTGCACAGGGGTGAGTGCAATGTGGGCTGGGGGAGATGAAGGAAGGGGCAGGATGCGTTGCCCCAAATGAGGCTGGTAAAGAGGGCACATGCGTCAGGCCAGCTGATGCATGGCAGTCTTTCCAGGGTTTGGGGAACTAAGCACAGATGCCTCCTGGGGTGACTGGGAGGCAGTGCCAGCTGCCTGCACAGTTGGTGTGAATTCCACTGCTGCAGCATGAGGTAGACAGGTGGATACCTGCAGCCTGGCCTGGAGATGCCACAGGAAACTTTCTCTAATTCACCGGTTCATTAGCAAACATCACAGAGAAATTAATCCAGGGCAGGACAGACGCCATCTCGGTCCACATCAGCAGCCAAAATATAAGAACAACGTGCTGTGCCCAGTTTGTTCATATGATTAACATTATTTATGCTTTACAACAAAGCACTGAAATGTTGGTTTGCATAAACTCACTCGTCATTTAGTCTACTTCAGAGTAACTAAATCTCCTTGTTGTCATAAACATTCCAGATTCCCTGCATTGAAACCTACGGCCTTTCTGTTTCATTGGAAAAGAGAGGAAAGGGATTTTTAGAGTAGAAAAGAGTCCCTCCTCCCTGTAATGACCCTTGCTGGTGATTCTGTGGATGACCTGTTTCCAGGCCTTTCAGAGAACCCAGATTTGGGGGTCCTAAACAGTAGATGGTGAATCTGAGGGTAGAAATTTGAATTCACAGAATTGAGTTCTTGAGACATGGTAGGAAAAGGCAGGCCTCCTGCTCAAGCACTGCATCTCTGCCCACTGCTGCCCTCTGTGCTGGTGACTTCCTCATGGGTGTCCTTCTTGCATACCTGCATGCGAGGAGCAGAGACAGTGAGATGCTTGGCCCCCTGCAGAGTTCTGTGCACTCAGTCTGCACAGTGAATGTCCAGGGTACACCCATCCCCTGGGAATGAGTGTTGTTTCTTGGAGGTGTAGGCAGCTTCTGGGAGTGTGGAAAGGACTGAGATGAGGGGTTCTGTGAAGAATGTAGAAGGATAGAGAGGAGTGAAAAGGGAAGAGTCTGTGTCAGATGGATGAGTAGTTAAATTTTAGAAGAGTGACAAACACAGTGTCAGGCTGAAGTTAGTGAAATGAGAGACAGACAGAGCTAGGCATGGTGGGAAATTAGAGCATGGTCCCACAGGAATGAGCTGAACAGTACTGGGGACTCACAGTATAATGGGGGAAACAAATGAAAGAAAGAAAACAGGGAATGAAGGCAGAATGGTGACCTGAAGAGATTCAAACAGTGTGACAAGGAGTGGAGCTTTGAGTAGTAATCTAGTGAGCAAGAAACACAAGCTGTGGCAATGGCAGAGTTGGGGAAGCTGCTCTATTATTGTTCAGTCTTGTCCAGGACAAGCCCAGCTTGGACAAAACATATCTGGCATCAAGAAAAACAAAACCCAAGAACCCTGAGACCTCTCTCTCTTTCTCGCTGTGGAGTGGGCCAATGGAGAAGCTGGGTGGCTGTCAAGCATGAACAAGGCTCAAGGTTGTGTGTGTGTGTGTGTTCTGGTACGTGTATTGAAAGTTCAGAGCTCCTCAATCATAAGGCTTCTCAAACTAAACTTCTGTCTACGGTCATACCACCTTGAATGCACCTGATCTCATCAAACTGAACTTCCCCATGGGCTGAGAGCCTTCTGACTTTCCCTGGAAACCTCCTGCTCCGTAAATAGTACTAGCCACTGCTCAGTGATGTAGAGATGGAGTGGTGGGTTAAGGTGAGGGGACTACAAGCTGCCATATTTGCCTGCAACATCCTGATATAAAAATCTTCTGTGGTTTCCTGGAATGTGAAATAGCTAGTAATAGCCTAGAGTTGTATATCTTTTTAAAGTTGCAATGTTTCTACTTTCTAGACTGTGATTCACTTATGTTGGGAAGCACTGGGTAGTTATACCTAATGACTAAGACTTTAGCTAGTTCTGTGCCCCAAGCTACAAATCTCAGATGTTTAGCTTCCTTGAACCTGTAGCAGGAAAAGCCTTATAGATTTTGCAAATGGAATTCCTGAGAACTCGCAGGAAACAGACCACAAGAAATGAGCCTTGACAATCTCTTGATCCAGCTCTTTTTTGGATCCCTGAAACAATTGAGAGGACATGTCTTGGTACAGTTTTGAAAACCTGCCAGTAGGGGGCATTTGCAGTGGACCAGAAATCTCTTTGGAGTTGGCTATTTTCTCTACTGACATAAAGTAAGGCCTTGATCAAAAGAATATGTACACCAAATCCCCTCTTGTTCTGTATCCTGCAATTTGGTATTTGAGTAGAAAATTATAGCAGTAACTTTTTTGAAAATCTTTCATGCATGCTAACAAAGAAGCAATTTCCTCCATTGGCTGATCCTTGAGTACATGATCTGGTACAGATATACCTCCTCCTCTCCTTCCAAATTCATTATTACTAGCTCTTCATCTTAAATCATGACCTTTACCTTTCATTTCTGACTAATTGAAATAGTGCTATCTCTGCAAAGACAATGAGAAAGAGAAAGAAATACGGAGGAGACTGCATTTGATGTATGCTTAAAAATAATGGAAGGGGAAATGACCTAATTGTAGTGAAAGAGCTGAGGCTGTGAGGTGGAGTGTGACTGCCCTATTCTGTCTTCCAGATTCCTATCAGAATATGCATAAGTTTGTGCATATCAAATTTCACTGATCTGCCTTCATTGATTTTGAGTTTATGGTAATTTAGAAACAGCTTGGGCTGATGTTCACATTCCCAGTGTCTATAGAAGGAAAAAAATGTTTCCTAAGGAAATGATGAATACATAGGAAATTATAGAGGAAATGCCAGCCCATTCATGCTGCTTTTACAGCATGATACCCCAAATAAACATAGTTAATCATAGACAATTCCTTACTGTTCATTAAAGCAGGTCCCACAGAGCCACTATTTGGCAGTGTTCTGTAAGCCATTACTCTGTGTTATTGTACAGGTTTACAAGAAATCAATCTCCATTTTACTGAAAGAATCCAAAATTTCAGATTTCCATTCATTTTAATATTTCACCATACCAATTAGTCCTAACTACTGGTTAGTATTTTCTTTTTGATAAAGTATCAAAAACACAATATATGATTATTTCATCATCTAAGGTTTAAAAAGAAAAGCAGGTATACCAACCCAAGAAGTGTACTTCCTTTTTCATTGAGGCATGCCTGTGTGTGTTCTTGACCTTTATACTTACAGATACTTCCAGCATTAGCTGAATAGGTAGGTATCTTGGTTACTTTTCTCTTGTTGCTGGGACAAAACACCTGATGCCCAAAATTAAGGAAGAAAAGGTTTATTTAGCTCACAGTTTGTGGAGGGTTCAGTCCATACGCTGGCTCCAAGACACAGTGGCACATGGCAGAGGAACAACAGTTCATGGCAACAGAAAACAGCAAAAGCAAAAAGGGAGGAGAGGTGGGGAGCAGGATCTTACCCTCCCTTATACACTATGCAAACTATCCACCCCAGGCCGGGTGTAACACTCACACCCATAATCCCAGCATTGTACCATGGATCAATGAAAAACTCCAGAAGCCGGCCCCATGACTGCACGAGGCTTTAGGGGGATATCCAGACACAAACCATAGCAACAGGTTTTGCCAAAAAGGTAGAAGTATGCCCTATAACTGCTGTTTTAAGTTATTATGACTGCAACTTCGTTCTGAAGAAAAGTGGCTACAATAATAAACACTTGGGAGGTGGAACTGCTAAGAAAAAGTAGTCCAGAAAGGACTGTTGTGGATGAGATCTAAAACGTTCCCCAAAAGTCTCTTGTATTCAGAGGTGGGGCTTTGGGAAGGTGATTGGATCATGGGGGCAGTATACTCAGCAGTGGCATAAGCATTGATGAGTTCACAGCTGATTGCTGTTTGCAGGTGGGGTCTAGCCAGAGGAGGTAGGTCACTGGGTTGTAACCTGGAAGGGTGTGTTTCATCCCTGGCTCCTTCCCTTTCATTCTCTGCTTCCTGGATGCCATCATGCAAGCATATTTTCCCTGCCAGGCCATCTCACTGTGCTCTTTCTGCCTTGGAGCTGGCTTACCATGGACTGAAACTACTGAAACTGTGAGCCGAATTAAACCTCTCCTTTAACTTATGGATTTGAGGTATTTTGTCCTAACAGTTGGACAGTGACTAAAACAAGAACATTCTGAGAAAATTATATTCAAGTTGAAAAGTAACAGCCAAGAAGAGAATTGAGAGAGAAGAAGAAACCCAGCGAATTCTTCCCTGGGTGTGCATCTATTTCTGAGGTGGGAGAAACCTAGGTTGACCACAGATTAGAAGAAATGCCTAAAGGATTGATGGGAGCATGTGTGCCAGTGGATGAGGTGAGTTTATGAAGGTGGACAGGAGGCTTCTCAAGGAGATGGTAGACACAAAGTATTGAAATATAAATAGTAGAGAAATAATTTAATTTTTTAAATTAAAAAAACATAGCCATGTCCAAAGCAAGATGAACATCTCTGTGACTCAGAAAAAGAGAAATGCAAAGCAAAGATGGAGCTCAAGCCCCTGGCTGTCTGGCTGTAGGATAAAGCAGGCAAAATGTCTGCTTTCAGCAGTATAACAAGGAAGAGATATGTACTCTGTGAACTGCAAAGCAGCAACTGCTGACCTGTGCCTGGCATGATGGATTAGGTGAAGCTTGTGTGTCTGTTGAGGTACAGGTACCTGTATGAGGTACCACAAACAAGACCCTGACCAAGACCAGGGCCAAGTTACCTGTTGGCTTAGTACCTGGATTTGCAATATCCTTGTGTTTGAGGATAGGACCTCTGAACCACCACTTAAGATTCTGTTCAAGAGGAAGAAATGGAGCATTAAGAAAGAGAAAAATTGAAATCTATAAAAAGATAATAAATTCACTTCATGAAATTATAGAATTAAAATTTTAAATGTATTTCATACCATAAAAGAGCTAAAAGGAAAAGCAGAATCCCTTGAAATTCAGGGGCAGAGGGTCAGACATAAATGAAACAGAAACACAGTAGGAATAAAACCAATTAGAAATGAAAACTATATTCACTGCTAAAAAAACAATAAAAAGGTACTGAATTAAAATGACACTAAAGAATTTACTCAGAATGCAGCTCAGACAGAATAAAAAGTATTTTTAAAATTATGAAAAAACAGCTAAGAGGCATGAAGGATATTTTGAGACTTACCAATAATCTTCTATTAAGAGACTCTAAACAAGAGAACAAATGACCAGAACATTTTTAATTTTACAGAGTTTAGAAAAGACACGAGCCCTCAAATTCAAAGCATATTGCTGAATAATGAGTAGGGTCAATAAAAAGAAATGTAAGCATGCATGTCCTGTAGTGAAACTTCAGAAAACCAAGGACAAAGAATCGCCTAGCTTCAGTCCAGCTGGCACATCTCTCCTCAGTGTCCAGCCATTGGTGCCAGGATTTGGAGAAAAATGTGTTCAGTGTGCTGAAGAAAGCAAGTACCAATCAAGAATTCTGTCTATAGTTAAACTGTAGAGTTTAAGAGAAAGAGAATGAAATAAAGATATTTTTAAGAAGTACAAAGAGTCTTACTTTTTGAGTCATTTTTCCAGTGCTGCGACAAAATACATAATACCTGCAGTTTAAAGGAGAAGAAGTTTATTAAGCTCATAATGTTTCAACCCAAGGCAGAAATACTTGGTGGAAAGATATAGCAGAGGAAAGCTGCTCACCTATGGCAGCCTGGAAGCAAAGAGAGAAAGGAGCAAGGTACAAGAATATACTCTTCCAAGTCACATCCCTACTGAGACTTTTGGGGCTCATTTTAGTTCCAAATCGTAACATTCTACTTGTGATCCCCAAAAGGCTTATGTCCATCTCATGCAAAATGCAGTTAAGCAATCTTTAAGAATCATCACCGTCTTAACAATGCAAACATTGCTGAAAAGTCCAAGTCCAAAAGTCTCCTCTGAGACTCAAGGCAAGCTCTTAGCTATTAGCCCCCAAAAGAAAGATAAACACTTCCAATGTACAGTGGTACAGGGAAACATTCCCATGCCATTCCAAATGTAGGAAGGAGGAAACAGACAGAAATTGGATCAAAACAAGATCAGAAGCTAGAAGGACAATATAGCTCTGTCTAGCACATAGGACAGGTTGTGATGAGGAGTACCAAAGGACTATGGCATCCCTCTGGCCTTGCTAGTTTACAGCCCACATTGCCACTTTCATAGACTTGCTGTGCTCACTACCTGAAGCTTTCCTTAGTAGATGTACTATATTCTTGGCATCTCCAGATGTTTCCAAAATTCTCCTACAAACGAGTTGAAAAGGCTTCTGAACCACATAGTCAGCTGTAGTCATAGCACTGACCCCACTTCTCTGGTACTATTGTCTGTTTTACTCGTTTTTTCTATCACTGGGACAAAATACCAAACACTCACAACTTAAAGAAGACAGATTTATTTGGATCACAGTTTCCAATGGGTTTGTCCAGAACCAGATTTCTCCAGCACAGAAACACATGGTAGAAGGCCTAGCAGAGGATAATTACTCATCCCATGGCAACTAGAAAGCAGAGGAAGAAAAGAGTCAGGGTAGAGAATATGCCCTTCCAAGTCATATCCCTAATGACCTGCCCCTTCTGACCAGGTTCTACCTGCCAATGTGAGACCTTTGGGGAGCATTTTGGATTTGAACCATAATACTTGCCTAAAGGTTTGTTAAGGAGCCGGGCATGGTGGTGCATACCTGTCGTCTCAGCACTTGGAAGGCTGAGGCAGGAGGAGCATCATGAGTTCAAGGCCAGCTTGGGCTACATAGTGAGTTCAAGCCCATCCTGAACTACAGAGCAAGACCTTGTCTCAAAAAGAAATTATTAAAGAATGTGTACTGCAAGAAGAAAATTACACACAGAGGAAAGTTGTAGGGAGCATGGAAGGATGATGAGTATAGAAATTATTGAAATGTAAGGAAGTATAATTCACTGTTGGCTGAAAAAATACTTTTCCCATGGTTAGACCAAAAGATAAAACTAAAATTCCAGTAAAGATGATAAGGAGGCTGGATGAGGAAATTTCAAGGCAACCCAGCATTCAGGCTGTGGCATAGGAACTGCTGAATTCTTATAGCCAGCTTTATAGTGAGAATTTGTTCTAACAAAGAAACATCAGAAATATTTGGAAAACCTAAATTTTTTGCTAAAAAATATGACATGTAAAGTTGGGACCAAAGGAAGTATAGTTGCTGAGGAAAATAGCACCATTAAAAAGAAATGAAAGAGTTTGTACAGGGGCAAGAAGAATTCCTTGAAGGCATCTCAGAAATCAGCAAGACTCCACCAACTGAAGGTTCAAGGGTACAAAAACGTCAGACTTTCATTTGAGAAGAGAGCCCCTGAGCTCCTTGCCCCAGAAAAGCTACTTAGAGAATTGGTTCCCATGGTTCATTTCACCATGCTAAGCCATTCAGCCACTTAGCACCCCTTAGAGGCTCCTCAGTTCATGACTGAAGTGGCCCAGCTACTGCTCAAGCTGATGGGCAACCTTGGTGTCATCTTTATGGTGCTCATTTTACCAGCATGCAGAATGCAAGATTTGTGGGATCATAAAGATTCCACACAGATTTCAAAGGAAGGCCCAGGAGGTCAGGCAAAAAGCCACTGAGAGGGCAGTGTTTAAACCTGTGGGAATGAAGCCAAAGGTGTGGTGGAGACCTCAGAAAGTTAGACATGCCAGGAATATGAGACATCTCCTGAGGAAAGTTATAGGCCATGAGCAGAGCCAATCTAAGGGAAAGGTTGTGTGGGTACAACAAGCGGTCCCTAGGGGTTGGGCCTCCCACGATATGCTCTGATGCTGGATGTGGAGCTACAGTGTTTAATGTTTGCCATGCTCAGTTTCAGTCCTTCTTTGATCTAATTCCTTTCTATCCTTCACTCTTCCTTTTAGAATGGGAATGTTTACCCTGTACCATTATATCTTGTGATAATGTAACTGGCTGTTCAATTGTTATAGGGGTTCCCAGCTAAGAGTTTGCCTTGAGTCCTAAAGGAAACTTTGGATTTGGACTTTTAAGCAGTGCTGGAACTGTTGATACTTTGGAGAAGGGATTATTTTGTTTTCACTTTTACACAAGATAATTGTATTATGTTAGGCAGAATTAACCTGTTCTTGTGTTCATTTGGAGACTGAGTATGGTTGAAGAAGATGCATTTCTGTGCCAGGTTGGCAAGCATATGATGTGATAGTTAAGCTTAACTGTCAATTTGATTAGCTTGAGAGCTGCTTATAAATTTAGTAAAGCACACTTCTAGGTGTATCTGGGTGGGACATGGAGGCATGACTTTGGGGTATGTATTATGTCTCTGACTCCTTCCTCTCTCACTGTTCTCCTGGCTGCCATGAGTTGAGCAGCTTTCCTCTGCCATGCCCTTCTATCATATTTCTGCTCTGAAGCCATGGACTGAATCCTCTGAAACTATGAGCCAAAATAAACCTCCCTTCCTTTAAGTTGCCCGTTGTCCCAGGGATGGGAAAGTGGGAAACTAAGACAGAAGGACAGAGAAAGTGTGGAGAGCACTGAGTGGGGCAAAGGGAGGGATGTGAAGGGTCCTCGACAGGGCAAGGAGAAGCACTGAAGGGCACTTGGCAGGGCAGGGCAGGGCAGGGCAGGGACTGAAAGATGCATCATTGATACCAGGACAGGCTTGCTTGGAGGAAAGAGTGATGGCAAGCTGCAGTGTGTTCTGCTGAGGAGTGAAACAAGATGTGGACCTCTGAGTGGCATTCATTATAGAATGACAGTGTGAGATTTGAGAGAGCCAGAAAGCAAGCTGTGAAGGCATGTCAGTAGGGATAAAGTTGCTACAATCATTTTCTTTTCCGGCCTGAGTCTGGTCTGGAAAGCCTAGTCCTATTAGTGGCTCGTGGTGTCTGCCCCTCGCACCCCCCACCCTACCCCGGCCAAAAGCATGCAAGTGTGACTTCAGATGGAAAGCATCTTCTGACTAAAAAGGTAGCCTGGAGCGTTAGGTTGCACTTCTGAAACTCAAGCCTTTGTCAGGGAATATGACTTTTAACACAGTGTTTTACAACTCCTGGGAGCATATTTTATCATCATTATGATCCAGGGTGGTAACAGCCACTGAAATGAATAGGTGAAGCCGATGTGAAATCCTGAGAGGACTTCACTGCCTTACAGTTAAGTCTTAATCTTTTTTAGGACTTAGACACAGACCAGTTTTGCAGTGCACTATTATGTGACGTAAGCCAATTGTTTAACTGTCATGAGTTGCAGTTTTTTCATGTAATATGCATTGTAATGTTTTCCTATAAGAATTAATTAAGGAGTACCCAGTTTCTTGGCTAATTGTGGGCACTGAATAAATATTCCACAAGAAGTGAATGGCTATATAAACCCTCATGGAGCTCGTCCAATGTAGTCTTAACTGTATTTGAGAACAAGCTGGAAAGATGACATAGATACAATTCCATAGTACAGCCTTTGGTGTTGGAATTTACATGTGCCACTGATACACACACACACACACACACACACACACACACACACACGTTTCAAACCAGAATGTTTTAAAAACAGTTCAATAGGTCAACAGTGAAAACTAACCAGAAAGAGAGGAGTGCTGATGATGGGGGAAGGAATAAGCTCAGAGAAAAGGCGGTGGGCAGGGATTTGGGAGAGAAATAGGGGAAGACAGCTACAGAGTGGCAGGGAGGAGACTGACTGTCTTAAGAAGCTGTTCCTCTGGAGCTTCTTCAGTGGCTTCCAACACATGTGACCTCTGAGTACCAGAAACAGTCTGGAGGCTAAATAGGGTCAGAGTTTCTGTAAGGAATTGAGCTTCCACAGAGCAAGTACCCACTGATGCTCATGTGAGTGTGCACGGGTCCCCCATCCCTCCTCCTTCCTTTTGTTCCTCTCTCCCTCTCCATTTCATCCCTAACAGGTAGATAAGTTCGTTACCTACAGAAAACGATTATCTGTCTGGCAGAGCCCTGCTCCGCATCCCTACTTGAGAAAAACACAGACAGTAAGTGCATAAACCTTGGCTACCAACAGAGACACAGTGTCACCATGCCCTGAGTTTGGGACTCCTGCCGCTTCCATATGCTACTTGCAGTGTCATGGAGTTAGCACGATAAACCAATCCATGGCATTAATAAGCGTTGCAAGTAGTACTTCGGTGCCGAGGAGGGTTTTGGAAAGACTCTTGCTGTGCTTGCCAGACCTCTTTCCTAGGTGAAATAACAGGCTCTCTTTCTCCTGACTGCTTTCATTCTCTATAAAATGCCCAGAGCAGTTCAGTGAAGGCATCCCTCATGGATGAGGAAGAAAGTGGCCAATCAACAATTGAGAAAATGACTGACTTCTTAGATACTGGGGGGAATTGGCGCCTGATAGGGGTGCAGATTCCTCATGGCACAGCTTATGGAGGACATACAGCCTGGGAGATGAGCTCCACTGCAGTTTCCTCCTTTTTCCCAGCTCCCTTGTTCCATCTCTTAGGACAAAGACCAAATCCACATCTATAATTTCAGAAAGAAATCTGTATCTTCCTGCTTTTATTTATTTGTTTGTTTGTTTATTAAATAACCTGCTTTCATTTCACTGAGTTTTGAGGCAGGTACAATACTCTTTAACTGAAAAATACAGTTTGCTAAGGAGCATAGTGTGAATTAGGCAGAAAATCCGTTCATCCCATGTTGGTGATGAGATAAAACAGAGTGCCATCCAGCATCACATTTGGTCCTGCAGTAAGTCTCAACTTTTGTCTGATCCATAAAGGTATTTGTGCTCGCTTCGGCAGCACATATACATAAAGGTATTCAACCATCTTTCTCAAAATGAGCAGTGTCCATGCAAATGATTCACGTGGTTCAAATGACTCAGATGACTCAAGTGAAGCAAAGAATCACAGAGTCACTCATCTCTCATTGTGGCTTCTTAGTGACAATTCCTGCTTCAAAAGTTAGGCAAGCCTTCTGCCAGAAAGGGGCATGTGGCTTTCTCTGCCTTTTCTGAAAGCATTCACATTTATTGGGTGCTGGCTGCTTACCCAGTTTGGAGCAAGGTGTAGAAAATACAGTTACCCTCAAGACCCAGATTGTGGTGCCTTTGAGGAACTTTGACCTTGACTCTGGTTACTGTTGCGTACTTAGACCTAATGCATGAGGGGGTGGATAAGTGCACTCTGTCTTATGGGGCCCCATTCATCTCCAGGGTTGATGCCACTGATCTAGCACATGAGATAGTTTGCCATTTGTCACTGCAAAACAGTCTCATCTATATAACCCTCATTCTGTGACTATGTACTCTAGACTTTCTTTTTAATTAGTTCCTTGAATTGTTTTTTGTTGTTTTGTTCCCCAGGATCTCTTCACCTACTATTCTCTCTGAGCTCTGAATATTCTTCATCAACCTAATTTTGACTTATCTGTTATCCCCCAACCAAAATATCTGCTGTTCTGATATGTTTTTCCTGACCCTTCATTTAGCATAGGTCTGACTGCTAGAGGTCCCTATGGAAGCCTTCCTAGTAGTTGTTAATACCGTTCAGAGTTTGTCTCTCCCACAGTAACGTAAGCTCAATGGAGACAGGAGCCACAGTGTGGATCCTTTCCTGCTTTATCTCTGTAGTGCCCGGTACATACAAGTGCTCAGTAAATAGTAAATGTATAATGTGATTGAATGAGTGAATGAATGAGTGAAAGAATGAATAAGTTACTGAAGAACAGGTGAATGAATTCTCCTGATATGTCTCACCAAAAGATGTATCCCACGTCAAAGATGAGGATTTTTCTCTCTCATTTAGTTTATATAGAAGCAATGCTTTCCGTTAGAAATTCCAAACCCATAAACAAGGAAAGTCTGTTAACCGTAGGCCACCCTTTTACTAGCAGTGCTTTCAGAACAGGTAAGAGAAGTCAGCTAGCAATGTTGAATGGAGTTGGAAAATGTTGGAAATAGTTAAAATGTGGAGAATAGGAAATTCTCTTTTCTTTGTACTTCATGTTTGGCACCAGTGTTTGGTTTAAAGGATGTTTCCAGGCACACTGTTTGGACTTATGACCTGCCACTTGACAGACAACCCATCTTTTTTTTGGTACAGCTGTGTACATCTTGTTTATGAGCTTCAATGTCTTGTTTTGTACAGTACAGGTTATTTATGCAGTACTGTAATTTTTATTGATTGTACTGTGTAGTACAGTACTGTAGTTTTGTGTTTTGTTATACATTACAGTACTGCATATAAGAGTTATGCAAGTAAAAGCAAAGTCATCAATTTGGAGTTTTCTTTGACCATGTCTTTGTTTTGAATATTGTAATGTATAATTCTTCATTTAGCAATCTATTCATTTAAGGACCTGGTTGCAGAAACAGAACTGGACCATTAAACAAGGAGCATCTGTGTTTCAGGCTGTGCTCCTGACCACATCTTAAGAGTATTCTACAATAGGGAAACTTCCAGAATGCATCTCTGAGAGTCAGTCTCACTGGCCAAACCTCCTCCTGGAATACTGAAAGAGTTGGTGCAGTTTCTCAGCTCTGTGGTAGTGATGAAAGGTAAACCACTTGTCACATAATTAAGGTCACAACATAAGTAAGATGGACCGCTAGTTCGCTGTGGGATCTTATTTTATACTCTGGCATGACCCATAATTGTTTCCTACTAGAGACTGCAACTGAGGGGATAAAACAGAGTGATAAAAAGAACACAAATCCAGGAAAAAGATGTCAGGAACCCAGTCACTAGGTCAGCAAATACTAATTAAGCACCTTTTGTGTACCAAGCATTGTGATAGGTATAAGGGGTGCTGAGCTTTCTATGTGGACCAGATGGACCTAACACAACTTTTCTGAACTATATCATCATCCTTAAAATTACAAGTTAGAGTGGAGTACTACTCTGCCTTCAAGAAGGATTTAAAAAGTCATTTGTAAGAAAATAGGTGTACCTCGAGACTATAATGTTAAGTAAAATAAATCAGACACACAGCTTCATGACTGCATGGCTTCTCTTACATGAGAAACCAAAAATGTAAGTAAAGAGCAAAATAAAGGATAGATAATAGGAATTAGGGAGCTAGATCTTTTGTCAAAGGGAAGGGGACCAAGAGATGGAGGGAGGGCAGGGAGAGGGGATGAAAAAGAATTAAGATGTGTTTTATGTGAGTACCAATGCTGAATGAGGAATGTAAGCATTATGTACTGCAAAGACGTACTAATAAAAAATAAAAACTGAAAAGAAAAACAAACAAAAACAGAATTGGTAGGCCGCACTTCTGGAGTGTCTGGCTGGGGTGCGGAGGCGTGGTCTTGGGGTCTCTAGCTCCTTACCCTTCCACTCCGGCACTGTTTCCCACAGGCATGAGCGAAGCAGCTCTGCCCTGCCACAGCATCCCCCGTGGTGTCTCTGCCTTGGCACTGGCCGATCATGGGCTGAAAATGTGAGCGAAGTAAACCTTTCCTCCTTTACAAGACAAGTGACTGAGAGTGGGTGATCGCTGGCTCATTCTAGTTCTAAACAGTCTGCAGTTCATTTTAATAATTGTAAACAAAGCACCCCACCCCTTAATTCTCATAGATATGTGCCGGGAATATCTTCTGACCCTCCTGGTCTGATGATAGTTTAATAGAAGTAGAGGATGCTGGTCACAGAGTTCATACTGCAAATCTCTCCAAGTACCAAGAGCTTAGAAAGTGCAGGTGCCAAAGGGGTGCCATAGACTCTCTTCTCTTCTCCTTGCTCACTGGTAGATCCTGGCTGGGTGGTTTGCAACCCTTCTGTGCACGTTGCGTTTGCCTCACAGAGCTAAGCAATGCAGTGGACATTTCAGTAGCAAGCTTGAGCATGTAACCCGCACATGGCTCACCTTGCAAGTTGACGATACACACTTGGTTGTCATCTACCACACACACAAACCTTAGCTCTTCGTGGCTGGTTTTTGTAAATCCTGTGAGGCTCTATGCATGCCCAAGATACGTTTTCTTCTCACTGGTGAAAATTCATAGTTACATTATATCAAATTTTATCTATTAGAAAATCTTTTGAGTTAATAAGAATTTCTCCTTCAAAGTGCTAAAGTATTTCATTTTTGAAATTATCAATCATTAACAACTGCAATTTAACCAAATAAGATTTTTTAAACACCCTGAGGAGATCAGATTTTTCTAAAGGAAGCTTGGACTTTTGGCTGAGCTTTGGCCTGGAAGTTTGGAGGAGCATCTGTGTTTCAGGCTGTGCTCCTGACCACATCTTAAGGATATTCTACAATAGGGAAACTTCAAGAACGCTTCTCTGAGAGTCAACCTCACCGGCTAAACCTCCTCCTAGAAAGCTGAAAGAGTGGTGCACTTTGGGAGGAAGGTGCTCTAGGCAGGCAGCATTTGTGAGGCAACCCTGAAAAAGGCCATTGGTGAGTCCTTCAGCCCAAGTAAAAGAGAAAAGTTGCCAAGAAATAAAGCAGAGAAGAGAGTGAAGACAAATGATACTTCTCTCAAAATCGTGATGCAAGTTGGCCCAGCGCTAGGGCACGCTTGATGAACTGATTGTGGAGAATGCCCCTACAGACTTGCAGGAGTTAAAAGTAACTGGCAACTACAACAAACAGCAGCCGCATAGGATTTCAGAGAGAGGGAGACAGGAGTTCTTTTCCCTAGAAGCATAAATGAATCCCTCACTTTTAGCGGAATAGCTGTAATTTAAACAAGTGTTAAACATCTACTTCCACCTGTAAAAGAATTGGGACATCCATGGCACAGCAAGGCAGTGGTTCTATCTACGACATGATGTGTGATCTTGAAAAGTAATGAAAATGGAATAAGGCATTGTAAAGATATTGCTCTAACGAACACAATTCTGTTTGCCAGCCTTTCTTCCTGCTAGCAAATTCTATTACTCCATCAACTTGGTAAAGCATCAATAACATCTTCAGAGAATAGCTTGGGAGAGCTGAGTTACTCAATGACGGGATTCTTGAAGACAATATAATTTGGCATTTCTCAATTTTCTCTGACTTTGTGCAGAGAAAATAGAAGACCATAATAAATATTTTCCACAAGTGGTGTCTTAAATGGAAGCACAGCTGGTAGCAGCAGTATTCTGCTATTTATTTGGATGCTCAATTCCAGGTTTTCTATGAGAAACAAGCATGCTGGCAGATTCATTGCTTTCACATTTTTCTACCATTTTTTCCCCAGTCAAGTGATGAATTTGTCTCTCCCTGTGGTCCCCTGGTGGTGGGGCTAATGCCAAGACACTGGCATATTTGCAGTGAGTGGGCTCAGAGTGTATTAGGGGCTATTGTAATTGACTAGAAATATTTTAGTTGCCCTATAAGAAGCTAATACAGTGTACAGAGCTCACCTAAGGCAAACTGGTGGATAGGTGAGGTTTAGTGAGCACAGGTTCTGGAAGCAGTTGCCAGGTTCTGATCTGTGTTCCTGTGTTTACTGGTTGTGCTGCTTTGGCCAAATCACACAGCCTCTTGGAACCTTGGGGTCCACATCTGTGTAGCCCAGGTAATAATCTGTACAGGTATATTCACAAGCAAGGGAACAGTGGATGTGCAATTGCTTTGTGGTACACAGAGGTTATACTTATTATGCTTACACTTACTAGCATAGTCTTTGTGTTCCTGCTATCCCACCCAGGACTTTGTAACCTTCTTTACCTTCTTAATGCTCTGTTGCCAACATTGCCTCCCTCCAAACTCCACCAATCTCACCTCAATGCTTACTCCTATAGAGCTTTGTTCTCAGTGACTTATAAATGTGAGGTTTAGGTAACTCATGTACTAATACTCAAAGAGTTGTTGTTTAAAAAAAAAAAAAAAAAAAACAACAAAAAGCAAAACTTCCTACAAATTGAAACAAATAGTGGAATACCTGCATCACAAAAGACCCTACAGAAAGTTGCTGGGTAGTGGGGCAGGGTAAAGAGATCCCCATGGTGAGGAGTCACCCACCCAGAATGTGAAAGCAGGGTAGCAAGTGTATGAAAGACCTGCTAAATTAGTCTTTTGACTCCTTAGGGGGGGACATGTAAGAGGTACATTTCAAAAATTGTGTGTACAAGAAACGTCTTTCGGCTGCTGAGACACTCCAACCATTCAGGCCATCCCACCTGAGGACTCAGATGTGGTAGAGAAGAGACATACATCCCTTTCTGAATTTCTGACCCACAAAATATGTGAGCATGAGAACTTGATCATTATTTTATAACACTGTTTTGTGGCAGTTTCTTATACTGCTGTAGATAACAGGACAGTCACTTGCTACCCATAGATGCTAAATATGCTTCCTGCGTTATTTCCACAGAACCTTTTCTAATGTACAGTGGAAACCTGGGAACAAGGTGGGCATGAGGTAAATGAACATGTGAGAATTAGCAAGAGAATTAGGGCTTGTTGCTCCTGGCCTTGTGTACTGTACTTCTAGAGAAACACTTGGAATCAGACAGTGACTCGTCCAATTCTGTTTTGTTTTTCAAAATTGTTAGCTGCTCCAGTTTGTCTTTCCATATAAATTTTAGGCTAATCTTCTTTATATCTATAAAAACTCTTCCTGGTATTTTGAAAGGAATTGTTTAATCAATAGCAAATTTGGAAACAAATAATAACTTTATTGAATCTTCTAGTATATGAATTCAGTATGTCTTTCCATTTTTTTTTAGATCTTTGATTTCTTTCATCTGTGTTTTATAATTTTCAGCATGTAGATACTGTACATGGTATGTTCAGATTTAAACTTCTTAAGATTCATGCTGAGTAATTTTAAGTGGTATCATGCCTTCAATTTTGGTTTTTGTCTATTTCTTGTTACGATACTGGTATGCAGTTAATTTGGGGTGTTGAATTTATGTCCTGTGGCTTTACTGAATTCACTTATTGATTCTGAGGAGTTTTATAAATTCCTTGGGATCTTTTAGATAAGCAATCACATCACTTATAATGAAGAGCAATTCATTCTTCCTTTCTCATCTGTGTCCTAGCCTTTAAATTTCTTGCCTTATTACACTGGCTTGCATGACCAGCACTATGTCAGTTGTGGCGACAGCAGACGTCCTTGCCTTTTCTTCAGTTTTAGTGAGAAAAAAACTCAGTGTTTGTGTTTGCCAGTGTATGGAATATTTGCCTTTGCATTTCCTCATCAGAGCTACAGCAGACAGTAGATCGCCACACTCAGCCTATGGCTGTCCTCATACTCTGGTGTATTTTCAACTACTGGGAACTGGTGGATTGAAATGGCATCTTCTCCTCTCTGACCTTCATGGTTCATGAAACAGATGTAAGTGCATAGACATCCACACCCAGGACACCCTGCTGCCAAGGCTCTTGCTGCCTCAGCCTTCTCCTAATAGGGCACCAGCTCCTGCCGTTGCTTAGTGTGACACACCTGGTTCCTCAGTCCTACTGCTTCACTCCTCTGTCTACCTGCTACTTCCTAGGAGTTACACTTTATACTGGAATTAAGTCTAAATTGGTTGAGGAAAGAGAGGGACCAGGGTGACTGACTGGCAAATCAGCCGCACACAGGACAGGACAGTTGCACCAGTTCCTACTTGGTCCAGGGCTGCGCTTCTGGTCTGTGATTCAATGGTACTGTGCGTTGCACTCGGCAGAGGTGTAGCCCAGAAGACTTCTAGATTCCCGCATCAGCCTTTTCTAGACTCTGGCACAGGTCTAAATCTTATTTTTAAATTTTTTCTGTAAAACTTCAAAATCTGTTTTTATATCTTGATAGATGTTTTAGTAATAAATTGGGAGCATTATGTTGTAGGTAACTGGTCAGATGCTGTTTTAACCATGAGTACCCTAAAAGGTCACAGGGGAAGGATTCCTGACTTTTGCCATACTCCTTGCTTTAAGGTGCCGAAACAGCAAACAGCATGCATTGTTCTTGCAGGAAACAAGCATTGGCAGAGGTTTCTCGGGCTCATCAAGTTAAACCCAGATGCGTTGCTGCTTCTGTACATCGAGTGTTTGGATTCATCACTCACTTCCCCTTTGACAACGGCAACACAAATAGGGATGTCAAAGGGGAGGAATCTTTTCACATACACTTACTCTCCCCTTATGTCCTTTCTTTTTTTTCCCTTTGTTTGAAAAAATACTGTTTGAGCAATACTGACGGCCATATACAATGTACGCGTTACTTGAACTGTCAAAACCTTGTGAGAAGACTGAAGAAAGATTGGTCATGGCTGCAGAGACTCCTCTAGAAACAAGATGAAAGGAACTAGGTACAGTAATTTGGCTTCTAAGAAGGGATTTGATTATACAGTTAAGTGTATGAAATGCCTATGTATTTCCGTGGTCCAGAGGGGGTAACACATGTTTGGGTTTGGAGGGAAAAGTAGAGAATTATCCTGCTGTCCCTGCTTACCCCTCAGACAGTGTCAGAGGAGAGTCCATTAGCAAAGAAAGCTCTGCAGGAACAGGTAACAGAAAGGTAAACTTTTCCTTTATGCACACTGTGGAACTCGGGGAAGATCATTAAGAAGCACACATGTTTTAACTGTTTTAAAAATATGGATTCTTAATATAAAAAGGTGAGATTTTATCACATGGAAAAACGTCATGTTTAGAAGAAGCATTCATTTTTAGGGGAAATTGTGATAGCATACAAATATTTTGGAGCCATACAACCACTGACTTAAGTTGCACCACAACTGCACTTTGGCTATGTGATTTTAAATAAATTATGGAAATTTGTGTACCTCCATTTCCTAATTTAAAAGCAGGATAACTACAACTACCTTGCAAATTTTTATAGTCAGACTGTAACCAAAATTCCTTGCATAGGGTCCATGTGTGGCAGCTTCTTTTGTATCATATAAAATGACTGTGAGAAGGAGCACGACTTTTTTTGGTGTGTCCTGAGCTATACCAAGTAGCAAATTGCACTGGATTTGACTTAGCATTAAAACTGTAATCAGGGGTTTGGGGTGTAGCTATGCAGTAGAGCGTTGAACTAACAGTGCGAGACCCAGGTTCAATCCCCAGTGCTGCAAAAATAAATAAGTACGTAAAAAATAAAGAACTCTGATCATTTGACCTGGGGTCAAACCATGGCTCTGTTACACATTATAAACCTGTTGCAACCCCTTGTAGAAATGTGTATCAATTAAAAATTTTGAAAAAAAATCAGTTCTCCCATATTCTGTCCAGTTACTTAATCTCTTTGCTTTGGTTTCCTGGTTGCCAAAATGGTAATAATAGTAATATCTGTCTCACAAGTTTAATTCTATTGAAATTATATTTTATATACCATACTTTATACTTCATTGAAGTATAATTTATATAATTTATATTTTATTGAAATATAATTTGTACGCCATAAAATTTAGCCATTTCAAGTGTATAATTCTGTGAATTTTAGAAATTTTTGTAGTTGTGCTAAAAGCACCATAGTTCATTTTTAGAATATTTCTAGCACTGTTAACATTTTTCTGAATCATGTTGGCAGTGAATCCTTGTTTCCACACCTAGCTCCAAGTAACCATATATCTGCTAGCTGTTTCTATAGTTTTCCTTTTTCTGGAAATGTCGTGTAAGTGTGAACATACAACATGTAGTCTTATGTGGCTGCTTTCTTTCCACCCAGCATAATGTTTCTGAGGCTCATTCATGTTGCAATGTGTATCAGAACTTTGCTCCTTTTTTATGACAAATAGTAGTATGTTGTATAGATAGACTATATTACATTTATCCACTCCCCCCTGGATTATTTGGGTTGTTTCCACTTTTCTGGCTAGAATGAATAAGCTACTATGAACTTTCACATTAAAATCCTTGTGTGGATACATGTTTTCATTTCTTATAAATACATAGATTCCTAGTAGTGGAATTCAGGGATGTAATGTTTAAAAAGCTGAAGTAAAACTCATGTACCAAGAAGTTAACTCTTTCAAAGTGCACAGTTCAGTTGTATTTATTTTATTTATAAACCGTGCAACATGACCACATCTAATTCCAGAACATTTTCATCACCCGCCTCAAAAAAACCCAGTGACCCTTAGGAGTCACTGCCCCTGCCCACATCCCACGGAAACCTTAATCTGCTTTCTGTCTCTATTTGTGACTCTATTTGTGGTATATCATGTATACATTGTCATGCATAAATCCTTTTGTGTCTGGCTTCTTTCACTTATCATAATGCTTTCAAATACCATCCATGTTGTAGCTTTTATAAGCATTTCATTCCTTTTCATGGCTGAATAATATTCCACTGTGTGGAATGCCAAACTTTGTTATTCATTTATAAATTGATAGCTATTTGAACTGTTTCTGCATTTTGACTGTTATAAATAATATTGCCATAAATATTTGAATATAAGTTTCTGCATGGACTTGTTTTTCATTTTTCATGGGAACATGCCTAAGGGTAGAATTGCTGGGTCACATCATAACTCTATGTTTAACCTCTTGTCAGAATGTTTTCAAAGTGGCTGCACTGCCTAACATTCCCACCAGCAGTGAGCTGCTCCACACCCCATCAGCACCCATCTTTTTTATTATAAGCAACTAGTGGATGTGAAATGGAAACTCACTGTAGTTTTCTTTGTATTTCCCTGATGAACAATGATGTACATTCTTTACATGTACTTATTAGCCGTCTGGGGAAATGTCTGACCAGACCTTTTACTGTTTGAGTTGGGTAGTTTGTCCTCTATTTAGCTTTTTAAATGTTTTCAAAAATAAAAGGATGCTATTGTCAGTCCCTTTGATTTCAGCTGTTCCAGTGGATGTGCAGTCATTATAAACATTTTTCTATCATCTAATGGGCTGATGTCTTTTCATGTACTTAGGTGGTGTTCATATATTTTCTTTGTAAATATGTCTATGGAATCTCTTGTATGATTTCTTTTTTTCTTTGTCTTTTTTTGTTTTGGTCATATTTTAAGACTCCCATATATATTTGGAGACAAGTCTTCTGTCATATTCTTTTCATATGTAATTTACCCAGTCTGCAGGTTATGTCTCTGTTTTTGTAATTGTGTAATTATAAAACAAATGCTGCTAGTCTTGATTAAATCTAATATGTCAAAAAATAAATATGGCAGTTTTTTTCTTTTATGAATCACTTTGGTGTCATATACAGGAATGACTGCCTAATTCAAAATCATAATGATTTTCTCTTATGTCATCTAAAACTTTTATAATTTTACATTGAGATCAGTAATCTATTTTGAGTTCATAGGTTCCTAGTGGACCTTGGGATAAGGCATGCAGTTCAGGTCCAGTTTCATTTTCCTATCCAGACTAGACTAGACATTTTTCCAAAGAAGACATACAAATAGACATACAGCGTATGAAAAGGTGCTCATGCTATTAGCCATCATGGAAATACAAATGAAAACCATAGTGAGGACAGGCGTGGTGGTTCACGCCTGTAATCCCTGCACTCTGGAGGCCGAGGCAGGAGAATCATTGTGAGTTCCAGGCCAGCCTGGGCTACATGGCAAGTTAAAGGCCAATCTGAACTACATAGTGAAAACCTTTCTCAAAACCGAAAGCAAAATCAAAACAAAACAGAAAAATCATAGTGAAGTATCACTTCACATCCACTAAGATAACTATAATAAAAAGGATATAATAGATGTTGGTGAAGATCATTAAAAATACTACCCTTACCATATTGAAGTGTCCTTGTGGCTTTGTCAAGACCAAATTGTATATCTTTGTGTAGGTCTGTTTCTTAAATTTCTGTTGTGTTCCATTTGTTTATGTCTCTTTGCCAGTGCAACAGGCTTGAGTATTGTAGCTTTATAGTAAACCTTGATATTGTAGCCTTGTAGTATGTGAGTACTCCAATCTCCAAATTTGTTTTTTTCTGAATTGTTTAAACTATTCTAATACCTTGAAAATCCACATGTTTTAGGACCAGCTTATCTATAAGTATCATGCTTAAAGTTTTGTTACAGTTGCACAAAATCTATAAATCAACTGGAAGAAATCAACATTTTTACTATATTTTCATTTACTTCTGAAGGAGAGTTCCATGGAGATATGTTTCTTAGTTGAAAGTTTGTTGCTTTCAGCACATTGATTACTTTTTTACTCTGCCTTCTATCTCCGTCTTTTTCTGATCCAAAGCCAGCTGTTCTGCTGTATGAGTTTTCTCTTACTGCTTTCAGTATTTTCGTTTTGGCCTCCAACAGTTTGACTGCGATATGTCTAGGTAAGATTTTCTTTGTATTTATTGTGTTTGGGGAGCATTCAGTTTGTGGATATATAGGTTAATGCTACTAAATTTTAGAAAGTTTGGGGTATTATTTCTTCAAACATCTTTTCTCCTCTCCTCTGGGGTAACTCTTGTATATTCACTCTACTTTCTGAAGATTTGGTCATTTCTGTTGATCTATCTTTCAGTTTACTGACTCCTCTGCTTTATCACATCTGCTATTAAATCTAGTGACTTTTACAAGTTTTCTATCGAGATTCCCTTCTTCTAACTTCTTTAATTCTCTCCCTTTAAATCTTTGAACATAATTTAATCCACTTTAATTCTTTTAAAATATTTGTTAAAGTTGCTAAAGATTTTCTCTTAAAATTAAACACCTGTGCCCATTCATTCAATTTCTGTTGATAACTTTTTCCATAAAATGGTATATATTTTCTTGTTTTTTGCATGTACACTAATTCTCCATTGCTGCAGTAGCAAATTATTATAAACTTAGTGGTTTAAGGCAACACGTAGTAATTATTTGGCAGTTCTGTTGGTCAGAAGTTTTGTATGGGTCTCTAAATCAAGATGTCAGCATGGGCTGAAGTCAGAGCTGTTCCTTCTTGTAGTTCTGTGGAAGAATCTCTTTCTTTACAAACCTGTCTCCTTTGCCTTTTCCAGCTGAAGAAATGGCTTACATTCCTTGGCTTATTTTTCCCCCCAGCATTTTCAAAAGTAGCAACATAGCATCTCTCTGACCCTGCTTCTGTCATCACAGTGCTCTGAGCATACCTCAGGTGGTTCTCCACTATTAAGGAGTGTGTGATAAGATCGGATGCACCTGGTTAATCCAAGATAATTTCCTTTTTCAAAGTCCTTAACCTTAATCACATTGGTGTTTTTCACTTAAGGTAACATATTCACAAATTCTAGGGATCAGACTATGGATTTCCTTGGGAGCCATTTTTCTCCCTAACATATCATATCTTGTGATTTTTGGTTGCAAGTTGGACATTTTAAATAATAATGTCATAACTGCATTGTATTTTGTTCTAAAGTGGTTGGTAGTCATTTTGTTTAGTTGTAACTATTAAATGCGGAGTGTAGAGTATACAGTACAGCTTGTTAATATTGTCCTTCCTTATTATTTTAATCTTTCTTTTTCCTTTTGATCTTTTTTAGCCTGGTTTCCTTAAGGTCTCCCTCTGTCTGCATAGCTTCAGTCATCAGCGGTAATTTGGGCAGAGGTATTACTGCAACTTCGACCTTTAAGAATTTTAGTCTCTGTTGGTCATTTGTATATGATAAGGTACATCTAAAGTTCTCAAGGTCTCCTTTGGTTTTTGTTGTTGTTGCTTCCAGGTTCTCTAGCATTGCCTGTGTACATGCAGTTTGCCAGTTACCGAGGTAATATGGAAAGCTTATCTCATCCCTGCTAAGGCTAACTCAAGTGAGAATGGTAGATGAGAACAGCCTCAGGCAGAAAGACCACAGCATACTGCATTCATTCATTCATTCATTCATTTAAATTTGTACCAGGAATCAAACTCAGGACCTTGCACTTGCCAGGAAGGCACTTGTGCATACTTTGGTGATTTTCAAAGAAAAATATAGTGTGTTGAGGCAGAGTAGCTAGTACTGCTCAGATGCAGAATATGAGAAAGTGATTCTAAAGCAGGGGCTGGTGAACTATGGTTTGAGGGCAAAATCCCATCTGCAACACTTTTTTTAAAATAAAGTTTTATTGGGAGATATCCATGTCTGCTTGTTTGCATATGGTCGACTATTGCTGTATTGCTACAGCAGCAGAACTAAGTGACTGCAGCTTATAAAGCCAAAATATTTACTGCTTACTTTTACAAAGTTGTCAGTACTCGGCCTATAGTAAAGGAGTTTGTAGAACAGGCAAGGAAGAAGATCCCTTGTAAAAAATATTCTATCATAGATAACTGTGAATATGCTATATACTATATACCCAGCCCAGAATACTGCATTTCTTATCCCAAACTATGGCTATTTTTAATGCATAAACACTTCTTGATTTATCTATTTTTGGTCAGTTTCTGAGGACCTGAAGTGGTTGATTTGGGTGGTGTCATGTAGTTTTATCCTTGCTTTTTGTAGAGAAAAATCACTGATCACTTCACACCATCATTACCAGAGTCTATTTGTATGAGATAGTCTTGAGAATTTATTGAGCTAAAACAAAGTCCTTATAGCAGTGCTTGCCATGTAGCAAGGGCCCTAACTATAATAACTGCTATTATTTAAACTGTCTTTATTCTTATTAGTAATAGAGACAACTAGATAGCCACACTTCCGAGACATATTCATAGTTATCTATGATAGAATATTTTTTACAAGGGATCTTCTTCCTTGCCTGTTCTACAAACTCCTTTACTATAGGCCGAGTACTGACAACTTTGTAAAAGTAAGCAGTACATATTTTGGCTTTATAAGCTGCAGTCACTTAGTTCTGCTGCTGTAGCAATACAGCAACAGTCGACCATATGCAAACAAGCAGACATGGATATCTCCCAATAAAACTTTATTTTTAAAAATGTGTTGCTGATGGGATTTTGCCCTCAAACCATAGTTCACCAGCCCCTGCTTTAGAATCACTTTCTCATATTCTGCATCTGAGCAGTACTAGCTACTCTGCCTCAACACACTCTATTTTTCTTTGAAAGTCACCAAAGAAAATATCTGTTCCACAGCACCATAATGCAGTACTTAGCAGCAACTGTGCCCTGGAAACCCCTCCGAAGATTTGCCTAGGATTTATGGCTTCTTGAGTACTTGGCATCTCTAGCAATTAATTCCAATAAATGTGCTACTAACACTATTGAGATATGTGTCAAAAGTAGCAAATATATATAGTGTTGTTAGAAACCAATGTAGATACAGACATATGAAAATGGGTAAGCCCATTGATACTAAAATATATTTTATCTTTTGTTTAAATCTTGTGCAACTTTTTATTCATTTTTAATTCTTATAACTTTCATTTTTTACTATCAAGCAAGGAAGGCCGGGAGTGATGGTGCACGCTTGTAATCCCAGTGCTCGGGAGGCTGAGGCAGGAGGATCGTAGCGAGTTCAAGACCAGCCTGGGCTGCAAAGTGAGCTCAGGCCAGCCTGAACTTCATAGCAAGACCTTGTCTCAAAAAGACAAAAAATAAAAAAAACCAGTCAAACAAGGAAAAAATATTCATAACTTTGAAAATCATAATGTTTCCCTTATTATTGATTTAACATTCAATCTTTGAGATCATTAAATCCCCGAATTAACCTATTTCTTATACATTGGCTTTATACACAGAAATTAAAACAAAACTTTTAATCAGCTTTTAAAGACTTTAATTAAAAGTCATAATGGCAAAAAATACATAAGTCATGAATGAACTGTTTAAAAAATTATAAAAAGATGCATGTAGCTTCTTTATGTTCTTTATGGATATAGAAGGATCTTAAAACACTTAAGTGCTGTTTTCTGCCCTATGGACATGTATGCTATGATTCTATATATTTTAATTTGTACCATCTTTTTAACCCATGAAAGTGATTTTTTTATTTGTCAGCATTCATAGACTTGTTCACATGAAGCATTCTCTTTGTCTTCACTCTTGTATCTTAGATCTTACATCTGGGATCACTTTCCTTCTACCAGGAATCTTATAAATTCCTTTACAAAGATCTATTGATGACAGATTCTCAGTGTTTCTTTGTCTAAGGGTGTCTATTTCATCGTCATCCTTTTTAAAAACAGTTTTATCAAAATAGTCATGTCCTATACAGTTTACCTAAAATGTATGCTTCCACAGATTTCAGCTTATTTAAAGATATGTGTAACCATTATTGTTAATTAACTTTTTGTTACTATAACAAAATACCCAAGGTAATTGACTTATAAAGAGAAAAAGGTTATTTTGGCCTGTACTTTTAGAAGTTCCAGTCTGTGAACACTTGACCCTGTTACTTTTAAGCTTCTGTTAGGGACACAAGTGCATGGTAGAATAAAACTACTTGCCTCAGGACTGAGAGGCTAAGGAGAAGAAGAGACCAGGTCCCCAGTCTCCTTTACTTTGCAGGAGTAAAAACTCCCACTAGGCCTCACCTCTTGAAGGTTCACCCTACCCCCAATAACACCAAGCTGGGGACCAAGCTTTGAGCACAGGGCCTTTGGAGGACATTTCCCATCTGAACTGCAGCATACAGGACCATCACAGTCATCACCTTACAAAGAAACCTGGAACCCTTCAGCTGTCTCTCCTCTCTCTGGAAAGATGTCTTTCCAGATACAAAATTCTTGACTAGGAATTCTTTTTCCCTGGCACATTGGAGATACTGTTTAGTTGTCTTCCAGCTTCCACTGGTGCAGCCGCCTGTTAGCTGCAGTGTGGCTCTTTTGTCTGTAATTCATCTCCTTCTGTAGTCTGCCATCATGTCTTAGTTGCCATTCCAGGTAGGACGCTAGGAAGGAAGCATTCGGTTCAGATCCCCTGGGGCTGGTTGACACTGGGCTTGCTCTTCTTTCCTCCAGGCCTCAGACACACCCACATACCAGTACTTATGCCCTTCTGCTTGCTTGGTGCAGGTTCCTGATCCCTTCCTCTCTTGCCAGCATTTTATTGCTCTTTAAAATACTTTGTTTTTAAAAATAATTAAAATTATTTAGCATCTAACATTATGTTCTGTGAAAGGATAAGCATGTTCTATTACTACAAACTGAGTGCCAGCCAGTTTTCATAAATTTATGCTAATAGGTTCAAATAAATTTTTAAAACTCTGCCCACAAGTTGCTTCTTGAGAAATGATTTGAGAGTGATGTGCCGACCTGTGTTCTCAGATATTTACGGCTTTGGTACATACATTCAGAACTTGTATTACTTATATAAAGATGAGTAGACTGGAGAGGATAAATGCAAATATCGTAACAAGAATTTCATTAGCATTTTTTGAAGAACTTACTAAGTTACTGTTATTGTATAATTTAGTTATAGTAGCTGGCCTTTTTAGGTACTTCAAAATATCATGAAATGTTTCACACCCTAAAAATGGTGCTATAAGATATGAAACAGGCAAAAGCCTAAGGACAATACTGTCATAGTAAGGAGATTATTCATATGAAATGGATACTGGCCTGCCTACCTACAAGGTTCTGTCCAGTTCTTCCCACTGCCTCCCTGCTCCTGGTCGTGACACATTTCACACGGGGACAAGGACATTTACATACAAGTCTGCATTAAATGAGAATAGTAAAACACACTTAATTTGCAAGTTAGAAATATAAGCACTGGTTTTTTAGTTCATTTTTAAAAGAAAGATCAAAACCCAGAGTTTGAGTTCAGAATTGGCTGACCCTGTTGCAGCTGGAGTCTTCTCCTTTATGGCAGCCACATTTGCTTTCTTTGTAAATGGTTTAGGGAGGGCATTTGACCTAAGCAGATTGTTCAAGGCAAATGAACATCATCCTCATAATCTTGGCCAAAATAATACCAAAAGAGAAAAAGGTTAAAGCTTTGTTTAGGCTATATATTAAGGTACAAGTCTTCTAGAAATTCTGTTGTGGAGAGAACATGCATGGGAGAAACCAATAGAGAGAAAAGGAATAATAGAGTAAGATATAACTAAAATTGTAGAATCAGCTGTGCCAGAAGTCTACTCTTGGACTTTTTTATTGTGTAAGCTAAGAAATTTTCCTTGGCTCATTAAAATTACAATTTCTATCACTTGAAATTAAAAAAAATAACCATTTTGATATCACTGAACCTCCTTTCCTTTTTTAAAGTTTGAATCAAAGTCAGGTGAGTTTTAGTACCTTGCAACTAATTGTCACATATTTTCTAGCTCTGGAAACTTAGAAGTTTTGTTTAAATATAGTTGTGTCCATTTCCAAGTGCTCCCCCATCACCTTTCTTTAACCGTCTGGTTAACGACGATGTGAAATGGCCACTCGGCTCCTAGGAAGAACTGCGTTTTGAATCCGAATCTCAGGTCTCCTTCATTCTAATTCTTGTATTATACCATACCACTTCTCACCACACTGTCCGTGCTCCTGGGCCTTGGTTACATGGCCATCTACAATAAACAAAATGCTTTTTTATACTTAATCTCTGACTAGTGATTCTTTTTGACAGTGTATCATACACACTAACTCATTTTTTTATTTTAAAAATTAAAGAATGGAATTAACAAACAACCATTTACAAAATAGCAAAAGAACAATACAAACAATACAGAGTTACAAATGAAGTGGTAGGAAATTAACAATGCTTGTTGTATTATGTATTGACATCTTCAAAGTGGTTTCTCAGGGAAACAAATAGAGACATGCAATATTGATCAGTCAAGTAATCATTAACTGTTTCTTTCAGCAAAGCAATAGAAGACAGTAGTCCAACTATGTTAGCTCTCTTGTATATACATACATACATAATTTTCCCTTCTTCCCTTCTCTTTTCCCACACCCCAGTTGCCCTTTACTTTTGAGCATTTTCCTTTCATTTCACAATGTCTTTCATACCTCCTAGTTTTTATTTACTCTTTCAGGTCTTACACTAGTGAGACAATATGGTGCTTACACATGCAGGTCTGATTTATTTCACTTATGAGTATGGTCTCTAGTTGTGACCATTTACTTATAAAAGCCTCGAGTTTATCTTTCTTCATAGCTGAATAATATTCCATTATATAAAAGTACCACAATGTTTTTATCCATTCCTCAGTGGATGGACATTTGGGTTGCTTCCACAATTTAGCAATGACAAATTGCACTGCTATGAACATGAGTGCACATGTATCACTGTGACATGATGTTTTTAGATCTGGGAAAATGCCCAGAAGGGGAATAGCTGAGTTGAATGGGACCTCTAGTCCTAGTTGGCTGAGGAATCTCCAAACTGATTTCCAGTGTGGTTTCACCAGTCTGCATTCCCACCAGCAGTGGAGAGGAGTTCTTATTTCTCCACAGCCTTGTCAGCATTTGTTATTGGTTGATTTCTTAATGCTAGCCACTCTTTCTGGGGTGAGATGGAATCTCAGTGTTGTTTTAATTTGCATTTCTCAAATGACTAATGATGTTGAACATTTTCTCATGTATTTATTTGCCATTTGTATTTCTTTATCTGAGAAGTGATACACACTAACTCTTAATTGGGAAACTTGTGAGAACAAAACCTACCTCTTGAATGAAGGGCCTACTTTGTGGAAATTTTTAAGATAAGTGAAATGTGCTTCTTATGGATTGAAATGATCCTGCTTACTCGTTTGGTAGGGTAAAAGAAACACTAGGGAATTTTCACTGTAATACTGTCAAGTGCAGTTATAATGTGTGGCCCTGGACAATTTTTCTTATGCTCAGGTGCAAGGGATGTGTGCAGAGCCACCTTTCTCAGTGATGTGAAGCCAGTAGCACACTGTGAGAGAAGCAGGAATTGAGAGTGCAATCTGGGCTAGAACCCATATCTTCTCTTTACAGAAACAAGTGAGAATTTATTGCCCTGATCTCTCTGTTACCATCAGAGCCTAGGAATAGAGGTGATGGAGAAGCTGTGACTCATCACCCACCCGGGAAATAGCAGACTAACTTTGTGGGTTAATTAAGGTCTTGGTCCTCAGAAGAGCAAGTCCTTCTGAGATGGTTTCTTGGACAGTATGGCCTGCATTTGCTTTCTTTGTTTTTGTATCCTATTAGGATATTTTTTAAAAAAACACTAACAGAAATGTATTCTATTACAAACAGAGCTGCCCTACCACAAAGGCATAAATAGCTTCCATACTACAGCTGCCTCAAATTAAACAGAGCCTAGGGAGCAACAGATGATTCTATCTGCTTTTCATGCTTCTTTGTCTCAGTTACCCATGGTATTTGACACTGAATTCCTGCATTTGGTTTAAGACCTGGAGCAAAGCCTCTTAATGAGTGCAAGCCCCTGCACTTCTGTGGTTATTCTAGCCATCAAGTCAGTGTTTCCCTCATGTTCATCCAGTAGTACTGAAAGCCATCGTATACTGCTCACTCAAAATGTATATCATTTTGTTTCTATAGAAGACTGAGAATTTAGTAAAATTCAAACATTCTGAAACTTGAGGCAGTTGTTTATTAGTCTTTTTCCTCTTTCTTCCTTTTCTGTAATAGACTTTTAATAACTATTTCTATCACCAAGTTAAGTCATATAATTATAAAATACATAGACATTTATGAAAGGGTTATAACTGGGTTTTTTAAAGTTTGTTCTTCTATAAACTTACATGTAATACTTCATTAGGACACTCAAAAGGCCCTGACCACTTAACTCCCAATCAGAACACTTCACCCAAGGCTGTCATCAGCCTACTGCCAGTGACGTGCATACAGAATGCAGGGCCTCTAGGAGGACAAGGACCTGTCACTACTACAGGTGGAAATGAAAAATCCAATGCCCTATTTTTTCTTTATGAAAAATTTTATAACATACGAAAGTGGAATAATATAATGAATCTTCGAGATGCATCTGTCATCCAGCTTCTGTAATCATCCACATTTTTCCCATCTTTTCTTTCCTTGAATTATCCTTTTGCAGTGCTGTTTCTGAATCTGTGACTTGCTGTCTTTTACTAGCATTGACAATTGTCATCCATATGACTTCTTATATATTGCTTCTGCCCAATTCTCCTCCTTCTCTCTCATGAGACTCCAGTTAACATGTATGGCACTTCCATGTTTGTTTGTTTTCCATTCCATTGTTCCTCCATGTTGTGGGATGTATATATTCATTTAAACTACTTTCTAGTTCACTAACTCATAGCTCTAATCTGATGTTAAACTACTGAGTTATTAATTTCAGTTTTCTACTTTTTCAATTCTAGAATTTCCATTGTTTTTAAATCTAATTTCTGGTTTCTCCTAACCCCTCAAACATATTTATTATAGTTATTTTAAAGTCAGTGTGCAAGAACCTTAGTATTTCAGTAGCCATAGATCTGTTTCATGTGGATTTTGTCCTGGTTTCCAGTTTTTGTCTTCTTGCATGCCTAGTAATGATTTTACTGGATGTAGAACAGGGTATAGAAAAAAATTTACCTTAAAGTTTTAAGAAATGTTAATAAAATACATAACTAAAGATATTTGAGGTTCAGGATTACGTCATCTCCTTTAGAGAGATTTATTTTTGTTTCTGGCAGTCAGAGTGGAAACCTATCACCTGAATTCTATCAAGGTTTGAAATTGATTACTTCTTGGTAATGGCTACTCTGTTTCTGGTTACCAGACTATTCCTAGATTGTAGTCACAAATGAAAATTTGGAGGTCACAAATAAAAGCTGGACATGTTTCCCAAAGCTCCTTCTCATCCTCGCTGAGCCGTAAACTTCAATTTCCACGTCTCCTTTTCTATGATGCTGCCACAGGCATAGCTCTGCCTCTGGTTGGCCTGTCTCTCCTTTCCATTTATCAAAAAGAAAGTTGCAGTGAATGTCACACTCTGCTTCCTGAGCTTCCATGATTGTGACTCTTTAAGACTCTGCTGCCTCAGTGGCTCTATGGCACCCTCTATCAGGTTTTTAAAAATATTTAGTCTGTCTTTTCTTGTTCTTAGCAAGAGTTTGTCTGAAGTATGTTGATACACCATTGCTGGAAGCAGAAACTCTGCTGGAGATATTTAAATTTATCTCAGACTTTATATCATGTAATGTGCTTTGGTCTATATCTGGAAAATGTGGACATTTTCTTATACTCGTGGTGCCTTTTCATGTTCATATTTCCTTTTCTCAGACAGGTCTTTTTCATAGTTGCTTGTTTGAGTTAGGGTGCACATGGTCTCTGTATTACAAATGGTTATCACAGCTCTCCCATCTCTTTAAATTTAGACTGTTCCCCATCTTTTCTTTTCATGCCTACAGAAGATCCTAAGCCAGTGTCCTATAGAATTCCCATATCCCGGAGTTACTTGTTCCTCTTATCACTTCCTTGTCCTGTAAAATGGAATTTAACTTTTTGGTTTATTGGGTTGGGTTGGGTTGGGTTGGGTTTGCTTTGCTTTGCTTTGCTTTGCTTTGCTTTGCTTTGCTTTGGCAGGGTTGCTTTTTAGCTAAAGCAAAATAATTTTGATTGTATCATACAGGATGGCACTTAATGTCTGATTATCTCACTTTAGTGATGCTAAGATTAGAACAACCTAATCCTTCCACTACAAAAATCTCTACCATTCTTTAATCTAAGGGCTTCATCTAGTGATACCTTTTCCCTGGATCAGTTATTTCTTCAGGAGTTGCAAAATTACGGTTTTTCTAGGTCTGTCACCAATAAATATTTACTAGCTACAAACAGGTGAGCTCTCTTTTTAAATTCAATGATGTGTTTTGCTTCAGATTTTTAAAAATAGTCCTGAACAATAAATGCTTTATCCTGCCATGTAAATAAATGCCAAAGCTGCTACCTCTGATAAAGCAGTGACTGATAATTGCATCATATGGAAAAACCTTAACAAGACCTTTTTTTTGTCTGTCCTTTCAACTTGAGACATTCCAGTTTTCTGACTCTCATTCTCCTTATAGAATATGACAGCAAGACCTTGGAGCTTGTGGATGGGAGTTAAAGCGAGTGTGTACTCTTCCTTCTCTTCTCTGCTTGTTTAAACTCATTCCCTCCTGTGCATTTACTCACTGGGAAGCACCAAAGGCAATTTTTCCCATCCAAGGCCAGCATTCTGGGGCATGCGAATGCTAGTATCATGTCTATGAAAAGAAAATTTATAATACCCAAACAAGTGGAATGCTTTGTCAAATGATATAGTTACTATATCATGTCCTTGTATTGTTTTTGTGAAGATGGTTATTTTTCTGAATCTTGTAGCCATTTCTGACTCCACTGTACCCCACTAAGTCCCCAGTTCCTGTTGAATCAGTTCTATAACCTTTTATCAAATTCCTTTGTTTCCTGTTCTGATGAAATATTCTCAGTCCTTTGAGCAGCGCCTCACTGCCTAGCACAGCAAGGTCATGCCTCCTAACTGCATGCATGCTCTGCACAGCTAGGTGTCCCTGTCTACGTTGTTTCCCTGGTCGGACCAGTGAGCTTTCTGTACCATAACCAGAACAGCCCAACCCCGTCCCTACCAATGCCCTGCATCCTTGGCCTGAGATCTCATCACCTACTCTGAGATCTCATCACCTACTCTGAGATCTCATCACCTACTCTGAGATCTCATCACCTACTCTGGCTCAAACCAGCTCAAGCCTGTTGTTCCCCCAATCACTGTGGTCCCTGCTGCTTCCCAAGAACCCAAAGTCTGTGCCATGCTCTGATGGATCTCAGTCTTCTCTGTGTCATGGTTTCATTTGCCTCATTTCTGCAATTTAACTGTGTTCACCAGGGGCAGCAGCTTACCTGGGACTTCTCCAGAGTCCTCACAGCACCAGGCTCAGGACCTAGCATGGTGTAGTGCACCTTCCCCTTTTTTCTCCCCAGGATTCCTATTTTAGGCCACAGGCACACCTGATCTTTTGTTCAGATTGACAGCCTAGCCTTGATTTTTGACAGTTCTGTGGTTACAGACTCCATCCTTATCACTGTCACACGTGGTAAAGGTGCTGAAGCCTGTGTCTTTGGTGGGTAGCTTCACCAGCATTCGTTGGGGTGCTAGTCCAGCAAATGATCATGACTCTTAACTCCACATGTCAACTAAAGGCCTCCAGAACCAAGCAGGCTGCAGCCAGCACCATGCCAGAGTGGGAATGTGTGTGTAGGAATGTGTGGGGCCTCACCTCATGCACACACTTCTTCCTTATCCTGTCCTTGTAAAACTCTGCTTCATTTTTTTTAATATCTTTCGGTGACCGAGACAGGTACCTGTCACGGCGTAATTACACACCACTTTCTCTATCAGCATAAGACCAATGGTTTTCTTTCCTTTAGCTAACTGACTTGACAGACACCTACTTAGTGGAGAGATTATTGGTATAAAATTACTTTTTGGCCTTTAAATTTAATTATCCCACATTCATAGCAATAAAAAACATCCCAGATCCAGGTGTGCTTTTCAAGGAAAGTGTCCAGGGAAATTACCTTCCGATAATGGCGTCCTGCACTTAAATCTTTTGTCTTGAGATCTTAAAATCTTTTCCATACAAGTAGATAATGGTGTTCATTCTGGAAGAGGTGAGAGTTGAAATAACTGGCCTCTTAGCATACTCAAGAGATGACGAGAACTATAGGACCCAGCTGTCTCCTTTGTTTATTCCCGCTCCCCCTTCTCAGTTCTTTAGAAAGAGGCATGGCCAGCCTTCTATTGATTTCATACTCTTCTCCCAGGTACTGCTTTTCCAGTTGATTAAGAGCATGAATGAAAAAGTTTCTGTATCACATTTCAGGGGGGAGGGAGGAGTCGAGGCTTTAGGAGAAGGAATGGTGTGCAGATAGGCACACACTTGTCAGAGAACATACCTGCTTGTCCTGGCCAGCCTACCTCACCTGTTAGCCAGGAGGACTTACAAGTGGTCCCTGAGCTTTGTGCAGTATCATAGCCAATGAGGTTTACCTAAGGCACAGTTATTGCTATTGAAAAGTGGTCTACAAGGGCTCAGAAATGAAAAGCAGTACCTATCACAGTGCAGGCCCTGTATAAGTGATGGCTGCTAGGATCATCTTATCGATACGGACCAGCAGGCCCCTATTCTCTCCAGAGAAGTGTATGCCTTGCTTCTTCCCACCCACCCAGCCAAGCCTTTCTGAATCCTGTTTTCTTCTTCCAGAAAACCTTCCTTAGTCTAGCCAACCATCAGTCACCCCTCTTTTAATGAACTCTTACATCAGCTTCTCAGTTCAATTCAAACTTGACCTGAACACCTAACACATACTAAGATTTGCCTGATTCGGGCACCAAATCATGTTCTGTCTTACTGTTTTAACTCTCAATGAATGTTTGTCTTATGTCTGATGGGATTATTGAGCCTCGAGAGAAAAGCTTGATTCTATGCAGTGTGATATGTCTTCCAGCCCCAGATACAGCCCTCCATGTATGGCAGGAGCTCTGATCCCCTGAGAGTGTGGGGATGGTAGAAGAGGCCAAACCAGTGACCCCAACATAGTAAATTTTTGTTGAGTTGAATTGAATTAAGGTAGCTCTTCATGGGGGCTAAAACATAGCCCTAAGTTCTCATTCTTTGGTTCAATACAACACCTTATTCTGTTACACTATATGTCAAAGAGGTAAGTGTGTATTGAATTCCTCCTGTATGCAGGATGTCATAGAGAACTCAGAGGGGGCCCTCATCAAGAGCACTCCAGTCCAACAAGATTATAAAATAAATACACTGAAACTAACAGAAAGGTGGACCGTGGTGAACTCTGTAGCTATCATTCCATAAAGGGCTTTACAGTTAAAGGGTGAGGTGTTGTAGTATCTACTTGGGTCATCATGAAAACTTTTGTTTCAAATATTCTACAAATATGTACTGAGAGGCAGTCTTCTCTTCCAGGCTTTGCTAGTGCTCAAGCTACACAGAAGCGGGTGGAACTAGGATTAGTACCCTAAATGTAATGTACTGTTCCCCCAAATACAAAGGCAGAGGTGCAAGCTTGCATTTCTGCTCTCTGGTGTGTGTTAGGGAGGCTTTGCGGTCCTGTTATTATTTTTTTCCTAATGCAGAAGGATTCTGGGGGGCTAAAGACTGGCAATGTGCTAATTCCCCTGAGTATTTCATTCTCCTGCATTGCAAAGCTAATTTCCTTTCAGTAGCTCATTAACATTCACAGCCAGTGTTTGCTGCCACTTTCATAGTCTCCTGATGCAATGCTAGCTGCAAAGGTGAGAGCTGCTGACGCTGTTTGCCTTTTGGATTCTTCCAGGATTTTTTTCCCAGGAAGCCATCCCGTC
The DNA here is from genome assembly GCF_000276665.1 of Chinchilla lanigera. NCBI lineage: Eukaryota > Metazoa > Chordata > Mammalia > Rodentia > Chinchillidae > Chinchilla > Chinchilla lanigera. The sequence goes on along the minus strand of NW_004955406.1, from coordinate 8,788,793 downwards.
AGAGGTGTGCAAGTAATGAAAGTTGGCAAACTGCAGCTACACCAAGGCATGTTTCCCCAAGCAATGAAGAATCTGCGACTGGTGAGTGTGCAAGAGCTCGGGGGCTTTTGCCTGACAGACCTTTTGCTGGCTGGAGCTGGGCCTCTTCCTGGTGACTGTTTTTAGCAACTCTGTTTTCAGCAATGTGTAATATGTATGCGCACACACACACAAGCGCACACACACACACACACACGTGAATAAATATACTTCTGGGGTGTGCAGGCAAATGTTTTACAACCAGATCTAAAAAAACCTGCTTTGTGACGTTTGCCATTTCTGTCATATAAATGTGCCCAGTGTGACTGATTTTAAATTACCATTGTAAAATCAACAAGCTCCCAAATATCACGGTAATTTGAAATCATTCTCATAAACTGCTGCAAACCAGCCTCAGAACGCAAGGGCACGTGTACCCTGCTCCAGAGTGAACAAGTCTCCCTTCTCTGCGCCCACCCAACACAGTCCAGCTCCTTCCATGGCAGGCGAGACCGGAGGCCACTGTCTGCAGCCTCCGCATCTCTCCCGCCTTCTCCACACCCAGAGCGCACTGTGCTGCCCACCACTGCCCACTCAGCCTTACCAATCCCTAGGTCTTTACAGCAGTAGTTTCTCTGCCTTAAATTCCCTCCCCACCACACTCTGGGCCTGGCAGTGCTCTACTGATCCTTTAAAGCCCTACTTCAATATCATGTTCTTTTTTATTCCTGCCACTCTCTGCTCCCTCTGCCAGTATAATGCTTAGCATATTATAGTAGCCATACTTGACCACTTACCCTCCAGCCCCCAGGGACCTTTGAGGCCTTTGCAGTTGTTTTTGTAACTGCATCAGTGCCATACAAGCTACCTGGAACTAAAGAAATACTCACTATTGGGAAGAGGGAGGGAGGGAGGTCAAATGCAATCTTAGCAGTAAGTGCCAAGAAACTGAATGGGAGAAGTGGGTCAGTGGTAGAAAACCTTGTTAAAGAGTAAGACTTGTTTTCCCCCGTTTTGGAAACCTCCTGTGCCCCAGAGGGCTGAGGGCTTTCTGCTTCCTTGGCTTTCTTACCCCTGCTAAGTATATTTTCATCCCTGTCCACCTCTGGCCTTCCAACAACAGAGTTCACAGGCCCATCCGGCCCAGGTACAGGTGGGGCAAGCCAGGGAAAACTGGCATGTGGGTTTTTATGGGGAACGCTTGACATTTCAATGCAGTGGGCACTGTACCCCTGTCTTCAAAAGAGCCTTTGGAGAAGGATCAGAGCCCTGCATCCGGGTTGCTCTGGGAGTGTCCAGGGGCTGCCTGAACCCATAACAAGGGCATTTTTAGATGAGAAAAATGATGATGCCTAAAGGAGTCTTCAAAATAAGATTCCCTAAGGCTAATTTTTATTGAAGGCTGATCGTGTTGTCTGTTCTTCACCTCTAACTGAAATCAGCCCATAGACATCAGGAAGAAACTAGCCTTTCCTGAAGGTACACAGATCCTGTTCTTTGTACTTTGCTCAACGTCTTTTTTCAAACTGATAGAAGTACACCTAGCAACTTGCAGCTCTGTGAGAACTTTCCTTTTCTGGTCTTGTTAGTAATTGTTAACCAGGCAAATTAGCTAGACATAAAATTCTTACTAAAGGTCTTCTGTGTGAAAAAGTTGGCAGGAAAAGAATGTAGAGGAACTTCCCCAAGTACATGGTGCTCCCAACCCAGGCTCACCTTGCAACTAGATGTTCCATAAATGACCAGATTAATCCTTTATGTTCATGTGGACTGGAAACTGGTAATGCTGCTCCTGCATACCTGACCTTACTTGGTCCTCATGACAGAAGGCAGCTGTGTGAGGTCAGTGGGGAGGCATTTTCATCCCTGTTTGAAAAATGAAGTCTCTAAGTCTTGGAGACATGCAAGAGCTTGTCCAAAGTCACACTGAGGCAGAGCCAGGTCTAGTTTATTTAGTTTAATTCAACATGTGTTGATTAAATGCTTCTGTTACTCTGAATAAAGCCCAGTATTGTCCTTACAATTTAATGGAGGAGACAGACATGCGAGCAAGTCATTAAATCCAGGCTAGAATCCAAGGCTTCATTCTGTCTCTCCAGACCGGTCTGGTTAAATCCTGAGGCTTTCTAATAATACTCAGTATATAGAAATCCCTTCAAATCTGAATCCTTGGTGCCAACTCAGAAGACAATGGGGGAGAGAAGCCAGAGAATATTTGGATCTCTTCTGTTTTTCATGCGAGGCTGAGTGCTTGCCATTGCAGGGAGAACTCCTGGAGGAGATGTCTCATACCCTCAGCACTACAGCTCTTGCCTAGGACGTGTGAGGCTCTGGGTTCCGTCTCCAGCACCGGAAATAGGGAAAGGAGCTGGGAGCAGAAGGGAGGGAAGGAGTGAGGACAGGACAAGAGAGAGAAAAAGAACAAACAAGGAAGAAACCCTCAGCTGTAGACAAGCCTGAACAAACCCAAACAGAGATATCTCAGCATGGGTTTACAGATAGCATGGCCCGGGCTGATGCTATGGGCCATCATCGTCCTTCTTATGTCCCTCTGATTGTCCTTTATACCCCTCATGCCCAGGCCTGTTCTCTCCTGTCTTTATACCCATCTGGTGAGGTTTTGAAGTTCCCTTTATAGTAATCACCTTAGTATTTCCTGCTCGTGGTACCAAAGATAAGCCCAAGACTAGACAGTGATAGCTGCCAGATAAAAAACATGCTAGGAGAAGTGTAGGATCATCTGTCCTAAAGGCTGTGTTGAAATCTTAGCCTCCCAAAAACTTCCTGCTTACTCTGGACAAGTCCCGAGTCTCTGGTCATGTTCCGATTATCAGCTAAGGAACAGATGTGCACCACTGGCCGTGTGGTACTGTCGGAGGAGTGCTTAGAATCAAAAGATCGGGTTCCAGTCTTACCACCTACTAGGTCTGTGACCTGACGCAAGATAGTTAATCTCTCTGAAAATAATTATATTTTTTAAATGAGGTTAATACCTATCCTATAGAGTTGTTCTGAAAAATAAATGAGGGAGTGTGAGCATGGGCTTGCCAATCTCAAGCATTTGGGTGCTTGAGGGCTGTTCTTGGGAAGGGAACTCTCATGCCGACTACTCTCCCACTAGCTGGTGTCTTTAGTACTCCTGTTTATAACTGAGGGATGTGTGGTAGTTCTCCTGTTGAACATATAATTGCTCCCCAGCATTTCACAGGGCTCTGTTGTTTCTGTAAGGTGAGTGAGAATGCCTTAAAAGACCTTGACTGATGTACCTTTTGTATCTCCTGGTGCTACCAAACACGGGCACACATGCCCCAAACACAACAAGTTCTGCTGAGCATGTACTTGAATGGGTGGGTTTCTACATGAATAGAGAACATTAAAAGCCCCACCCAGCCCTCTTGTCTGAGCTGTGTATGGCTAATGGACCAGATCTTGTTGTGACCTTGGCTGAGCATTTGCTAGTAGAGGCGTGGCCCGAACATGTACATCAATAGGAGAGCTCATATGACCCAGGAGTGTAGCATGCAGGTCAGTTTCTGCAGAAACTCTCTTTCTTGAGCTTCCTTGAGACTCAGGCAGCCTGGAGCGGGGAAAGAGAAGTGATATTGTTTGCCTTTTGAAATTGTGGTGCTCTTTAGATGAGCACCCCTGGGTATTATTTCTTGCCTTAAAAACCCCGGAAATAATGACATAAAATGGCTTGAATAAGGTTTTCAAAGCCTGAGTGTGGAACAGAAATCAGAGAAGCTTCAGAAACAGAAATGTGTTACAGATTCAATTAGAACCCAGCCTCCTCCAGGAAAGGAATCCATTTAGCCAGCTCTGATATGGTTTAGGTTTTCATCTCCGCTAGGCTCAGCTGAAATTCTTGTTATTGCTGCCACAGGACGGTCCCAGGGTCCCTTCACAGTGCTTCCTTCCTGCTTTCTCATCTCTCTAATCTACTTTCATTTCTTTCCATATATTTCTTGGAAGGCTTTTGTGTGTCACTAATTTGACTTCTTGAATCTCATGGACACCCAACCCCATCCAGGCTGTCTTGTCGATGAGCTTCTACTTCTGCCTGAGCTCAGCATGCTGCAGGCTCCCTCACCTCTGCCCCAGCAATGCTGCTTTGTTAGGGGTGCTTTATTACCAGAGGTCAGGTTATAAAAGCCTTTTTTTTCTTTTCCCTCTCAATAACTTTTTGTTTTAAAATCTAGATTCAACCTCTTGCAGTACACTTTGGTTTTTGGTTTTTATTTTTTCCCTTCTTATTTCATTCTGAGAATCTGTATAGCTTTTCCTGAACAGAGCATGTAGGCTATGGGTCCCAGAAGTTGCTCCTTTCCACAGTTATCAGCCACTCCACACTGGTCTCTCTCTACTCCAGCCTGCACCATGATTTCCAGCACTGTACAATGTCTAATTAAAGCATGTAGTTCTGTTTTCCCCATTTCTTACTTTATTGCAGTGATTCTTAATTGCTTTGGTCATGAAAGAGAGGTCATGAGAAGAACTCCTGACTTACCAGAAAACATATACATACACAGAATATTTTGCATATTGTAGAGAAGAGGGCCTCCCTCCTTTCAATATATAAACCACACTTTAATGTATGGTAGGTAGAAGGGAGAGAGGGAGAGTGAGAGGGTCTGGATAGATGATGGACTCTGATAGTCACTGATACCTTCAAAGAATGATTTAGAAATCCCTGGCTCTGATATTTGGGAATGGCTACTGACCATCAAATAAAAAATATTAGTTTTAGGAGTTTTTATTTAATAAAAGAGGGAGAAGGGAAGAGAAAAAGAAGGATGGAGTGGAGAAGGAGAAAGAGAAGAAGAGGAGGATGAATAAAATTATAGGTAATATGTAAAAATGGTGATTAGAAATAAGCAGAAATTCCCCTATTGTAACATATAGCCCAATAGTAACAAGGAACCAACTGAGGAACCTGGGCTTATACCTTGACATGACACTAACAAAGTGTTATAACCCCATTCTACTGGGATGATACCAGAGAAAGTGAGCTAAAATGCAGGGTTAGATGAAACGCAGAATTTCATAACAGAATGCTAAAAATGTTCGTGTTTCAGTTGAAAATCATTCACATACCAGGAACCAAATATCTCAATAACTTTTCTCATTGCTGAGACAAAATATCTGACACCCAAAGTTAAAGAAGGAAAGGTTTATTTCATCTCACACTTTATAGAGGTTTCAGTCCATAGTCATCTGGTTCCAAGGCAAGGCAGCACGGCAGAGGGGCATGATGGGGGAGGAACAGTCCCTGAAGTGGCAGGCAGGAAGCAGTGAACAGAAAACAGCCCTTTCCCTTTTATCCCATCTAGGCTACAAGCCTTTTGGGTGGTGTCACCCACATCCAGGGTGGGACTTCCTATTATCCACACCCAAAACTATGATAAACTAGTTAGTGAGCTAATCCTATACCACACATCCTTAATCCCCAAACCACACACCCTAAATCAGTATCACATCACATGATACAGCGACCTCCCAAAAACCCTACATGTGAGCTCAGGAGGCTCTGTGGGGACATCTAGGTATAACCCATAACAATCAGGAATATTTTAATCTTAATGGAAAAAATGGAATGAATAGAGGCCAATTGCAAGATAACCAAGATGTTAGAATTATCAGGCAAGAATTATAAAGCAGCCATCATGAAAACACTTCAAATAACAATTACAGACATCCTCCAAACACATGAAAAGATATAAAATATCATTAAGGAACCAGAAGAAGTTACAGAACATATAAATAAGAAGCAAATAGAAATTTAAGAACTGGTAAGTAAGTCTGAAGATATAGCTTGGTGGTAGAGGACTTGCCTATCATGTACAAGATCTAGGTTTGATGCCCAGCACTACCAAAAAAAGAAGGAAGGAAGGAGTAATCAAAATAAATAGTTTAATTCAACAACAGACTGGACATAATAGAGGAACAAATTGGTAAACATGAAGGTAGAACAATAGAAATTATCCAATCTGGAAAATGGGGAAAAAACTGAAAAAAAGTAGAATTGAACAAAAAACCTCAGGGACTTATAGACCAATAACAAAAGAGCTAACACTGAAGTGCCAGAAAGAGAAGAGAAACAAAGTGGGATGAAAAAAAAATACTGTACAAAAATACAAAAGAGGGAGTGACAGTGAATCTCAGTGAGCCTTGGGAGCTTCAGTGACCTGTTTGGAAGGGGAGAAACCCCACCCCGCCCCCCTACCCTCTCTGTCACTGCAGGAGTGACAGAGAGCCTCAGGAATCTCAGTGAGTCATACAGGAGGAGAGAAACCCCACCCACTGCCCCTGTGCCATCCAAGGATCCTCAGTCTGTAGGAACCCTGGTGCCTGGCCCATACTCCTACACTGCAGGTCAGGCAGCCAGTGCAGGAAGCACCTGAGACATGGCAGCCATCTTGTCTGGAGGAACCCAGGATAAATCCACTCTAACAAGGGGAAGCAATTTGCATACAAACTCCTGATTTACAGTTGGTTCCATTATATAACTATAGACTTTGCTCCTGTGATCTAAAGTACAAAATCAATAGTTACCACAGTTGGTCATTTTCTAAATTGTGCTTATTGCTAATTGTAGTATAGTAGCTAGAGTGTCATATCTGTTGTAATCAGTTATTCTCCCTTGTGTAACAATGTTGGAATGCTCTGGGGTAATAACCTCAACACAACCTACACCAAAAGACTGGGGACTGACCTAAACAGAAACAAACATCTCACTCTCAATTAATTGAGAAGGTAAGATCCTGGGACAGACACAAACCAAGAATCTTCTACTCACAGAAAATATCCCTGAAATACAGACTATTCCTGGAGAGGCCTTGATATTAGTGATATAGCTACCTACTTCCAAAACTCCCAAGGATCACCACAGAAAACAAAATAGAAAATGTTTTTGAAATAGAAAATGTCAAAATGAAGGAGCAAAATGCAATCTCAGACCTCCAGCCCACCCAGAACAAGTCCAGTAGACATTACATAGAAGAAATTGGAAGTCACACACCTGAGATTTCTGAAATGATAGCAACTCAAGTAAATAAACAGCTCCATCCAAAGAAATAGAAGAAATCTAATCAGGAATAATTTATCAGGTAAAATAAGAAATGACAACCGTAATGAAAGACTTGCTCAGCATACCTAAAGAAGACATAGATTTAAAAAATTAGAGGAGCTTAGAAAAATTATGGAAACCCTGAATGAACAATATAGGAAAGAATTTGAATGCATGAAACAGATTCAGAGAGCTATCCAGTAAATTAAAAATTCCATTGAGAGTTGGCAAAACCACTGAAATGAAAGAGAAGATAGGCTTTCAGACCTTGAAGACAGCATTACAGCTAGCAATCATAAAAGGAAAGCTCTTAAAAATAATAGGAACCAGAAAATAACAATTCAACAGCTGCAAGATGATGCAAAGAAAAATAATATAAGATGGGTAGGTGTCAACAAAAAAGCAGGAGTCAACACAAATGACATAAAAAGGCTATTTTCAGAAGTAATAGCATAAAATTTCCTAAGCGTGGGAGAAGAAACTGACATGCAGTTCAGTGAGGCATATAGAACTCCAAATACCCATAACCAAAATAAATCTACACCCAGACACATAATAATCAAGATTCCAGAAATTTAGCACAAGAACAGAATATGAAAAGTTGTTACAGAAAAGAAACAGATCAC
>NW_004955406.1:8605427-8779428 GCF_000276665.1 Chinchilla lanigera | reverse complement strand
AAGGAAAGAAAAACTCAAATTCATGCAATAAGGAATGAAAAGAGTGATATCACTACAGATCCTATAAAAATTCAGAAGATCATTAGTACCTACTTTGAAAATCTTTACTGTGATAGGATGGAAAACATAGAGGAAATGGACAGGTTCCTAGATACATATGGATTACCAAAGCTGAATCAAGAAGATATAAAAATCATTAATAACCCAATATCAGTCAATGAAATTGAAACATAATAGAAAACTTACCAACAAAGAAAAACCCAGATCCTAATGGATTCACAGCTGGATTCTATGAGAAATTTAGAGAAGACTTAACACCAATACCTCTCAAACTCTTTAATGAATTTAAAAGGGAAGGAATTCTCTCCAACTTATTCCTGGAGGCAAGTATTATCCTGACACCAAAACCAGAGAAAGAACCAACCAAAAGAGAGAACTGCAAGCCAATCTCCCTCATGAACACAGATGCAAAAATCCTCAATAAAATACTAACAAAGAGAATGCAGCAAATCATCAAGAAGATTATGCATCATGACCAAGTGGGCCTCATCCAAGGAATGTAGAGATGGTTCAATGTATGCAGATCAATAAATGTAATATACCATATCAGCAGAACCAAAGACAAAAATCACATGATCATCTCAATAGTGCAGAAAAAGCTTTTGGTAAAATCCAACACTCATTCATAAAAAAAAAAAAAAAAAAAAACCTACAGAAAATCAAAATAGATAATCTTTACCTCAATCTGGTAAAAGCCATCTATGACAAACCAGCAGTCAACACCATAGTAAATGGACAAAAACTGAAAGCTTTCACTTTAAGGAGCAAGACAAGGATGTCCACTGTCACCACTGCTATTCCATATAGTTCTGGAAACATTAGCCAGAGCAATTAGACAAGAGAGAAATAAAAGGAATAAGAATAGGAAAGAAAGAAGTGAAATTATCATAATTTGCAGATGACATGATACTCTACATGGAAGACACCAAAAGACTTCTAGATTTAATAACCAAGTTTAGTAGCATAGCTGGATACAAGGTCAGCAGTCAAAAATCAATAGCATTCCTGTACATAAACAACAAACTCGCTGAGAGAGAAATTGGAAAAACCACACCCTCCACAATAGCGTCTAAAAAAATGAAATACTTAGGGATCAGTCTAACAAAGGAAGTAAAAGATCTATACAGTGAAAATTATGGCACTCTGAAAAATGAGATCAAAGAGGATTTCAGAAAATGAAAAAGTATTCCTTGCTCATAGATAGGAAGAACCAAAATTGTGAAAATGGCTATACTTCCAAAACTGTTATGCAGATTCAATGCAATCCCAATCAAAATACCATTAGTATACCTCACAGATCTAGAGAAAACATTCCTAAAATTCATCTGGAACCAGAAGAGACCTAGAATAGCAAAGGCAATCCTGGGCAACAAAGGAAAGGCAGGAGACATCCCAATCTCTGACTTGAAATTAAACTACAAAGATACTGTGATAAAGTCAGCATGGTACTAGCAAAAAAACAAACCTGAGGATCAGTGTAACAGATTAGAAGATTCAGACACAACTCCAATCACACTTAGCCGCCTTATCTTTGACAAAGGGGCCAAGCATGTTCCCTGGAAGAAAAATAGCCTCTTTAATAAATGGTGCTGGAAAAACTGGCTTTCCACATGTGGAAGACTAAAACTAAACCCATGTCTATCACCATGCACTAAACTAAAGTCCAAATGGATTAACGATCTAGATATTAAAACAGAAACACTAAATCTACTGGAAAAGAAAGTAGGGAGAAATCTTGAAGACCTAGGGATAGGCAGAGAGTTCATAAACAAAAACCAAACTGCACGGGAAATAGTTCAAAGAATCAACAACTTGGATCTCATCTTATTGAAAAGTTTTTGCACATCAAAGGAAATCATCCACAGAGAAAAAAGAAAACCCACGAATTGGGAAAAAATTTTAGCCAACTGTCCCTTGGAAAAATGATTTCTATCTAGAACATATAAAGAATTTTTAAAAATCAGGCCCCCAGAATTCAAGGACCCAATCCAAAAATGGGCATCTGAGATGCCACACTTCTCAGGTAAAGAAATACAAATAGCAAATAAATACATACGAAAATGTTCAATATCTTTGGTCATTCAAGAAATGCAAATTAAAACAACATTGAGGTTCCACCTCACCTCAGAAACAATAGCTATCATCAAGAAATCAACCAATATCAAATGCTGTCGAGGCTGTGGGGGAAAAAGGAACCATTCTCCACTGTTGGTGGGAGTGTAGACTTGTACAACCACTGTGGAAATCAGTGTGGAGATTCCTCAGAAAGCTAGGATTAGAGGTCCCATTTGACCCAGCTATTCCCTTGCTTGGTATTTTTCCAGAAGACTTGAAAATATCATACCACAGTGGTATATGTGCACCCATGTTTGTAGCAGCACAATTTGTCATAGCTGTACCTTGGAAACAACCCACATGTCCATCAACTGAGGAATGGATAAAAAAGATGTATTTTTATACAGTGGAGTATTACTCAGCTATAAAAAAAAGATAAACTCGAGGCTTTTATAGGTAAATAGATATAACTGGAGACCATACTCATAAGTGAATAAATCAGACCCACATGTATAAACATCATATTGTCTCCTTAGTATAAGAAACTGAAAGAATAAATAAAATATGAAAGATACAGTGGATATCGTGAAAGAAAAGAAACTGTTCAAAAGGAAAGAACAATTAGGATGAAGGAAAGTAGAAAAGAAACAAAGAAGAAAGGGAAATATATATATACACAAAATAGCTAGGATAATTGAACTACTATTTTCTATTGGTTTATTGAAAGGGACAGTTAATGTTTAATTGTTTGATCAGTTTTGCATGTCTATATCTGGTAATCTCAACAACTACTTTGAAGATAACAATAAGCAATATAACAACCATTGTTAATATGTTTTGAAATATATCTTGTTTTGAAATTCTGTATCATTTTTAATGTTTTTTAAATTTTTTGTTCTCTTTAAAAAAATACAAAAGAAAAGAATCAAGGGCATCAAGAGATGGGTAGATGGGGAAGAGAGGGATAGGGGAAAGATTAAAAAGCAATTAAGAAGTGTTAGGTACATGTACCATCTTCCTACAGCAAGATAAATATTATGTAATGCACACATATACAATTAAAATAAGGTTTTAAAATAATGATGGAGGCATGGCACCCAAATTGAAAAGGAATTATCTCTGTTCATAGATGGCATGATTTATATCTAGGAAGCATATACAGAATTACCAAAGTTGTAGGATGTAATATCAGCATGTGTATATCAGTTGTGTTTCTAACAACTAATAATGAGCAACCCAAAAAATTTAAGAAAATTATTCCATTTAGAACAACACCAAATAGAATAATATACTTAGGAATTAACCAAAAATATGAATGATTTATAAGTTAAAATATATACAGCACTGCTAAAAGAAAGAAAGTATAAGTAAACAGAATGACATGCCAAGGCCAGGTGTGGTGGTGCACGCCTGTGAAGTCAGCACTCAGGAGGCTGTGGCAGGAGGATTTCTGTGAGTCCAAGGCCAACCTGAACTGCATATTGAAACCCTGTCTTTAAAAGACTAAATAAATAAATAAATAAATGAATCACTTATAAATAAATAAATGAATGAATCATTATTCATTTAATACATAACTAAATGAATTTATGTAATAAATAAATAAACAAATCATTCATTAATTATAAGAATTACTATTAAGATATCAACATTACCCAAAGCTGTAAATTGGTTCTATCCTCATCAAATTCCCAGGACCTTATTTTTGTTTCATTTTATTTTGTTTTTAAATAGAAAGAAATCACAGGGGAATTAAAGCCATCCTGAATAGCCAAGCACCACTTTTGAATAAAAAACAAAATTGGAAAACTCACAATTCTTGATTTCAAAATTTACTATAAGGCTGCAGCAGTCAAAACGTTACTGTTTCCATATTTAGAACTTGTACATCATGCCATACTGAAACTGTGTGCCCATTAAATAACCTCCTGTCTCTTACACCTCTTCCCAGATCCTAGTACCCACTGTTCTTTTTGTCTTTATGTATTTGCATATTCTGTGTACCTCATATAGGTGGATCCATTTTGAGTTACTTTCGTATGAATTAGGTAAGGGCCCAGCTCCATTCTTTTACATGTGGATATTCAGTTTTCCCAACCATTTGTTGAAGAAACTGACCTTTCTCCATTGAGTAGTCTTGTTTCAACCTTGTTGAGATCATTCTGTTAAATTTATATATTTAAATATATACATACATATATATAACATATATATATATACACACACACACACATATATATATATAACATATACTTTTTTCTGGGCTCCCTATTGTGTTCCATTGGCTTATATATCCATCTTTATGCTATTCCTACAAGCAAAATGAAAAATCAGAACAACTCCTCAAAGCAGCAAAAGAAAAATAACTCCTTACCTACAGGGGGAAAACAGCTTGAATGGCGGTGATTTTCTCATCAGAAACCACAGAAGCCAGGAGAAAGTAGCACATTTTCTCAGGTAGTGAAAAAAAACTGTCAACTCAAAATCCTGTATTCAGCAAAAATATCCTTCAGGAATGATGAGGAAATTAAGACATTCACAGAAAGGAAAACTAAAAGAACTTGTCACCAGAAATACCACCCTGAAAGAATTGTGATAGCAAATTCTTTACACAGAAAGAAAATGATAAAAGAAGGAATCTTGACGCATCAGGAGTAATACAATAAGCAAAAATATAGGTAAGAAAAATAGATTTTCCTTCTCCTTTTGAGTTTCCTAGATTGACAGCCAAAGCAAAACTTATGATGCTGTATGTAGTATAGATGGTGTATGTAGTATAGATAATAGATAGGCCAATTATATTCCAAATAGGAAGGGTGAAAAGCATATGAAGAGCTAAGTTTTCTACACCTGACTTGAACTGGTAAAATGATGACACCAGTAAATGGTCTCCACCTGTCGTAGGAGAGAGAAGAAACAACGTGGGAGAAATGTAAAACCTATAATTACTGTTTTAAAGCTATATAAGAGATACATTAAAAAATACTATAGAAATCTGGTATGTTTGAGCCCAGCCTGAGTAACTTAGTAAGGTCCTGTCTCAAAATTTTAAAGAAGGGGTTGGGGATGTAGCTCATTGTGAAGGCTCTGGGTTCAATCCCCAGTACCAAACACATAACATGAATGAAATTCTTAAAAAATGTGCCAGTAACCCATAGGACTACAAGAAGAAAGAATAGAGACAAAAAGCAGAGACAGCAAAACCAAAATAAAATGGTAGATTTAAATCCTAATGTATTAATAATTATATCATAAGTTATATAAGTAGTTCATATAAAAAAGTAAATTGTCTAAATGCATTGATTAAAAGGCAGAGATTAGTAGAACAGATGATTTTTAAAATGACAAGTATATGTTGTTTATACAAAATTCTCTTTAAATGTAATGATAGTGACAGATTGAAAGTACAATGGTGGAAAAATTCATATCATTAAAACAGAATTAATTGAAAACCAGGTGGCTATATGAATATCAGACAAAGTAGGACAAATAAAATTTTACTAGAGTCAAACGATATTATATAATGAAAAAGCAGTTAAATCTACCAAGAAGACAGTAATACTAAATATGTATGCCCTAAACCACAGTTACAAAAGATTTTTTAAAAAACTGATAAAATTGCAAAAAGAGAAAACAAAAACCCAAAATCACAATATAGTTGGGGACATCAGACTCCTCTGTTTACAGTTTATAGAAGAGCTAGAAAATCATGAAGGATGTAGAAAATTTCAGTAACATCATCAACCAATAGGATCTAATTGACATTTATAAACACTCCATCCACCAGTAGCAGAATACACAATCATTTTAGGTATCTACAGAACACAGACCATATCTGGACCCTAAAACGATCTCAAAAATGTAAAAGGATTCAAGTCATACAAAGTGAATTTTCTAACCACAATGGAATTAAATTAGAAGTCAATAATAATATCTGGAAATAAAACCAAATCTATATTTGCATTTTGCACACGTTGCTTCACTGAAACGTTCTAGTAGTTACATTCTGTCTCCTAATTGTGCCAGAGCTCCTCCCAGGGCAAAGGCCAAGTCTCACCCCTGACAGCTACTCCGGCAGTATTGAATGAATAAATGGACAGAGGTTTTCTACCAGGACATTCTGCCTCCCAAGAAGACAAATCCCTATACTGGGTTGTGCACTGGGGTCAGCAGGGGCGCTGCTGAGCTCAGATAGGTAATCAAAGGCTTGGGGACTTTCTTCCCTTTGTAAAGAGGTTTTTGTGGCTCTGGAGCTGCTTGCTGTGTGTAGCTTTTGCTTATATTTCCTACCCCACCCCACCCTATGCTCCTGAGATGGACAGAATAAGAAAACTTACTTCTATATTTGAAGCTTCCTGTTGTGATGAGACTCCAGAGGTTCTTACCATGCATACATTTCTTTTCCCTCTGCTTTTATATCCATATTTAAATTATGCTTGAGGAAGTCATTTATTGGATTCCTCAGGCTCACTGTAGAAAGTATATGAGATCTTTGATAAGCTTAATATATTTGTATTAAAAATTAATATGAAAGCCATATTGTCTCCAACTTTGAATCACAATTTGATTTGATTCATTTTATTTAATATATGGAACAATCCTAAAATTACTTTTAAAAAAGAGATGTGATGAGATTGAAATCAGTTCTGGGGACCCTTTCTTTATTCCTCAGTGAATCATGTGCCTGTCTTGTGGCAGACAATCTATGCTACCATTTCTCTGTGACATTTAGAATACATACATGGGTGCAGTGCCCCCTCCTCCTGGAAGCTTCCAGATGAGTCCTCTGTGAAAGATTACGTGCAGGCTCTTTTTAAATGCTACCGTTAAAAAAATAAAATTTAATGGAAAGAGATAAGCTTTTCCCAACACAAGCTGGCTCCAATTTGATATTTCCTTAATCTGTTTTGTATGCTGCTGCAGGAAATTAAACTGAAATTGTCTTCTCTGACATGGCATGGATGGCATTTGGGAGGTGCTGAGAAAAGAGAGATACAGCTCCTGAAACGGTTGCTCTGGTTTGTCAGAGATTTATTGTACCTTTTTTTCATCTCCCCACTGGGCTGAAGAGCTGTACCTGGGCCACAAAGGGCCCCTTCTTACATCACAGGGAGCAGCTCCGGGTGACACCCTGGACAAGGACCGGACGTCCTCCTTTCTCTTCAGGCGTGGGTCGTAGCTCCCTGTCCACCCAGTACATCACATCACTCATACGCACAGGTCCACAACACGAGAGTCACGGACATACCTTGCATATAACTGAGTTTCTTCTCTCTTTGCTTCTTTCTCTCCTGTTGTCTTCTACCTCTGCCCATCACTCCGGGAAAATCAGAATATTTACTTGTCAGTTGATCATCTATATTCAGTTATGTATTTTAGACAAAGGATGTAGCTTTTCACTCTCTTCAAATTAGCCTTCTGCCCCCGCCGATACTGTTACCTCCCTTCTTCAGGCCGAAGACCCCTGGAGTCAGGACCCTCAAATTGCGCAGATGCGCCTGGCGCTGCCACTGCCTACCTCTGCTCCTAGGGTCGCAGTTGCCACCAAATAATAGAGTGCAAAATACAGTTGGCAGCGTCGTGACCAGCAAGACCCCTGTGGCCCCTCCGGAAGTCTCAGAAGCCACACCCAGGAGCCCCTGGCTCTTCTCCTTGGCCACTGCAGACCGTTGTCGGAGGAGGTGCACGTGGAGGGTGGGGTGGACAGATGAGTCCTGAGAGCTGTGTGGAGCCTTCGGCCCGCTCCTCAGGCCACGCGACCTCGGGACCAGTCCTTCCCTGACGGGAGCGTGTTGGGCTGGCTGGGGTCTAGGCTGGGAAGCCAGGGCAGTCCCGTCTGGAGCTCGCTGACTCGAGAATGGCCGAGTTAGAATGGCTGAGCTGCATGCCCCCTGTGCACGCTTGTCCTGCTGTCTGAGGGCGGGTCTGCCCTTCAGTGAACAGGACTCCAGATCAGTGGCAATGAACTGTGACCTTCGAGAGATCTTATTCTTAAAACTGGAAATGAGGAGAAACTTACGACCAGGACCAGAAGAAAGGGAGCAAGGAAGGAAGAGCAGAGCCAGAATTATATTTGAAAACAGGCGAGTCAACCTCATCCTGCTGCCCTGGCAAGAAGATGGCTTTGTCATTTAGTCTGTGAGGCAAGTCACACAGCAGCACGGACCAGTCTCTTGTAGGTGAAGAATCCAGAGAATTGGAACCAAGAGGCGAATCAGAAACAAGTGGCTATGGGTATTCGGAAACCAGGCCCAGCCCTCGCCGGCAGAGGGCGCTGTGCAGGCAGGCGGGAGGTTAGCCCGCAGGCGAGGTCTGGCCCCTTCCAGGGTGGAGGCCGATGCCCGCTTCTGCAAAGAGCCTTTCAGGCCGTACTTCCACTCCATTTGTCCTCCTCAGCCACGTCACAGCACATCCGGCCTCTGCTGTGACAGAGGAAGAGGGCATCTAGGGCAGCTGTGAAGTATGAGGATGTCCCAGGCAGGCTCTCTGAGCAGGGAGTGCCCCTCCCTCCCGTGCAGTCACGACGTCACACAGGTCTCTGCCTTGGACTTTAGGGTGTCCAGAGCAGCGGAGATGGTGCGGGGAGAGGGGAGAAAACATGAGGCCCGTGCCGGCTGAATGGCATCAGACGTCTGTTTCTAATCTGCTGCCTGGAGGAGCTCACAGAGCTTGGCTGTCTGTGAGGTATGCAGCTCCCAGTGCCTGCCTTGCCCTCCCGGGACCCCCTGCCTCAGGACCTGCTGGCGTTCACTGCGCACCTTAGCCCCAGCCTCTTCCTGGGACCTCGCCTGCTACTGCAGGTGACAGCCGGACCCCTGGCTCCGTGAGCGGAGCTCTCTTGCAGGCCGAGAGACTTTCCTACTCTTTTCCCCTTCTTCCTCGCTCTGAGCTTCTAGAGACCGCCCCTGTCTGCTTGCTTTCCTTTCTTCTAGCATAGAGGGGACGTTTTAAGAAGCCAGGAGCACAGGCTGAGAGCCCCGCCCTCCTGACTGCATTGCTTCCCTGGCTTCAGTCTCCTGTCTGTTGACAGAAAGGGCTCTCACTGTCGGAACAAAATGAGAACAAAGGGGCCTCACTGCATGGCCGGCGAGGTGCTTCCTTCCTCCAGAATCCTGTGCCTTTTTAGCTGTCCGTACCCTGTTCTACCCCCAGGACTTTACCTCAAGTAAATATTTAACAACGGAAAAATGTTATAGGCTAGATCTGCATCATATCATAATAAAAAATGAAAAGATCTAACTTTCCAAGAGTACTTCATCAAATAACGGTCTATAAATGGCATTAATTGTATAGAGCCATTAAGATGGTAATTGTGCTGACTGTAAATTAACAGTGAGTAATGAATAGTTGCTGTTATTTGTTCAGTTACTGTATTGATTGTTCTCAGCTCAGGGCATCTGAGACTCTCCTGGAGTACCAGCCTGGCTCCCAGGGAGCACGTTTCAGTAGGTCGTGTGTGGCCTCTGGGCCTGGTGACTCTTGGTACTACCCAAGTGATGCTAGGGTGCAGCCACGACTAAGCCTCAGTACCATGTGCAGGTGCTTCGCTGGGTGCCACCAGAGTCACATCCTTCCTCCAGCCCACCCCAAGCCCCATTTGGGCAATGCAAGAGGCTACTGTATGTCTGATTTATCACAAAGACATTTTTTAAGATGTTCTGGTTATTTTTTGCTCCGTAACAGACCGTCCAAAAACTCTGTAGAGTAAAATGGCAGCAAAATTATGCTCACAAAGTCTGCGGGTCAGAAGCTGAAAGGGAGCACAACAGGAAGCTCTCTGCCTTTCCATGATACCTGCTGTTTTGCTGGAGAGAGACATTGTGTGGAGTGTCATTGGGCTGACCTGTGGCTGGTACCGGAATCACCTGGAGGCTTCTCTGTGTGCTATGTGATGCCCTGGCTGGAATGCCTTAGGACTGGGTGATCAGCCAAAGCCACCTAGCCGTCGCTGTCAGCGCCTCTGGCTTCTCCCAGCATGGAAGCTCGAGTTCCAAGGGCAAGCACAGCTGAGTGAGGTAGAGGCTCCGTAGCCCCATGTCCTCAAGTGGCCGGCTTTACTCCCACGTTGCTCTCTTGTTGAAGCAGCCACACGCCCACCCTAACTTCAGAAATATTTTAGAGGCAGATTGGCTTGATTTAGCAATGGGCTGGAAATGGACAGTGAAGCAGGGGGAAGTCCATGCTATTGACATCGTATGCTGTGAAAAGAACAGCAATGTGTGTGTATAACAGGCACAGTACCCACTTGTGAGAACCAAATACAGCATGCAAAACAGAAAATATTATGACAAGGAGGTAGAAAATTGTAATTTTTCTTTCCTGCGACTTAATCATCTCAGGAGTAATTCTTAAGCACCTGTAATTCTTAAGCACCTAAACCCATGCGCTGAAACACCCCTGAAGGTCACTATTGCTCACGGGACGAATTGAGTCCAAGTCTGCTTTCCGGATGTCACCCTGTAACCTACACTGTGGCTGAGTAACCACAGTCCAGTGAGCCTGTCAATGACTGCTCACCCTGTAGACCTGAGGGTCACCAGACCCTAGCATCGTGGGGAAAACAGGAAGCGGGCAGCAGCTCACCTGTTTTGGGGCCTAATCTGCCTGCTCTCCTTTCCCTTTAGGCTTTTGACATCATGCGAGTGACACACGGCCGAGAACACAGCCTGATTGAAGATTTAATTCTACTCTTAGAAGAATGCGACGCCAACATAAGAGCATCCTAAGAAAAGCCAGACGGAGAGAGAGAGAGAGAGATGGCTCATACCTTTATTGACTGCCTTACTGAGGTCGCACATTCTACAGTGTTCGCTGTGTGAATCTCCCCTTTTAAAAATGCTATTCTTGTTTGACTAGGTAAATAAAGGCAGACATAGTTTGCCAACTCTAAGAATCGTTAGCTGTAGTGAAGCATGATTGTAATAAATATGAAAAAAGCTGAAGATGCCATCTAACTGTTTTGTTTGCTTACTTAGTGCTGATTTTAATGTTAAAGATTTCACCATTCCAGATAGAAAATCCTATTAAAAGCGTGACAGAATGAGTTATAATTTTCTCTTTGGATATACGTAGAGATAATTGGATAAAAACCATTGTATTTGTATTTGCTTCCAAGCATAAACTGAATGTCCACTTTGGCAAAAACCGAATTTTTTATTATTTATTTTTGATTAACAGATATTAATTGCACATTTTAATAGGATTTAGTGCAGTATTTCAGTACACACGTACAGTGTGCAGTGTTCATGTCCAGCCTCCTTTTAACCCTCTTCCTCTCTCCCCCAGCTCCCAGCTTCTAGTGATCACTGTTCTACATTTGAGTCAACTTTGTTTTTTTTTTGACTTCCACATATGAGAGAAACTGTGGTGTGCTTGTCTTTCTGTGTCTGGTTTGTTCCACTTAACATAATAATTTCCAGCATTCATTTTGCTGTATGTAATAGGACTTCATTCTTTTTTATGGTAGAATAATGTCCCACTGTGTGTGTAGACAACGTTTTCTTTATCCATTTCTTGATGGGCACCTAGGTTGATTTCATACCATGGCTATTATGAATAATGCCAAGTAGATATGTTGGTTTGTTGATTTCCTTTGGATATATACCCAGAAGGGAGATAGTTGGATCTGTGTAGTTTTTGAGGAACCCGCTTACTATTCTCCATAATGGTCGTGGTAATTTACATTCCTGCCAACAGTGTAGAAGGGTTCCTTTTGCTGCATATCCTGGCCAGCAGTTGTTATTTGCTATTTGTTACTTTGGGTTTTTAAAAAAATAATAACCATTTTAATTGGAGTGAGGTGGAATCTCATGATTTTTCTTGCATTTCCCTGATGACTAATGATATTGAATCTTTTAAAAATACATTTGCTGGCCATATATATTTCTTTTGAGAAGTGTCTGTTCAGATCTTTTGTCCATCTTATAATGGGATTATTTGGAGTTTGTTAAGTTTTTAAAATTCTTTATATATTTTGGATAATTAAGAAATATTTCCTCCCAGTGAGTAGGTTATCTTTTCACTCTATTGTTTCCTCTGTCATTCAGAAGACTTTTAGTTTGATGTAGTCGCATTTGTCTGTCTTTTCTTTCCTGCGCTTTAGGGGTCATATTTAAAAAACCAGTGCCATGTCAGTGGGTTTTCCCTATGTTTTCAACAGTCATTTGAGTTTCAGGGGGTACATTCTGGTCTTTGACCAATTTTAAGTTGATTTTTGTACAGGATGAAAGAGAGGATTCTAGTTTCATTCTTTTTGTAAGGATATCCAGTTTTCCCAGCACCATCTGCTGAGTAGGCTGCATGTTTTTGGTGCCTTTTTCAAGAATTAGCTGTCTGTAGAAGCGTGGGTATACTTCAGAGGTCTTAATTCTGCTCCATTGATCTGTGCATTGTTTTTATGCCACACCGTGTTGTCTTGGTTACTATGAGGCCCTGTAGTAGGTCGTGAAATCAGTTATTACAATGCCTCCAGCTTTGTTCATTTCATTCAAGATTATTTTTACTATCTAGGGTCTTTTGTGAAGAATTTTGTAGAACTTGTGCAGGATTTTGAGACATCTTTACTCTTTGTGATAAATAATGTGTGTGTGCATTATTTGTTTCTAAATACATCTCCAACACAAAAGTTTTTATCCTAAATCCTAGAGAGAAGTCATTTTAGGTATTAGAAAGGATAGCAAATCTTAATTTTTAAAAAATATTATCCAAATCTCTCCTGACTCTTTGTGTAACTCTTTCTCAGGAGCTCTTTCTGTGCACTGTCCTATCTGCCCATAACACTTTTTTCTGTCATTCCCTAAATCTTTGGTTCAGTGTGTGATGGGCACAGCGTGAAGCTCCTTTATCCCTCAGTGAGCAAGGTTCTAGCATCCACTCAAATCAACTTGCTCTTTTTTCTCTTTTCCTCTTTACTGTTTCCCAATTCCTTAGACTTCTTTTCCACTTTTGTGCTTTAAACTAATTTTTAAAAACCTTTTATTTTCCAATTCCAAAAACAAGTAAAGTCTTTTATGGCTCGCTGATCCTGGAAACAGCCTAGTCCTTCATGCCTAGATGAGACTCAGGTAGTGACTCGAGCCCTGGGGTCCCCGCAGCTGAAACGATTCTTAGAGAGTGTGCTGCTGGCCACACCTTCTTTTACAAATGAGGGGACAAGGTGCAGAGAGTGATGGAAAAGTGAGCAACTCATGCTCCTCGGCCCTGTTCCGGAGCCCTCCACAGTCCTCAGGGAAAGAATGGAAAGTCCTCCAGCCAGGTGGCAGTGCTGTGGCCATGGGCACCATCAGAATGCGGTGCTGTGGCCGTGGGCACCATCAGAATGCCGTGTGGATCTCAGAAGGCACCAGTCTTACTTTGCAGCAGAGAAAGCTGACAACTGGAAACTGCAGTCTCTTTGTTAAACACAGGTGATCACCAAAACATGCAGGGTGTCCTGCATGCCGGTGTGTTCCAAGGCCTCTTCCTAAGCTCATTTCTGCTCAAACTACCATCTGTCGTGTATCAGCCACATCTCTCAAGTGCATACAATCTCCAACAACTGCAATAGCACCACCAGGTAGGTATTATGTGTTAGGAAATAGGCCTAGTGTCAGGTGCTGTGGAATCCCTCTTGATCTTGATCTTGATCTTGAGAAAAGGACTTAACTGCAGTCCTGGGGAGGCCAGTTCTACCCATTTGAACAAATACATATTGAGTCATTACTATGTATTTAGGAAAGGGAAGACAAAAAGTCAAATAAGACATGTTCCTACCCTCAGAATACCACTGTCTGGGATAGAATGTGTATCACTTAGCATTCACTACATAATAAGCTACTCCAAAAGTTAGTTTCTCCAAATCATGTTTATTTAGCTCAGACTTACGCAGAACAGCAGTGTGAGCTGGGCTGTTCTGGTTTGGCTCAGGTGTGGTTGGTCATATTGTGCTCACTGTCTGCAGTTGCTGGGGAGTCAGTGGGAAAGTTGGGGATGCCTGGGCCATGTGGCTCATGGGATTAGTCCAGCTCTGTTAACACAGCAGTAGAGGTCCAGGGATAGTAAGCAGGCCAACCCTAATGTCCAAGTTCTTTTCAAGTTTTCTTCCATTACATTTGCTAAAATCCTTTTGGTCAAAGCTGGTCTCAAGTCCAACCCAAAAATCAAGGGATGGATAATGCTCCTCCTCTCCTTAGAAAGAGATACAAAATCTTGTTGCAAGGGCTTGGATATATGAAGAGGAAGAAATTATAACCATCTATGAAATTCACTGCAGGAACCCCTTAAAATTTTTTTTGGCTATTACAGAATATTTAGTGAATTTGATGAAATCTATAGACTATCTTTCTAGAAAAACAGGTGAACAGCTTGTTTTCAGGATCAGGGATTCTCAGACTCTCCATGGCCTATCACTGGACTCCCTGGGGTCCTTCATCAAATGAAAAACAGACTTGCTACATTTCAAAAACACTAGTAGGCTCTATATTGGTTCCTCATTTAAAATTCTTTAGGGAAATAAAAGGCCATAAGCAAAGGTGGAGATAGTAACTTACTCACCAAGTGGGCAGAGTTCACTGACAAAATGCTGTGTTTGCCAATATTCTGAATGAAATTTATCAGTCACTGATGATCCTGGATTAAGAGATTTGCTTCATGCCTCCTAGAAAGTATGATAGGCTTTTAAATCCCTTGAGCCGGTTGGAGTTTTCTGAGAGGAAGGGGCCTTGCTTGCCTCAACTTTTAATAGAAAGCAAACATTTAAGCAAAGGTAAACATTTACCCAACAACTTCACAGCAAAATGATTTTGGAGAAGGGGAAAAGGGACACAGAACATAATTTAAAATCCATGTCACCAGTGGCTGACAATTTATTGCCACCCCAGCCTCCAGGACTGCTACTTCATTAATCCATAGTCATTGTAGCGGCAGGCTTTTTTCACATCAGTAACTTGATGCCATTAGTCGCTCCTCTGGGATGAGAACACATTTAAACTGAAAATGAACATGCTGGGCATAATTTATAGCCATGCCACATGAATGCCAAGAGTGCGGGGAGGAAGGCTGCCTGGCTGCCTGCTCACCGTAGTGATGGTGCTCAGGACGCGGCCCCTCCAGCCAGGCCGAGGGCAGTAGACCCCAATGGAGCCAGACAGCCACAAACCACAGAGGCCCCTCCGTCAGCCCTCGCTGCAAGAATGAGAAAGAAATTCCGTGTGTTGAGCCCTGCTCCTGAAACAGTCTTGACAGTTCTTTCCCGGTCCAAAGGGGAGATGTTATGCCCCCACCAAGTAGCCCCCCGAGGGTTCCGCAGGGAGAAGACTGCCTGTTGTCCGTGCAGCCCCATGAAACCCTCATGTCAAGCAACCATTGGCAGGAGCTTCAAGAAGACACTGAAGCCCTCCTTTTCCCAAAGGTCTGTAAGAGATCAAGCTGGCTTATGGGAAGAGCCAGCAGCACCCCAAATTGGGACGTTACCTCAACTTTTTGAGCTCTGTAAGTATCAAAATGCTGCAGGCGCACAGGCAACATATCCAAATCTAATCCAAAACATGCTGAAAAACCAGTTCTCTGCCTTCCGTGTTTAGCTCAGTGCCCACATCCTCCTTGCAGGGAAACCCAGGCATTGATTCTCCCTTCTCCTTTATCAAGGAAATAAATTTATTCATCCTCTGAAGTGCTTTTTGTATTCAAGACATTTTTAGTTTCTATTCATTCTCAGCACCTTTCCCAGCTCGCGGTGCTTCCTTCCTCAGCCGCTGCAGATGCCCTCAGTGACCTCACGTGTCATCCCTCCCTTCCTTCTCCCGCGCAGCTGCCAGAGCAGCCTCCCGGAGAGGCCTGCTTCGCCGTTTCCCCTCCAAGCTTCTCAGAAACCTAGAGTGGCACCCAGAGTCCACCTTCAGCCTCATATTCATGCCCTCCAACCACCAAATCTGAACCTTGCTGACCACCCCCCTGAAGCTGCTACGCTAGCAGGGGTGGCCTCCTCACCCAGACCTCCCGGGTGATGCCCCTTCTCTGCCGGGTCCTTGTTTTGTTCATACTGACTCCATTTCCTTGTTACCTACCTAAATATTACCTACTCTCAAAGTTCTAGTGCAAGGCTTCTTTTTCTTTTTGTACTTCAAATGCAATCTATAGCCATAATTATTTTTGGCATTCAAGATGTATCATCTTCAGTCATTGGATCTTAATGCTTGTTCCCTAATCCAGGATCTTTAAGACAGAGTATTCCTTCAGTGATTAGAAGAATACAAGATGTAGATAAAGATTTTAGTGCTTAAAGGTCCTGTGGGTAGATGGCAAATCTGTAGGCCACACACACAGACCAGGGAGTAGGTGCAGAAAGTGGGGGAGGCTTGCTGTTTTTAGGGTCCAGTGTGCAGAGCATAAGCAATAGGATGGCAGGACAGCACTTGGGCACTTGGAACTAAGCAAGCATGAAGTTTGAGGAAAACATGCAAAAGCTTTCCTATAAGATGCTATCATCTCAGAAT
Organism: Chinchilla lanigera; assembly: GCF_000276665.1. Lineage (NCBI taxonomy): Eukaryota > Metazoa > Chordata > Mammalia > Rodentia > Chinchillidae > Chinchilla > Chinchilla lanigera. Next base: position 8,762,842 of record NW_004955406.1, on the reverse strand, counting down.
TCTGCCATGTGCAAGGCCGTGATGTGAGTTCGGGAGGAGAGCTATCTGGCCTCGGCCAGAAAGCAATGACAAGGGGAAATTATCAAAGCTAGATAACAAAACAAAATGAACAAGGCAGCGTGTTTGTTGTAGACTTCAACAGAAGTCCTTTTCTCAACATGTCCCTGTGATTTTGGAAACACTTTTACTTTGGGACACTGAAATATGTTCCTGGCCTGATTCATACTGTCCTGTCCTAGATCTGTGTATTAGTTGCCTTTCCATTCCAAAAGGGAAACCGTTGTTCTTTTAGTAAGGAATGATATTTGGAAGCCCTGCCCTGGCCATTGCATTCGTGTAGTGCTACCACAATGTCATTAGTTTTTAAGGCCTTGATGAAATCTTGAGTTGACACTGATATAATACCATTAATTAAAATGAGACGTCTGGTGCAATGCTATCCATATCAAAACACCATTAGTATACCTTACAGATCTAGAGAAAACATTCCTAAAATTCGTCTGGAACCAGAAGAGACCCAGAATAGCAAAGGCAATTGTGGACAACAAAGGCAAGGCAGGAGTCATCACAGTTCCTGATTTGAAATTATACAACAAAGCTACTGTGATAAAATCGATATGGTACTGGTAAAAAAAAAAAAAAAAACAGACCTGAGGATCAATGGAACAGACTGGAAGATGCAGCCACAACCACCAACACACTCAGCAACATTTGACAAAGGGGCCAAACGTTCATTGGAAGAAGATAGCCTCTTTAATAAATGGTGCTGGAAAATCTGGCTCTCTACATGCTGAAGACTGAAACTAGACTCATGTCTATCACCAGGCACTAAACGAAAGTCAAAATAGATTAAAGATCTAAATATTAAAACAGAAACACTAAACCTACTAGAAGAAAAAGTAGGGAAAAATCTTGAAGATATAGGGGTAGGCAGAGAATTCATGAGCAAAACCAAACTTCACGGGAAATACTTCAAAAAATCAACAACTGAGATCTCATTGAAAAGTTTTTGCACATGAAAGGAAATCACACACAGAGTAAAAAGAAAACCCACAAATTGGGGAAAAAATTTAGTCAACTGTCCCTCATACAAAGGACTTCTATCTAGAACATATAAAGCATTAAAAAATAAATCAGGCCCCTAAAATTCAAAGACGCAACCCAAAAATGGACATCTGAGATAAATATATACTTCTCAGGTAAAGAAATACAAATGGCAAGTAAATACATACAAAAATGTTCAATATCATTGGCCATTCAAGAAATGCAAATTAATACAACACTGAGATTCCATCTCACCCCAGAAAAAATGGCTGTCATCAAGAAATCAACCAATAACAAATGCTGGAGGGGCTGTGGAGAAAAAGGAACTTTTCTCAACTGTTGGTGGGAGTGTAGACTGGTGCAACCACTGTGGAAATCAGTGTGGTGATTCCTCCGTAAGTTAGAATTAGAGGTCCCATTCAACTCAGCTATTTCCCTCTTGGGTATTTTTCCAGAAGAACTGAAAATATCATATCACAGTGATATATGTGCATCCATGTTTATAGCAGTGCAATTTTAATAGCTAAATCGTGAAAACAACCCAAATGCCCATCAACTGAGGAATGGATAAAAAGATGTGGTATTTTTATATAATGGAGTATTACTCAGCTATAAAGAAAGATAAACTCGAGGCTTTCATAGGTAAATGGATGCAACTAGAGACCATACTCATAAATTAAATAAATCAGACTCACATGTGTAAACATCATATTGTCTCCCTAGAGTAAGAACCTGAAAGAGTAATAAAATCTGAAAGGTACAAAGATATTATGAAAGGGAAAGAAACTACTCAAAAGGAAAGAACAACTGGGATGAGGAAAAAGAGAAAAGAAAGAAGTAAGGGGAAAATATGTATATTATATATATATATATATATATATATATATATACACACACACACAAGATAGCTAAGATAATTGTACTACTAATTTCTATTGGTTTATTGAAAGGAACAGTTTATGTTTAATTGTTTGATCAATCTTACATGCCTGTATCTGATTATCTGAGTAACCAATTTGAAGATAACCATAGGTCATACAACAACCATTGTTAATTTCCTATCACTTTGTTTTGAAATTCTGTATCATTTTTATGGTTGTGTGTTGTTTTGCTTATGTCTCTGTTTTTGTTAATTTGTTTTTGTTCTTTTCTCTTTGAAATAATAAGAAAAATGAAACATCTGGGGTTGTTCTTGATCTTTCTTCCATGTGTGCTGCTTCACACTTGCAAAATAGAAAGACTAAGTAATTTCTAGGTTCAGTGTGTTAGCCAGTTTGTTTTTATTTTTATTTAACTTTAGATTTCCTCACTATTATTAATTTATATTGATATAAAACTGTCAGTACATGTGACCATTATTGTATATTATTATCCAATTGACTCAATTAGAAAATACCTGGGAGATTAGGAAAGCATACATCTAGGTGTGTCTGTAGGATAGTTCCAGAGAAGATTGACAAGGAGGCCAGCAAACTGAGGAGGGAAGACCCACCCTGATTTTGAGTGGCACCACCCAGTACACTGCAGCCTGGATTAAATGAAAGGAAAAGAGGGAGGAAGTTGGTCTGTATTTGAAAACTTCCATTCTTTTGCCTTTTTTTTTCTTTTTGCTAGTGCTGGGGATTGAACCTAGGATTGTGGACATATGCTAGGCAAGTGCTCCACCACTACGCTGCACCTGCATCCTGAAACCCTCCATTCTGCTTGAGTGGGTGGACCTTTTACCAATGCCATCCTTGTGGACATCAGATATAAATTTCTTCAGCCTTTCAATGCAGACTTATGCCTGCAACCCTCCAGTTAACTGACACTGCATTCTTGATCCCTCTTGTTTTGTGGTTTCCAGCTTCTTTAATTGAGCAGCTACTGGATCCTTTACTTTTCCAGCTTTCAGATGGCCATTGTAGACACATCTGCCTTTGGTCCTCTAAGGCTACCTAATGAATCCCCTTTCATAATTTTACATCTGTATGTTTCTATTGATTCTGTTTCTCTAGAGAAACATTACCAGTACAATATAAATATATATTTGAATTTTTTGTGTTCATTGTTATTGTAATTATTTGTTTGGTATTGTGAATTGAACCCCAGGCCTTCACCCTGAGCTTAATTTTTTTTTTTTTTTTTGACATAGGATCTCACTAAGTCGTTATCTTAAATATTTTCTCATTGCTGAGACAAAATACCCAATACCTACAGGTAAAAGGAGGAAAGGTTTATTTTTAGCTCACGGTCTGTAGATGTTTCAGTCCTTAGTCAGCTAGCTCCAAGGCAGGGTGGTAAGGCAGCAGGCCATGGCGGAGGAGAGGCAGTCCATGGCAGGGCAGACAGGAAGCAGGAAACAGCAAAGTAGCAGCAGCAGGCCTCCATTTTATATTCCATCCAGGCTACCACCCTATTGATTGGTGCCACCCATACCCAGAGTGGGGCTTGTGTTTTTAGTAAATCCATTCAGATACTATATTAACAGCACTATGTTAACACAATGAGTGTACTGATCCAGTTATCACACACCCTAACCTAACACCACACGCCCATGATCCAACCACCTCCCTAAAGCCCCACCTATGAGTGCATGAGGCTTTTGGGGGACATCTAGGTATAAACCATAAAAGTCACTGAGATCCCCAGGCTTGAACTTGCAGTTCTCCTGCCTGTGCTGGTCCTCCAGAGTGCTGGTATTACAGGTTTGCACCACCACGCCCAGCGGTGTTTTGTTTTGCTGTTGTAAATAATGTATAAACTTATATATGTTTTCACACTGCTGGAGACATATCTTCAGGATAATTTCCTAGAAGTAGAGCTGCTGGGACACAGAAGAAATTCATGTGTAACCTATTAGGCATTGTCAAATTCCCCTCAAGACACACTGTATAACAAGGCCTATTCCCCTCCTCCTGTCCAGCAAACACACTAGATTTCCCAATGAAGTGGATAGGTAAGAAATGTTATCATGGGGTAGTCTCCAAGCTAATGACACACTAAGTTCTAGTTTCTACCACTCCATCAGGTCAGCTGCTTCTGGGTGAAAGGACACCAGAATGGCCAAGAAACTCCACAGACTTGAGCCAGTTGCTACACTTCTGTTGTGAAATTAGTTCCTGCTCCAAGGCTGGATTGTGAGAACTACCACCACCTCTGGTGTTTTGTTTTGTTTTGTTGTACTGCAAATTGACCCCAGGATTCTGTGCATGTTAGGCAAGTGCTCCATCACTGAGCTACATCCTCAGCTCCTCTAGATTTGTTTCACTTCTTAAACCTGCAGCTTCATGTCTTTCATTGATTTGGGAAATTTCTCAAAAATTGTTTCACCCTAAATTGTCTCTACTTTTTAAATTTTCTCTTTCTAGTATTCATAATTGGATTTTATATATTTTCATTTCATATTTCTTTCATGTTTTCATCTTTTTACCTCTCCTTCATTCTGGCTCATTTCCTCAGCTCTATTTTCCTCTTTACCAATGAAATTTTTCCATGTTGAATTTGCTTTCATATTATCCACTAAGTCTTTAGTGCATAATTTGTGTTTCTCAACATTCTAATTGATTTTTCATAAAGTCCCATAATATCTTCCCTAAATAGTCTTATGTTTATTTCAATTATTTTCAATTTTCTTCTATAAAGTGTTTTTAGGGCACTATAGTTTACTTGCATATGGTGTATGTTTTTTCCCTCAGTGGGTAGCTTTACTCTGTGCCTTGTAATTTTGCTTATGAATTAATCTTCAGCTAATTTTATATAGATGTATATGAAATTCAACATGGCTTAAGCAACTGTCAGTCATTTGACTTTTCTTTCTATCATATGATCTTTATTTTTCAGCAGCCTAGGATAAAAGTATATTAATTTCTTCTGCTTGAATATTCCTATAACACATGCTAGTATAAATTTAATAACAAACACTAAAAATCAACAAATATATAAACTTTTTGCCCCTGCACTTAAACTGCTAGACATAAGCATGCTTCCTTACAGTCTTCCTGGGGAAACAAAAATAAAATATAATTTCACTATCATCAATATCCTATGATTAATAAGAGTTTCAGAAAAAGAGAATAGAGAAGTTGGAGGAAAGGAAATTAGCAATGTAATAACTGCAGAAAAAAAATCACAGACATAATTTTTCAAATTGCAATGGACTACATTATCCTGATTTAGTAATACTAAATCCACATCATGATGCATAATCCTGAAATTTCAGAACATGACAAGCAGAAAGAAGAATTGGCAAATTTCCATGAAGGAAATAGAGAATTTCTTAACCAGAAGAATGCTATCAGAGTTCTCAAAAACAACCATGGCATTTAGAAGACAAAGGAGGAAAACTTTTAAAATTGTGAGGGAAAATTATTTACAACCGTAGAATTTTAAAGATGAATACCAGCCTTGCATATGCAAAGTAATTGTAGAATAAAGATGGTCTCTCAAATTTTCCCTCTGGAAGCCATTGGATAATTTTAGTTCCCTAATGTTTTTGTCTCTCTTATTTTCTGCCTCTTCATATTCTTGCTTTACTTTTTGAATTATTTCCCCCATTTTACCTGTCAAACTTTCTGTAGGAATTTTTCACTTGCACTAACATCACTTTTAATTTTCAAAAGCTCTTATTTTTCTTTCAATGCATTTAAAATAGCATCCTGTTCTTATTTTATGAATGCGGCATTTTATCTCACTAAGAATACTAATGATAGCAGGAAAAGGTTCACTATTTTCCTCACTGTATAATTTGTTTTTATCACATACTTGGACCTTAGAGGCTTAAGGACAGGGACAGGTGTGTAGGCTCACGAGCTCCTTAAGGTAGTTGGACCTACAGGAGATCCTATCCACATTCAGCTGGGACCCCAAATGTCTAAACATTCATTATTAGGGGAAATGGGATGTCGTGGTGCTGAAAAGTGGAATGGATTTAAATGAAAAGATAGGGGAGGCAAAGAAGATCCTATAACACTGGTACCTAAAGACCAGACTTTCTATAAATTCTCAGTCTACCCAAGCAAAACCTGGGTTGAGCAAAAACCTCAAGCTATACACTGTTCTGAATCAGTAACACTGCTAAGTCTCTTGAAGAAACAAATGAAAAGCCTCCCTGCACAAGGATATATAAAAATTATAATTATTAAAATGACAGTAGATATCCTTGGCAGCAGATTGGTTGTAGAAAAAAAAAATAATAGTAGACTGGCAGATAGTTCAAAGGACTTTGTCCATAAAGCATCACAGAGAGAAGTATATGGAAAATATAGTGAACGAGATAGGAGGGCTATAGTAATAAGGTCTACCATACATTTGATCTAAGAACCATAAGGAAAGGAGAGTGAGAAGACACAGAAACCACATTCAAGCACATAATGGTTGAAAATTTCCCAACATTAACCTACAGATTCAAAACTCTGTCCCCCATTAGCATGATAAATAAAAAGAAATACATTGCAGAAATATCATTTTGGATTTAGAGATAACTGAGGAAAGAGAAAATGTTAATGACTACTAGAGGAAAAAAATTACCTTCAAATAGATGCCCTTTAGATTTTTAGGCTATTTTTCATTTGCACCACTCTAAGTCAGATATAATGCAATAATGTATGTGGAGGAGGAGACTGGGGTCCCAGGATTGCCTTCAAGGGTGTGCTTCCCAAAGATCTCCCGCTAGGCCCCACCTCTTAAAGGCTCTACCACCTCCCAGGAGCACCAAGCTTCAAGACACAAAATATAGCATAACTGATGCTTAGTCTTCATCCAGGGAAATAGAAAATTTCCAGAGTAGCTGTACAAGGATTTTTTGGTAGTTGTGTGTAGGATTCCATGAAAATTGAATTCAGAGTTTCACCAAGTCTCTTACATAAAAGGTATGGCATTGGAAGGGAAAGAGCAAATTTTAAAAGGAGGATGTTTTGCGTAATTGGACTAACATAACCACCCCAAATGTGTAAATATCTCTGAGCTTTTCTTCCCTAAAAAAGTGGAGTATTTCCTCCACTTACTGTCATTTGATTAAAGAGGGCTCTGTCATAATGCCATCAGGAACAGTTGACTTATCGGGGGTATGCTTATTCTTTTTCCAAGCCCATATTGACCACCCTTCACTGCCCCCAGATACATAACACCATATGATGACCACGTCAGAGAAGATAGCTTCTTTATGTGTGGGAGCTGAGTCTAGAGATATTAGACCAAGGGACAATCTGAATGTTTCCAGATGGGTGGGTGCACACAGCAAAGAGTATGGATTTAACATTTTACCCTGAGAAACAGGAGAAACTTTAATATAATTTGTTTGCTTGCTTGATAAGCAAACAAGAAGAAAGTGTTCAAAATAAAATGTCTCATTCAGTCAGGCTGAACTTGTGTGGTGTTATGAAGAGGAAGCAATCCTAGGATTTAAAGAGATAAAGACATCATGTTTTCTCATTATTACCTTATGCTCACAGCCACCCAATCTCCATACCTCCTAGAGGACACTCTTTTTGCTAATGCACTGAAAATGTTTGGGTGACGGGAGCATCAATATCCCCGAAAAAATGAGGTGGTTGTGCTTTTCTGAATCCAGGGATGATGATGGGAGATGTCAGTACTGAAACGGGTTCTCCAGTTTCATTGGGAATGATGAGATCCTAGAGGGGCAAAGCTTACCCTGCAGAGAAAAGGGGGAAATGATAATTATAATGAGTAGTTTGGAGGAAGTGGCACTCACACTGTTTTGACTTTGGGCAATTTGGATTCTTTATGTATCAATTTGCAAGGATGACTACAGCAATTTCCCTTTACATGGGAGGACGACCAGTACACTTTTGCCTTTTTGCCTCTAGGCTCTTTCGGTTCTCCTGTAGGAATGTAACTCACATATGTGTATCTGTCATCTTGGCATCCTATATAACATCGTGTTGGTCTACTACATTAATGACATCATGCTAAACTGACCTGGTAAACAATAAGCAGCAAGTACTTCCACTGATTTGTTCAGACCACCTGTGCTAGAAACTCACCACTGCAGTGGTATATCCTTTAGTATATAGTATATTATGTGTTTCTATAGTTTAACCCAGTAAGGACCAATATTTTTCCTTCCATAATGAAAAGTATCCATTTTAACCTGTTTCCAGGTGGCAAACTGGTTTCGCCAGGAAATGGTGAACTTCAGGGGTTGGTCTCTGTGGAATGATGTATCGTTTAAAATACAGAGAGAGAAGGGAAAGGGATGAGTCATCTTTCTTCACAATATCTCCGCCAGAACCACCATCATGTAGTTGCTGAATCCCCTATTAACTTTCCTTGTATCCCACACATTGCTTCTAACTAAGGGCTCGTTTCATAGCAGAAGAAATGTGGCTATGTTTTCAAGCCCATAGAATTCACTGGTTTTACCCCATACCTCTTCGTCCAGAAGTAGCTGTGTTGCCAGAACGGTGGACTGGCTTACTGAAGTTCCCACTGTTGTACCAGCTTGTGGACAGGCCTGGATGGTGGATACTCTCCTGGGCCCGAACCTGTTGTTTGTGCTTTGAATCAGTGACGAGCGTGATTCTTTTATAATAGATAAGATGGGGGAAAAATGCATTCTAAAAAACGTAAATAGAAGCCATCCAGGTACACAAGTCTAGTATCCAGAATGTTAAAGAAACTACATCAGTAAAAACAGGAAAATAAACCAAATGGTAGGAAAATTTAAAAGGCAGAAGGGACAATCCAAACCCCCCTCCCAAATCATGTATTCACCTACAATAATAATCAGGGAAATGCAAATTTAAGTCACAATAAGATATTACTGTACACTCACTAAACTGGGAAAAAATTGTAAATCTAACAGTATAAGCCTTAAGCAGGACACAGAATAACAAAAACTTTGGTACAAAGGCATAAAATTTATATGATCACTTGAAAAAGGGTATGTCATCCTCTAGTAAAATTAATCTTTTTCTTTTAATTTAAAACATAAAATTTTTGATATTTTTATCATCCAGATATGTCCGTTGCAAACAACATAGCATGGATTTTAAAAAATCTAGTCCCAATCTTTATTTTTTGCCTGGAACACATAGTTTATTTAATATAATTACTGATTTGAATGTAATTATACCTTTTTATGAGTGATGTCCTATTTCTACAGCTGTTCTATGTTCTTTTATATTTTTATCCCCTGCCTATTAGCTAGCAATTATGCTCTCATATATAATTTTTTTGTTTACTCAAAAATTAGAACATGTATCTTTGGCTTAGCAAAGTTTAATGTTTCTCAGTACTTTTAACTTCCTCCTAGATAACACAACACTCAACATTCTTTTGTGAGGGGAGGAGAGTTGGAAACGGGGTCTCACTATGAGATTCAGTCTGGCTTTAAACTCACTGTGTAGCCTAGTCTGGCCTCAAATGTGTAATGATCCTGCTACTGTCTCAGCTGCCTGAGTGCTGGGATTGGAGGTATGTGCCACTGTGCCTAGCAAGAAATCTTAACCCTCTTAGCTTCATGTCATTTCTCCTGATTTGCTTGCTGCCTCTGTGGTGTACGTTGACTACTTATATAATTTAACTCACATAAAATTGTTGTCTTATAGAGTCAAAATGATGTTTTGGGGTTTTTTTTGTGGGGAGTGGTACTGGGAATCATATCCCTGGCCCTCGATATGTATTTAGATTCATCCATATTTACCCTTTTTGATTGTTCTTTTTCTTGTGGATTTCTGCACTTCAGTCTGGGATCACATTCCCTACCTAATAAATGTCTTTTTTCTTATAGTAGGTTTAATTATCTCATGTCTCAGTTATCTGAAGATGGCCTCATTTCACCTTCAATTCTGAAGGATATTTTCACTGGAATTCGAGATGACCAAATATTTTTATTCTAGCATGTTGAATATTTGCTTCTATTGTCTTTGACTTCCATAATTTCTGTTGAGAAGTCAGATACTATTTCATTGTTCATCCTTTGATAATAATCTCTTTTATTTTCTCATATAGCCTCCCTCCCCTTTTTAGGCAGTTTTACTATAATGTTTAATTTGGGGTTTCTCTCCCACCACAACTGGCATTTTTAGGGTTCTTTAAACCAGGGGTGGTTTGATTTCTTTCATCTGTTATGGACAATTCTCAACCAATATTTATTCAAATATTTCTTCTAGCCTTTCTCTTGCTTCTTTCAGAGACTCCAACTTCAGGGATGCTACATTTTTTTTTCCTCTTACCCTCTTTCTATTTTTCATTCTTCTGATTCTATCACTTCATTGTAGATATTTTCTTCCAGGTTATTAATTCTCTCTGCAGCTGAGTCTAATTTGCTATTAGACCTAATCACTTAGCTTTTAATTTCAACTACTTTGTTGGTCATTTTTAGAATTTAAAAAATTGTCAATAGCTTAGTTTTTGTGAACAGTCCTGGTTTAGTCTTTCTTTTTGAATATATTAAGCCTATCTATTAATATATTTTAAAGTATATATATAACAATTCCATCATATGGGCCTCTTTGAGTATGTTTGAAGTAAACATTCTTCTGTCTTTTCTACATATTGTTTGTCCTCTTTTATCTTGATTATTTTTGAGTGCTAAACATCTTATTAAAAAGTTACAAAAATAATTAAGGTTTTAAAAAATGAGTCAGGCATGGTGGCCCATGCCTGTAATCCCAGCACCAGGAGGCTGAGGGAGGAGGATTGCTGTGAGTTTGAGGCCAGCCTGAGCTGCAAAGTGAGTTCAAGGGCAGCCTGAACTGAATAGTGAAACCCTATCTCAAAAAAAGACAAAAACAAAACAAGGACATAAAAAATATTATCTTCCTCCAGAGGAGTTTTATATCTATTTGTTTTGGGGATGTGGCGTGGCCAACTAGCAATGTTGGGTCACCTTAATTCAATTTTAAGAACTGAGATGGCTTGAAACTAAGTTCAGTCTACCCCAGTTCACCCTAACTCCAAGGGTGTGGCCCTTTGAGAGCTCAGCCCTCAGATGCAGAGAATTATCAGGTCCCTATTGTTGAAACCCACACTCAAGTCCTTGCCTCCACCTCCCACAAAGCAGTCAAAAGTCTTGCCCAGATTTTCAGATTCTCAGCCTCTTAAGAAGAAGGCAGAGCAGTTAAAGTCAATGCCGAAGTATAATATGCTTCAGTAATGTGGCAAAGAATATTGACTCCGTCACTTGTCAGGAGGATTTTGCTTTATTAAAAGTGCTCTACCCGAGTGCTCCCAAGTTTATAAAGAGCAGCCACCACTACAGTTTGTGTCTCTAGGTAGCTGACCAGCCTGAGCACCTCATATGACTGAAATCATAAAATATTTTCCTTCTGTCTCTGGCTTACTTCACTTAGCATTATGTCTTCAAGATTCATCTATGTTGCAACATGTGTGAGAATTTCTTCTTTTTTAAGGTTGAATAATATTTCTTTGTATGTATATAGCACATTTTGTTTATGCATTCATCTGTGAATGGATTTTTGTGTTGTTTCCTCCTTTGGACTATTGTGAATAATGTTGCTGTAGGCACTGGTATGTGAGTATCTATTCAAGCTCCTGCTTTCAGTTCTTTGGTTACATCTCTGGAGCTGGACTTGCTTTAGGTAATGCTATGGTTATGTTACTGAGGAACTTCCAGACCGTTTTCCACCCAGGCTGCACCAGTTTACATTCTCAGCAGCAGTGAACAAGGTGAACAGGGTTCCAGCTTCTCCACATCCTTGCTGACACTTCTTATTTCCAATCTGGTTTTGATTTTTGGGTTTTTTGACACAGGGTCTCACTCTCTGGCCCAGGCTGACCTAGAACTTGCAATTCTCCTTCCTCAGCTGGGATTACGGGTATGTATTACCATGCCCTGCTTGCTATTTTCTTTTCTGTCATTACAGGCACCCTGATGGGGTTCGAAGTGCTACTTCCTTTTGAGGTTTTAACTTGCGCTTCTATAATGATTAGCCAAATTATCTTTTCTTTTGCCAGATTTGACAGCTAACTGCTTTTTGTCTCTGGAATTAGCACAAAAATCTTTTGCTAGACCATATATGAATGTTTTGATGGAAAAATGACCCACCTGGGGAGCTGCACATGGTGGCTCACCTACAGTCCCAGCTGCTTGGGAGGCTGAAGCAGAAGGAGCACTTGAGCCCAGGAGTTCCAGGCCCACACTGGCAACAAAGCCAAACTCTGTCTAAGCAACAGCAGCAGCAGCAGCAGCACCAAATCCACCGGAGTGTTTGTCATGGTACCAGGTTTGTGTGCTGTCTTCAGCATATTCATTGAGGAAAGCATATGAATATGCTGAACGCTCAGCACATGGCCCTGTAGGCCTAGTTCCAGGAATGTGGATGAGGAGCATTTTACCCGCTTCCATCTCTAGAGCTCAGAGAAATCCCCATCAGATACTATGGCTGGTGTCTTTTTACTATTGGCGACAATTTGACATTCATTTCCAGGAAGTGCCATCTTTCAGTTCGATGTGTTTCACGGGTCACATGATCTCCGATTACTAAGGTGACACTTAGGACAATTTTATGGCAAATTGAGTCCCAAATTACAGCCCCTGGAGGGGTCTGCATTAATAATGGGCTGTAAGAGCATCAGCAGGGGGCCTGAGCAGGTTGCAGTGCAATCAGATGTGGTTGCTAATGTAGCATTTCAGGAAGATGGAGAGGAATTTATTGTTAAGACACATGCACCAGTCTTCTCCTTTCGAAAAGGAATGTTCACAGCACCATAGACGCTCAGTGGATTATGGAGTAATGAAGACAGACTTATTTTTGCATGAATTGGGATTTCCGTGTGGCTGAGTTAAGAAGCATGACCCACTACGAGTGAATTGGAATGACTTTTTTAAAAAGGATCAACCACTCTGTTTTATTTATCCTCTAGGCATTTATATTTTTAATACGAGAAGCCAGTGCCTCCAGGATAAAAGAGTGTGAGGAAGCCTGGTTGTGTAGTTAATAAGCAAAACCTTTGAAAATAACGAGGCTTACCCATAGAACACTTTGCTTTCTGAGAAATTTCAGGATGCCAATGCACCTGGGCAATGTGCTGAGTTTTGTGAGATGTTATTAAAGAAGGTAGATGTCCTACTTTTGGGGGATCCTCTATAGAAACCAGATATTGATGCAAAGATTTATGTGACTGTGTATTTACGATCATGGATGTGAAATAAAACAAAAATTAGACAAGAAAATTACGCCCTGTCAAGCAACAAGCAGCACAACCCTGGGACTTAGGTAGCTTGTCCACACCTTTAATATTGGCACTTACTAGATTCTCAAGGGTTTTGGAGAACACTGGCTCACCACATTTCAGATGTACGAAAAGCAAAACAAATTAAGAACAATCCAAGGAGCACTTAAAAGAAAAGGAAGCCTAGAAATAAAGAAAAACATATGTGTGTACATATGAAAACCATGTTCTGGGGCTTCACTCTATTACAGTTTTGTGCTTCCTATAGAATATGCTTTTCTAACTAATATAAAAGATTAAATATTATCCAGTTCTTTGCTCCTCTGGTTTTCTTACAGACTTTGGATTCCCTGCTCTGTGACCATTGAATTCACGCATTCATGCCCATGGAAAATACACTGAGTATCTGCCCTGTGCAGACTCCGTGCTGGGGACTGAGGGGGCAGACGCTGTCTCTGCCCACCCAGAGTTTACTGTCTAGCCATGGAGACACCATACAGTGTGAACCAGAGAGGGGTCAGAAGTGGGGCTTTTCCGTCACCAAGAACCCAGCCTGGCACAGGCCTGGGCATTGCCAAGCCCTGAGAGGGAGGAGGTGTTTGACTCACAACGGAGAGGAGATGGGAAAATGAAGGACTGAACCATATGCGTGGAACTGTGTCCCCAGCCCCGTTCAGGTGTTGGTGCCCTCACCCTCAGTACTTTGGGCTGTGAAGACCCTTGGAGATAGGGACCGGAAAGAGGAGATTCAGTTCAAAAGAGGCCGTGAGGCTGTGAGGGCGGGCTCTAATCCAACCTCACTGGTGCCCTTCAGAGAAGAGGAAATCTGGACACCGCAAGAGGGTGGCCACCTGCAAGTCGAGGGAGGAAGCCTCAGAGGAGCCCAGCTCTGCTGCCGCCTTGATCCTGGTCTTGCAGCCTCCACGTCAGAGTTCTCCACAGATCAGGCAGAGTCCAATTGCTCTAGAGAGAGGCACAAAAGCAAGGTATTGTTGCAAGTTCTCCTTGAGGTTGAGTGTGTGTGTGTGTGTGTGTGTGTGTGTGAGAGAGAGAGAGAGAGAGAGAGAGAGAGCGAGGAGACTGGGGAGTGAATCCAGGGTATCTACACTGAGCTACATCCCCAGCCCCAGTTTACTTTATTTCAGCTGGAGTCTCACTAAATGACTAAATTGCCCAGGCGGGGGTCAGACTTGCGATCCTTCTGCCTCCATCCCCCGGAGTGCTGGGATTACAGGTGAGAACAGCACAGGTCTTGCCTGAGGATGTTCGAGGTTGTGAAAAAGCTTAGTCTGGGACACTTCCACGATGCTGCCTCTACTTTAGCTCTGTGACCTTGGATAAATCACCCCCATGTCCCGTGACTACTGAACTAAACTAACCTTTCAGCTTCCTTCCAAATCAAATATATTGTAATTTTAAATCTGAGAGGCTTTTTTTGTTTTCTGCCATGAGGGAAAAGGGCAAAATCTCTTCAGTCTTGTGCACACACGCCGAGTGCCCCCGTTCTCTGCCCGGTGCCGGCTGGCCTGGCTCTGTACCACGGTGCCCACCTCCTCAGCCTTCCGTTGTCCAGAGGCCTCCCGCACTGCAGCCATACCCAGCTCCAGCAGCCCCGTCCTCGCCCACCTCTGTGCTCAGCTTGCTAACGCCACCAGGAGCAGCCTTCTTTCTCCCCCCTCTGCCAGAGACATTGCTTGTTCCGCTTAAGGTCCAGGAATTTCCTCCTCAGCCTGGCTTGGGTTCCCTGGGAAGCTGACCATATCCAGTCATTTCTTTATTTATCCTTTCATGCAGCAGAATCCAGGTTTCTGGAGGAAGGGGCTGGGTCTCTCCCTCCCTGCCGCCTCAGCGATTGACCCTGTGCTGAGCTACTAGCAGATCATCATTCAGCAGCAGTGCCTTAAGAACACTGGAGCCGGACACTGTGTCGGGCCGGGTGGAGATGATTCTGCCCTCAAGGTGCTCCCAGGCCAGCAGCAGGTGGAGAAGGGATGATTAGTAGGCAGTCACCGTGACAGCTGCAGAGGAAGGTTTCCGGGGAGGGCAGGTCCCAGGAGAGGCAACTTCCAAACCCTACCTCCTTCCACCAAGCTGGGGCACTGCACACTTGGATGTTGCCCACGAAGCCTTGCCGGGGCAGGCGCTGAGGAAATGTTGCTAGACTTGAGCTCCCCGTCTGTCTCGTTCACTGCTGACTTCCCATTTCCAGAACCACATCTGACACGTTGTGGTGACCATAAATATTTGTGCGGTGAGTGCATGAATGAACCAACAGCACATTCTCCTTCTTGGATTTTTTTCTCCCCTTCACATGCCTTTTTCACCTTCCCTCTTACCTCCTGACTTGTCCCTTGTCCCTGTGAGCTAACACCTCAACGGGGCGGTGCTGCGGATCAAAGGCAACCATAAATCACACAGCACTGGGTCTGCTCTGAAGCTCCACGGCCCAGGTCCTGCTCACTGCCTCTGCCCTTCAAAGCGTGGGGTGAAGCTGGCCCAGGCTGACCTGCTTGGGTTCAGATGCCCTCAGGACCTATTTATGCTCCTGTCAGTGCAGCAAAGACTCCTACAATCTCATTTTACCATTCTTCAGAAGTTCTGTAGGTTTTAATAAGGGCTCTGGAGATTCCCTCCTTTGCAAGTAGAAGAGAATAATTCAGGTGCTGTAATTAGGGTTCACGCAGTCACTGTCCATGCAGAGGGTCCTAATGAGGGGATTTCCTTTTTTCCTTATTGGACTCTCCCAAAGGGAGCTCTTACTAGGAAAAAAGGAGTCCACAGTCCTGGAAGGGAGGTAGCCTGGATTAGAGTTCTCCAGAGAGTCAACAGGACGTGCATTCATAGCGAGGAGGCCGGGCTCCCTGTTCACCAACAAACCCATGCAGGTGTAGGGTGGCAGCAAAACCCTACTGCCCTAAATCATAGAGGGGTCCTGGGGCTGTAACTCAGTGGCAGAGCACTTGCCTAGCTTGCACGTGGTCCTGAGCCCCATCCCTAGCACACGCCCACCAAATTAAAAAAATAGTATTATAAATTATTATTATAATAATAGAGGGTATCACTAATGTAGAGCCTGCAGTGGCTCTAGAAGCTGTGGGGACTTCAAATGTGCCTTCAGGAAGAGGGAGAGTCCTCTTTTTTCCCAAGACCCCCTGAGCTAAAAACTTCCTTAGGTGCCTCCTTCCACTGCCCAGGTGCAAGGTGGGAGGAACAGGTGTATGCTGAGGAGAAGCTGGGTCCCCACCCTGCCCCCCTGCATGATGGCTGTAGAATGAAGACTGTACTACTATTGGGGTGGTAATTTAAAGTGCTCCATAGGAATCACGGTGTGTGTGTGTGTGTGTGGGTGTGGGTGTGTGTATGTGTGGGTGTGTGTGATGGGGTTGTTATCCTTGATCTGTAACTTAGGAATCGTGAGTTCACTTCTTTAGTAATAATCTAGAACCCAAAATTCAAGGATAGTTAGCACCTACAGGCCTCTGTGCAGGAGTCCATACTCTAGGAGCCCTTACACCAAGCACCTTAAACGTCATTACCTCTATAGTTAGGGTCTGAATTGTTCCTCAGACATCCACGTGCTAGAGGCTTGTGTAATGACTAATTGTGATGTGGCTAAGAACTGCCTAGCAGATTAGTAAAGTTCTGGGTGTGTGTGTGGTGACTAGCATGTAGGCCAACACACCGAGGACAGGAAGTCCCCCAGGTGTGAGTGGCATCAACCAACTGGCTCATAGACTGGACATAAATAAAAAAGAAGGAAGAAGTGTCCCCTTTTGGGAGGAGCCAGATGCCTTTGCCATGGCCTTTGGATGTTGGTCTCCAATATTTTCACGCTTCCAGCACAGACTCTTCAGCTTTCCCACACTCTTTCATCTTTTCATTACATCAGTGATTAGAGTGAGTTTTTAAGCCTTCGAACTTCCACCACCACTGGATCCTCTTTTGCATGCAGGTGGACACTTTGGATTCTTTTGCCTCTGATTCTGCCAGATAGACATTGTGACTCTTCTGCTTCTGATCCAGTAAGCCTACCTAATAAATCCCTTTGTACAATTATACATATATTTTACATTGATTGTATTCCTGTAATACAGATTTTTTGGTACCAGAAAACTGGAGTTATTGCTGTGACCATACCTGACCATGTGGTCCAGAAGCCATTGGAACTGGTTCACAGGAGACTTTGAAAGGTTTGGAGATACTAGCTAGAGAAGCCCTAGAATGATGTAAGCTAAACTTGGTGGGACAGTCAGGTCAGAGCTCAGAAGACTAGAATGCTGATAGAAATGTAGGCCGTAGAAATGTAGGTTCAGGAGAGTTCAGCTGGGAACAAGGACTCCACTGGCAGTTGGACTCAAGACCATGTGTATTACACTCTGGCTGAAAATGTGCATACATTTCACCCATGTCCTGAGACTTTGTGGGAAACCAAGATTAGGAAAGGCAGACTGGTTAGTCTGGCAGGGAAAATTTCATAGCAGGCCAATGTTCAGGCTGTGGCATGGGTTCTTCTGACAAGCTTTTAGCCAGATTTATAGTGAGAATCAGGAGCAAAAAGCCCATTTTAAAAGTTTTCAGTTTTTCCTAAAAGGAAGCTCCCTGCAAAATTAGGGAAAAGGAAATGATGCTTGCTAAAAGTTTAACATTGGAAAGATGTCAAGAAAAACAAAAAAGAAAGAAAGATGTTAAGTACTTTGCATTAGAACAATGGAAAAATCCCTGGAGGGCATCTCAGGTATGAGAAAGACACCATCATTTACTGGCTCAATTGTACAAAATGGTAAAGATAAACTCCTTTGGAGTTTCCAAGTGGAAACCCCAGGATACCCTGCTGAGAAGGAGCTGCCTAGAGAATTATTGTAATTTCCTGAGATTTGTCTCACAGTACCTGCTATCCAGGAACTCAGAGAACCCTGCCTCCATAATCCAAGGGGCCCTGGCTACTGCCCCAGCTGGTGGCAGACCTTGGTGTCACCTCACCCACATGACACTGGTTTTATAGGCATGCAGAATATGCAGTTAGGGCTGCTTCTACCCAGATTTTAGAAGAAGGTGTGGGAGACCAGGCAGTGTTCCCATGAGACCCTAGTGTGTGAGACTGAGAGTAAGGCCAAAAGCTTTGGGGAGGCCCCAAAAGTTGGAGAAGTCAGGAATATGGAACATCTGCTGAGGAAAGCAGCAGGTAGAGAGCATGGCCACTCCAAGGTAGGAGCCATGAGGACTGCAATTGATGCTGTGGGGCATGGCTGCTTACACCCTTCAGCGTTTGCATCTTATGCATGGGCATTGGACATGGAGCTATAGGATTTAAAGTTTACCCTTTTTGGTTTCCATCTTCCTTTTGTCTGATTCCTTTTTATCTTCCTACTCCTTCCTTTTGGAATGGGAATGTTGATCCTGTGCCATTGTATGCCAGAACTTCTTTTTTACTCACAGCTAAGAGTTTACCTTGAGTCTCAGAGGATACTGTGGATTTGGACTTCTTAGCAAAGTGGGACTGTTAAGACTTCAATGACTCAGAGATGGGTTAAATGTATTTTTTATAAAGAGATGAACATAAGTCTTTTGGGGTCAGGGCTAGAATGTTATGATTTATATCTAGAAAGTCCCCCAAAGCCAAATGTGTTCAGTGGGTGCTTTTGGAAGATGATGGTGTCATGGAGGTGCTACATTCATTAGTGGATTAGTCCACAGAAGAGTGTATAGCTAACTGCTGTTAAGAAGTAGGGTCTGGTCCAAATAGGTGGGTCTGGTCCAAATAGATAGGTCACTGCGGCATGAGCTGGAAGGATGTGTCCTCCTCGGGTCCTCCTTTTATCATCTGCTTCATGGCTTCCCTGACATAAACAGGTTTCCTCTGCACAGACCTTTCCACCATGTCATTTCTGTCTTGGAGCCAGATGACCATGGACTGAAGACACAAGTCAAAACAAATGTCTCTTCCTTTAAACTGTGGGTGTTAGTATTTTCTCCCAGTAATGAGAAAGTGAGTAAGAACTTGGTTCCCACCTCAGTGTATATCATAGTAGTTTAGGGTTTTTGCAAGGGAAATAATATAATATAGGACACATTTTATAAGATTATTTTATAACAGTTACCCAAAGAATCATATGTAAGAGAGTGCAGGAAATCTGCCCACACACTATAGACCAATCCAGCAGAGGGCCTGGATCCCATGGCAATGTCCTGCATGAGTCCAGCTGAAGACCTAGAGCCCATAACTATGTCTCCCACTAGTCCAGCTGGAGGCCGAGAGCCTACGGCCTAGGGGCTCATGCAGGCCTGTTTCACAGATCTGCACTGGGAAGGCCCAAAGGTCAGCAGTGGAAGCTAGAAAGTCTGTGCCAGTGGGATGAGGGATCTGTGTTAGCAGTCTGAGGGATCTGCACTGGAGCCAGGAAGCGATGCTCAAAGTAACAACCAGAGTTCCCCTGAAAAGTATCACAGCCATCCTCAGCAATAGTGAGGTCTTGAGTTCCTCCAGTGATGAGGAAAGCCGAGTCCCCATCAAGAAAACCAATGTGACAAGCTTCTCCAGGAGACTGAGCAGTGCACCATCTTCCCCTCCAGAGTCAGGAGGCAATGCTCAAACTGAGGACCAGAGCTCCCCTAAAGCGAACTATAGCCATTCTCAGTGACAAGGTCACAAGCTTCTCCTCCAATGAGAACAACCAAGTTCATCAGGAAAGCTAGCATGACAAACTCCTCCAGGAGAACCAACAGCTCCCTACACCTTCTCAACAGCTTCAAACAGCTCCCAACAGCCTTCCTCCCCCTCCTCCTCCTCTCCCCTTCCCCTTTCTTCTCCTCCTCATCCTCCTTCTTTTTCTCCACTTCTGCCTCTTATGCTGCTGACAACAATCCTCAGGTGGGCCTCTCACACCCAGCACCACACTGGTTCAGTTCTGCTGGGTGTTATAAGTTGATCACCAGCTGTCAATCCACCACAGTGCTATTAGGTGGCATGGGACCTTTGCGGGGAGGTGAGGGGAAGGTCTTCAGGTCATTAGTAACATGTGATGAAAGGGACGGTGGGAAGTGGGACCCCAGATTCTTCCTCTTGTATTCATTTCTTTTTTTTTTCTTACATTCATTTCTTGAGATGAGCAGCTTTAGACACACTTTCACCACAATGTACCGCCTCGCCAAAGGCCCAAAAACAACAGAACTGGAAATACCAAGATTTCAAGCCAAATAGACCTTTCTTTTTTATAAATCAACTACCCCAGGTGCTTGTTACAGTGACAGCAAGCCGATTTACTGACTCTTACTGTGAATTAACACATAAGGCTTTTAGAAGCGCTTCTCCTTGATGAAACAAGAGGCCCTGAAAATCCTGATGAGTGCTGGCATCCTTGCAGGAGGTGAGGGAGTGTAAGGAGCCCTCAAGGCAGGAGCTGTCACTTTTGGAGCTGGGTTCTAGGCCCACTGCTTTTGGGCCAGGCATGCCCTCCAGCTGCTGTGGGAATGGCTTCTCCTACCATCACAGCAAGCTCCCCTGCAGCTGCCTTCCCAGGTGCCCAAGGACAGCTGGCAGGTCTCCTCCCAGCACATGGAGTGGCCCATTCTCTCACAGATGTGTGTGTGTGTCACAGAATCCCATCCGAGACCCTTTCTCACTAGCCCACCCACATGGGAGTAAGATTTAGGGAGAGTGGGGTATGTAGCTCCACCAACTTCTCTTGGATGGAGGCCAATGATGTTTACAGAGAATGGAACAAATGCTGAGTGACCCCTTCATCCCAGGTCATCAGGCCCTAGGGAGAGCTGGGCAGAGCAAAGGCTACTCTACCTTTGAGAGTCCATAGAAAAGGCTGCTGATAAGAGAGCTGATTACCACTGTCGTAGAATTGAGAGTTGGGCCGTGTCTTGGAGTGTGGTCACCATGCATGGAGGCTGTTTTCTGCTGTCTTGCTCAAGCTGGTCCATTCTGGTCTTCTCTGCCTTGCAAGTCCTACATTGCCCTCCATCTTCTACCAACTTCAGGACTCCTGAGCCAAGAGTCCTCAGAGCATGGAGATGCAGTCAGAATCCCCAGGGCAGTTCCAAGAAAATTCATACTTACGCTGTGTATGAAATTCCCCTTCTAAGCATGGTGGACACCTATAATTTCGGCTGGGAGGCTGAGGCAGGAAATGGCAAGTTGAGGCCCAGGTTGGTCTATTTAGTGACTTAGTAAAACCCAGTCTCAAA
The DNA here is from genome assembly GCF_000276665.1 of Chinchilla lanigera. NCBI lineage: Eukaryota > Metazoa > Chordata > Mammalia > Rodentia > Chinchillidae > Chinchilla > Chinchilla lanigera. The sequence continues at coordinate 8,741,464 of NW_004955406.1, read as the reverse complement.
AATTTTTTAAAAAGGGCTGGGGAGAGCAGATGTGTGAAGACTGTGGATGTGTGAAGACATCCAATCCTCCCTGCCTTTGATAGGTTTGCCTAAACCCTCTGAATATTAATCCAATTTTGTGCTCAGTTCTTTGCTAGCCACAGAGGGCTGTAAAAACAACCTTTTCGTTCCACAAGCTGAATATTGATGGATAGATACGCAGACCTGCATGAAACACGAAGGACTGCACACTGGGAACTTGGTATAATGTGTAACAGGAAGAGCTCTGTCCCAAGCGAGAACTCCTTAATGTACATGTGTAGAATGAAATAAAAGAGTGAATTGGTGAAACAGAAGCTTAGAGAGGAAGAGACGACTGTGTCTGGAGCTATCTAGTAACATTCAGGTTGGACAGTTGGAAGCACAGCCGCTCAGCGTGTGTAAAATGCCCTATAAAAATGCCCTATAATGTTTTATTCCTTCTGTTACAGCTGTTTCACTTCCAGGAGTTTATCCTTGGGAATGTGTCAGAGAAGGAAAAAAAGATTCTTGTTCACATGTTTGTTACGGTGTAATTGATAATAGTGAAAAAGCGGAAGCAATCCTAAGGTCCCGTAGCGGGGATCGGCAGTGAGGAAACAGAATCCCCATGACGTGACACGGCGTCCCGTGGCCACTCTAGTCTCGGTGTCTGTGCTGAGTACTGGCAGGAAAATAAGTGGGTGTGGGAGGATTACTAAGGAGGAAAAGATTCCAAAACTGAATGCTCCAGAATTTGTGTGTGTGTGTGTGTGTGTGTGTGTGTGTGTTCCTCTCTGGAATGACATGAAAAGCAATTTCTATTTACATTTCTAGGTTTTCTTTTTTTTTTTTTTTTTTTTTTTGGTTTTTCTCCGGTACCCGGAACCGAACTCATGACCTTGCGCTTGCCAGGCAGGCGCCTTTGCCGCTGAGCTAAATCCCCAGCCCCCATTTCTAGCTTTTCAAAGTCCAATTTAAAAAGAAAAGAGCCTACTGTCCTCTCGCTGGCTCTTCACAAGCCTTCGTGCCTCATGGACTCTGTGTGCAGCCTTCGTGTTGTGTTGTCTTCTGAGCACGTGCCGGGTGTGCGGTTTACACACGTGCACACTGGGACCACTCGGGAGGAAAGGAGGACAGAGGATGGGAGGAGCGAGGGCAATTTAATAATTTAAAAATGAAGAACAAAAAGAACAACACACTGCTCACCCTCTGCTCTGCTTCCCTGGGTGGCAGCATGGTGACCTCTGGTCACCTCCCCTAGCGGGTGACCGTTCCCCGCTCCCGGCCCTCTCCTGCTCACCTCAACTTTGTGCCCTGGAAGACTTCCGGAGGCGAGGTCTGTCCTAGGGCCCAAACTGAAGGGGAAGGAGCCTGTGTTGTGGGCAGGTGCAGCCCCAGGCCCTGTGGACGAGCCCTGGCTTTGCTGGTTTGTATCGGGTCTCTGCCTGCAGCCAGGCAGAGCTTGGGAAGCAAAGGATTTGTTTGATTCACCAGTGACAAGAAGTGTCTGGGACAGAGCACAAGGTGCTCAGCAAGGTCTTGTGCAATGGTTGCTTTATGAATGTCGAGCAGGAGGAATCCAAATGCACGGATGCTGGAAGCTTTTCATCTCCTGCAGAGTTAACCGTGGCTGGAAGCTCAGCCTCTGCCTACAGTAAGCCAAGGGCACGGCTTTGGCTCTGTGTGGGGCCGGTGCTCCGCCTGCCCTGTGAACTGGGGACTTCATTCCACCTAGGAATTCACAAATGCAGGGGTTTGGTCCTTTGGTTAAGGGAGACCAAAATTTTGGGGTTTTTCTGTGGCTTCTACTCCAGTACCGACTGACTGGCTCGTCCAGCTACTGTTGGTTATCACTCGCTGTGTTCCAAGTTTGGTTCTAGAAGCCGGGATATGGCACAGAAATCACTCTTGTTGCCAGGCGCATGCTGACCACCGACAGGTCTCCGTGTCTACACGCCAAGTGCTCTGCATACTTACTAGGGATTTCCAGGGACAACGCCCGCTGCTAGGAGAGTGAGGGCAAGGACCAAGCCCTGCAGCAGGCGTGGAGGCAGATCCTCCCACCAGGCGCAGAAGAGCCTGAGCTGCCGTGGCCTGGCGGAGGTGGCACCTTGCTTTGTTTGTATCACCTCCCCGTCCCTGGGTGTTTGAGGGCACTGTGATGCCAGCGTAGACAGAATGGCCACAGAAAGACTCATTAATGTCCTCCTCGAGACCACAGAACAGCATTCAAAGGGATGAAAGGAAGAAAATTCTGAGCAACTTTGAGAGAGTAGTACTTTGAGACAGACATGCTTGAGATTGTACCTGGGCGGAGTCCTTGGCCCGATGAGAAGTCGCTTCTGATGATCACACATCCGCTCCCGCTACCCACTGCAAGGGCACAGATCCTGGTGTGAACCTAGGACAACGTGGTATCATAGCACTGGACCCCCAAGGAACTCAAGACAGACGTGTGAAGGGACAGGAAATGGTTCCGGATGCTGCTGTGCTCTGTCTTCCCTTGAGGGCCTGATCTAGTAGGCAGCACTTCTGCTGGCTCTTCTGGTGGAAGGCATTCTTTCTAGAAAACCCTGTAGCCTCCAAAATGCTGGGTTCTGCTCAGGTGACCCAAAGGGAGCCCATGGAGGTCTTGTTGAAGATTTGGGGAGAACAGAAGGACGCCTGGGAGGTATACATGCCAGGCCAGCTCAGTGGGGCAGGAGACGGGTCCGGAGGCGACCTGCCAGGGAACAAGGGCATGTCTGCTTCTGGTGGGCACCCAGCTCCGTCCCTTTGGACTGGGGCACACTCAGGTGACTGGATGGATGCAGTGTCAGCATCTAGCAAGGTGCCCCATTGCTCTCAGCAGAAATGTCTGCCGTGGTAGGGACTGGCTGTCCTGGGAGCAGGGGCTATTGTAGGAGGCATCTGTTCCAGCCTAATCTTTCTGGAATGTGCCCAGTAACAGCTGAGAAAGTCCCTCATGTAGCAAGGAGCCTGTACGTCCAGGCCCAAATCCTTTGCAGTGATTGTGTCTGCCTGCTTCTGTGTGAACTCCAGAGACCTTGGACTGAGGGAGGATCTTTAGGTCACCAAAACACAGACACCAAGCTTTACATGTGTGATCACCAGCCAGTACTGGCTCTCAGAAGCATAAGGCAATTGCAGGGGCCCTATGACTCAGCTCCCGCCTCTGCCCACTCCAGGCTGAGCCTCTGGACTTGGGGATGCCCCAAAGGGCCTGGGGTGGTCGGCCTGGGACAAGGTGAGACGACCCCACCCTAGGCCTGGAGTGACTTCCCCCTATGTACAGAAAGACAAACGGGACAGAGAAGAACTCATAACTCCAAGTAGAATAAAAGTGAACATTTAATGCCACCATAATTTGATTCTTTTAAACACCAGATTCTTTTTTTGACAACATTTTACACCTCATATGCCACAAAAAGTCAGAGATCGTAGCCAGCAAACAATGTCTTCACGTGGGAAATGGGGCACAGATTCATGAACGCATGTCACCAATTTGTGAGAACTATACCACGTTCTTTCCCAGACCTTCTCCAGGTAGCCTGCTCATATTTATCATGACCAAGCCAACAGCTTACTTTTACATAACTATGTAAAGGCCCACACACAAAACCAGCCTGCAGATAGGCTGCTGGAATCTGCCCAAGAATGGATAGTTGAATTTCTGACCTCGACAAATGAACTTTATTTTTTTTAAATTAACAGCAAACACTTGTGAGCTAAGAGCTTAATTTTTAAAACAGCGTCAATCTTCAGTTAAACAGTGAATTTAAAACAATGATATCAATACTACCACTGACTTTCTAAAAAACAAAAGAATTTATGAGCTTGTTTGTGAATTCACTGTTTCCAACACAATAAATGCACTTGGGCAGGTTTGTCTCCAGTTTTCAAATGGGTCCATTTCTACAGATAAGCATATTTCTATATACATACATACATTACTAACCATGGAACCGCAGAGCTAGAGCTTGAAGGAACCACAAAGGTCATTGAGCGCAGTTCTCATTTTGCAGATTAGAAAACTGAGTTCAGAGTAGCTGGTAATTTTTCCGAGGCCCTAGACAGGTCTACTGTGGAAACTGGAATTAGAACTCAGGTTTTCTGTCCCATGCTCTTCCATATGTCATACGTCTTCTGTACACACGCTTCCACATATGCACACACACACACATTGGTGCAGAGGAGTGAAGTGTGTGGTCATGAGCACACACGGTGCAGTGCCATCTTACTAATGGGAAGAGTCCAGTGCGCTGGACTCAAGTCCCGGTTCTGCTCTAACTACTCTATAAACTTGGGCCAATCAATGACTGTTGATGTTAGTTTCATCTTTAAATGATCTCCCAGCTCCTACACAGAGTTTCCATTTCCTTGAAGTACATCTGTTCCACCATGTTTTCCTCTTGACATTATCCGGGAAAAGCAGCTTTATGGCCCCAACCTTCCCCTGCGGAGCCCCAGGCCCAGCAAAATGAAGTCACTTGTCTGAGGTTGCGTAGCTAGTGATGGAACCAGGCTTAGCACCTGGTTTCCCCCTCCTTCCCCAGATGAGATTACTGGCCCAGGCCCTCCCTGGCTGTCAGGGATCCATTGAGCGGACAAGATGCCTTAAGTATTATGGGTTGGAAGACTCACTAAAGTGCTTCTGTTTCTCCAGGAAAAAAAAAAAAATCCAGCTATGATATATATCCAAGGTAAGGACCTCTAGCTGCCTGCCCGGCCCACTTCAGTAGCACGGGGTAGTGTCAGAATCGTGAAGAAATGGAGGGATGTAATAATACTGTCAGCACATTTCTCAGGAATTTCCTGTTGAACCGGGAGGAAGAGGCTGGACCCTCTTCTGCCGAGGCCAGTGGAAGCTGAATTCCAACCTCATTATCATCAAATGAGAAAGGAAAGATCTTTTCCCCTTTGGCTACTTTAGAAACAGCTGAGATTTTTACACTAAGCTCTGTACTTTGAGAATTGGGCCCTAATCTCTGTTCTCCTGATTCATTTATCCTCCCCTCCCCTTGTCTGTGCTAACAGACTTTGACAGAGTGAGAAAAACAGAAAAAAAAAAAAAAAAAAAACCAGAACCAAAAAACAGCCGCAGACAGATCTACCAAGCTTCACCTTTGAATGCAGAGCATGTGGAGAACAGTTCCAAGCAAGAAGTGTAAATAAACTCTAAAACAGCAATGGTGAACCTTTCAGAGCTTTCTATGATAAACACAGCCCACTGTGGCACACCTGCCGTAGGTTCGCCACCACTGTTGTAAAACACAGGCAGTGTGATAAATAAAGCAACAGCCTGAGTTTGCAAATAAATGATAACTTTTAAATGATAAATTTAAATGCTAAATTGAACGGGACAGTGAGGGATGTTAGCAACGTGGGAAATGAAGGTATGAGACTCTTAAAATTCTGTCTGAGCGCTGGTATCCGATTGGTCTCTCTACACACGTGGACACTGGGATTGGCTGTTGTAAACGCTGTTAATTACATGCAATCAGGTCTTGACACAGCCTCTAGCTCCAGTCCGTGCCCAGCATTATGATATCAGATCCAGCTCTGAGTAGGGCCACCCAGCAGCGGAGTGTGTTTGTTTAGGGATGAATAAATGAGGTCTTAGGAATGTTCAAACAACTTTTTCTGAAATCATAAGCTAAGGTTTTAATAGCTTTCCCTGGGTTGAAATTCTGCTTCTATTATTGTGGAAATAATGAACAATTTGTAATTGAGAAGCATATTATTTTGTCAGGAAGGTTGCAAAAGGATACTTTATGAATTTTTACCCACACATGGTGACAGATACCTTCCAGAGGAGGAGAAAGAGATACTATAATCCAGAGCAATATTATATTTCTACCACCTGGCAAGAAAAATATGTTAGACCCATTTCCTGGCAGCATCGGTGAAACCGAGCGCCCAGATTTGTCTCACTTGGCTTGGAGGACAGTGGCCCCGCTTGGTTTTTTTCCCTGCACCGATGTTGTTCACACTGTGGAAAGCTAGGTCACACTGCCCGGGTGGCAGCCGAGAGGCCCCAGGGATGACGGCAGCGGACAGTTTAGAGAGTACCCACCAGCAACACTCAGGACTTCCAACCTGTCTGACGGGCTTGGCTTCAGGGGTTAGAGTTACTGTCTTCAGAAGTGAGGAAATGCTTTTGCATATGCTTAGAATGGGCTAATAAATCTTCAGACAGGAAAGAATGACTAAATTCATGGAATCTTCTGTTTCCAATTTTGAAATGAACTCATCTGTAGTAGTTTTGTTACCCTACAATCCCTGATGGAATAAGGAACCTAGAAACATTCAATACATCATTATTTTGGAAGGCTCAATGACAAATCCACTGGCCAACAACACAGGGCGAGGGTGCGTGCACTGAGGGACTGTGGGCTTTTGTCAGCCTGGCCTTCTATCCTGAGTCAAGGTCAGATGGCTGGTTTTGAACAGAAATACCTGTGATGAAGGCATATGGCTTCACCAGAATGAATGTGTGCTCCACAATTTGAAGCCCCCACACGTGGCTTGAGATACACACCCATGCGGGCACAAATGCATTCCTGTGTAACACTTGAATGGAAATCCTTGCAGCAAACGCGGGTCTCGGATGTGTACGTGAGGTTTTCTGAACCACCAGTCTGGACAGGAGCTGTAATCAACTCACTGCCACCCTACTGCACATAGATTTCAAGCTTCAGGCCACTTTAAGATACCCTGAGCCACATTCCTGCCCCAAATCCCCCACACTGGGCTGCACGGCTTTTTTGTTGTTGTTTGTTTTTCAGCCCCAGCATCTACTGCAGGGGACCCTTTCCTGCTTGGGGTCCTTGTTTGAGTCCCACTTCTATCACCACGGAACCCACTCTGCATTTGCATCTCATGGTCCCTATGTTCAGAATAGCAATTGGAGATAAAACAACAGGCAGGAGTGCTGATTTCCAATCTGGAAGAGATGAAAGTGAGAAACTGCTTCCCCATGATGTCGAGGGGAATTCAAGGACAAGAAGATCAAAGGTTCCAGCTCTCAGGTGTGGACTGAAAGCCTGGGATAAAGCAAACTACTGCTGCCTCGCAGCACGAGACCCCATTATGAAATGCAACATGGGTTTACTCCTGGGGAAACAATCTCTCATTTCTCTTTCTTGGATCTTAGTTTTGCTGTGCTGCCACAGCTGCTGCCTCACACTCAGGTAGCTGGAGTAGGGGCTGGGGAGGGGTGGGGCAGGTTAACTCATCTAAATGTTAATTTCAGAGAAACACCTCTATGTCCCTTTCATTTGGAGATAATGCGATAGAAGTGAGTTCTTGGATGCTCCCTCTGCCTTGGTGGGTTGTCTGTCACCAAAACCAAAAGAAGGCCTGGAGTCATCACACATCTGGACAGGACAAGGCCTTCTTCACCTCCTGGGACAGCTTCATACTAGCTGGCTGCACGTGTGTCTGTGTGTTTAAAGAATATCATTTATATAGTCCACGAACAGTGCCAGGAGCAAGCACATGATGACATAAAATGCTTGGTTTCTTCACATGGTTTGTCAATATTTGGTAGATGAAGATGTTCACAGATAACGTAGGTCCAAAAAAAAAAAAAAAAGAAGAGAGAAAACATGACAACACCCACAGACAGCTGTGGACCATGGCCTGCAGGATTCCGTGGGATGCTCAGGGACTGGCCTCCTGGGAAGCTAATCTGACTTAGTAAGGCAATTCTTCATGTCATTCAAACTTTTGCTGTATCATAAAGTTGTCACCAATGTATTCAAGCAGATGTATGGGGGAAGCAAGCTGAAGATCAAGCCCCCGGAGAGCTTCCACTGTCTGAGATTTCCGATTTCTGTAGATGTTCCCACTCTGTCTCACTCCAGTGGCCTGCTAAGGAAGTCACCGCAGCATAATGACCTCGGGGCTGAGGGAGAAGGTGGCAGGGGCAAAGGCCAAGCTCACTGATTATTAATCAAGGGAATTTGTTTCCAACAAACACCAAGGCATACTCACCTTTGAAAATCCCCCAAAGAAGGCCTTTCATAAAGTGGTATAGTCCAAACCAGCAACCAAAAGGGAGGCCAAGTGGTAAACTCAAACTTGAAGAGCTGGCATTTCCTTGGGTCTAGAAGCTCCTAAGAACACTGCTGTTAAGCAAACTCATGTATGCACATACTGTGAGGCCAGAGGAGGGCTCAGAGCCATGGGACTGCTCCTCAGGGTTGAGGGGAGCTGCCCAAGGCAACACATTTGTTAAACTTGCAGTATGCAGAGAGGGTGGCACGATCCATTCCACATTAGCCTTTCCCCATATTTTAGTCTACTTGAGAGCAATTTGAGCATCTCCTATGTGGTCATCTTTGCATAGGAGCAGACATTTATAGACTGCAAGGCCGGGTTGTGACCCATGGAGCTCGCTTTCAGGACTGTGGAAGCCAGGAGGACCAGCACTGTGGTGAGAAAAGCCTTCCGTTCCCATTTACTGAGTCTCACTGAGCCCCGCCGGCTGTTTGGTCAGCTGTGCTGGGCTACATGCGTCCACAGGTACATCCAAGACATGCAAAGCTTCTTTCTCCTGGGGGAGCAGCTGGGGTAAGGCGGTGGTGATGGGGAGGCCTAGTCTGGAACAGGCTTGGGAAGGCACACGCATCTGAGGGCAGAGGCGCGCAGTGCTCTGAGTGAGTCTGGGAGCACTCTGTCACCGGAAGGCTGCAGGGGCTCCAGGATAGGGCCCTGTCCCAGGAACAGGAGCGCTCCTGGCCTTCCCACAATGCTCTGCTGCCCTTGCTGCTGTCTGCTGTTATCAGGTGATGCCTCTGCCCTCTGTGACCCAAGGTTTCTATCCCTAATGGGTGGAATGCTCCTGAGAGAGCTGGTGTAACTTGAGAATGAGGAGCCAAGACCTGGACATCCAAATTCATTCACCTCTGCTCTGCCTGCCCAGGGATATGGGACTTAGGGAGCAGAGCCTCTCTGCCTTGGAGAGCCATGGCTGGAGGAACCAGCTTTGTCTCTGAGTAGGTGCAGGCTTTGGAGCAGGTAGAACTGGACTTCCTGCTTTTAGGTTCGACTCTGGACAACAGAGTAGCTGTGCAGTCCTGGGCCTCCTCCTGTCCTAAACTGATACCGTGGGAGCCGCTGAGCAGGGGCAGGATGAAGATCTCAGCACGGAGCTCCCACCCCTACAGCAATACATGCGCAAAACTCAAAAACAAAGGAGTACGGCTGTGCTGAATTGGCTCAAGCTTTCAGTCCAGAGTCTTTGAAATAGAAATGAGCACAAATGCATTTGGGGAACCATCAGACCCTGGACGGGAGAGGAAAGGAGGGGTTGAGGGCAAACAACCCACCTCCGAGGAGAGGGCGGGGCCCAGGTGACAAAGGACAACCTTATCCTTACAAATGCAAACCAGGCTCCTCTCCCAGCCGGTAAAGCTCCTGTGCGCCTGCTTCACCATCAGCGTCCTGCTGCTCGCTGTCCTGCTGCCCTTCAGGGGTGGCACTGAGCGTCACCCACTGTTCCAAACCTTCTTTGGAAACATGCTGGCTGGGACGGATGAAGTCTCTGTGTGAGTGGCCTTACCAGAATAACCATAGAAGACAGTTAACATTTATTCATATGCAATACTGATTAGGAAATAGCTCTACAAACACAACTTGCTGAGAAACAGCAAGTCAGCGATAGGATAAAACACCAAGAGAGAAAAGGAGCTGTAAATACACTGCAAAAATGTGTTGGATTTTCTTTTTCGTTGCTTTTGTTATTTTCGTCTTGACTAGCACCATCTGTACACAGAAAGTATGAACACAAAAGTTCGGATAATCATAAAGATTTGCAAGGCACTTGATCTGTCATTCAGGGTCATCTCGTCGTTGCTGTTTCGTTTTCGCCGTGGTCAGCAGTGCTGCGTCCACCCTCCCCCTTTCTCACCAAAGCAAGACAAGAGCGAGGTCTCTTTGCTAGCAGTTCTATGTACAAACAAGTTCTTCAAAGTTCCTCAAAGTGCTTCTTCAGTCTCCCGGGTCTTCGAAGTCCCTTGAGCTTCCCGTCACTTTCTCCTTCCGCGTGTTTGGTGTTCCCATCTTCCCTACAGAACACAGAGCAAAAACCGCCTTCCGCTCACCGCTCACTGCAGACTTGCCGCCGACCTTCATCCTCATTCTACCGTCTTTGGGTGCTGCCAGCACCGAAGGCCCGGGGAGGGCGACGCCTCTGAGGTCCCCCAGGGGACCATGGGCGGGGACATGTCTCCTTATCGGCGCCTGGAGGTGATGTCAAAGCAGGTGATCATCATGAGATGTGCCTTGCAGAAGTTGACGCGGCTCTCCAGGCGCTCCGTCACGCACTCGAGCGCCTCCAGGTACTCCAGGGAATCCAGCTCCAAAACCTGCTCCAAGTCAACTGCAAGAGAGGAAGAGGCGCCTCAGGATCACGCCTGCCTGTTGCGCCCAGCGCCCCGCTGCTCCTGGGCCCGCCCCTTCCGCCGCAGGTCTGATTCTGCCTGCCTTAGGACCCCGGGGTTCCCTCCTTCTCACCTGGTCCTCGGCCCATGGGGCAGTGGAAGGGAACCCTTTTACCAGTTTTTAGATCCTTAATATTTTGTTGAGATTATTCTGGGGAATAAGGGGACATCCTAGCCACCTCCACCCCAGGATTTGTGCAAGGTTGTCATACCACTTGCGTCTTTACCAGGAAGTAAGTAGATCTTCAAGCTGGCTGGGGAGAACCCTGGCCTTTCTGGGGTCTCACTGGAGTGGCAGATATATTCTGCCTTCTTAGGTAAAAGGATGTTCCTCCCTCTCCTTATTCCTTCAATGCTCTGTACAGCTGCCTGTCAGACCGAGGATCCTGACCCTCTCGCTTGGCACTCCTGGCCTGGTCTCACATACTCACTGGTCATTCAGGAAATCAGAAACAAGATCTGGATTAAGATCATTCCTGCAGCAGAAAGGCTGCGACTGCCAACTGGACACCTTGCCTAATGTCAGGGCCAGCACAAGATGAGAAATCGCATCCTCCAGTTCCTGAGGCACAGGTATCTGGGGTCAGCCCCTCCCAGGTCCCCTACTTTGTCCCAGGATGGCTGGGCAGAAGGGTGGGCTCCCAGGCCACTGGTCGTATTTGAGAAGGACAGCATGGATGGCAGTCAAGCGTGGCAGAAATGGCCTTGACGTCCAAGGCAGGAGACTGGCATGTGGGTCCCCTAGCTCCATGACCTCACTTCTGCTGGTACCACTTCCTTACAGGTGAGAACGATAGTTCCTGTCCTGCCTGAGCTGTCTGCCTTGAGTTGCTCATAAGAATCAAACAGAGATTAGGACCGTGAACCTGACTTGGAAACTGACATGCTAACGGAGCTCCTGAGACTGACGGAGGCAGGCTTCCTTACAGAGGAGCTCCCCGAGCTCTAGACAGCTAGGTGCCTCACTCCAAGGCCACACTGTGAATTTAATAAGGACCAGGGCTTGCCGAATACCAGTGTAATAATTAAAAAACAAACCCCACCATGCCGTAACCGCAGCAGGCAGCATCACTAGACTGCCCTGACAGGGGCAGCAGAATTGAAACATAAACGTCACAATGGATCCCAGCACGCCCGTTTCTGTGCCGATACCCTGCCTAGAGTCAGTGTGCAGCTTCCTGGGTTATTTTTTTTAATCCATTCTTGTTTTCAATTCCTCCTAAAGAAACAATCTGTATCTGCCCTTTCATGTAGCTTTCTGTACATTCTTTTCCTCAGCATCAAACAGGACGGATTCCTGACATGTACAAAGGCAAGGAGGAAGTGCTTGTTCCTTGGAAGCATCTAAAACATGTGTCCGGATGTCTAAGTTTATTCCCATCCCGGGGAAACAAACGTGACTTTGTGGGATGAAGAAAATTCTCCAGCCCCTCACCCTTGGGCATAAACAGCTCTTCAAAACTCAAATTTTAATGAAAAAGGTAAAAACGAAGCGCCTGCCTGAAGGGATCCCCTAGGATCTGGAAATCCCCGGGGGTTCAGGACAGAAGGAAGCGGGTGTCCACAGATGGCAGGAAAGTAAACATGTGGCTCTGTGCTTATGCTGTGTCAGATATTAGCTGAAGTCCCTGCTCCAGCCCTGTCAGCCCCTTAGTGCTGCGTATGGAATCCTCTTTGGGGTAGAATTCACACTTTGTCCAAATCTCTAATAGAGGACCTGACAGTGTATAGGGACGTGGGCCCCAAGGAAGTGTCCCCTGCAGAGAACACCTACTTAGTTGATAATTACTACTAGACGTGGGGCTCTCACCACGGGCCACGCGGGATAACAGTACCCGACCAATGCGGCAGTAACTCCTTACTGCTCAGAACCACCCAGTGAAATAGGCAGCTGTATTTCCCACTTTATAATTAAGGAAATGAAGACTCAGAGAGGTTAAAGTGTATCACCTAAGGTCACACAGCTAGTACTGTACATGGGAAACCAGGGCCCCGAACAGATCTGTAGGACCGTGAGTGTAACCACAGACGCTGCAGTGCAAACTTGTAACAGGCCTTGCAGACTGGCTGCAGTCCGAATAACCCACAGAGAAACGTGAGGGAGACGTTATTACCTCTTTTATGTGGAAAAGAAAGTGCTGGAAGACTGACTGCTACAAGTGGCTGGGAATGGTGGGAGGCTGACAAACCTGACTTTCTTCTTCTCCTAGTGTCATTTTACCCATTAAAAAAAAAAATTGAACTGAGGGCCTTCACGCTAAGCTGCATCCCCAGTCCTTTATTTTTATTTTTTATTTTGAGACAGGTTCTTGCTAATTTTCTCAGGTTGGGCTCAAACTTGCCATCTCTTTCCGCAGCCTCCCAGAGTGCTGGGATTACAGGCAGGTACCACCACACCCAGATTTCACCCAGTATTTTTTTAAACCAGCTACTTCGGGACAGAAGTCTAAGCCTCCAGATCCCACTAATGGGTCTCTCCAGAAGGTGGACGTGAGGAGAGGGGGACATGCAGGGGAGGAGCATTAAGAGGGGCCACAGGTGGCTGGAGGAGGAGTTAGATGAGAAAGAGAGGGAGAGGACTTTTAATGACACTGATGTATTTTATGGCACAGACTAAATCTTCCAGCTTTGGTTCCTATACCAGTTCAATAGCTGGAACTAGACTTAAGTTTAATTTGGTACAGATGAAATGGTTAGGAACAAATAAACAAGGGACAATTGAATCCGCCCTCAGAGAGAACGAGATTGTCCTGAATTGTTATTAGATGGTTACTGTCATCCCGAGCTTACTATTAAACGTGAGTAACACTGGGGCTGTTCCTCTCGCGGCTCTAATTCTTGTCTATGCCGGGGAAGATGAGCAGTGTGACCCTGTGGCCTGGGAGATTTGTAATGCAGCCTCACGCATGGGTGGTCTTTTGCCGCACGCAGGGCAGGGTGGGAGCATCTCATTTTCAGGTGTTTGGGAAATATCTCGCAGGTTTCCGCCAGGCCTGTCTGCCTCCTGGGGAAAGCAGGATGGCTCCTGGGCAGCACTGGACGTTCCCTCGGATGCAGATAGTTTGTACAGTGTCCCCCAGATTGGACCCTGGGTCTGTGTCCCCCTGGGCCCGGGCCTTACATTCACGGAGCCACTTGTTGGGGTCCAGCATCAGGTACTGTTTGGTCGCCTCCAGCTCCTTCATCAGCCACTCGTACTTGGCTCGGACCTCGGCGATTCTCTGCTGCCGATGTTCCAGAATCTTCAGCTTTGCGTTGAAGCACACGACATCCTGCACAGGGACACAGGGGGAGACAGTGGTGGTGACCAGAAACTAGAAATGGCCACTTTCGAGCACAGCCAGGGAGAAGGAGCTGGTCCCAGGGAGGCGTGGGGGCTGCGGTGATCTTGGCCCAGTTCCTGGCTCCGCAGATCAGACAGCCCAGCCCCAGGGGGACAGTGGTGCGTGATTCTCCCCTTCGGGAAGTAGATGGGGTTCCTCAGAGGGCTAGCGGTGTCTGTACTGGGGGAGAAACCTCAATATAAGCCAGAGAAGGCCTCAAACCATGGGCCTCCCAAAGCGGGACCCTTTAGGGCATTTCAGGAAAGGAAGCAGAGCTCTCTCCAAAGTCTCTGTCCAGTGACCGCTTTGCTGGGATAGGAGCCCATGGCCACCTGCCCACCCAACCCGAAGCCCTAAGAAGTCCCCTGGGCCAGGTCCTCTTCCTTTGGGGCAGGACCTGCTGGGGAATTGCCGTTGCGTGGGGAGGATGTGGTCTCACCTTGCTGGTGCCCCCACGCCGCCGCTGCAGGCGCTCCACGTCATCGATCTCATAGACTTTAATTTCGAAAGGCTCCCCGAGGCCCCTCTGGGTGCTGCGCAGGGGGCCGTCCACCCAGCGGACCCCGGTGCTGGTGGCGGGTTTTCGCATAGGGGAGGAGGTATCGAGGGACAATGCTGGGATGAGCCTCCGTCTCTGGGAACCTGAGGAAGGGAGGAATCCACAGCTGACCTTTTTCATTTCAATCTTCAGTTTGTTTTTAAATGCAAGAAATGGGGGCATGACTGGCACCCGTGACCAGCAGCAGAACCGTGTCTGAAGGGCTCCAACTTTCCATCACCCACCTTAGCATTCACTCCCTTGGGCTTCACCTCGTGAAGCTGAGAATAAACCCCTGCCCTGCCTTTAGAGTCACCCCCTGTCCACTGGGGATGCCCCCAAAGCATGCAGCTTGGAACTGTGTGCTGCGCCTCATGGACAGGCGCTGCTGTGAAATTAAAGATATGTTTGGGTAGAAAGGCCAGGTGCTCATATCATAGTTATAGGAGCGTGCTTATAACAACAGTATTATAATAAGCATTTACTATGTGCCAGGCATTATTCCAGTATTCAACAAGCTTTACACATCAAGACAGAGACTGCCACCCCCTCCCCATATCCGTCTTGCTCTCCTCCCCCTCCTTCTTTTTCCTCTGTGCTAAGGATCAAACCCAGGACCTCGTGCCCGCTAGGCAAGCAGTCTGCCACTGAGCTACACCCCCACACCCGTGTCCTCCTTTTCTTTCTCGCTCCACAGGAGGCTCTGGTATTAGCAGGCACAGGTCCAGCGGCAGTAGAGATCATGCTCTTGCATGGTCCACTTGGGATATCAGCAGGAGAGGGATGCGTGACTGCCAGAAAGTGTCTTTAAAGGTCTGTCATTCTCTTTCTTCTTCCTTTGTCTGAATAAAATCTGACATGATGCTTGGTCCATAAGACGATCATAAATATCAACAACAAAGACAGAGAGCCAAGATTCCTAACACCTGGGAGACTTAGATGAGAATAAATCCTTATATTGTATTAGGGGGTTTTCTGACACAAACATAATCCTAATATATATACAGTAACTCATTTAATTCTCACAGAAGAGGACATAAAAGTACAAAGAATGGAAATAGTTTGCCCAAGAAGGTCTGAGTATTTTCTTGTTGAGTAAAAGTCCATTGCCCATCTAAAATAAATAAATACATAAATGACATTTAAACATCAGATGACAAGCAGTTTTCCCAAAGGATGCTGTTATGGCTTGGATCATAAGTGACTCCTGGCATATGTTGAAAGCCTGGTTACTACTCTGCGAGCTATTGGAACCTTTACAAGGTGGGGCATGGTGAGAGGAAATGAGATCACTGGGGGTGTGGCCTTGAAGAGGATATTGGGAACCCAGCCCTTTCCTCTTCTATCTCTCTCTCTCTCTGTTTCCTGACTGAAAGGAGGGAAGTATTTTTGTCCTACCACACTCCTGCCATAATGTTCTGCCTCATCACATGCCTAAAGTGAAAGGCTCAAGTGACCATGGACTGAAATGTCTGAAACCATGAGCCTAAATAAACCTTCCTCCTTTTAAATTGTTCACCTCAGATGTGTTGTCACAGTGGTGCAAAGTCCCCACTGACCCACCCAAGCACCACCTTTCTCATGAGTAAAGCCATGGCTTGGCCTTTTAAGCACAGACCTGATACTTTCATCCATGTCTGAAATGGACTTTGCTTCTTGCTTTGGGAAACTACACTGTTTCTTCCACTTGTCCTGCTCCCTTTGCCCATGGGGGTTTGGGAGTTTCTAGAATGATTCTTTGGAAGGGAAGCCTGTATCTGTTGAAGGCTAGGCCATGATGTTGGGCATTACTTGTGAGGGGCTGGAATTTTGGAGGTTGCTTTCTCCTGGGAAGGAGGGTGGTTGGTAAAGGTGATGTAACCCCAACAGGTTTACCTGGAAGCTGAAGGAAGCCTGGTCTACTGTCACTCTGAATTGGTTCATGGTTCCTTTCTGAGGTTGGACAAAGAAGGTGGAGTTCACCTGAAGCATTTCATGGCTGCACTGAGGGTAGAACAGATGAAAAGCCCTATCCAAAGTTGGATTTGACTATTAAACTGTGACAGCAAACAATGAAGACCATAAAACACTGATGAAGGAAACGAGATGACATACACAAAAAATATGGAAAGAACTTTCGTGTTCATGGATTGGAAGAATAGTGTTAAAATGTCCATGCCACCAATGCTATCTACAGATTCAATGCAATCTCCATCAAAATACCAATGACATTCCTCATAGAACTAAAAGAACAATGTTAAAATTCACATGGAAACACAAAGACCTCCAAGTAGTCAAAGCAATCTTGAACAAAAAGAACAAAGACAATGGCATCACAATACCTGATTTCAAGACAAACTAGAGTGTAGTTCTGAGACTCTAGAAATAAACCCACACATCCATCATCAAATGATTATACACAAAGACATTTAAAACATACATTAGAGAAGCCCAATATGGTGATGCACTACTCTAATCTACACACTCTTGGAAGCTGAGGCAGGGGGATCACAAGTTTGAGCTCAGCCTTGGCAACTTAGCAAGACTCTCTCAAAATATGAAATAAAGTAATAAAATAAAATAATAAAAAAGGGCTAGGATGTAGCTCATTGTAAAGGCCATGGTTACCCCCTCCCCAAAACACAAAAACAAGATAAAAAACTACACACTGGAAAGAGGATGGCCTCTTCAATAAATGGTGCTAGGGAAACTGGAAATCCACATGCAGAGAACGGAAACTTGACCTCTACTCTCATCTTGTAAAAAAAATCAATTAAAAAAGGACTAAAGACCTAATTATAGGATTTAAAACTATGAACTGTGAGAAGAAACTAGGAGAAACACTTCAAGAGATTGGCAGTCAATGCTTTTTTGGGTAAGGCCTTGAAAGCACAGGAATAGAAAGGAATTTTTGACAAATGAGATAACATCATACTGAAAGCTTCTGTACAGCAACAACAGAGGAAAGAGAAAATTTGTGCCAGCTATTCATCTGAGAGAAGATTAATATCAAGAATGTACAAAGAACTAAAAAAAAATTAAAAACCAAGCAAATCAATTGAAAATGGGCACATGATCTGAATAGACACTTTTCAAAAGAAGAACTGTAAATGGCCAAAAAATATGTGAGAAATATATACTATACCCATATCATTAACCAGCATGGATTTGCAAATCAGAACAACAATGAGATACTATCTCATCCTAGTTAGAATGGCTATTATTTAAAAAAAAAAGTTGGTGACAATGAAGAGAAAAAGGAGTTCTCATCCACTGTTGGCAAGAATGTAAATTTGTATAGCCCTTAGCGAGGAGAGCACGCAAGTTCCTGAAAACACCAGAAACAGATCTACCAGATGATCCAGCCGTCCCACTCCTGGGTCGTGGGAAATGAAATTAGCGTATCAAAGAGACACCTCGGAGCCCACGTTCATTGCAGCACCACTTGCAATAGCCCAGGGGAGCCCGCCGAGGTGTTTGTCAGCAGATGGCTGGGTAAGGAGAGCAGGACACACACACACGAAGGGTTATTACTCAGCTGGAAAGAAATCCTGTCACTTGCAGCAAAATGGATGGAACTGGAGGCCACCAGGTTAAGTGACATAAACAGAAAGGCATAGAAAGACAAACACCATGTTTCTCTCCTGTGTGGAAGCTAAAACAGATGAGTATGGACTGGGAGGGGAGTGTGCCAAAAGGGAGGCTGGATTTGATCAGTGCACGATGTAGGCATGTATGGAAATTTCACACCAAAGCCTGGCAATGTGTGCGATGTGTGCATGTGTTACGTATTTTAGATGAGAGCAGGAGAGAGTTTGCAGTAAGGCAGCCCAGATCATCTGAAGCCTACATCATCCCACGGTTTTTCTGGAGGACCTGGACATCTGTAGGTACCTGCAGATTTGTGTAACTGGGGGTGCTGGTCCTTATGCTCACGTCAGTGGTGGAGTTAGGTCCAGAAGCCAATCGTGGAGGAGCCCATGTCCTCTGTCTCCACCCTCCCTTCCCGCCCTCCACCCACCAAGCCCAGCAGGTTCTCCCTGCTGAGTGCAGAGCCAGTGTGACCTGCTCAGCCTTGAACACCTTCAAGGAAGAGAGAAGCTGTTTTCCTCTCTAACTTGGAGAGCTCCAAGGACTGTGAAGGAAGCGTAAAGAAAGGTATCACGACCACAGACAGCGCCAGAATTCTTCAATAGAGAATGAGGGGAGGCAGCATGATCCAGGGCCTCTTCCTCATGACTACTTCCTCGTCCTGGGGAATTGGGAACACGCAAAGCCACCGCTGTGGTCCCCTGAGGCAGGTGGGGCTGCAAGCAGCCGTCTGGAGATGATGAGGTCCCCTTTGTACAGAGTCAGTTCTCTCTACAAAGCACCCCGTGCTCTCTAAGCTCCCCTGAACCACATCAGATGTCCCTTTCTGGAGCCCGATCATACTTTTCCAATGGGAGTGAACCAGATAACGTTCTTTTATAAGAGCCACGTCAGGCTGGTGAACAAGCCCAGCCACTGTGCCTCTGTGCGTCAGCTCCAGCCTCTGTGGCCCTGCCGCTGGGGAGCATCTGCAGCAGCTGAGTGGGGATGAGCGCCAGGAGGCAGGAGCTGCGGTTCTGTCTGCAGGAGAATGAGCTGTGAGTGGCCAGGAATGCCGAAGGCGAGAACATGGTGATCCGGGGACTTCTTGTCTTTTAGCCACTCCAGGAGTGGCTCCTGTCATCCTCTTTTCTCTGGATTTCATAAATGTTCTCAGACTTCAGAGAGGGTGACTGGCAAGATAGGAAATACCCGTTCTAACACCGAAGTCACTTATGAAATGTGTGGAGCGTCTCAGTATCTAAGCAGAGCTGGATAGCCCCACACAGGTCTAGGCATTTGTAGGACAACTCTGCCTGTGTGAGAAACAGAGCTGGAACTGACGAGAGTCATGGACGGAATGGTGTATTGGTCCTCTAGTGCTGTGTAACAAGTGACCTCCAATCCTAGCAGCTAAAGCCAGTTAGCTCACACACTCCTGTGGTTAGGAGTCTGGGAGCAGCTGAGCTGTTTGGCTCAGGCTCTGGGCCTCTGGTGAGTTGCCCTCAAGCTGTCAGATGGGACTTCAAGTTGTCTGAAGGCTTGGCTGGGGTGGGACCCCACTTCCTTCTTGGCTCACTTATGTGACTGCTGGTAGGAGGCTTTGGTTCATTGCCACCTGGGCCTCTCCACAAGGTCACTGAAGACACAGCGGTTGCCTTCCACACATCAGTGACCTAAGAGTGAGAGCACCTGGGATGGAAGCTGCGATGTCTCTGTAACCTAAGCTTGAAAGTGACACAGTTCACTTCTGCTTTATCCTACTGGTCACAGAGACTAACAGTGGTGCATGGTGGCACGGGGAGGGGGGGGGCAGGCACTGCACAAGGCTGTGAATACCAAGAGGAGGGCACCATTGGAGCCATCTTGGAATATGGCTATGATGATGGCTCAAGATCAGGTGGGAAACATCTGGAACAGGGCCCCCTTCTATCTGCTGCTGGGACCCACAGGGGAGATCACTACAATGCTGAGAGAAAAGTACCCAAGATAGCAGAGAGTGACATTTCGCTAGGCTACAATAGCTTAACAGAAATATGGTGAAGGCCACTTGCTTCCTTGAATGTTCTCTGGTCACCTTCTGAACACCCCGGCCACCTCCACAGCCAGGGGAAGGGGAACCCAAAGCTACTCTGACTGTGGTTCTCTTTGCATGTTAACAAGCAGGTGACAGAGACGTTTGTGAATTCTGGATCTGGTCACCCACACCTCAGTTTCATGAGGGAACTGACATCCAGTTCTTCTACCTCCAAGTGAGGAGCCTGCCCCTCCCCTCCTGGCTCCTACCTGAACACAGCGAGGGTCACGTGAGCCATGTTGGGGACAGCTGAGGACCGGGCAGGGGGGATGTGGTCAGGCTAGAGGATTGGCTTTTAGCAATCTAAAGGACATTTCAAAGGTCCGGCTGGTGCCCTCCCATGCCCAAAAGGGCACAGGAGGCAATGGTGCCAGCGTGCTATGCCATCATGCAGAGACGACGGACTACAGAGTCTGGTCTGGTCTCCATGCACGTAAGATTGCTTAGGCTAGGTCACGAATGCCTGTTATGCCAGCACTCTGGGAGGCTGAGGCAGGAAGATCGCAAGTTTGAAACCAGCCTCAGAAACTTAGTGACTAAGCAAGACCTTGTCTTAAAACTAAAAAATAAAGAAGGGCTGAGGATGTAACCCAGTGCAAAGGCCCTGGCTTGGGTTTCCCATGTGGTCTGCCATTTCCACTTGCAGGCAGGTTGCAGGTGCAACCCGGGCAGCACCACAGTAGGGATGCTGTGGGGGCCGCACCCCAGACAGCCCAGAGTCCTGCACCCCACCCTGCTGGACGTGGGGCTGCTCTGGGAACCATCCTTCCTCTGAAGCCAGGGGGCCAGCGTGCTTCCTCCTCCGGCCCACGCCCTGCTTGTGAGCCCAGCTCTCAGTCAGGAAGCGTAGAGGACCGGAGGTAAAAAGCACCCAGGCCACTCACTGCCAGCGTAATTTTACCATATGCAGCGGATCCCACATGGCCCGAGAAAGTGACCAGTGTAACTTTAATGACACTCCCAGCCAGAGCCATCTCCTCAGCAGAGGCTGAGCCTCACAGCCCTCCCTCCGGGGGTGGCTGCCAGCGGATGTGTCAGGCAGTTCCCTGGGCCACCATGCCCATCTGCAGCACCAATGACCCAGCTGCAAAGTCTACCTTGTTGCCTTCTGTCTTTGACATCACCGATTCCAACAGAATCCCCACTGTGACTCTAAAGATGCAGACTTTGAGGTCCAATGTCAGGAAATCCGGGCATTGGGAGTGCTAAAGCCTCACGACACTCCCTGGTGGGGGAATTTGCTCTGTCATGTCCAGACGCCACCCTGGGAAGCGCCCACATTAACTTTCCCCTGTCACCCACTTGCTGGCTTGAGGTGCAGGCACTGGGAAGGCAGTGAGTGGAAAAGCACTGTCATGGAGAGGAACCACAGACATCAGGCACATTGGGAGAAACGGACTAAGAAGATGAACGAGTGCATGTGATTCTACTGATACACAAGACGCCAGCCCCACATCTCCCCAGTGACCATACTGCCTGTTGTAGGGCTTAACTGACAAATCCACTGCCCCCAGGCTGCAGAGGAGAAGGCAGGTGTCCCGCCCTGGGGGCACCCTGTTCCCCCTAGGTAGAGCCTGGACTTCCTCTCAGCCCTGCACCCAGGACCACACTGTCGCCTTCTCTGCCCCCGAAGGACCCACTCTCAGGAGCTTCCTTCATGTTTCTTTCATTCTGAACCCTTCCTCATCACACTGATTTTCCTTCCTTTTTTAAATTTTTAAATTTTTAAAATTTTTTTTCCCGGTACCAGGAATTGAACTCAAGACCTCGCGCTTGCCAGGCAGGCGCTGTGCCACTGAGCTAAATCCCCAGCCCCTCTTTCTTTTTTTTTAATTTACTTTTATCACTGATTTTCTTAAGAACACTCTGGAAACTCAAAGCTACCGGCAAACAGTGCGCCTTCCTCCCGTTTCCATGAAAGCTCATGGCCAGTGTGTTTCTGGTATTCATGAAAACCCAAGCTGAGCATGCACCTGAGAACCAAATGAACAGCAGAGCCAACCGCTGTGCTCCTGGCCCTGGTGAGGGTGATTAGTCACACGCTCAGCACCGTGTCCTGAACTTCGTCCCAGGAGCTCCGTTAACTACAGGCAGAAATCACGAGCGCAAGATGGACCGTTGGTCAGAAAGGTTTACGCAACACCGAGAGGAGGGAAGGTGGGGTCTTTAGTGCTTAGAATGACAGGAGACTAGACTTAACATTTCAAGCAAGTATCACCAACCAGCAGGACAAGATATGAAAATACATGGACAAGAAATATGAGCCAGCTTTTAGAAAAAGAGGGTCTGGGGAGAATTCATGTAGTAAGTAATGTGGGACTCATAGGCACATGGCAATGTCAGAACTGGGGTTTGGCTGAGACCGTGGCATGCACTACACGTCACAATTTACATCCTCTGAGCAATTTACATGCATTCCAGCCAGGACAGATGCATGCTCTCTGCCTGGGATAGTTGTCATCATTCTAATTCATAGCTCTAGGCTTTAGATAATTTCAAATCACTGAACACAAAGGGGCTGGCTAGGCAGCACAGAAGGATCAATGAAAATCCATTGATCAAAGTAACCTGCAATGTCTAACCCATTACCCTTGATCAAGAACTTACAATGACTCCCCATTGGCAGCTACAACTCTGTGCCACATATTCTTCTAATAACTGCACAGGACAATGTGGGAAAATGTATACTCCTACAGTAGTTCCCAGATGGTAAGGAACAGCTTCACCTAGGTTATACTTTGTGGGTTCTCTTTATGCTCATATGGAGAACCCCACTTTTTGAATGACCAGTCAAAAACAACTTCTTTAAGAGAAGCCATAAAGCTCTTCATAGGCTGTACATCTGGCCTTGCTGCCCCAAGCCTGGGCTCCATCACCACCACAGGCTCCCGTGCCCTCCATCCCTTCTGCATGTGTAGATGTGAGCATCCTTCAAGACCTGCCCCAATCCTGAAGTTTTCAGTTGCTCCAACTTGTGAGTTCCTGCCTTTGTCTGGAAGTTCTCTATGCAGTCTTCCCTGCCCGCTCAGCACAGAGCAGCCTGCTTTAGTTTGTTGTTCTCTGTTGTACCCTTTCTCTCCAGTTAAATTATGAACATCCTACCATTGCCCTGTCTTTTATGCTGTTCCCCCTCCCTGAAGCACCTGAACCCTCTATACTACCAGCACTAAGAGCGCATGAGAAGCCTGAGCAATGTGTGACAGGCCTGGTCCCCAGATTGGTGCCCTGGGAGAAGCCTTTCAGAGGTGGGGCCTAGAGGGAGACCTTGGGTCACTGGGCTGTTCTTGAAAGGGACAGTGGGAGTCATCCTCTTTCTTTCCTTTTGTCACCTGGCAGCCACGAGGTGAGCAGGGCTCCCTGCCATGATGGACTGCCTCCCCACAGGCCCAAAGTAGCGGCACCCCCAGCCAGCCATGGGCTGGAACCTCTTCAGCTGTGTGCCCAAACAAACCTTTTTTCTTTTAAATTGGTTATCTCAGGTAGTTTGTTATAGCAACAGAAAACTGACTAAGATGACAACAGAAAATAAAGCCTACTAACAATGGGTTGCCTTATAGGAAGAATGTCACATCACCATTCATATTTTTTTGTGTTACTTGTAAAGTCTCATAAATGTGGGCAGCAGAGAGACAGTGACCATTAACCACCAGACTCTTCATTTTACTTGTACATGAGAAAATTGAAGCCCAGAGAGGCTAGTTATTTCCTGAAGGTCACACAGCATGTGATCCCTAGGCACGTGATTCCTGGCTTGGTCTTCTCACTGCACAATGGCATAGCCAATGGAATAATGCCAATTCTGCACACCCTCTACCAATATGGAAGTCCAAGTAGGGGGCTGGAAAAATTAAGCACAGTAATGTTTGATGGCTTCTACTGTTACATGATCACAAAGGTATCAGAGAACACATGGTTATTTTCCCAGCAGTATAATTCTAGTTCCTTTTTGCTGAAGGAATAAGCAAAGATTTAACAATTTCCAAATTAAAAAGCCATCTCAGATGAAAGATAACTGGCTGTCTCCCCCGTAGATCCAAGCATTTCCAGTCATTGTGAACTTTAGTCAACTAGTTTGGAATTTCCTATGAAGAGTTTTATGGCTTCTCTTAAAGAAGTTGTTTTTGATTTATGCTGATCATGTCTGACAGCCAGCATTTCTCTTAATAATAATCATAAATAAGTGAGACAAGGTCGCCTAACCTGAAACAAGCACTTCTCCACCGTGATATCCATCACAGGGCCTTGGATCTGTGGCAGCTGATCGCAGAGGTCTACAGCTCTCCGTGCTCCCTCCTAAGTCCCTCTCTAGCACCTGCCCTGGCATTTTTATTTCACACCATCCTCCTCTGACAGCCCAGCCTCCAAAGAGACACTAGAGACTACAGCCATGAAAGGATTCAGCCTCGAGCAAGGACATGGGCGGAGCCTGCTGCCTGCTCTCCGAGAATTATTTCACATATTATTTCTTCCTCTTTATTCATTGTAACAGCCAAGCCAATACATGAAAAGTCTCAAAAAGAGAGCAAAAGATAGTAAAGAACAAAACAGATTGGTAGATTCAAGGTGCTAAATTAGAGGCTGCAACAGCTCTGTAACACTGACACACACGCCCATGCACCAAATGTCATCTCCACTGGTAGGCTGCTATGACAAGGTCACTAGACAAATCCTGGGAAAGCCAGCAGATATTTCTTTTCTCACAAAGACTCTGGCTGAATAAACGCTGTACTAACTTGTAACAACTAATATCACATTCCAGAGCCTTGGCCCTGACCACAGGACACGGCAGCGGTTGTGTGATACTGAGAAGCCTGTCACTCTTGTCCCATGTGAGCTTCTGCTCCATGGCCTGCTGCTGAGACTAGGGGTGAGCCGGGCACAGCCCGGTGTGTCGGAGACTGAAACGCACTGCCAAGAGAAAGACATCAGGGGCTGACAGCCATGATGGGTCCGGAACATGCCGAGTGTGACCTCCTCACAGCCACGTTTGGGACCTGTGATGGGGTGGGTAGATGGGGCTGTCTACAGCGTGACATCCGGGATGTAAAATGCACAGCTGTAGTGTCCCTGAAGGTTGGTTTCCTTGATTTGAGGAGGATGAATGGTTAATGATGTGCATTGACCGTTGCCCTTGTATCAGGGCTGGAACACTCCAGAGCTCGTGTTCAGGAATGGTGGGAAATGCAAAAGCAGCTCCACAATTGACAGGAAACCCCCGGTGGGCAGGGACTGCAGAGGTTGCTGGGATGGTAGGGCGGGGAGGCCCCACTGCTGAGCACCACTGTATCTTTTAATCTCAAGTATGCTGGTGGCCCTGATATTCTCAGGGCTGGAGCTCTGAGTGTTCTTAGAGAGCCCTGAGCACCGCAGAAGCGTGGAGGAGGACAGGCCAGGAGGACAGGACCCCGTCACCCTGCCTTCAACCAAGGCAGAGAAGTGCACATGGGGCTTGGCTAAGATTTTGATTCATAAAAAAACAACAAAAAAAAGAATGCTTGGGCTGAAGAAGGAGCAGGGACAACTGTTTACATTTGATCTTAGCCAAAAGGCCAAGAAGCGAAGGACAATTTGTTTAGAAGTTGTTGAACAGAAATGATGCTGGACAAAATCCTTAAGAGGCTTGCACTGTTTTGGAGCCTTTTTCCTGTCTCCGGCCCCCGCCTCTGCTTCCACACTATGCCCTCGCCTACCCCACGGGCACCTCAGGCCTCTTCTCCTTGTCCATCATCTTCCTGCCATGTGCGCCTCAAACTCCGCTGAACAAGTGAGGAGCGTCTACACAAACTCAGGAGCACATGTGTCTCAACAGGACCTTTCTGGAGATGACAAAGCCCCCTCTGATGTGGAGCAAGCTCCTGGCTATGCCAGTCCCCAACCTTTTGACCTGGCACTGTGTCCCCAGCTACAGCCTGCAGTGTGGCAGGCTACTGAGGAGGCAGACCAGACCTGACTCCTCCTGGGGCTGGATGTTCCCTCACACCCGCCCAGGGTACATATCTCCTCCCGGCAGCCCCCACACCTACCTGAATTGGACCTTTTCTTCGGGGTTTTGAGGCTCCGGCACCTTCCGCCCACTGAGCTGCTGTTCTCGCTCATGGAGTCCTGTGCCGAGGACGCGCTGCCCGTGGCCTCGCTGTCCCGCATCATGCTCTCGTAACCGCTGCTGCCACCGCTGTGGTAGAACAGGGCGGTCTTGCCCATGGCTGGCGGCAGCTCCCCGCTCAGCACGCTGCTGTTGTCGCTGCCGTGGCCGCTGCTGCAGCGGTGTGGCCTCCTCGGCGGGGTGATCTTGCTGTAGGGTGAGGGCAGCAGGTGCGTGGTGGCTGCTGGCCGGTCCTCCCCGCGCTCCTCAGCCTGTGAACCCTGCGCATTCGCAGTGCCCTGCAGCAGCTCTGAGATGCGCCCGTTCACTGCACGCAGTGGCAGCTTGGACACCAGGCCCGAGCTGCGGTTCCTGCTGAGCGACTGGGTGGACCAGGACATGTGCTTCCCACTGGGCGGCAGGTTGGAGCTCTGGCCCACCGACTGCGGCAGAGACTTGGTGGAGAAGCTGAGGGTCTTGGTGGTGGAGGTGGACAGGCTGCGTGCCTTGGGGCTGGCCAGGAGCAGCTTGCTCACTGCTGAGATCTTGGACTGGCTGGCCTTGGGCGAGGCCCCTGCGGACTGGGAGGTACCACAGCTGGGTGGCGAGGCCCCTGCGCTGCGGCCCAGACTCCGTCCCGTGCGGGGCATGGTGCTGTCCTTGCCTGCATGCATCCGCGCACTCATGGAGGACAGGCTCTCAGCCCTCTCCAGCGACAGGCACTCGTAGTGGCTGACTGTTGCCCTGCCGAGGGAGTTGGTCCTGCTGGCCAGCTGCTCCAGCTTGGCACTGAAGAGCTTGCTGCTGCTGCTAACATCCTTCGTCTTGCTGCCTGGCTCATCGGGGAAGCTGGCCAAGAAAGTGGTTGGCTGGTTCAAGGGGCTGCTGGTGCCGGCACTGTGCTGCGGGCTGGCCCGGTTCTTCTGGTCCAGGCTGGACTTGCGGACAGGGGGCAGAGGTGGAGTCCCTTTAGGCCGGGCAAGGACACAGTGCTTGGGTGAAGCCACCTTCCTCTCCAGGGCTGCCTTGGAGGGCTGGGCTCCAAAGCCATTGGAGTCGGCCGCACAGTGGCAGAAGAGGCTGTCGGGCTCCTCGTGCCTCCCGGCCTTCTGGAACGCCCTCGGGAGACTGCTGGACTTCAGGCTTTTGTTGGAATGCACGGGGCTCTGAGCGCCCAAGCCAGGCAGTGCCATCTCACAGCCATCTGCAACCCTCCGGAAGTTGTCGGTCACAGGGGAGGCAGACACCTCCCCGCTGCTGCTGCTGAGCCTGTCGCCCGGGCTGGGGTTCCTCTCTGCTTCCTGCTCTGCTGTGGCCTCAGGCTTTGTGGCGCCCGTGGCGGTGTCATATCGAGCTCCTTCTTCACTGGGATACACATTTTCATTTTTCACTTCTTCTTCACGCTTTAGCCAGGGGTCCTCAAATTTCATCTCCTTCTTCGTACCAGCTTCCTTACTTTCCTGGGACTGTGTGGCTTTGGGGGCCGTTTTGGGGGTGGCGGTGGGTGCCTCAGGCTCTTGCACATTGCGGGGGCTCATGGCAATGCAGGGGTACACCGTGATGTTGGTCTTCATGGGGATGTACCCCTCGCAACCGCTCAGATTGGCCGTGTTGGAGATCGTGACCATGGCCTTGCCCAGGGTCGATATTTTGCAGCCTTTGATAGGAGTGGCCTTGTTGAAGGGATCGTCGGCCACATCAGACAGGATGAGCAGGTTGTCGGGGCCCGCCTTGGGCTTCTCTCTGCACACGACAGTGGTGTTCTGGATGCTGCTGACGAACTCCGAGGCTGGGGGGTCTGCCATGGCCTCCCCGTGCCCGAAGCATGTCTGGGCTATGAAACTGTGGCACGACTGCTCACCGTCACTGCCCGCGCTCATCTCGCTCAGCCAGGAGCTGATGGAGGAGCGTCTGCTGCCAGACTCCCGGGCCTTCTCCTCCAGGCTTAGCTTCGGGAGAGGCAGGAACTGCGTGATGCTCACCTCCGAGACAGGCGCCATGTTGGAGTAGCACTCGAGGTCCTCGCTGATGCTGCTGATGATGCTGACGGGCCGGGAGCCTGAGGCCAAGGCCTGCACAGAGCAGTCGCTGTTGAAGCTGATGATGCTGGTGGGGCGGCCGCTGTCCAGGACTCCGCTGATGGTCAGCTCCTCCACCAGTGTGAACACCAGCTCGTCCTCGCCGTTCAGCTCCAGGGGCTGCTGCACGGTCACCATCGTGGTGCTCAGGATCTCCTTCTTGGAGTCTGGAGGAGATGCCTGGCGCCCGTCCTCGGCGGGGTTCTCCGCAAAGCCCTCACTCCCTACAGACATGGATTTCTTTAAAACCTGGGGGCTCATTCCCACTGGTGGGGTACGGACCTCAGGCTGCAGCAAGGACTCACTGGAGACCATGCCGGAGTCCTTGCTCAGGGCTGGCAGCTGGGCGGAGGACGGCAGGACCCCCTTCTGGGTGTAGACTTTGCACCTCTGCGAAGGCGAGCTGGGGGGCTTGTACTCAGAGGTCTTGGACAGGCTGGCGATGCCCAGCCGCGGGGAGCCCATGGGCCTGGGCTTGCCTTCCACAAAGCCACAGGAGTTGAGGCTCTCGCGGCTGCTCTGGAGGCTGGGGCTCTGCACGAGCTGGGACGCACTGTGCTGGCTGCTGCTGCCAGGGATGCTCCGGGGTGAGGCCGGGGCAGGGCTGCTGCTGCGGGCCGTGGCAGGCCCTGGGGAGCGGTCCCGCTGTGCCTTGGAGGCCGGGGGGTCCGAGCCGTCCGGGTCAGTCAGCTGGCCATCTGACCCATTGTCTTCCTTATCCGACTCGGAGAGCGGATGAGCCCCGGCTGCCTGGCTTAACCGCGGGCCTCTGCTCGCCTGTTCTGCCCCGAACTGGACAGGCAGCTCTTCAAAAGGGAACTTACTGGGCTCTTCGCTGCCGTCGATGCAGTCCAGTCTCTCCTGCAGCTCGGCAAACGTGTTGCACTTCAAGCAGTCCCTTTCGGACTTGCTGGCCGCAGCCTCTCCTGCCTCCACAGGCCGGCTGTCACCCCTAGTCTTCTGCAGGGCCGGCACAATGGGGACAAAGTCTGGGGGGCCCTCGTTGTCGGTGAGCTCCTTGTCGGAGAGGGCTGTGCCGTTGGGCCCGATGTAGATGACTGTGTCGCAGGACTGCTCGCTGCTGGAGGAGTAGTCGGGGTCGCTGGACAGGTGAGCGATGGGGAAGTCGGGCTCCACCGTGGCCCTGGTGTGGAAGGGTCTCAGCTGGGTGGGCCTGCGCATTCTGCCTTCTTCACAGGAGCTTTCTCCGCCAGAGGAGCTGGACGTGTACTGTGAGCGAGAGGGCAGTTACCGTGGTGGCGCTCCCAAGGCAGCCCTCCAGCACAGCAAGGGCGGGGTCATTGAACCTCATCCTGTTTGGCCACCCTGCACACGGCCCATTGCTTAGTGGGGACTCAGAAGCTGTTCAGGAAAGGGGGTGACCGGGGCAGGCCCTACCTGACCTCCTAAGGTCCTATGACATAGAACCTTGCCTGCAAAGCCCTGTCCCGTGCCAAAACAGGAAAAAGTAAATAAATAAATAAAAGAGAAGGAAAAAGAACAAAAAAGCCCCACACATCATCATTTAGACCTGGATTCAAGCAGCTACAGCCACTGTGGTTTTGTCAGACACTCTTACCATGCTACTGAGGCCTGGCTTCTGCCAGAGGGGACAAGCGGACTGATATCAGCAGACTCAGTGTCCCTCAGAGACCCTTGGAAGCCACTGAATTCACACCATAAACCTACCAAGCCAAAAGTGACCCCACGACATGCAAGGGAAAGCAGCGCTGTGTGAGCTTGGAGTTAAAAACCCCTCTGTGGTCAGCCCATTGAAGGAGGCTCTCTTCAGCTACCTTCAACCCAGGCGGGCTGGGGGAAAGGTCTCCCAGCCCACCAACATTTTTCATCTCAAAGTGGCAATCCATTCGCACTGTGTAAAGTGCATCAGGTGCTCCCTGCCGGGGCTGAGGCCAGTTGATCAGCAACAGCAGCAGCCGCAAGGAAGGGACTTAGTCAGCCGGGACATTTCCCTACCCCGAGGTGGATGCAGGGGCAGCCACACTTGCACATGCCCCGTGCTCAGGGAGCAGCGAGATCAACTTGGCCCTTACTGACTTAGTCTCAGGGCAGGGCTCCCCTGGCACCCCTGCCAGCCCCTTACCTTCGTCTTCTTCTTCTTCATCCGTAGGACCCTCGATGCGATCTGGAGGGTGGACAGGGTTTCCGCGTAGTTCCCAGCCGCGGCAGAGATGTGAGCGATCATGGTGGTGCGACAGTTCACGTTCCCCAGGGACTCGCGCAGCAGCATGGTGAGCTTGCTCTCTCTGCCAAAGTGAATTAAGGCTGCATTAGAGGGCCATGCTTCACGGTGGCTGTCAGGGCGGGACTTCGGGTCTGTGCGTGGCTATTTTGTTGTGGGTGGTGGGTTTTTCCCTTTTTTAAAAAATGGCATACTAATTAGCATCATTTTCCAGCATGCGGCTATTCGGAGTAGGCAGCTGAGCAAGTGCTCCAAGGATGAAATTCATGTAAACACGTCCCTTGGCACTTGCGTCCGGGTGTGATGGGGTGTTCCTGTGTGTGTGCATCTGACGTCACATATCATGAGGCAGGGGAATAAAAATGAGAAGAAGGGATCAAGAGAAAATGGCTTTGTGGCCAGTGATCCGGCATACTATCCACACACACAGCCCTTCGCTGCAAGTCTGTGCACACAGGCAGTCCCTGCAAAGAGAAGCAGTCTCCCAACTGCAAACTGTGTCAAAGATCTATGCTTGCACAATACAAGCAAAATTTTTATGCAAGGAGGTGCAACTGCTTTATTGTCATATTTGCACTTAGTAGCACTAAAGAAAAGACACTCATATTCCTGATAAGTAAAGAAACAGACATAGGCCCAAATACTCAGGAACAGAAAGAAGAACTTTCTAGAAAGGCTTCTGCGGGCAACTTTGCAGCTGCTGCTTGTGGGCCCAGCATCGCAAGTGGTGATAATCAGGCCCAGGGTTTTACAAATGGTATTTCAGGAACTACCTGGAGGAACACTTGTCCATTCCACACTATCCCACCAATTCTCCTCCCTTGCTTTGGAAAGGCCCCTGCTCACTGCGCCAGCCCTGGTCAGCCCCTCAGCTGCCGCAAGGTACTGTCTTCTGGGAGTGCACTCTGATCCCGAAGGCGGAGGCGGCCTGTGGGCCTCCCCCACCCATGTTCACATCTCTATGCCATGTCTGTAACACTGGATGAGAGGAGTTGGTCCTCGGGTCCTTTTCCCCAAACAACCCTTGGAGAGGGACTGTCCTGCTCAGCGGACTCTGGGAGACAGCCTCCATCAGCAGAGATGGCCCATTTCCCACATGACCTGCATCTGGCTTCAGGGCAGAGAGACTGGTGCGTTCGTGTTTTTCCTTCCATCTGGGACCAATTAAGGTGTCCATTCAGGGATGCTGGGCTCGCTGATGGCTCAGTTCCAGGGCAATTTATAAATATACCAGGGCTCCCTTTCAGCAAAGTAATCAGTGATGGAAGTGGTGCGGGTTGTGTAGGGGGAGCGGAGCCTCCCTGCACAAGTTTAATTCTGTCAAGCCTGAGGGAGCAGGGATGCTGCGGACACCACAGCTGGGTGAGGAGGTCAAGGCCTGTTCGTGTAGACGCTCAGCAGAGCCCTGCGCCTGCGTGAGCCTTGGGCCTTGTCTTCAGTATGGGAAGCAGGGATAACACGTGCAGCTTAGGCTGTGATCACATGCAGTCAAGTCTTATTATTCATAGTAGTGATGCTGCAATTCCTGTGAACCCTGGATTAGTCGGTACTGAGCCAGGGATCTTAGACATATTATACTGTTTAGGTTCTGGTGAAAATCTGGTCATGACAGCTTTGTCAGTTTGTCACAAAATAATCTTGTTTTATGTGTGTATCTGTGGGAAGTCACATTATTTAATAGCTCCTTTTTGTAAGCTACAAAATATATGCACTATTTCTTTATAATAAAGCACTAGCCAGGAGGAGTTTAATAATTTCTTAAGTCTTAATAACGTGACCTTACATTTTTTTTGTCTTTTAGCCTCACAATGCCATCCACTATATTTTTTTCTCTTTAATTGTCCATCATCTTATGAGCTTACAAATCCAGCCATTTAAAAATATTTTTCTAAAGTCTCATCATGGATTTATAGTTACTTTAGTACTTTCTCTCTCTCTCTCTTTTTTTTTTTTTTTTTTTTTTGTCTTTTTGAGACAGGGTCTTGCTATGCAATTCAGGCTGGCCTTGAGCTCACTTTGTAGCCCAGGCTGGTCTTGAACTCACAATGTTCCTCCTGCCTCAGCCTCCTGAGTACTGGGATTACAGGCATGCGTTACCATGCCCGGCTACTTTAATACTTTCTGCAGGGGTCTTATACTGGAGTGGCCTGACATAGACTGGTGTATTTCCTTTTCCTCTTTCTGGATGTACTTTATTATTATTATAAATATCATTACTATTATTTGTTTTGCTTTCCAGTACTGGAGATTGAACCCAGGGCCTTCACACTGAGCTAGCTATAACCACAGCCTTTTTATTTTTTTATTTTGGGAAAGGATCTTACTAAATCACTGAGCTCCCCAGGCTGGGCTCGAACTTTCGATCCTCCTGTCCCAGACTCCCAGAGTGCTGGAATTTCGATCCTCCTGTCCCAGACTCCCAGAGTGCTGGAATTTCGATCCTCCTGTCGCAGACTCCCAGAGTGCTGGAATTACAGGTGTGCACCACCACACCCCGGCTCGTTCCATATCCTTGATTCATTAACACTGACCTCCTGGCCAACAGCACTGTAACTCAAGCCTATGTTTCTCCAAAAGGCACATCAGAGCCTTCTTCTGCTTAGTATATTAGACAGCACACAGCACTGCGCCAAAGGATTATTTTAAACAATGAAATCGCCAACAAAAAGAACAAAAAAGAAAAAAAATGGGATTATAAAGCATATTTAGTTATAGTACAAGAGCTAAGAAGGCAGAGTGTCACCTTGTTCCACCTCCGCTGGGAACACACATGTCTATGACTCAAAGTTTTCACGACTCTGTGCATGTCCTTAAATGACTGAAAGTGCCATGGGCTTTGATTTGGGGGATTAGAAGGACTTTTTTTAGCAAAAAGATGAGTTTGCAAGTACAGAATCTGCAAATGTGATGATCGACTCTATATGAAGTTCCTCATGATAATTCTCAACAATCAGCTACACTGGGCCAATGGCACACCCCTCTATTCCCTCCCCAGACCCTGCGTGAGTCCTCAGGAAAAGATTTCAATATCGAGCAAAAGGATATAATGTTATATCAACCTGCTTGCCCTGCGTGTTCCACATGATCCCACTTATGCTATAACCATAGGAACAAATGTTTATTGCTTTTTAAAAAACCTACATGGCGCGTGCATTGTTTGGCAGTGTACATCTTCACTGTCTTCTCAAAAGAAAGCAAGTGAAATGCTAACCAGACTTTCATGTGGGCCACTCTAGATGACAAAAGATATCCTTAGGGGAGTAAAATATGGTGGACAGACAATGCTTTACCTTGGATCAAAGATAACCGAGGGAGGGCAGATGAAGGAGTGGGCAGTGTCACTCAAGACTGTGGGTTACTGGCTGAATTCAGTGCTTCAGAGACGGAACTGCAAAGGTTCAGAATTTCTCGGACAGCGGTCAGCACAAATTCAGTTCAATCCCTTGTATCAAGACTAAACTTAGAGGAAGAGAAGAGAGAGCACAGAGCTGCAGGTCACCTTGGCCGCAGAGCCAGGCTGGCTGGAGGGAAACGAGGCTTGGGGTCCTGAGGGAGGGGCCCTGGCTGTGGGACAGGTTGGGCAGAAGCAGGAAGGGACTGACACGGCAGAGATAATTGCCATCTAGGAAAGGACCGTGTTGCCCTTTCAAGTGGTCACATTTTATGGGCATACCTACTTCCTGACCACACAAACTTTTTTAAATGATTAAGAAAAAAATCACTCAAAAAAAAAAGTCATCCCTTTTTTTTAGACACACCAAAAAGGTAGGGAAAAAGCAGGATAACAAACACACTTTAATTAATGATAATAATTTTGAATATACTCATTAAGTACCACAAACACTCAGTAAATACCACAAACTTAAAAAAGTTAAAAAAAAAAAAAGATAATAGTTTTAAAAGAACATGGAAGAGTATGCAGCACTCTATAACAGAGGCTGACAAACTAAGGCCATGCAGATCAAATCTGTCCCACTGCTTGCTTTTGTAAATAAAGTTTTATTTAAACACAGCCACACCTTATTATTTACATATTGTATGTGGATACCTTTGCGCTACAAGCATTCGGTGATTGTAATAAAGCCTGTAGAACCAAAACTATTTGGTCCCTTCCAAAAATATTTGCTGACCTCTGCTCTAGAGTATTCTAGATATAGTGTGGTTTCATTCCAGATACTGAATAATCAGCTACAAATGAAAGTTCCTTACTACTCAATAATTTCTACTTAATAGTTGTCTGTGTTATCCCTCTTATAGCTCAGATGTTTCATGGAAGAATAGCAGAAGTCAATTCCATTGAAACAGGCAAGGAAAAAAATAAATGCTTGGCTTTAGAAATTACTGGAGCACCACGCCACATCTATTGGTGACTGCTCAAGTCACTTCCTACCACATGCAGAAGCCATCTGTCCTTCCAAGGGGCTGTTAGGCTGCTCATGCTCATTTGCTTAATTAGTTCATTAGTGTACACAGTTCTTCATTCTAAAAGCATTTATTGAGCACCAACCCAGGTAAGAGAGATTAGACTGTCCTCAAGGAGCCCGTCATCCAGCAAGGGAAACACACGTGTACAAAGTCATCGCGCTGTCACTGACAAAAGCTAATGATAAATGGCATGGGCAAGATGGCTGAGTAGGAGCCTCCCGTGCTTGTCCTACCCCGAAAAGCAGCCCAAATCACAAATAAACGACTACCTTCTGGTGAAAATAACTAAAGCAGAGTGCCAGAGTACATCAAGGAGTAGCAGATGGAGTGTGTTCTGCCCTGAGGGCCACCACACACTTCTACCTCCAAGTCTTTGTCATTGCTGTACCATTCCCGCTTGGTGGCCTGCCATCCCCAAGCCCCACTGCTGCTCCAGCCTATCCTGTAGGGCCAAGCTGTCACAGAGCTGCTCCACCCACCCCGTCAGTCTCTGCTGTGCCCTGTTCCTCAGGGTCTGAGTTGACTCAGAACTCTGCCTCCCAGAGCCGAACCCTGCTCCCAGTACCAAATCTGAAGCAGAGTTCTGCTTCCCAGGCACTCCCTGCTTTGACACTTCCAAGTCTAGGCAATAATGCTCCCCTGGCGCTGGAGCTCACACCACTTTGCAGAGAACTGGTGTCTGGTCTGAGCCAAGCAGCCACACCTCCTAGGAAGGAGAGCACTGGGTGACCTGGGCCATCTGCCCTCAGGGCCAAATACCTGAGGTGTCAGGAACTGGGTGAGACCCCTGAAGTCAGGGCAGCTGAGGCACCCACCCCTGCCTTGCTGGGCAATGGAGTCATCACACACTGATTCTCTCCAGCTCTGGACACAGCTGGGTGTCTCTATTCCTGGGTCCCTGCTGCCTAGGGTATATTGCTGGTGTCCCACTACTCCAGGGCCTAGGGTCCCCACTATATGGTCCTCAACCTCTGAAGACCGAGTCACTGCTGTGCCCTACTGGCTTTGCCTTATTGGCTCCAAATTACAGCTGTGCCTTCTTCTCCAGGCTCTGAATCTCCAGAGCACTCCTTCTTCCCTGGATGGGAAGGGGTGTCCATCCATGGATCCGTGCAGGAAAAAGGCCATTCCTCCATGAGCAACAGCAAGTATACCTCATCTCCAGAAAGGGTGTGAAGAACTCCTGAGGTAGAAAGTAGGGCAGCTGCTACACCCTAAAGGAGGAGAACTAAGAGGTGAGCTCTGTCCCTAACAGGTTGGGATGCCTCACGGTAGCACCTGCTGTGGCCTTTCCACGGAGGCCTGGGTCTTGCAGAGGGAGAATGGCAGATTCCACTCACCAGAGTGGGTCTGATATTTAAAAACGTGCCTCCTGCAGTGCAAATGTGATGAGGCCTTGGAAGAAAGCAAGGTGATCTGGCCTCTTTACATACATCAGTTCTTAATAAAATGCTGGGAGAAAGGAGTTTAATTAATCCAGAAAACTAATTATGCTACAGTATAATTTGTAGAGGGATGTTCCCGTGGGCAGCAGAATGGGAAGAGGTGTATGAATCACACACACTCCCTGCCATGCGTCCCGGCACGCCCTGGTTTAGAAAACAGGGACAGTGGTTTTGTTGCTGTTTTTTTTTT
Organism: Chinchilla lanigera; assembly: GCF_000276665.1. Classification (NCBI taxonomy): domain Eukaryota; kingdom Metazoa; phylum Chordata; class Mammalia; order Rodentia; family Chinchillidae; genus Chinchilla; species Chinchilla lanigera. Next base: position 8,705,106 of record NW_004955406.1, on the reverse strand, counting down.
TAAAAAATGTCTAAGGCAAGACACCATCAATATTCCAGAATAGAAGCCACACATGCAGAATTCTGATGTGTTACACATTTAGTCAAGATATCAATATTTAGGGGCTGGGGATTTAGCTCAGCGGCAAAAAGTGCCTGCCTGGCAAGCGCAAGGTCGTGAGTTCGGTTCCCGGTACCAGAGAAAAACCAAAAAAAAAAAAAAGATAACAATATTTAAATGCCAACAAACCATTGGTGCCAGTCATACCCTTGGGGATTGGGCCTTCCAGCTGCCCTGGATTCCTCTGACTATCCCAGTTCTACCCTGGCATCACTGTCAACTGCTGGAATGTCCTGGAGCACCCCACACAGAAGGAAGAGGGGCTGGGCACGAGCTCCCAGGACCAGTGATGTCAGCTCACAGAATTCTGACTCCAGCCTGTCCTCCAAAGCCCAGGGCCCCGAATTACCTCCTGATCACCTAGAGGAGATTGTGGAATGAGAAGAAAGAACGGAAAGGAGACGAGGAAGGGCAAGAGGTGGGACCAAACAATGACCTGCAAGTACATTTTGTCTGTTTACTGGAACTCTACACCCTCTGTCGCAATGACTGGCTCCTTTTACACCCTTCCTGGTCTGTCAACATCCTTTGCTACTCTCCTCTGAAAAGTCACCGAACTCTTGTGAGGCTAATGCAAGGTGCCAGAGGCCAGGATCCCAAGACACGAAGCACCTCTGGCCAACACTCCTGGCCAAAGAGGGCAGCATCTTTTTGGCTTTTATCCTTTACAAGGAAGATCTTTTTCCCCAAAGGACAGAGTAGCAAGCTCCAAGTGAGAGGACAATCCTGCCTCTGTCTATCTTCTAGGTCCCAAGAAAATATCTCTATTTGTGACAGTGTTGTCACAGGCTGAAATACACATATCCAGAGGGACACTCCACCACTCTGAGTTATTAATTTCTAAGGGGCTTGATGATTCCCGTGTTCATGATTGCTTTATGGGTACTCATACTCTGGGGAAAGACTGTTCACACCTTCGCTGTGGGGAAGCCATCCACTCTGCAGAAGCAGCCTTTTCTCAGCAATGTCCTCTCCAGGATGCCAATATTTTAGGATGTGAATGATCTGGCTTTTGGTACTAGAAAAGTATGAGAAGTTGGGCTATCCTCATGGCCTTTCCAAAAACACTGGAGTAAAAGTGCTTGCTGGTCAGTTTCAGATATTATCCTACTTGCCCTACAAATGGCATAAGCAGGACTGCTCTAGGATGCTGGAGAGGTGACTGATGGCATGACATTGGCCACCCAGATAGAGAAGTACAGTTCTGAGTTTTCCACGAGGTGCCCCTGGCTTATTTAATAAAATACAGCTATCTCTCATTTCATGACCTGCCTGTTTAATGACTGTTTGGACTTCATGACTGAGGGGCGCTATTCAGATTTATGACCTGCCACAGACTTGCGATCCATCTTTCTTTGTTTGTATAGTTCTATACCTCTTGTTTATAAAGCCTCGATGTCTTTTTTGTGTACAGTTCACCTTGTTTATACAGAACTATAATTTTTGCTGATTGTACTGTATGGTACAACCCTGTAGTTTTATGTTCTGTTATAGATTACAGTATTGCATGTAAGAATTATGCAAATAAAAAGCAAAGTCATTGGGTTGCAGTTTCCGCTGACCATTTCTTTGTTCTGCATACAGTATTGTAATGTGTACAGTCTACACAGTTCCTCATTTAGCAACCAATTCATTTAACGGTCTAGTCACAGAAAGTCAGTCGTTAAATGAGGAACGTGTGTATTGGCAAGTACAGCCTCGGTCCAGCACGTGTGTTAGTGGTGACTGGGGAGCCACCGTCCGCCATTCAGCATGGAGGAAGATGAGTTGTGGAAGGGTTCAGGAAGGACCCAGCAGAGAACCTCCTACCCCAGCTGCAGGACTGGCCTTTGTGATCCGACCAACATGTCATCTGTTAGGATTCTTCACCCTGCTTATCCTAAAACCACTCACTAGTAGAGGTCCTCAGCCTTTAACACTAAGGGTTCATGAGGGTTAATCCACATACCTCTCACAAAGCTCTATAGTTAAACACTGTAGAACCTTGAGGTACGAGCACACCACCTTGGGATGCCTGACATACAGGGGAAAGACTCATTCCCCCTCATTCCATGCTGCTTATCTAGGGCTGGCACTAGGATGGCAGTGCCCTGTGAGAAGCAGGAGTGAGTAGGTGAAGCAGCAGTTGCTCCCGGAAGGATTGAGCACATGATGAGCATGGTAATTTAGGTCTTGATTCATCTTCAAAAGTTCATGTGCTAAATAAAGGTTTGGTCCCCAGGGTGGTATTATTGGAAGCAGGTAGAATCTTTGAGAGATAGGCACTACTGGGAGATCCTTAGGTTACTGGAAGTGTGTACTGGAAGGGATCATGGGACCCTAGCCCAATCCTCTTCCTATTATTACTTGCTGGCTCATAAGGTAAGCAGTTTTGCTCCAGCAGATACACCCAACACAAGGAGTGCCAACCCAGCAGTGAGCACTGCCGCAAAGCAATGGGGACCTACTCTATTATGTAGTGAAACCTCCAAAACTGTGAGCCGAAACTCTTTTTCTCTTTATAAGTTGGTAATGCCAGGTATGTTCTTATAGTAACAGAAAGCTAACAAAATAGGCACAAGATGAACATTCATGAGAGTTCTCTAAAAACTTCAGAAAATACGTGAATGAAAAGCGTTTATACACGCTGGAGGTTTTACACTGCAGGTATGGCATGGAGCCAATGAAATCTGAGTTGTAACTTCAATAGTTTACCACTGCACACAGGGAGATGAAGTTTATGTGAAATTTGGTCCATGTGAATCCATTTGATCCTGGATATCAGTGTCCCATTTATTTGAATAAGATAAAATTCACATTAATTCAGCCTACTTCTTGAAAAAGACCAGCTGTAAACTGTAAACAGTCTCAAAAGAGAGGTATACGATGCAACTTGAATTTATAATAACAGAAGGTTTCAAGTTAAAACCCCCTATCCAACCTGCTTTGATCTCATTTAACAAGACCAAGTTGTGATGATTAACATGGTTATGAACCATGAGTTCACTTAACACAAATTACTTGTACATATGTTTCTTGGAAACCTTTTCATTATCCGTTCCTCTAACCACTCAATCCTTCTTATCTACAGCAGGGGAAAATAACCTCAGTGATGACTCTGAGCAATTAGTAGCAACTGAATTCTAGATATTGTAGATCTAAGTTCTGCTTTGGAAACATACGCTCATTCCAAGGTTATAATATGCAGATATGACACCAGAAAATTTAAAGGTAATTCAAAATTCACATAATCATAGTTATGATATAAATAGTCTGCTAATTCTAGGATACAGTTCTGGGTCAAGATTGAGGGTCGAGGATATAGCCCAGTGGCATAAGCACCTGCCTGGCAAGTGCAAGGTCCTGAGTTCAATTTCCCCTCCACAAAAAAAAAAGATTGAAAAACATTTTGGGGACTGAGTATCAGAGTACCAGTGGCAAAAAAGATTTGGGGTGGTGGTGGGGGTCACTAGATTTCCTAATAAAAGGACTGCTGTGGTAACAGGTAATCTGCTTTCTGCTGGAATACTTTTATTTTTATTTTTAGTTTTTTGGTATCAGGAATTGAACTCATGACCTCAGGCTTGCCAGGCAAGTGCTTATGCTGCTGAGCTATATCCCCAGCTGGAATACTTTTAACTTAGGAGAATTTGCCATCTCCCAGGAAATCCTGCATAATATTTTTGAATAGCCTTAACTATTAGAAAGTTCTTTCTTATACTGAATTTAAATCTTTTTAACTTCTCCCCAAGGGAACCAGCTCTATTCTCTAGGATTACACAGGGTAAGCATAACCCCATCTGCTCCCACTGACCCTTCACATTTTTAAAGGCATTTATCATACACTCTTCAGCCTTGACCAAAGAGAACTGCCTTTTTCCAGGAGCTTCTAGGTGGTAAAATATGCCATGGCCATTAGGAACGTTTCTGTTGAAGGTGCGGGTTGATCACAGCAGATCTTAGGGTAGGGTGAACACCCTCAATAGAAGGATCGGCCATGTGACTTTTAGGGCAGGGGTTTTGATTCAAAAGGTACCCATCAACCTGGAGACTGAGTTCAGCTACACAGGAAACAGTCGAGCTGCAACAATTCTGACACCAGTGTTCAGGGGAGCTTCTCTAGTTGGCAATACTTGATGCATATTTTCACACATGGATTCTGGGAAGGTAACAAGTCCTGAAGACAATGGAAGCTTCATTGGGAACCTCCCCAGACTCTGCCTCATAGGGCTCCTTTCTTTAGATGATTTCAGTCTGCTAAAGGAAGGAGCCCTATGAATCACAGCTTGAGTACTTCACTGACTTCTGTGAGTTCTTCCTCAGTGATGAACCTGAGGGTGGCTTTGGGAACCCTAACCTTATAGCTTGTGTCAGAAATGACAGCCGACTCATGTGGACTCTCTCATGTAACTTTGCCACTGGACCCTAACTCTTAGTGGGGCAGAAGTCATGGGCCGACTTGGCAGCTGGGAGACTATGCCCTCAAATTTTCAGGTTTGACTGTTGCTGGTTAGTTCTTCTTAACAAGATCCTAATAATCTTGGTGGTGGGAGCTATGCTTTTATTTTGACTATTATTTATACTTATTCACCCAGTACTTATGACTTAGCTCTAGGATAGAGCATGGGGTGGGAATTGTCTACATTTATTTGTATTAAGTTTGGCATGATCAGGAACTAGGAATGTCATTAGTCTACTTTGAAGAACCCCCTCAATATAACAGAAAGATAACAAGGTAAATTAGTAGACCTTATTTGTGGTGTTTAGAGTGGACTGTCAACTTTATGGGCTTTGGGATCTGCCCTGGGAATTGCTGGAGCACATATCTAAGTGTGTCCGAGTGAGTCAAGGAAGTGTGGTCCTTGGGGTCAATGTCTGGTCCCTTGCTCCTTCTTCCCTGGCACATTCCTCCACTCTGCTTCCCATGAACTAAGGAGCTTTGCTCTACCATGATTCTGCCATGATGTTTCTACTTTGGGGTCAGCTGACCATGGACTGAATCTCCTTAAAACATGAGCCAAATTAAACTTCTCCTCTTTTACACTGTGGGTGTCAGTTATTGTGTCCCCCAGTGGGAAAGCTGATTAATACAGTAAACATGAACAGAAAATAACAGGCCCGTAGATTTTTCCCCTGAATCAGTGAACTGCAGAAATTACACATGAATGAAGTTTAAGGGGATACAAAGACTTGTTTAGTGATTAAAGAACAAGATCCTCTGCACTTACTAACCATGCAAACTCAACCGTAGTAGATGTGAATTTGTTATTTAATCTACCTGCAGGACCAGATTAGAAGTAATAATGTTTGTATCATTACTGCAATTTAGAATGTAAATACTACTTGGACATTTTTCACATTGTCTGAAGTTTCATTTCCTTTTTACATTTTCTTTGGTCCAACACACCATTATTAAATGTTAATGCTTTGTGACAGACATTTCTATATATATTCTGTCACTCTGTATAGAACCTTTGCAGTGGTTTGTGACAGCTCTGTTGGGGAAGGGATAAGAAAACATTTCAATTACGTTACATTTCGACCATTAAGAATCTTTGAGTAAAGATGAGATCATCGTACTGTTCAGAAAACCTTGTGTTATTCTTGGGTTCAGGAATCTGTGTTCATCCCAGTGTCAGAGATCTATTTGGTAATCCAAAAAAGCATCAGGAAGTGATGGTGACAGAGATGGAGTTGTGTTGTCATGGTAACTCAGAGCCTCTCCAGATTCTGCCACCTCTGTCTTTCCCTGTGGATTTTTACAGAACTCTCAGGAAAAAAAGAAAATGAAAGCCACAAATGGAATTCTAGAGACAATAACATACTATTCCAGCCTGGCCTCCACTACTGCCTTGTTCCTGTCTAGTCCGCAGTCTCCTGTGTCTCTTTAGTGATAAACTTACACTTTGGGTGTGTTCCTATGCTTCTCCATGAGGTCCACTGTTTGTTTCGGGGAGAGACATAAAGGTTGTATCTGATAGTAGCATTTTGATGGTGCCTCTCTCTATACTTTGATCTGTGACCTCCCCTCAGGGTTGACACCAGAACTGTGTAGAATGTGGGCTTTGAAAATCTGCAAGTGTATTTAGAGTTATTTCAAGAAAAAATGTTTAGAAAAACTGGCAGGGAAACATCTGGAAGGGTTTCATTTACTTTCTTCTATTTACTCTCTAAGCAAAATCCTAAAATGACAGAGCACTATGGGTATCGGGTGAATTGTGGTTCTTTTATTTTCCAGCTGTGGAGACCCAGGGAGTCCCTTTCCTTCCACTTTCCTTGGAAAAGGCTAAAAAGAGGTTAAATAAGATGAGGCCCAGGGCTAGGTAGATGATTACACTGGATTACAATTATGACTATTTTTAGTCTCCAGAGTCAATTTAGCCAGTACCATGATTTCTCTCTATCAAAATAAACAGAAAGTATGCAAATCTCAGCCCGGAGCAGTCATGTCATTTGCATTCGCCTGGCTGTACTCTGGTCTTGTACAGAGAAAGGGAGCAAAGTCTTCTCACTCTCTGCTCAGTCAGGGGCGGCTGTGCTGTAGGATAACCTTCCAAGGATGAGGAGGAGCACTGGCGCATGGTGCTGGTGACAGCACCCTGCTGGGAAGGATTCGGCCTGGTCTGGGGAGGATGGAGAAGATGATGAAATGCGTTCCTTCTTATGATCTCATGTTCACACCTCGCCCTGCCTTTCATTAAATCAGCAGGGTTCTGACAGTCAAGGTCGGGAAGCGCCCTCTGCCTCCCCTGCTCCTGCTCAGGGGCCAGGAGGACCAGCGAAGAGCCACTGTCACAGACCGTTATTCATTGAAATGAGGGCCCATGGGTGCCTGCCCAGGGGGCTGCAAATGGACATGGCTTTGGACCCCACCCCTTGGTTACTTTGTCATCTGGCAGTCTACAAGGGCTCCCCCTTACCCTATAAAGAACGGCAATAAAGAGAGTGGTGGCTTTGGGCTGGGAGCTGAGCTGCCCTGCAAGGAGGAGGACGATGCCGCCCTGCACGTCCCTCCTCGCCCTGTGGACCCTGGATGGACCACTCTGCTCATGACTGCTTGAAGGTCTGGGCTTTGTGCTTCTTCTGCCACCAAGTTCATCCTAGGTTTTCAGCCTGGAATGCTCTTTCCTTTCATTTCCGTTTATGGAAATTGTCCGATCTCCAGTTCAAATCCATGAATCCCCTTAATTACTGGGGCAAGGGGAGGGGTGACGGTACCAGCGACTGCCAGGGACTTGTATCCCTGGAAATCATCTACATTTTCATCTTTTTTATTGTGCTAAAATACACACAGCATAAAACTAACCATTTTAACTTTTTTCTTTGGTATTGGGGATTGAACCAAAGACCTTCACACTGAGCGATATAATCACAGCCCTTTATGCTGTGATTGAAGTTTGAGGCTTGAAGTCTGAGACTTGGGGTTTTGAGGCAGGGTCTCACTAGGTCACCAAGTTGCCCAAGCTGGGGTTGAATTTACAATCCTGCCTCAGCCTCTCAGAGTGTTTGGATCACAGGCAAGCGCTACCATTTCTGGCTTGGTCATTTTAAAAGGGTATAGTTGCATGGCATTGAGTATATTCACACTGTGTCACCTCTACTCACTCCAGAATTTTTCAGTGTGCCAAATTCAAACTCTACCCATTAAATAATTACTTCACATTTCTTCCCTACCCCCAATAACCAGGATCCTATTTTCTGTCTTTATGAATTTACCTGGTATTCTATGTACCACATACAAGTAGAACCATACACTATTTACCCTTCCATGTCTGGTTTATTTCACTGAACATGCTTCAGATTTATACACGTAGCCTGCGTCAGAATTTTGCTTCTTTTTGTCTGAGTAATATCTCATTGCATGTGCACAGCACATCTTGTTTCCCATTTGTCTGTTGATGCACTCTTGGGCTGTCTCCCTGTTAGCTGTTATGCATAATGCTACTCTGAATGTTGGTATTCTAGTCCCTGTTTGCAGTTCTTTTGGACGTACAGCTTGGAGTGGAATCACGTGACAACTCTCCGTTTAACTTTTTAAGGAACTGAGAAACTTTTTCATAGCAGCTGCACAATTTTACATTCTCACCAGCACAAGGGTTCCCCTTTCTCCAAATACTTGCTAAAAAAAAGGTTTTTTTTTATATTATATACTAATCAGTGGGGAGTGGTATCTCATTGTGGTTTAATTTGCACTACTATACTGACAAGTGAGATTGAACTCTTCACATGCTTATTGGTTATTTGTGCATTTTTAAAAATATTTTTTGTCTTTTTTGGGACAGGGTCTCACTATGCAGTTCAGGCTGGGTTTGAATTCATTTTATAGCTCAGGTTGGCCTCAGATTCACAGTGATCCTCCTGCCTCAGCCTCCTGAGTGCTGAGATTACAAGCATGCGCCACCATGCCCAGCCTTTGTACGTCTTCTTTAGAGAAGCATCTTTTGTCTGTTCAAGATTTTGTTCAAATCTTTTGTCCATTTTTGAATTGGGTTTTGTGTTTGTATCTCAGGAGTGCTTCACAGATTCCAGATATGAATCCTGCAGAAATATATGATTTGCAAATAACTTCTCCCTGAGTTCTTCCTCAATCTTTTCCAGTGTCCTTTGATGCTCAAGAGTGCCTTTTCAATGTTAGGCAACACTTTATCAGTCTCAGACTTTAACTAATTTTTTGGCATCTGTGGTTCAAAACCTTCCAATATTTGATTTGCCTTTAATGAGGCAGCCAGGACGTGTGACTCAGGATCGCCAGCTCTATTTTGTGCTAAAGATGCTTGTCCAATATGGTCCTTATTACTGTGAGCCACCATCTAGTCACCAGCTGGGGAACAACTGCAGTCTACTGGGAAGCCCCCGGGATACGTTTCTTTTGGAACCAAGTAGAACCTGCTTTCAGGAGGGTGCTGAGGGCCACTCGCCTTCTAGGGATCGTGTGTGCTTTACAGAAACACAATCCCACAGGGCTCACAGAACGAGCCAACTGGACCGGCACTTGGCACAAAGAGCAGGGCTCAGTAATTGGAAGGAAATAAAAGGAAATTAGGTTTAAGGATGGTTTCTATTACTGGTACAAGTCTGGGGAAAGATGTAACACAGAGGCTACAATTTATACATTCAATAACTTAGGGGACAGCATGAAATTTTAATGGGGAACAGCATGAAAGGAGGATATATTTTTGTAAAAGGAATTATGAAAGATGAGAGTTTTTCAGTTATTAGCTTTGTCTGGAAACAGGATAGGCTATTGTATGATTTTTACATATTTTAATTTTGGTAATAAATAGTGAATAAATTATTTCTTGTCTAGAGGTATAGTTCAGTGGTAAGGCACTTACCTAGGTCTTAGGTTCAATCCCCAGTGATTATATGCCACGCACACACACGTACACACAAGAAAAATCATTCATTTCTTACATGGAGTAAATGTGGCTGAGTTCAGTTCAGGGCCGTACCTATCACTTCTTGAATTACCTTCAGAATTCATTTTTTCCTTCAGTGCTAAGGATCAAGCCAGGGCCTTGAACATGCTAGACGAGTCTCCATCGCTAAGCTGCACTCCCAACCCCTTGCAAGATCCTTAACCTGGCAGTGTCTCAAAGTCCCGCCACTGACAAGAGGCTTTCAACTTGGGAATTAACTGCATCTTCTCTCCTTGTGCTACTTCTTTTGGTCTTTTTGTTTTTCAATTCCAAACATCTCAACCTTCTTCCAAAGGGTCATGAGGGCGCTCAGTGGGTTAGCCGGAGGACCCAGCGCCACTGACAATGTTACTTCTTGGAGAACTGTGTCATAGAGGCAGAGGCCACTTCTTTCTGTAGACCCAGGACCTGACACAGAGTTAGGCACAACACTGAATTGCTCTCCCCGTCTCCCTCTCCCTGTCTGGCAGCTCTGGGGATTGAACCCCGTGCCTCTGCACTGAACTACCTCCCCAGACTTGTTTTGTATTTTTTCTTCACAGAGTCTCACTAAGCTGTTAAATTTCCCAGGCTGGGCTTGAATTTGTGAAACTTCTACCTCAGCCTCCCAGAGTGCTGAGATTACAGCCTTGACATATCACACCCAATGTATTATCTTCTTATGACTATTTAATGGATAAAATCCTCCATTAAAATAAGCCCCACCTGCCCCAGCTTAATAACTTCTAAAGCAGAACCTTTCCTTTTGCTTCATGGGAGCCAGCATCAGAGTAAAATCAAAGCAGACATTGCTGCCTTGGGCTTAAATAAGCACCTGCTACATCCCTCGGTCTCTCACATGTCATGACGGACAGGCTCTTTCAGCCTCCCACAGTATCCTAGAGGAGAAGCCAGGGCCCACTTTGGTCTGTACAGTTCAGTCTTCAAGGGTCGGTCAGGGAAGATATAACCCCAAGGTTTCCACCACTCCCTTGAGGAATGTGTGCAACCATGTTCCCTGAAGAGGAATCATCAGAAGCATGGCTATGCCCCCAGTTTGAGGCCAAGAATGGCCAAGTCAAGCCAGGCCACCTGTAACTTGTGTCTACATCACAACCCCTGGGGGGCTAAACTTACACTGATACTGCACAGGGACAAAGCCCTCAAGAACAAAAATGTTTGCTTCCAGCAGTGAGTTTGCTTAAGGGCCGATACTCGTTGCTACAGTCCAAGATCTTTGCATTTAGCACCGATGTCCAAAACGGTACTCTGTCTCGGTTGCTTTTCTTGCTGCTGAAACAAAATACCTGACACCCAAATTAAAGGAGGAAAGGTTTACTTGGCTCACAGTCTGTCAAGGTTCCAGTCCACGATCAGCTGGCTCCAAGGCAGGGTGGCACACGGCAGAGGGGCTTCACAGAGGAGAAACAGTCCACAGCAAGCAAAACAGTAAGCAGAAAAACCAGCCTGCGACGAGGCAAGCCTCTGTCCCTTATATCTTATCGAGGTCACTCTTAGGGTGAACAGCACCCATACTCTTAATTCTACTCAAAACTATGCCAAACCTGTCAGCAGACTGATTTACTAATCACACACACTTAATCCTAGCCACCTCCGAAAAAACCCCACATATGACCACATGAGGCTTCAGGGGGACAGCTAACTACACACCGTTAACAGGTATCAAATATCTCTGCTTGCAGTTCTGTCTAAGCAGGGGAAGTAGCTATGAGTGTAGTGGGATTTTGAAGGGTCTTGCTAGAAAACCCGAAAAAGTCCCATTCTCAAGCCTTTGCCATAATACACAGAGAGTCTTATTCAAACAGATTAATAGTATGTGAGAGCCGTTAGCTCAATAAGCTGCATCAGGAACCTCCGACACAGGCAGGTCCTCTGGAAATACAAACACTCACACACGTGACACCCGCTCTCGGGCTTTAGTCAAGCCGACTCTGTGTCCTAGTTTGCTCAGAAGTTTCTGTTTATGCCTCTAATCCTGTATCTCATCTGGCTTATGTTATCCTGGATTTCTCTTAATAATAAAGCATTATTATTAAGATTTCTATTAAAAAGAGAAGGGGAGATTTGGCTAGACCTCCCCTTTCTTCTCCTGTGGTCTTACCTAGAAACATGTGAGATGCGTGCAGTACACAGAGTCCACACACTAAGGCATGATGCTCCAACTCAATTGAGAAACTTATGCCAAAATGCACCTATAGCTGATGTACACTGGTAATTTGTAGCTGTGCTCAAAGGCAGTTCTATTTCTACCCAGTGAAACATAGGCTATAATTGTTAAAATTTACAAGTACATAAATTGAGAGAGAATGTAACTAAACTACAAAATTGTGTGATCAAACTTGTGCTAAATTTTTCAAAACTCATTTCATCAGGGGAGTGTGCAGTTCTCTGTTTGCTGCCTGTCATCGGTTGTATTAAAAAAATTTGAAACATTAAAGAACTAACTTAAATGACATAAAATTGTTGACACTAGATAGTGTTTAGCTTCAAAACATATTTTTGTCAATCAATCTAAATGTCCTATAAAAATTATAGGAGTTTTGGAAACAAGTCATCTAAATTTTGATTGAATTTCATTCAAAACAAGTTGTAATCCATAATCAAGTGTTCAGCAAACAAAACAGAAAAGCCTCGGGCTTTGAAGTCAGTAATAAATTGCAATTATTAAAAACAAAGTTTACAAACATGAGGACCTTGACACACACAGGATAAGAGCTCAAATTGCATAAAAGATTCAAACACTAAATTCTATAATTTTGCTCTGGAAATTGATGTGTAGGACGATCCTTTGGAACTTTAACACATATTAATCTTACTGACTTGAGGAACTTATTCCACTGAAATGAACCTGTAATGGGTTGTGGTGCATGCAGATTTTATAATCCTTTGCAACCAAGAGAAAAAGAAGTTGTCAAAATGTGCAGATAATTTTATATGTTAATATATACATAAGTATATAGGTGGGCAGCTCTAGAGTCTAAAGAAGAAAAATACCATGACTTCAAGATCATACTAAGGGAAAAATTCAGTCTTAAGAAAAACATCATTGGCAAAATGTTTGTGTTAGTCAGCTTTCTGTCTCTGTAACAAAATACCAGAGACAATCAACTTAAAGGGAGAAAACTTTTATTTTGGTTCATGGTTTCAGAGTTTCAGTCCATGGTGGGTTGTTCCTGTGGCCTTTGTCAAGGTGGGGCATCATGGCAGGGAGCACAGGGTAAGGCAGAGCTTCTTATCCCATGGTGGCCAGGAGAAAGTGAGAAGGAGACTTAGCTGTGTTCCCTTCAAGGCCTCACTGCCAGTGACCCAATTCCCTCTCAGTGAGTCCTACCTCCTCTCCATAGCACCACAAGCTAGCAACCACATCTTTACCACATGGATTTTAGAGGGGCACTTAAGATGCTAGCTGTAACAGTGTTAGACCTACATATGATGAAGATAATGATCGAACTATATGAAGGTGTACCAAGTATAATTATTCTGCTTGTTTTATATGATATTCAGATAAACAATATTGTACGAAGAAGCTTGAACTTTTATTACCTTGAGGTGCACAGATATTCTTCTTGTAAGAAAATGTTTGTGTTTTGAATAGAACTATTTTATAGGTTCATCCATATGGATGGATTTGATAGAAAATCTTTTAAAACATGAAATAATATTGATTAAGTGTCCTTTTTAGCTCTCAAGAGTCCCAGTTTGGATAATAAATCATATAGTCTCCTGACTTGTGATTTAGGAGAGGAAGAGGTGTGTAACACAAAGTAAAACAGCAAAATAATAATGCGGTAGGCTAGGTACCTAGAAAGAATTTCTTGCTAAGTTCAATTGAAAATTATGGGTATTTGTTAAAATCGTATTAAATGCTTTGTTGAGCTTGTGAAAGGTTAAGAATTTGCAGGCCAAGGAAAGCAAGCAAAGTTGAGGGCTCAAGAGAAGCACAATTGTAAAGCTTGCTTTCACCATGAAGACATCTGCCAAACCAGGTAATCTTATTCAGCTGTAGAAGAAGACAAGGCCCAAAGCCTGCTCTGCGTGGGGAGCTCAGTAGGAAAATTCCTCTCTTCAACAATTGTTCCCCTCACACACTGAAGACATAACTGTCTTGAAAAATAGCACTGAGTGGACGGAAAAAACTGTCCTAAAAATTTGGAGCCTCAGTCTGGATTACATGCAGGTTCGCAGTCTTACTTCTCAACATCTGGGTGGTCCAAAATATTTCAAGCTGAGAATACAGTTTAGACTATCCTCCACTGGCACCTTGTCGAACTAAATACAAATGGTCTCTAAAGTAAACCATCTTTATCCCAGGTCTCACAAATAAAATGCTGATGAAGCTGAGTAGCCCCTAGACAAAAATAAACACTTAAAGAAACTAAGCACCATGAGAAAGAACCAGCAGAAACAGCAGATGGCAGAGTGAGATGTACAAACACAGATTACAAATAAACAACAAAAAGTTGATTAACATGTTGAAGGAAATTAAGACGTTTAAAGAAATAAACAGCAATAAAAATGTTGAGGAATAACCAATTTTTGCTTTTGGCCATGTTTGAAAGACAGGAACCAGATTTACCCTCCAACTTTAAAAAACTAGAAAACAAAAAAAAAAATATAAGAAAAATGGGTTTTGGATATCAAAAAGAGGCAGCAGAGGGAAATAACCATCAAGGGAAGGGAAACAAATGAGTGAGCCCTACAAATGTCAGCTCATTGCCCAAGAATTTCTAGACTTCTTAAGCAGAGAAGGGGAATCCAAATATAAGCAGGGAGTCATCTTGCTGACCTCTATAGTGAAAATTACAGAACACTAATAAAAGGAACTAAATAAGAAACACAACAGAAAGTTCTCCTATGTTCATGGATTGGAAGAATTAATATTGTTAAAGTGTTCACACTGTCCAAACAGATTTATAGATTCAATACAATTTAATACCAGTAAGCTTCCTCAGAGATAGTACAAACAATCCTAAAATTCATACTTGATCTCAACACACACTGCAGACCTATTGTAACCTACCACAGTACTGGTACAAAAATTTGACATGTAAAACATATAAAAACAGAGAACTGTTTTTCAACAAAAGCTTCCAAAATGTATATTGGAAAAAGGAAACCCTTCAATAAATGGTGCTGAGAAAAGTAGATATTCACATGCAGAAAATTAAAATTAAATCCTTATCTCTCACCATATACAAAAAGCAACTCCAAATGGATTAAAGACTTGAATGTGAGGTCTGAAATTATTAAACTACTACAAGAAACATAAAGGAAATACTTTAAGACATTGGTATAAGCAATGATCTTTCAGATATGACCCCAAAACATACAGACAACAAAAGCAAAAATAGGCAAATGAGATTTTATTTCAAATAAGAATTGCTCACACAGTAAAGGAAACAACAGAGAGAAGAAACAACTTACAGAATGGAAGAAACTATTTTAAAACTATTCATCCAATAAAGGATTAATATCCAGAATAAATAAAGAATTCAACAACAGAATAAGTAATTCTACTCAAAAATAGGCAAATGACTTAGACATTTCTCATGAAACTATACAAATGAGCTACAAGTATATGAAGAAATGCTCAACATCACTAGTCACCAGGAAAATGCAAACCAACACCACAAGGAGCTATCATTTCACCTCGGTTAGATTGGCTATTATCAAAAAATTTTTAAAAATGTCAAATGCTGGTAAGCCTGCAGAGAAAAGGGAATTTTTATACATAGCTGGTGACAATGTAAATTATTATAGCTGTTATGGAAAGCAATATGGATACCCTCAAATAACTAAAAATAGACCTACCGTATTATCCAGTTACCCTACTTCTGAATAGATAGCCAAAGGAAATAAAATCAGCATGTGCAAGAGATACCTGCACACCCATAGTTACTGCAGCACCACAATAGCCAACATATGGAATCAACTTAAGTGTCCACTAGAAGATGAGCGAATAAAGATAACGAGGTAAAACTGCACAATGGAATGTTAGTCACCATCAAAGAAAAGAAATCCTGTCATTTGTGGCAAAATGGATGGAGGGCATCACGTTAGGTAAAATAAGCCAGACACAGAAAAGACAAATACAATGCGTTCTCACTCATATGTGGAGGCTAAAAAAAGCATAGAAAAGTAATTACCAGGGGCTGAGAAGGGCAGTAGAAGGTTATGTCCCACTCCATCCACTTACAAAGTAGGAATAATAACAGCATCCACTCTATGTAGGTGGGTATAAAGATTAAAGGGAATATTTGCATTGCATTAATTAGACTTATACCTAGCAAATACTCAGAGAGTGGTATCCCTGTTAGTCTTGCTTTGACACTATAGACTGGGAAGATGTGTTCCTACATCTGTACATATGACTCCTCTCACAATTAAAACATGTGAAATAAGCAGGAACCTACAAATGGGGGAAAAGGTCTAGGCCAATTCAGGAATAAAGTATGTTACTGATAACTGTTGATTGACTCTATGAGTGAGTGAATGAATGAGTGAGTGAATGAACAAGGCCAGTGGAAGAAGAGGAAATGGAGTCTGTAAAGATAGGGCCATGAGATGTTATGGGGTGTTCATCAGTCCCTGCATAGTTTCCATGATTTGGAAGGTGGGGCATCCAAAGTTGGAAAGAGCTTCATAGGCCACAAAGGGTTTTAACTCTGTCCTGAATCCAGCAGGATGCCAGTGAAGTATAGAGAAGGGAGGGTATCAAATGTGCATGTTAAAGGGGGCACCAGCAGACGAATGGAGATGAAAGAAACCAAAATCTCTGCCTTTACTAAAAAGAATCTTCAAAAGGAAATAATGGCTGTAGTATGTGGCCTTAACAAAGCGACAGTGAAGTTTTCTCAGGAAACTAAGAATGCTGTCAATGCAAACAAGAGTTGCAATTAGTCCTTAGCATGAGATTTCATGCACAGTGATGTAAGGTCTCATGAGAGAAACAAGATTTGGTAAGTGACTTCAAACAAGACTTGGTAAAGAGCTGACAAGGCCCTGAAAGAGCCGGCACATACAACCCTTAGAAATATTGGTTCATCAGGACATAGAACTAGGAAACACACGCTTATAAATGGGGGGCCCCAAACCTGGAAACCTCTTCCCCCAAATCATATTGATCTCACTGGGAAAGAGTAGAATAAAGGGTGGTAAGGACAGCAATTGGTTGTTGCTCTAAAAGACTGAATGTCATCAAGTCTCTTTAAAATCTCCTATTCCTCAAATTAGTAACAAATTTACCACAACCATATCTATTTCTTTGGTTCTGTATCATACTGACATGGAATCCAGGACTGTCAGAGTTACTAGGTACATTAAACAACTGGTACAACTGAACTGCTCCACAAATACAGCTATTTGAAAACTGTTCAATTACACAACTGAATGAATTATCACCTCGTTTGCATGGACAAAAAAAATCTATTAATGCTCAATTGAGCCAGAACCAGTTGTGAAACAGGTGAGAATTTATGGTTGGGTACTCTGATTGAAGCTCTATTAATGTTCAAGACAGTTTTTTAATGAATTAAGTCCCAACTCATTTGTATGTTCCATCCCTTCAAATGCCTAATCCGGCCTAAATCAAGCTACCCTTGAGTAATCAGCTAGCCCTCAGGGTGCCCGAGGGCATCCGGGCTCTCTGCGCACCGGCCTGGGCTAACCCAAAGCCCTTTCCTTCGGCTGTTTTCTTTTGGTAGCAATGTGACTTCTGATATGACGATGAGTTATCGTTAAAGATAACAATTAGCTGTGCATTCAGAGGCTCCTGTCTAGCTCGGTAGTTTATCATGATTTGTGTCAGGCAAGTTCTGTGTCAACGCAGTGAATGGTAGAACAGCTGGGACTGGCTCAGGGCTTTAAAGGATGGATTGTGGGGAAAGGCTGGAACATAGACGAGTGCGAGTGGGAGAAGTGCGAATGGGGCTGGCGCGTCAGCCCCTTGACCCAGACAGCCTTTATTATAATCCTCACCCCTCTGTCGTCCCCCAAGCCCTTCTTCTCTCAGCGCCAGCTGGGGCTGGTGTGCATATCTTACCAGGTGTGGCGCACGGGTGCTGTGTTTAATTCTGTGTCCTCACTGCATTGTACATTGCCGGAGAGTGGAGATCATCTGCGATATTTCTAGTGCCCTGTCTACTGCAGAGGCTCAATAAATATTTTTGAATTGAACAAGTCAGTAAAATGAGCAATTGGGTGGAAGAATCTGTAGTTCTGCTCTACATTTCCCTAATTATTTCTTACATGTATTTGGCAGCCTCAGACTTGGAAGAGTCAGTCTCTTAACCTCTCACCAGTTCCTATGTGTTAGAATCCTTCTTGCCGATCTGAGCATGGAGCTCCAGGAATAATGGAAGGAAAGTGGATGAACCAGGCGGGATCTAAAGTGTGAAGTCAAATCCATATCACAGCTAGCCTTGAGAATCTCTTTGGAAGAAAATCCGTCTCTCATTGAGTTTAACCTGGACAAGTTCTACTTCTGTGTAGGTAATGCACCACTGTCTCTCACTGAACCCTTGAGAAAGGACTTCACCTGCATTTTAAAGGCCAGATTCTACATCTTTAAATAAACAGTGCCCAAGTCAGTGGGACACACAGGTGCAAGTGGGGTACAGCAGCCTCTGAGCCCCAGTCCTCGGCTCATCTTCAAGCCCACAGACTCACTGCAGCCACTTGCATCCTTAAATCACCGTGTTACTTTTGTGCTGAGTGTTCAGAGTTGAACGTCTGCATCAGGCAGCCACTCTGTATACGAGGCCCACCTGTAAGATGGACAAATATGTGACTCCCATTCTCATAAGAGGAGATCATAATCCACTTGGCTATACGAGATAGACAGATATAGATACATACATAGATAAATACATGCATTTATTTTTGTAGTATTAGGGACTATATACAGGGCCTTCATGCTGAATTACATTCCTATGCCTTTTTTTCTAAAGTTATTTTTATTTTGAAACTCGGTCTCTCTAAGTAATTAAATTGCTCAGGCTGGGCTCGGCCTTGTGATCCTTCCGCCTCAGTCTCCCAGAGTGCTGGCCAAAGGTGTGCTCCACCCTGCCTGGCTGAGACACATACATTTTAAGTCAAAGAGTAGATGAAAAATACGACAGTGTCAAGTTAACCTGAATTATAAAACTTTGGGATCTGTAACAGTGATCTTTTTGCTGTTGAAACACATTTCTTTAAAGTTGCTACCACAGACACTGTCTCAGTAAGACCTGTGACATATTTCTGAGCTGGAGAAATGAGAATGAGGATTCTGATCTTGCAGATGGAGAAGCCAAAGCTCAGGAAGTGTCTCCAAGTGCGTGGGGTTAGCCATGGCACACACTAGAATCCACGTTCCCAGGGTTCGGCGCAGCACTAGCTCTGCCGGTCCAGGTTACAGTGCATTTCTTTTAGAACCCCAGGTATTTGACTCTGCGTGCTTTTTTAGAACCCAGTTGGAAGGAAGTTCACACACTGCAGTTGAGAGATTGACTGTCTCATCTGCCAACAGTGGGAATTCCCAAGCTTCTATTATTAGAAGATGCTTGAGGAAACCCATCATCTCTTCAATGGGAGAGCTTCTGCTTGCTTGCTTTTTCTTTTCTTTTCTTTCTTTCTTTCTTTCTTTCTTTCTTTCTTTCTTTCTTTCTTTCTCTTTCTTTCTTTTTCTTTCTTTCTTTCTTTTTCTTTCCTTCCTTCCTTCCTTTCTTTCATTCCTTCCTCCCTCTCTATCTTTCTGCTCTTCCTCACTTTTTCCTTCTCTTTTCTTTCTCATTTTCCTTTTTTCTTTTTCTTCTTTTTTTGGTTACTGGAGCTTGAACCCAGGGGTAATTTACCACTGAGGTGCATCCTCAGATTATTTTATTTTTAATTTTTATATAGATCCTTGCTAAATTGCCTAGGCTGGCATCCAACTTGCAATCCTCCTGCCTCAGTCTCCAGAGCAGCTGGCCCTATAGGCACGCTCCACTGTGCCCTCCTTTCCTTTTAAAAATCTTCTTTAAGGGCTAGGGATAGGGGCTGGGGATTTAGCTCAGTGGCACAGCACCTGCCTGGCAAGCGCAAGGTTGTGAGTTCGATTCCTGGTACCAGAAAAAAAAAAAAGGCCGGGGATATAGCTCAGGCTCACAAGTGTCTGCCTGGCAAGCACAAGGTCCTGAATTTGATTCCGGGTGCCAAAAAAAAAAAAAAAGGAGATATAAAAATCTTCTTTCCTTCATATTCTTCACAGACACAAGTATCTAGCAGTCGATGTTACTTAGCAGTCACAGAAGCAAGTCAGACCAGGAGACAGCTGGACATAAAGCCAGGCACTACAGTGCCTTCCCTCAGGTCTATGCTTTCACTCACAGTCAAGCACATGGACATAAGGTTTGCAGGTACATCCAATCCACAGGTCATTCTTCACTTGTTTTCATCCAATATTAACTGGGCCCCGCCAGCACTGCAGACACTGTCCTGGGTAGTGGTGATGTGTCAGGAGGCAGTGTTACCTACTAGCTGTGAAAGCTTGGACAAGTTATTCAAACCATCTTTGCCTCACTTTCTCCACCTGGAACATGAAAATGACCATGATGGTGCCTACGTCGTAGGTCATTGTCAGAATCAAATACTCATGAAGCGTTATCGTGCTCCCGGTACACAGCAAGTGCAATGAGATGTTACGATTACGCTCTCATTGTGAAATCACCTTATGTGGAACTCGTGTGCACACCCTGCTAACTACAGAAAAACCAGAATATAAATATTAGAAACTGGGCTGGGAATATAGCTCAGCAGCACCAGCATCTGCCTGGCAAGCACAAGGTCCTGAGTTCGATTCCCGGTACCAAAAACAGAAAAAAAAAATATTTGAAACTATTTCCTCCTTTTCCCTCTAGTTCAGCAAGTCCATCAATAAGGACTCTTTACTTACTTGGAAAGATCAAGAAAAATTTCTCACACTCTTTATTTACTTGTTCATCATGGGAGGGGCTCCACCTGGCAAGGAAGGTCCCTGTGACCGGGACATGTACTGCCCGACTCCATGTCTCTTTCTTCTTACAGACCACACCCGTCCCTCCCCCTCGTGCCACGCAGCTGTGGGTAGGGGATAGCTCTGCCAACTGACCAGAAGCTGCTCTTCTTGAGCCCCAGGTCTGTGGGTAGAGGAGCTATCCTCCTACTCAACCAGGATTAAGCAGAGTTTTAATCCCTGGTCAGACTTTTGTATCCCTTTGACAGCTGGTTCAGAATGGAGAAGGAAGAGACTTTGATGAGTAACCTCAGAAACTGAACCTGAAGGAAAATACCCTGGAGAGGACAAAGGGAAATGAAGCCTCCTGATTTCTACCCAGTCTTCAAACAGTTATGCTCCTTTGTCCAACAGGAAACAACTGTGTTGGACAGAGGAAAAGACCAGCCATGGTGGCTTGCTGCCCAGAGGTTTGGATTGAGCTGGGGACGTAATATTCTGATCCCCATTCAGAGAAGAGATGCGCGGAATTCGTGTCTCAAGCCAATGGCACAAGAGCCAAATCTGAACCCAGGGCTTGCGAGCCCAGTGGATTCCCACACGGCATCTCTCCCGGAGTGACTCGCACATACCAGGCCTGGCAGAGTTAATTTCTAAATGCTTCCAGTCCGGACTGTGAAGAAAATAATAACCAGCTCTGGAAATTTCCATAATTAAATATGAAAGTACTACAGGCCGGGGAAGAAAACTGCTAAGAGAGAAGAATGAGAGAAAGTGAGAGTGCTAAAAAGCCTCATAAAGGGGGACTTCTTTTCCCGGTGATGTTATGAGCTCACTTTCTCTGTATCCTAACAGCCATTAAAATGTATAAAAATGAATGTTTTTAGAGCAGCAATATGAAGAATTATCATTGCTGCTGTTGCCTGGCAACCTGGTTATTTTATTTCTAAACAGGGAATGCTAAAAACGGGTATCGGAGTTTGTGCAAATAGTTCTAAATTGATGTTCTTCCTATAAATCAGGAGGAGATAATCCATCATGAATGTACATTTAGAGGAGGTTAAATATGCATATATGTGTCTCTCTTTTTTCTCTGTCATACACAAAAACATTTGCATGGGCTTTCACCCCATTTCTTACTATCTTAAGTAAATCTGGGGAGCTAATATTCCTTTGCATTTTCTGGCAAATATCTATTCAATTTCATGGTACATGTGAATAATCTGCATTCAAGCCCAGAGCAACAAGCCTCTGTGAGCTGAATGTTGTATCTCTGAGCAATCCCGAGCCGCTCTCCCCAGCTTCCCAGTCCTGAGACAGCGGGGATCCCAAGACCTCCAGAGCTGCTGCTGCAGGAAGCACATCTCCGGGCCAGGCGGAGGCACGGAACAGTCCTGGAAGTGCTCCTGGAAAGTCCTGAATGTCAGGCCTGCTGTTGCAGGTGTTACCTCCAGACTCCAGCCCCCACTGCCTCTCCAAGAGAAGAGGTGTTAACACTTTGGAGAAGCTGCTCTGGTGTATAAAACCTCATTTGTTCTGAGTCATTGACTTGAATTTGCATTTTTAGCACTGCCTGCTGGTTTGAAAGAACTGCTGTGTTCAGATGCTGCAGGTTCTTCAAAGGGACTTGGTTCCTCCGCCCTCACAGGCCGCAGGGGGAGAAGCAGCTTCACTGCAGACTCTGGGAAAGGGCACCCTTGTCACTTTGGTGGGACAGAAGCTTCTGCAGGGGGCGCAGACTGAAGCTCCTGAGGACAGATGCCTCAGGCTCTCCCTGCTCCCTGCAGTCACCCAACCAGGAAGGGGAGGAGTGAAGTCAGCACAGTGCCTGGGCCCCAAAACACCTCCATGCCTGGATTTGGGCTCCACCTGCCTTGCAGACCAGACCCATAAAAGAGGGAGGTCCAGCGTCACTTCATGTCACAAGATGCCTGGGAAAAGCAGACAGACACAACACAAATGGGTCACAGAATAATTTTCCATGACCTCCTCTCAAATGGGAGCCAAAACATTATCAAATACTTTCTGTGTAGAAACAGCATAAGCGTCCTGTTGGCAAATAAGCAAACAGAAGCAAGTAGATGTGAAATGCGCTACGGCCTGGACATACCCAGACATACATCCCTTAAATTACACAGCACCTGAGCTGGCTTTTAGGGAACACCTCCGGGATCCACTCAAGGACAGCTTGAAACCAGCTTTTCAAGAATCCACACACACAGAAGCAGCCTGCTCCCCTGGCCAATGACTTTTGGATGTCACAAGCTCAAAGACCCCATGCAGAACACAGCAACCGCCCCTGAAAAAGAATATGAGACCTGTGAAGAGGCGTGATGACTGATTACACCTGCGCAGGAGACCCGAGTCCAGGGCACGGTGTAGTTTAAAGGCACAGGTCTGCCTGACACACACAAGGCTCTGGGTTGGATCCCCAGTATTGCTCCCCCCCACCCTGGCTACCACTGTCCCTTCTTAGCATCCAATCAACAAGCAACATCACCCTTCTTCCTTCCTACAAATTCCTCTCTGCTGCCATCCAATGACATGACAGATCTGAGCTTTCTTTTTTCTCTTTTGCCTCCTAGCTCCTTGATGGTTGGCTCTCTCAAATAAAACATGTTTTTTCTTTGAACATTGGGCCATGATCCCTTGCTCAGTATAAGATTCTAAAACCTTTTAAAGTAGGCTGGACTTAGTGGTATACACCTGTAATCTTAGCACTTGGGAGGCTGAGACAGGAGGACTGCAATAATGCAAGGCCAGCCTGGGGTACATAGGGAGTTCAAGGTCAGCCTGCACTGCATAGCAAAACCCTGACTCAAAACAAATGAACGCAAACAAACAAACAGTAATTGTTTCTCAGAGTAACAGCTCTAAATGAAGGTGGGTGCCTCTCACAGTGCAAAGGGTACCTAAGGGTTTTCACCTTTATACAACAGCACTTGCAAGGGACTAGAAGTTCTATTTTGAAACAACTGGCTGGTGGTTAGAATTTCTATGCTTTTGGAAAGACTTAGTGCTGGGCATAGTAGTGCACGCCTGTAATCCCAGCACTTGAGAGGCTGAGGCAGGAGGATCGTTGCAAATTTGAGACCAGCCTCTGCTACAAAGTGAGCTCAGGGCCAGCCTGAACTGCATAATGAGACCCTGTCTCAAAAAGAAAAAAAAAAAAAAAAGAAAGAAAGACTTGGCCCTTCAGAAGAGCTGTGACATAAAAGCACTTTGCTTGAAGCTAAGGTCACCCTGATAGCTTCTAGGGGACCAATTCCAGGGGAATGTACATCTGGGACATTGTTTTGGGGCATGAAAATTCATTTCAATGCACCTGCCTATTTCTTCTTGTCCATCAAACGGGAAGATTCCTAGCACCTTGTTGCCCAAGAAGTGATGAGGAATAACAGGCAACGGAATGAATGAGCCTGGAAGGAAATTTGCAAATGTGCTGTCAAAATGCTCAATTCTGGGACAGATTTCCCTCGGCGTGAGGTTCCCCCAAGCTAGAGAGCAATTTGTGCAGCCTGTCAGTGCAGAAATGACTCGGGCGCTGGAGCCCTGGGTGGTCTCCCTGCCTTCCCTGCATGCTTTTCTGAATGGTGTCACCATATAGGATTGATTTATGGCACTTGGATTGGCTGGCGAGCCTATGCGGTGAGCTGGCTGAGGCTGGGAACCCCCTCACTCTGGCCTGGGCCTGTCATCGCAAAGGCAATATCATTTGCAAAGTCAGAGCCATTCGGGGCACACTGAGGGTGCCGTGGGAGTGGGCGGGATGGGGGCTGAATCCAAACTCACTTTCCTGCTTGTTCACATGACAAATCACGGTACAGTGATGAAGAGAAATGAAGACAGCCTATGCCCCTCTGCACACATTCTGGTTAATTTCCCAGAAGCAAGCACAAGTAATGCAGGTTGGAAGCACAGAGTTGTCTAGGTGACAGATGACGAGGCAGTGGGGTTTTCGTGTTTTGGAGGTGGGGGGAGGGCAAAGAATATGGAGTTTGGGTTTTTTTTTTTTTTTTCCTGAAAGTGAGCAGAAACAAGAAGACATTGCATGGCTAGAAACTGTCCCTTCTGTAAGGAACCCAGTGCAAAGACAAGGCTTGACACTCTGAGAGGTGTTTAGTATGCTAACAAAATGCTGCACAATGTGGCTTCAGAGCGCTGACGGAATTGATAAAGGAAACCTGGCCGCCCCGCTGAGCTGAATACCCCCGCCGTGCAGGGCCAGGCAGCTAACATACTACAGAGCTCCATGCGCAGGGGAGTGCCGGCCGTGTGGGCCCCAGCTGCTGGGGTCTCTAAAACCATGAAGAGTGATGTAGTGATAGCCTGCCACCAACTGGTTGTGTGTTGTGAGTAAATCTTTGTCTTCCCTTTCTATGCACCCCAAAGAGGATAGTTCTAGTTGATGAATCACTTCACAAATGTGATTTGCAGACACCAGATATTGAATAGCTGCTGTGGCCGAGGTCCTCAGATGTTACAGCTGAGGCCTTTCAAGGCTTATCCGTGGTGATGGGCATTAAGGACCAAGGGATGATGAATCAAGTGTTCTGGCCGGTAGACACTGGGGGAGGACAGAACTGGCTGGATGGCCAGGCCACCATGCCTCCTGCCACCAAGCAACGGGCTGGCCAGCAGGCTCTTGTGAGGGAGGTTAGGCAGGGCAAGGGCAGGTGATGAGAGTCTGTGTGCCTGCGGCCCGACGGCTCAGCCAGGCCAGGCTCCTGCTGGTAGGGGGACAACTCCACAACTGTGTGTGATGCAGGTACAGCGCGCGAAGCCTGTGCCTGTGGAAGCCAGTAACACTTTGCTCAGCATTCCCTCTTTGCCAGAATGGAAGGAAGAGGGCTGCTGGAACTGAGCAGCAGATGTCTGCAGAGCCTGGTGAGTGTGGCTTCACGTTCTGTCATTCCTCCCACGAGGGCAGGCGGCTGGTTGTTAGCGCCAGCTGATGTTCAAATATGTTTAGTTTAACCAGAGACCCTGAACTAGTGATGTAAGTAATTCTTAATGTTTCCTTGTTTCTAGTAAAACCCAAACTCTAATAAAAAAGAAGTTACTTTATATAAATTAGAATAATTTCATGTGCTTACATTCATCCAACCCACCCACCATCTGCTTAACAAATATTTATTGAATTCACAAATGCATGTTATTCTTTAGAAAACATGTGTGCTATATAACTAAAAGATACACTCAGTGACCTCATTATAAGGTGGCAGTCTGAATGTTACATCATTATGTTTTAAGTTATTACATTCATTGACATGATCCCTATTTTATGGAGTGGGCATATACCTCTTTATTCCCTTCTTGAGGTCCCTCACCTGGACAGTCCCACTGCAGACTGACCTTTTCCTCTTTGGTTATTTTGTACTCACAGAATGAATTCATTCAAAAGCAGAACTCACAGAAAATGAAACTTTCAACTTGAAAATTTTCTCACAGAAAATAGTTTTTACATGGGTGGGCAAACTATTTCTGGGTTTATCCAATTAGGATTCCAAATTTCAAGAACTTCGGCTAACAGGAATATAATCACCGTGTAAGCTCCTAAAGTCAGTCTAGTAATGGTCCTCCTGGTGGAAAATAAAATAAAAATCACAGGTTTTTGGTTTTTGTTGTCTTTTGGTGGTGGGGCAGGTGTTCGGCAGGAACTTAGCACAAGGGAAAAAACTCAAGGCCTCAGCCTGAAGCTCAGTTGTTGTAGAATGAACTGCCCGACTTACCTGTTCCTTCCCATGTTAGTACCTTGTATCTTACAGGATTTTTACAGATTAAAAAAAGATCCCATACCCATATTTACTTCATCCTCACAACTACTCTGTAAGGTATTATTTGCACTTAAGTAATTGAGAATAGACTCAGTGAGGTAGGTTCTATCAAGTTTTCATTATTGGTTTTTGACCACAATGTTCTCAAGTCTAGAACACAAATTTTCACACGTCTTACATCATTCTGAATCTTATCTCCCTATGATGCTGATACCACAGACAGCTATAACCCTAATTTACAATGAGTGAAGGTTCAAACAGCTCAGATGAGGCACAGCGGGGACTGTGGGCGGGGCCTGGACAGCCGGTGGAGCACCTATCGGATGACGATGGACCACGACTGTCCGCGAAGGCTGGTCTCTGGCATTCAGCCAACAATCTGGTCCTCTTGCCGCACCTCCCCCAGACGGTCCTGCGCTGAGAACCCTTCACCCAGCTCGGGTCGCACGCTTACCCCCTCAGGTTCTTCCAGGAGAAAAGCCACTTACTTGTATGGGATGTGTTTGCTGCCATTGACGAGAGCCAGGATGACATTGCCCAGAGCAGACAGCGAGAGGCACAGCCCGGAGCCTCCTTCTCGATTTTTGCTGAGAGCCTTCACACAGCTGCCGAGGTCAATGAGATGCAGGCGGCTGCGACCTCCAGACACTACCGCGGGAGGGAAGACAAGAGAAGAGAGAATGCGTGAGTTCTGGCAAAGGTTCATCCGTTCTTCAGGCAGCTCTGGAAAATCTGAGGAAAAAGGAAAAGGGGAAGTGAAAGGTCAGCGTTCACGATGTTACAGGAAACCCCAGCAAGGTCACACTGGGGTCACAGATAGCACTGATCCTTTCAAATTCCATCCACCACACACCCTAGACCTTCTAAAAACTGCTGGTATTCGCATTGTAATTATGTAGAAATTCTTGTAAGTTGAACTGGGTGAGATTTCAGAAAAGGCAATGTATAATTAAAGGAAGAGAAGGTGTGGACCTAAATATCCTCCAGGTAGTGATATCTGAAATTCATGAAGCTATGAGCCGTTTGGTTGATTATCATAAAGACCCCAGCCAAAGCTCAGCCAGAAAGCAGGTTGATAACCCAAGGTAAAATCAGAAAGAAGTAAGAACCAGGTGCAGAGACAGGAAAGCCCCAAATATTTGCTGAGTAGCTGCCAGTTGCCAGGTGCTACATAAACATCAGTCTCACTTAATTTCCATGGCAAAATTATAAGTTAAATATTATTATCCTGTTTTATAGATGAGAATGTAAAAATTCAGAAAAGTTGAGAAATTTGCCCAGGAATGTCTCTGTTTTTGGCCTCAGTGAAATAACAGGTACTTGATGGATCTTCTTATCAGAAACAACCACAAAATAAAGAAAATGTCTAAAACAACTGCTGTAAGACACTAGACACCAGGCACCAAAGGACAGCGGGCCCTAGGAGATGGGAAATAAACAAGGCAAACACTGTCTGTATCTCCGTGGAAGTCTCACTTTCAGAGGGTTTCTAGGCCATGGGTCAGGGAAAGGGACTCAGGTGAAACTTAGTTGACTCCCTGAACCGAGGAGACAGAACTGAAAGTCCAGGAAGACCAACGTTTACAGGAAGGAGAGAACTCTGGAGATTTGTAGAAGGTCCTGTGAGTATTCAACTGAGTAGTGATCAACACAGGGCGAGGAGCAAACCACCCACAGATAGGGACTTAACCCCTTGAAAAGGACAGTGGCAAGAGGGCATGACACTCACACAAGGCCAGGAATAATACCTGATCCCAGCAGCCAGGCTGGAAAACCTCAAGATTCAAAGGATATTGGGTAAAGTACTCAGGAGGTCTTGCTTCAGTAGTGGGGAGCATTTAGCCATTACCAAGCACTGACCTGGTCTCACCTGACAAACACACACACATGTATATATAAAATTTTTGAGACAGGGTCTCCCTATGGAGCTCAGGCTGGCCTTGAATTCACTTTGTAGCCTAGTGTGGCATCAAATTCATGGTGGTCCTTCTGCCTCAGCCTCCAGAGTGCTGGGATTACAGGACTGCACCACTACACCTAGCTTCACTTACCAAATATTAAAAGCAAGACCAGAAAGGACCATACTGTTTCTAAGTAACTCAATCATATCCCAAAACAAAACTTATGAATATTTACAACACCTAGCAAGGTAAATCCAAATGTCTGGCACCCAAATCAAAACTAACGAGGCATACTAAAAAGCAGGAAAATGAACCCCGTGATAAAGAAGTTATTGGGACCAGCCAACAATGAGATTGGATGTTAGAATTGACAGAGCTGTTACTGTCAATAAAATACTTAACTAAAATAGCTACTATAGCTCTTTTCAAATGTTCAAAAGTAGTCATATAGGATACATAGTTTTTAAAAAGATACACTGAATCTCTAGAGATGAAAATTACAGACACGTGAGATGAAAAATACACTTTGTAGACTTCAAGGCAGATTAGAAATCACAGAAGGAAAGATCAGTAAATTTGAAGATTTAGCAAGATGGAAACTCTTCAAAGTGGAATACAGACAGAAAATTTTAAAACAAAAAACATGTGGGGAAAAAAAGAGCTACAGACAAACCTCTAGTGTCCAAGTGTATGTAATTGGAACTCCTGAAGGAAGAGACACAGTGTATAACAAGTAAAATATTTGAAAAAATAATGGCTGAAACTTCTCTGAATTCGATGAAAACTATAAACCCACAGAGCCAAGAAACTCAATCAGCCTGGAGCACAAGAAATATGAAGAAAACTACATCGAGACACATCTTAATCACAGCGTTCAAAACCAAGGATGAAGAAAAACAGCATAGAAAGAGCCTGAGGGACAAAAGCATATTACATATAAAGGAACAATGGTAAGTATGATGCTATATTTCTCACTGGGAATAACACAAGCAGGAAGATCATGAAGCAATATTTTTAAAGCACTCAAAATTTGTAGGTTAAAGTGCATATCCAGAAAGGAATTATTCCAAAACAAAAGAAAAGTAAGGACATTTTCAGACTTTAAAAAAGCTGAAACAATTTGCCAGATCCACAGAGGACATACAAGAAGGAATGATGGATGAGTTTAGGAAATGGGTAAATATATAATTTTCTTTTTCTTATTGAATCTTTTTAAAAAATAATTTAAAAAAGAAAAATAACAATGGAATGCATGGGCTATGATGTACGTAAAATTAAAATGTTTGGCAATAACAGCACAAGGTCAGAGGAGAGAAATGGATTTACATTATGTTAAGGCTCTTATTCTCTACATGAAATGTATACTATCACTTGAAAGTAAACCGTGATAATGTAAACATGTATACTATGAACACTAAAGTAATCACTAAATAACCCAGAGTTATAACTAATAATCCAAAAATAGGTATAAAGTAGAATCATTAAAGGGATTTAATAATTCCAGGAGAAGGCAGATAAGAAAGAACAGATGAGACAAATAGAAAACAGAAAAGTAAGGCCAGGCATGGTAGCACACGCCTGTAATCCCAGCACTCGGGAGGCTGAGCCAGGAGGATCACTGTGAGTTCGAGATCAGCCTGGGCTAAAAAGTGAGCTCAAGGCCAGCCTGAACTGCATAGTGAGACCCTGTCTCAAAAAGAAAAAAGAAAATAGAAAACTAATAGTTTGATCCAAACCATATCAATAATCTCATTAAATGTAATAGCTTGAGTATGTTTATTAAAAGGCAGAAATTATCAGATTGGATTTGGACAGTTTGATTCTACTACATGCTGCTTATGAAAAATGCACTTCAAATATAAATAAACACAGTTAAATGTATTGGTATGGAAAAGGCAAACATTAACCATCAGAGAGTTGCAGTAGATGTACCAGTATCAGACAAAAGGGACTGAAGACAAAAACGTTACAAGAGGCAAAGAACATTTTATAATGCTACAAAGGATAATTCATCAAGAGACCATAACAACCAAAGGTGTCTATGCGTGTAATAACACATGTTCACACACGAAGGAAAATCTATGGAAGAACCAGACAAGTCCATAATTAGAGTTGGCAATTTCAGATAAACATTTCTCAACAATTTACATAACTGGCAGACAGAAAACCAGTGAGGATATAGATTTCAACAACTTGGCATTTACATAACACTCAACGCAACAACTGCAGAGTATACATTCTTTTAAAGTGCACACAAAACATTTACCAATATATACCATATCCTGGTCCATAAAACAAGTCTAAATAAATGTTAAAGGGTTCACATTATTCAAAATATGTTCTGTGGCACAATAGAATTCAATCAATGTAAAAAGATCCCTGGAAAAATGTCAAAATATCCTGAAACTCAACAACAGCACCAAATGACCTATAGTCAAAGAGGAAATCAAGATGGAAATTTAAACATGTTTTGAAGTGAACGAAAATAAAGACACAACATATCCAAATCTGCAATGTCACTAAAGATGTGCTTAGGAGGACATTTATAGCGTCAAATGCCTATATAAGAAAATGACAGCAATCTCAGAGCAATGATATCAGCTTCTACCTTAAGAAATTAGAGCCAGGAATGGTAGCGCATGCCTGTAATCCCAGCTACCCAAGAGGCTGAGGCATGAGGATTGCATTTTCAAGGCCAGCTTGGGCAACTTAGTGAGACTGCCTCAAAACAAAAAATAAATAAGGCAAGGGACACAGCAGAGTGTCCCTGGGTTCAATCCCGGTGAACAAAACAAAACTTGCTTGAACTGCAAGAAGTCCAGAATAGCCAAAATAACTAAAAAATGCTAACGAAGGAGGAAGGCTAACACTAACATTAATACTACTGTGGCACTGGATGTGTAAAGATAAAGCGATCAGTGGAATAGAACATAGTCGGGAAATAGACACGAAAAACTATGGACAACTAATTCTTGACAGAGGCAATTTAGCAGAGATAGGATAATTTTTATAACAAATGGTACTGGAACAATTGGATATTCATGTGTAAAAATATGCACAAAAAACAATTAAAAGCGACCTTTTTTCCTCTAGCACTGCGGGTTGAACCTGGGGCTTTCACATTGAACTATGCCCCCAATCATTAAAAACAATTTTCTAAAATTTTCAGGCAGAGTTTCACTAGTCCTTAAATTGTGTATGCTAGGCTCAAACCTGTGATCCTCCTGCCTCAGCCTCCCAGAATGCTAGACTTACAGGTATGTGCCACCATGCCCAGCTAAAAGCAACTTCAGTTCTTATGCTCTATAATATACAAAAATTAAAAATCGATCAAAAACTTAATGTAAAACCTAAAATTATAAAACTTCTAGAAGAAACCATGTTAAAAAACCTTAAGTTAAAGATTTCTTAGATATAACAACAAAACCATGATTCATAAAGAACATTTACATAAATTGTACCTCATAAAAGATGAATATTTTCCCTCCTAAAAAGACACTGTGAAGAAAAAGAAAAGCCACAGACTATAACAAAATACATATGTCAGTATTTTATCAAAAGGACTTGTACCCAGAATTTGTAAGAAAAACAATTTAAAGAAGAACGAAATATGTGAACACACTTCACCAACATATATGGTCGCCAAATGGGCACCAGAAATGTTCAACATCATTGGTCATTAATGGAATGTAAATTAAACTCACCATGAGATCCACTACATTTCTATGATATAAAAGGCATAGATTGAAAAGACTGACCATACCAAACGTTGGTAATGATCCAGAGGAACTAGAACTCTTATCCCGGGATATAAAAATGGCAGGCACTTTGGGAAATAGTTTAAAAATTACATATGCATTTATTACATGGTCTGGCCATTGCAATTCTAAATATTACCGTCCTCTGAAAAAGCATACACAGGTGCATACTAAGACTTGTACATGAATGTTCCTACTACCAGTACTTGCAACAGCCCCCAACTGGAAACCACATAATTGTCCATCAACAGATAAATGGACAGGCAAACTGTGGTATAGCAGACAATGGACCACTACTCAGAAATATAAATAAGTGAGCTATTGATAGGAACAATAAAATGACTGAGTCTCAAAATAATTATATTAAGGGAAAGAAGCCACACAAGAGTACAGACAAATGATGTGACTGCATTTATATAAAAGTCTAGGAAATGCAAAATACAGTGTAGAAAACCAGCAGATCAGTAGTTGCCTGAGCACAGGGAGGGGGAAGAGAGTGGAGTTGGAAGAAGGGGTTACAGGGTCCCAGGGAAATGTCCCAGCGGTGATATGTTCATTCTCATTATATGCCATAGTGTCATGGGTATATGGAGATATATATATATATATGTGTGTGTGTGTGTGTGTGTGTGTATACGTGTATATATATGATTCTCAAATGATACAAATATGTGCAGTTTACTGTATGTCCAGTACTTCTCATTAAATCTGGTTTTTGAGGGGCTGGGGATTTAGCTCAGTGGCACAGCACCTGCCTGGCAAGCGCAAGGTCATGAGTTCAATTCCTGGTACCAGAAGAAAAAAAAAAAAAAAAAAAAAAAAAAAAAACCTGGTTTTTGAAACCAAAAATTTCCAAAGGACCACAGAGCTGGCTGAAAAGCCAGTGTTCAGACCAAGGGCTATGTGATTCAGCACCAGGGCAGCCTCCTGGTCCCAAGCCTGACTTTTCCAGAGCAGTGTGGCCCGCGGCATATCACCCACACCCTGACTGCTTTCCTCTGCTCAGTCTTAGCGCTGTGCTCCCCAGGTGACCTGGCTTTCACCGTCTTACCTGTTGCCTCCCCTCTGCCTTTCCTTACTCTGTACAGAAGGAAAAGCACAAAGGCAGAAAGGGCAACTTCCCAAAGCGGTTGTAGAAGTCTGGTATTTGGGGCTAGGGTGCATGGTGGGGGTGGAGGGGGTGTATCGGGGTCGTGGTGGCTGTGTATAAGGGGGTTTGGGGCAGCGCTTGGCTGTGCAAGGTCTGAGCGCACCCATGTCTGCAGGGGCTCAGAGGACAGCGCTGCGGCAGGAGGCCGAGGCACAGCCTGTGCTCTACAATGAGAACATCCGGGAACTCTGTCCTAACCTGACCTTCTCTACCCTACCCCTCCTGGATTGCCACACCTAATACTGAGAAAAAGGGTGACAAATGCTTACAGAAAGCACAGCATTACACGCAGGCTCTCTAGTTTTTCCAGCCAGGGCAAAGAACTTTTCACATTAAGGGAATTAATTTTGTTCATCTTTACCGATGCCCAGGGCAAACCTTTAAAAGGGAAGATATAATATGTTACTTCCTTTTCATCCCATTTTATATCATGCAAAATCAAGTCAAAGCAGTGTGCTAGGGAAAGTTATTTTTAAAGCAAAGTATCATCTGTTTTGCAGCTTAATTATATAGACAGGAGAAGCTCAAATATTCCACATGTACTTCAGATGAAAGGGCAAAGACAGCGACCAGTTTGGATTCTCAGACTCTAATAGCCCACTTGATGTAATGGAATAAAATGCATAATGCACATGTAGTAAAACAGAACATAGAGAACAAAAGGCACAGTTTGGACTGTGCTGAAGAATATTATAAAATACCTATAATTATGACTGCATGACTCATGTTTACACAATGGAAAATCTACTTTCTGCTTTATACCCACTGGAGTTCCAGTGGCCACAGAAGTCTGAATTTCACACTTGGGGTGCAAAGTGAGCGAGCACAGGCCATTTGCTCTCATCAAGAATTTTCACCCCTGCAAGGGGCTGAGCAGAAAGTGCTTCTCTACCAAGTAAATGAAATAGGTGATAAGTAATAGGCGGTGAGAAGCAGGCTCCTCGACGACTTCAGATTCATGAAGTCGAGGCCACAGGGCTAAAGGGACATAAATCAGTCTGCTTTGAATAATCCTTTATTTACGATTTTAAGTCTAGACTTGGAGCAAACCAAATTAGCCACATGTTTTATTTTCCCCCACGGGAGGCAATACATTAATTTCCCTGACTCCTGAGCTGTGCTTTACTGCGCACGTGGTGGATCCCAGGAAATGCTAAATTCTCCTAATATCACTTTCTCCCTGCAACAATCCTGTGATGCAGGAATTAGCTCCACGTTATGGATGAGAAAACCAAGGTTCAAATACGTTAGGTGAACTGCCCACGATCTCACTGACAATGAATACTAAATCTAAGATGAAAATCCAAAACTAACTGCAAAGCCTGCAGAAGGTCTTTTAGCTCTTCTTGCCTTATCCAAGCGGTGCATGGGAATGAATCAGCTGAGCCCTTTAAAGCAGTACCAGTGTGTGGCTCCCACCCCAAGCTTTCTAATTTAAATGGGCTGGAATGCAGCAAGGGCACGGGGATTCCTTGGAAGTTCTCTAGATGGCTCCAATGTGCCACGAAGTGTGGGAATCACCGTCTCACTACCCGGGCAGGTGCCAAGCTCTCGTTCACATGCGTGACACCCCCTGACAGGGCCACAGCACACTGCATGCTCGCGGCTAGGGCTGGCTGCGGTCTGGTTGGTCCAAGCACATCTGGTCCAAAACAGCTGTCTACTCATCATCGGGTCAGTTGTGCTCCCTCCTGAACCTGCTTATGCTGTGTGTATTTAGTATAAGTAAAAATATAATAAAATACCATGTAAACGAATAACATGATTTTGCAAATAGAGTTAATGCTT
Source organism: Chinchilla lanigera (assembly GCF_000276665.1). NCBI lineage: Eukaryota > Metazoa > Chordata > Mammalia > Rodentia > Chinchillidae > Chinchilla > Chinchilla lanigera. The sequence goes on along the minus strand of NW_004955406.1, from coordinate 8,670,284 downwards.
CTAATAAAGCTAAACCCAATGCTTTTGAAAGCTATAACAGAAAATGAACCTAAAAATGACACTGAATTAGGTGTGTATGAGAAATTATCAAGTGGAAAAAATATAACAAATGAGACAAGTCTATACCCACTGGCTGCACAAATGCCTTAAGTTCTTAAGCCTCCTTGAAAAAATTTAAAGCCAGACCTAGACTAGTGACATGAGCATAGTTCATAAAAGTCAGACCGTTAGGTTGAAAGCTCATCTCCAAGAGAAAGCCATAGCCCTCTGCCATCACACTGAAGAACACGTACACATTTGTTTAAGTTACCGTCTTTCTGACAGGAACGTATCATTTTATAAGACTGCTGCCTTTAACAACTTTTTCAGTGATTCTGATTGCCTCGTGTAAGAGGGCTTATTAAGCCATCTACTTACATGAAAGGAAACTGGGTGGCCTTTCTCATCCTGAATCAGGCAATACTAGACAGCAGAGTGACGCAGGTTTTCAAACACAGCACAGAGTGCACTGTATGTAACACGTGGGCACCCAGCCCTGGTGTGCCGGCGCAGTGGAGACCAAAAATGAATAGCAAGGACCTCCATCCTCTGGGACTGTGTAGTCTAATGTGGCTCACATAGGCACACGAATGAGGAACATATACAGCAAACTCAGGCAAAAGCACAATATCCCTCACGCTACTGTAGGACTCAAAGGAGAAAGACATAACACAGAGGGGGGAATCTGGAAGGCTGCATGGAGTGGGCAGCTCAAGGAGGAAATGGAGTGGGGATGATACGACTGTTGTTTCTTTCCTCTTCTTTCCCTCTGTCCCTCTCTTCCTCCCAAGCTGAGGTAGCCTTGATTTTAGTGGCAGGAGAGATTAAAAATTTATAACCTTGAGAGACAGCTGCAAGGGTACGAACTCATGGTGACGTCCCAGAGGAGGCAAACGAGAACAGGAGAAAGAAGGCAGGGAGAGAAGAGAAACAAACTGATGGGAAGGGAGTAAGGGGGAAATCAAGGCAGAGACCAGGATATTTGGAGCTAAAACATGAGCCACTGAGGAAAGATACCAGGTTCCCTCTGTGTTCTCAGGAACCAGGAAGCTGCCCATCTGCTGGGGGTGGTCAGCCAGGGCAGGGGGCTTCAGACGAAGATTAGGAGCTGCTGCCATAGATGAGAGGGAACGATGGGAAGCCAAAGCCATGCTATTTGGTCTCCTAGCCAAGTTTTCAAAAACTGTATTGTAAAAATCTGAATGTAACAAACGGTTACCTCATTATTGAGCAGGATTGAAATGAGAGCTCAGCAGCATTGGACATACTCATGTCTGGGGTTGGGAAGGCAGAGACTCAGCTCTGCGCAAGCTAAGAGCCAAGTTCTTTCCTAGGTCCCTTTTCCCACATCTGCCCCTCCCCGCCATCAGTGGATCTTTAGAATCATATCAGATGCACAGCCCTCAGTGGCTCACGGCTGATTTGATTCATTCCACAACATGTAAACGAAGCTGGTTCATTGTCAAAAGAAAACTGAGATGAAGGAAATGGTCTGATCAGGCTTGTTAGCAGGTGAGCACAGACACGGATGCACACCAAGAGCTCCTACACTCATTCGTGCGTACACACACACCCAGCCCAGCCCACACTGCCACCTCTGGAGTTAAAAAGGTGAATGGATAAATCAGAGACCTGATCATTCTGGACTCTGAGCAACAGCTGCTTGTAAACTTAGAAGACTCAGTGTGATGCTTTTAAAGACCATCTTTATCAACAGTTCTGTTTCTTTGACATCACTGCTGTGGATTATCACAGCACTATAGTCTCTTGTTCTAAATGCCTAATACACACACCATTATGAGGAGCAGCTCTCTCATCATTAGGAGTCTCTTCTCCAGTGCTGGAATTCCCAAGGAGGCTTTCAGTTCATTACAGACTTATCAGGGGAAGGCATCTATGATGGGTAAAGAATCAGCCCTACTAATGTTCCAAAAACATCAGAAACTGGGAAGCTATTTTAAGCTTAACCTAGTGCTATCTGCAAAAGGAGTGATAACATAAACAAAGAATGTTCTTTTCTATCTTGACCACAAATGTTTCACACATTTGCCTGTTTAGTTATATGCCTGTATGTGTGCATAAAGTGCGCATATGGGTGTGTGACGTGGGTGCGTGGGTGCACCCATACACGGTATATTTAGTTTTGTAGCAGAGACCTTTGAATCCATCGTCTAAGCTCCCAACAGTTGGGCAACAGCAGTGAGTTCTGTTTCCTGCCTCCCTGATGAGTGACTAATTAATAAACTTTCCCTTAATTGAGTTCCGGCTGCCAAGCCCACAGGATTACTTATATATAAGTAAGCAAAAGTTCCATTTTAAACAACACCCCACATTTTCTCATTATATTTTAAACATATAAATTCCCTGAAGTCAAACAATCCATGGGCTAAGAGGCTGTGCCTTTTCTGGCTTGGATCCCTCCCCTAAAGAAGCCAGGTACTCCAGCAGGTAGGGAGGATGCCCCGGATTCATGATTCATATTCTCAGTAGCCTGAACAACTACCCTTCCTCTATTTCCCTCTACTACAACATTCAGAAGCACTTAAAAGAGGGTGCAGAAGCCATTAGTGGTGTTTATCTTTTTTAAACCTGAATCTATCATTTATTTAATATTTAACCTGAATTTATTATTTTCACACCTTAAAAATAGGAAGGTGAGTTTAACATTGAATATTTAATACATGCTCATGCTTTAGTAAATAGAGAGTCCATTGTTGGGTTTAGAGAACGTCCCCACTTAAACTTTCGTGGAAGCTGAATTTCAAGTTCTTGTGTTTGAGGTACTTTAATTGCTTCCTTCTTTTCACGATTTCTCTGCTTTGAGATTCCAAATTGAAAGCAGAACCAAGAAATGAAAGGGAAAACCTGAAAACAAGAGTTGTTCTCACTTTGGTTTGCAACCTGCAAGGAGGAAGAGCCTGTCCCACCCTCTGAGTTTTTCTGCTCAGTGCCATTTGGAAGCCATTTGGCTCAGGATTCAGGTCTTTTATGAGTTACCCTCTGCTGAAAGTACTACAGTTCACGGGAGGCTATGATAATTATTATTATTGACAACTGCTTAAAAGAATAAAGTAAACATTTTTCACACTTTTACATTCACTCAGCTAAGACATTAACCAGAATTAAACAATGGGGGCAGGATTCAGAGCCAGCTCTCAGATCCTCAGGAGAAATGTGCATACAAATCTGCTGTGGGCTTTCAAGGTCTGGATCTCCTTATCCCTCTCCTAATCCCTTGTTTGCTTCAATAAAATGTTGTTCTAAACGGAAATGTTCTACATGGTGTGAACTCTTTTTTTGAGAATTAATCTTCCCGGAAAGATCCCCATTCAACACACTCTGCTTGTCCCCAGTCACACCATCGCACCAACATGGGCTGTCAAGAGACATTTGGTCTTCTGCTAAAGGGGTACATCTCCCTGGGGTGCCCAACAGACCACAAGTGGGGAGACAGTAGTGGCTCAAGGCTGATTTTTAGCATTACAAAGGGCAGCCTTGGTGAGCAGTCCTCCACCCCATGTGGAGGTATTTTCATTCCCTCCTGGGGATGGGAGAAGGGGCCAGTCAAAACTAAAGGAGCAGGCACCATGGGAGATGAGTGAACAACTGATAGACACAGCAATGTGGAGGATTCTCATATTCATTGTGCTGAATAAAAAAAGCCAGGCACAAAAGGCCACATATGGATCCCATGATCCCATTCATATGATATTCTGGGTAAAGGCAAAAGGACAGAAATCAGGTGGGGAGTCACCAGGGTTAGAGGAGGGAAAAGCAACTGACTACAGAGGATGAAAGAGAACTTTGTCTTGTTCTGTATTCTGACTTGATTGTGTAGCTCCACCAGAACTCATCTGAAAATGTGTTTCACTAATTGTAAATCATACCTCTTTAGTCCAGAGTTTAAAATTCAACTGAGGCAGCACAGCACCTGCCTGGCAAGTGTGAGGTCTTGAGTTCAATTCCCGGTACAAAAATAAACAAACAAAAAAATTAAATAAAATTCAACTGAAGAGTAGGAACAATGGCAGGACATTGGTCAACAGAGGCACTGCGATGGTGGGCTTCCACCTGGGGGCAACAGACGCCCTGAAGAGCTATCTCCAAGAGTCCAGCCTGCAAGTCTTCTGGGCAACAATGAGACTTAGGGAGAAATTGCCTGTCCAGGACTCCCAGGAGGATGTCTTATTTCCAGGATGCATCTAGAAAAGATTAGTTGACTGCATTTGCTTTCGTTAATTGGATTTAATTTCTAGACCAAGGTTACACTTCTAACTTCCTTTATGGCACCCGCTGTCCCTGGGAAGACCATCCAGGGGGTCAGCTGCCTGGGTTTTGAAAACCTCCAGAGGTGGATTTAAGAGACATGGAAGAACCCATTCTCCACCCACTATCCCAGCCCAACACTCTGGCCCACAGCTCACTTTGGAAACCCAAGTGAGGATAGCAGAACACACTGCCCATGGCCCCAGATCCCCAGCACCACTCCAGTAAGGACCGGTACCGGAACTGCCTGAGTACAGACACTACTGACAAGGATGGAGAACTGCACTAGGGCCAGTGCTGGCTTTGACAAGACAGCCAGGGGCAGACTGAACCCCGGTGCTGGGGACTGGCAGTGCAGCTTGGTCACAGTGACACTTCTCTGATGGGAGCCACTTGGGGGAGGCAGCCAGCAGCCGATGTCAAAGTCTGACTTACAGGCTCTTTCACAAACATGGCTGTGTCGAGGCCACAGAGTGGACTCAAGCTGATGATGGGGGACATATTGCCAGGGTGCTGTGGTGGCTGAATCTTAGTCTTTCCCGATGAGGACCTTCAGGGTTTGTGAACAGAAAGATACCATTCAGCAGTTGCTTCTCTTTTGTAAGTCTGTTCTTCCCCATGCCCGTGGCAATTGTGTTTGTAAATTATCCGTAACAAAGCAAACCTTTTGCCCTTGGACAATTCAAAGTGAACTTCAGCTCAGACTCTACAGTTATCTAAAATTACAAAGCACTGAACTCCATGTTAATGCAACTGTTCTCTATTAAGAAAAGGTCGTAGCTGCCCTAGATGGGGAGGTATGCCAATGCGGGGCGGGCTGACTTACTTCCGCCTTTTCCACTCTTCTCCATCCGGTACTGGTAGATGTGCAGTGTGAAGAGCATGTGGGAGTTGCGGTGATCCTCTTCGTCACAGTCCTGCTGGTTGCTCCTGCGGGAGGCAATGGCAGCGTCCAGGAAAAAGGCAGCCTTCTCTGCAGTGGGGGCCCGCAGCTCGCTCTGGTTCTGCAGCTGAAAGACAGAAAGCCAGGAGCTGAGGCTACAGGCTGAGGGGGGCTTGTCTGTCACTCACGCTCGGGTGCTAACAGCTCGATTCAGCTGGCTATTCATTCTGCACAATAAAGCCATGTGCCTCACTAAGGCCAGAAGTCCTTCTGGGACCAGGTCACAGGCAATTCTCTGTTTAATTAACTGATTTCTGAAAATTAAGATTGAGCACACTTCCTGGATCCAACCTGTTTTTACCTATTTTACAGTAGAATCTGTAAATAGCAGGTGTGAAAAGTAAAGGGTTGCATTGAATGATCAGTGGGAGCAGATGGCCCATGCTTATCCCTGCATAGGATGGGAAACCGACATCCTGCATGATCCGTTTACCCCAGAAAACACAGGGGATGGGACTCCAACTTGACCTCAGAAATAAGATTGTCTGAAGAGAGGTAGGTTGCAAAATGTGATTTCAGATCTGATAGCACTGGTGTCCCAAAGAAGTTTAAAAAAAAACTTGGTTAGCTTTCACTTGACTCCTAATTCTTCAGTTATTTAATTTAAAGCTAATTTGAGACATTTACTAACATAATAAATGTTTTTGAACAAAAAGGTCTTTTCCATGTAAAAAACACACTGAAATATGCATGATCCTTGAAAATCTCATCTGTGTTTAAGAGATATCTATTTTTACCTTCAGTTCCTGGATTCCTATTCATGGCATACTCAGTAATTGATTAGAGAAAGCATAGTGAGCACCGTGTCTAAGTCTTATAAGAACCCTTAGCAATTACAGTAAGCCTGAATCGAAACAATCATGTTATCAGAATGTGGCCAGCACTCCAGCTTGTGGGAGAAAAGAAACATGATTTGTTCAAAGAACTGATTTGCAGGATGCCTTAGTACAAATTTTGACAAATTTCTAGTCTGACTCTATACCTATAGTTTTGGACTATGAGAACCAATATTTGGAGACTAAAACCATTAAAATCTTTGAACTTCAAAGGCAGAATGTATTGTGTGCATGGTTTTGTATTTATAAAGTAAACCAAACAATTTAAAAATGTGCTCAACAAGAAGAATTAAAACAACGAGGATGCTGATCTTTTCATCTTTTTCTTTACCTTCCACTAACCAGATCTTTCACTTAGGTGACTACGTGGAACTTTGTTAATGGGCTCCTAAGAGTTAATGCACCTGTGAGTAGCAGTGGGGCAGAGTACTACCGACTCCATCACTGGGGCTGTGTAGATACCATGTGAGTATATTTTATGCTTTGGACAGTGGTTCTCAAAGGGTGATCTCCGGACTAGCAGTGGTATCACGGAGCTTGTTAGAAATGCCAAACTGGGGGCTGTAACCCAGCCCTACTGCTGAACCAAAAACTCCTGGGGAGGGGTGGGACAGCAATCAATGACTGATGTTTTAACACATCCTCCAAGTAAGTGGGAAGCGGAGTAGAGAAGGTTTGAAAGGAAAATGGAAGCATAAAGGTGTTTTCAGCAGAGGCTAAGCATCAGCAGATATGGTAGTGGCTCACCTTTGCAAACGACCGCAGTGGGGATGGGGCAGATACTTATCAATCTGAACACCTATCTCAAAGAAGGCTGCCTCTGGTCAAAGCAAAAATAAGGCCTACTTCAGGATACTGACCAGATTGCTTGTTCCAGCTGTAAACCAGGGGACTGCCAAGTCACTACTGCATCTACTGTTAAAGAGCAAGGGAAAGGCCCTCATACTAGGCACGACAACCTGAAAAAGCAAACTGGAGCTTCTTTTGGCTTCCACAGCTCCAGCAATTATATCATGGTTCTAATTACAAAGTGGTTATTAGTTTTTCCTACAGCACTGCTAATCCGGCTATAAACCGGTGCCAGAAACACAGTTTATAGAGCCATAAACAGCCCAAGTAATGGCTGAAGCTATTTGTGCAGAGCAGTAAATATTGCAGTTTGTTGTTAAACAAAGGAAAGATTGTACCTTTTGGGGGGGGCATAAAGAAAGTGCATTCAATTTCTCCCCAAATGCTATGACAATTGAGGTTCCTGCTCATTGTCAATTAGATTCCAGGTACAAATATTTAGGTTGGGCGAGCAGATGGCCCCACAGCTGCAGGCCATAAAGTTCCAGTCCACTTTAAAGTAAACACTTGTAAGCCTCCGCGTTTGCGTGGTGAGCAACTCATGGGCTCCCCTGCCTCAGCCTCCGCGGTAGGGAGCCACCCCGGGCAAGCCAAGCTTGCAGAATCAATCACCTGTGTGCCACAGATGGGGTCTTCGCAGAGGTACACGCCTGGGGACTGGCCGTCCTGCAGGCTGCCCGTGGCCACCTCAGACAGCAGGTCCCGTAGGTTCTCTTCTTTCCCCCACACCTCCACAGCTGAGATCCGGACTGAGAAACGGGCCCCAGTCTTTTCTTTCCGTTCGTTGATCAGTTTGAAGAGCCAAGAGATGGCACAGGGAATGATGCCCAGGTTCTGCATGGAGTCATCCTTCCCAATCATGGTGTAGGATTTTCCTGCCAGAGCAAGGGAAGAACAGAAAGAAGTTGGACAGTCCAGACATCATCTGATACAGTCAGAAAAACAGATGCCAGAGACACAGAAGAAAGGCATGGGGAAGTGGGCAAAACGGGAGAAAAGGAGTGAAAAAAAATGCAAAAAAACCCCACCAGACCAGGAAGCAGTTGACAAAGATAAAAAAATAAAGGCTTTCTTAGTCTTAGCGACGAAATGGCTCTAACACAGAATGTGAGAGCCCAAACAAATGACAAGATGAAATCCAGGCTACCCAGTGTCTGCAACTGTTTTACACAGAGTGGGAAGACGGGGACTTTTCATCACAATTACTGTGCTTTTTATAGCCGCCCCACAGATTAAATCCACATACTCACACTTTATATCCTTTCTCAAGTTAAATGCTGTGTATATTTTTATAGCATAAGTAAATTCCATTAAAATTTGGATCCCAGCTTTGATCTGAGATCAAGAAGAGAAAGAAGAGGTAGGGGAGAGGGTAGAGACAGAGAGATAGGGTGGACTTTCTGTGCTGGCTGAGAACTGCCCTTGTGTCCCGTGCAAGACCTTTGGTGCAGTCTCTGCCAGGGGACACTTTTCAAACTTACAGCACTAACTTCTCAGGCACATCAGGAAAGGCCGGAGAGCAGCCAGCCAGCGCCAAGTTAGGATGAAGGGTGGTGCGAGGGTTTCATCAAGACCCTTGCATGGGTGTCTTGCTGCCTCTGTTCCCAGCTACTTCAGCACAGGGAGATTTCTGGGAGGGGTTGAATGTCACTGGGAAGTAAAGACAGCTTCATCTGGTGCTTGGGGGTTTGGAGGTTGCTCCTCTTGCTTTTCCACTGGTTCCATCACCAACCCAAATCCTCTTAGGATGGGGACAGGCAGCCCCATCTGCTTCCCAAAGAGCCCCTGCTGAGGAAATGTACATTTCCCTGCTTGCTTTCTGGGCTCAACTCTGACCTGGACCAAGTGACATTTCCCAGATCCAGACCTGGTTGCTCCTGACTTGGAACAACCTTGCTACTCCCTTGTTCATCTCTTGTACTTGAAGTCTGTCCTACATGCATGGGTGCCCACTTACAATAAGCAGCCAGGGCTGTTCACGATCATGCAGTTCAGCTCCGCAGAGCTTAGCCCTTCCTCTCATCAGGGGACTCGGGGCTGGTACAGAAGCATGATGGGAGATGGGGAAGCTGACAAGCAGTAGGAAGAAGCACCGCTCTCACTAACCCAGCTTGGCGTGGCCGAAACAGAACACGCAGCCATCTGCCCCGTTGACCACAGACTGGATCACCTCCGCCACGGTCCCGGCACACACTTCAGCCTGCCAGATGCAAGAGGAGACATGAGTGGTGAATGGATCGGACAGCTGGGGCATCATTAACCATGCACAAGTGAGCCTGCCTTGTAGTGGCCTAGGGTCCTGGTGTCTTCATATTCTCAGATGGGACAGCCTCTGCCCTGGAGCTCTGAAGCCTCAGGACCTCCTGCCCCTTGCAAGCCTGAGTATTGGACATGTTAGCTGAGAGGGTCCCGTATGCTAATCTGTGGGGCCCTTAGTGGCTGCATCCATAGACCAGGCAGGCGCAGGCTGCAGTGAGTGCATAGGGTGCTTTCACCGACCACTTTCCCTTCCCTCATCTGCTGGGCTCTTGGACAAGGCATTGCAACTGTCTACTTGTGCTCTGCTAATCAGAGCCTCCCTTCCCACACACACACACACACACACACACACACGCACGCACGCACGCAAGCACACAGGAGTCTATGAACCGGGTGAGACTTAGTAGAGGGATAAAGGTGATGTGCCACAGCAGGATACGGGCCTTGAGAAGCACCGCAGTTCTGACACAAGCAGCAGGTTTGTGATGTGTGTCTGCTTTCTCCCCTGCTCTCTTCTTTTTCAGTTCACAGCCTTCTCCTGTCCAAACCAGCCTTTTCTTTCTTTCTCTGCACATTTACTCAGCATATATAATCTCAACCACAGCTTGTCAGTATGTGGCAGTTAAAGGGTGTTCTGTAGCCTGTGTGGGTCTCACCCCCAACCTGGTTATTAAACCCTCAGACAGGAACCACAGGCTGCGGGGCATCTTGTATTCCCCGCCATCGTCCAGTAATATAGAGCTCTGCAAACAATAGGAATTCTGTGAATTTTGTGGAGCAGACTGGGAGATCTGGGAAATGTCTCTCTGGTTAGCATCTGAGACTTTCACAGCAGCAGGAGGACAAAATTATTTTGTGTCCTGTTGCCCTCATTTCTGTCTCGGGGCTGAGCCTGGGGAAGCGTTGAGAGCCGTGCAGACACTGGGCCTCTGCAGCCCTTAGAGCTATGGGCCTCCCGGTGGGGATCTGGAAACGGCAGCCTCAGCGATGAATGTAGTTATTCAGCTGCAGGTTTCAGCAGCACAATGAACCTAAGTATTTGGAAATCAATTTTCTCTCCCAAACTGAAATTGAAAAACCACACTCCCAACAATGGTCAATTGTTCCGGGGTGGTCGTCTCAGCAGCTCTGCTAGGGCTCCTTCCGGACCAACAGGGTGGCAGGACAGGGCTGCTGTGGGGACCACAGTATCTTTCACAGCCCCCAGGACTGAGGCAAGGAGCTCACTAAGGCCTGAGACAGGGCCTGGAGAATCTTGATGGAATTTTCCAGAGGTGCCTCTGCAAAGCAGGGGCACTGAATGGCCCAATGAACCCAATAAGCCCTGGCTTCTTTGGACGGGAAGTCCACCTTGAGTCACACAGAGAAGAAAGTATTAAGTCTAGTGTCACCAGGGAGAATCCTGCTTGTGCACAGGCCATGCTGCTGTCACTGAGTTATCTGCATACAGGGCAGGGGGCAGGGGACACAGGACACAGGAGTGGACTCTTGCAGAGTCCCTGCCAGGCTACCTGTCAGGAGGAGCGGTCAGTGTTCTGGCCACTGGTGTTTTTCAAGGGCTGGCAGAGCCCCTGGAAGCTACTTGCTGCCTCTCCCTGGGATCTCAGAGAAGTGAGCAGCCTTCCTGGGCAGTGCCAAGTCTGCCAGGAGCCTCTGCTCACCCACAGGCTGGAGTCCTCCCCACCACCTCTGCCTTAGAAGGACCCAGCAGGAGCCTGTCCCAAAAGTGGGCAGCTAGTGGCTTCTGAGGCCAGTTAAGGATCATAAGGATGGCTCAGAAGGGTGAGGAGGAACAACGACTGTTCTATCATCGCTTAGCTTTGGGAAGCTGATGTGCTTTGACACTGGGAGAAAAGCAGTTCACACCTGCCTGGTGGCTGCTGCTCCACAGAAAGGACCTGAGAGTAAGATCCACCCTGCTCACAGGGTGGAGGCTCAAAGTATGTTCACCCTGTGGAGCTGAGCTGGCCGTGCCCGGGAGCAGGATATTAGTACATAACACTGACGATATAATAAAATAGCTAACATTTATCGAGCATGTGCTATGTTCCTGGCTCTGTTCCAAGAACTGTATGCATCTCCACTCAATGAATCAACACCACCCAGTGAGGTAACTTTTGGCCACGTCCTCATTGGATAGATGAGGACACGGAGGCCCAGAGCGGTTGAGTGACTTGCCCAAGAATACACTGCTAGAAAATAGTGGATAAAATCACAGGAGGTCAAAGATGCACCATATTGAGGAGGATGCAGAAATGTTAATGGGAGAATCCAGGAACAACTTCTGCTCAGGAGAGGGACCTGGAGCAAGTGACTTAACTCTTTGTGTCTCAGCTCCCTTCTCTGTCATGTGAAAATTGTGAATTCTTCCTTCCCTACACACTTCTAGAAAGAGTCAACTGGGTGAATTTTATAAAACTTCTTGAAAACTGCAAATTAATACAGAAGTGTAAGTTGGAATATTAGGCATTTGAACAAATTAAAACATTTTGCAATGAGTGAGATAGTAATAGTGAGCATACTGAGTTTGGGAACCAAGTGCAAAATGTAAACAAAGACTAGCAATAAAAATGGTTCCTTTTTCTAGAATAAATCTAAAACTCATTAATAGTCCACGCTTAATTTAGGGCTTGCTTTGGAATTCTCACAACCTACCAATATTTGCTTCTAAAAAGTTTGAATTGTGTTAATTAAATTATTTGTAGGCCATTTATTAGACCCAATGTCAGGTTTAAATTACCGAGCCCATTGGGTGGTACAACACAAAAACTGAAATGAACAGAGAAACTGTAGAACTTATTCATAAAGTACTTTGTCTTCTTCTGGTTCAACTCTTGGGAAACCACATGCTCAGCTTCTTAATGAATGGAGTCTATAACATGCGTTCTATGTCTATGCTATAATTTGGGGGCCCATGTGAGCATTATTACATCCTATACACAGATGCAACATGGAAGAAATTAACAGGCTGAAAATGGTAACCTTTGGTACTGCTGTTCTCAGGTTTAGCTATAGGCTATTTATTACCGTACTAACCTGAGTTTTGTATAAATTTTGAGAGTACTAGAAATTTATCAGAAAGGAACCAGTATATGATACCACAAAGCAACCAAAGCAGGCCACTGCACACCGAGGCCTGGCATTATCTCTTTATGTATGTCTGTGTTTATTTTTGGTGCCAGGGATTGAACTCAGGGCCTTGTATATGATAAGCACATGCTCTGCCACTAAACTATCTCCCCAGCCTTGACTTGTGTAGTTCCCCCAATCCTTAGTCTCCTGAAGGAGTGGGCCTTGTTTGGTGCCCCTTTAGAGGATCACATTGGTTGAAATGTGTAATTTCAGTCTGCCATTCTTTGGCTGTCTGCAATCCAGAAATCTGGACACCAGAGACCCCAAGTCATCCCAAAATTATATTGCTAGTTGGTTAGCAAAAATGACCCCCATTCTCCACCCTGCTTTGTGTACATGCTTCTTGCAATGTGACTTTGCTGCTCATCCAATCAAAAGGACTTTCTTCCCCACTCCTTGAATCTGGGTCAACAGAATGCAGAAGTGATGCTGCATCAGGGTTGGGCCTAGGCCTCAAGAGGCCTCATGCTTAAATCCTGGGCACTGCCAGGTGAGCAAATCCAAGCTAGCCTGCAAGAGATACCAGCTGACCTAGCCAGTGTCACTCTAGACCAGCTTAAATCCTGCCAATCTCCAACCATGTGATAGCACCCAGCCAAGAGCCTCGAGATGCCTACACAGCCCACAGCGTATCACAGAGCCAAGCTAGGCTGGCTTGGCTGACCCAAGAGCAATGCAAATGCCTACTGTTTTAAGCACTGAATTGGAACGTGGTTTGTAAAGCAGCAACAGCTAATTGATACCTATTTATATTACTAGTATGTAAGGCTGGACCACAGAGCTATAGCTATCCCCATAACTTCTGATTCTGCCTGTTGTCTTCTTGTGTCTGACTGCCTGTTCTTTCCTCTCCCCAGGAGTATATTTTATTGAAATCCCAGCACAATGGACTTGCCCAGGGTACCATACCAGGCCCTCAGAAGGACTGGAGCTCAAGATGAGGGTGGAGGGATGGGTCCATCCCCATGCTCAGAGGACAGCATGTCACAGGTCCTAGAGAATGAGCAGACTCTCTCTTGTCGCCCCTGCCTGAGTGGGAGAGGGAGGTTATACCCACCTGAGAAGCATCCTGTGGAAAAACTGCATCGAAGGCAAACATCTTAGGAGGAACCTGGTTACTTCTTTTCTGAAAGGCATTTTGACCTCCACAAGTCAGGGGATCATACAAAGTGATCTGCTTCTTCCGTGGGTCCACCTTTAAGAAAGAGCTGGATTCTGAGGTATCACGAGCCAAAGTCGAACAAATCCGAAGCATGACTTTGACCTGTTAAGCAAAGATGAGAAATAACGCGGATTAAGGTACCCGGATGTTGACAATGGAGTACTCTCGAATCTGTAGGTGATCTAAAAATTCACGCAGGACCAAACCTTCTCATGATACATTACGATGCAAATCACAATGAACTAACAGCCTAAATCATTGCTGGGTCAGGAGAAAGATGATTTATTCATAATTACCAGGTGGACAATTTTGATATGTTCATTACTTTAATACAGAGATGGCACATCATATTCTTTGTCTTTCTGTTAATATAAATTAAAAATTAACTGTGCTCTGTTGGCCCAATTACATAGATGAAAAGCTAATCTGGACTGTCAAGCTATAGGGGCTAGTGTAGTCCCCTTGAAATTCAAAGATCAATAAACCATGCACATAAAAGTTAGCTCCATAATTTACTCCCCTTCTCGGCTCATCGGGACTCTGGGTGACAAAAATCCACAGTTATTAGTGTCATCATTAAGGGCCCGCGAAAGGGCCTATTTTTAAAGGCCAGCATTTGAAATGTGTTCCAAGGGGCAACAGTGATAAAACACTGGTTTGGCACATGTTATTTGGGATCCCATCAAGTGAGCCCAGAGAAGTTATCATTTCGGAGAACGAAAGCACATCTCTGTAGGAAAAAGAGGGCAGCGCCCTTTAACCCTCCTTCTGAGTCTCTGAACAAGAGCACCGCCAGGGCTCGTGAACAACTCAGCCAGGCCCCACGGCTAAGCGCGGTGCTCATGGACATACCCAGGCTGCCTCGGAGTCCTACAGTGAGCAGAAGTCAAGGTGAAGCCACATGTAGGCCTGGAGGCTGCGGCCCCGAGAAGGAGACAGCATTTGTTCTCTTACTCGCTCTTAGCTGCTAGGTCAGTCCAACATGGTATGGGGGACTTCCTTTAGTACCTGCTATGTGGCAGCTCTGTGCTAGGTACGAGTGGAGCAAAGACAAATACATAGCGTCGCGGGGCATGCAGATGCAGAGACATAATTTCAGGAATGTAATTATGCAAATTGTGAAGGTATACACAAGGACTATTTTTAAACTCTTGACCTCTCTGCCTAATCAGTTGTCAGGCCTGATAAAAGTTCCATCATGCAACTTTGGGGAAAGGGGCTGATGTATATTTTTAAATGAAATATCTGAAACATACAGCAATATTCAGAGAATATTATACATTGTGCCTGATGAAGTGAGATTGCCCTTGTTGATCTCAGCTCTGTTTGCTGAGGCACAGCGATTCATTTGCAGCGCACAAGACTGAAACATAAAGAATTCCAAGGCCACCAGGCTCAGGAGGTGTCCGACACGGTGCCCGGCTGTGCCTGTCCATATAGGGTAATTACCTCAGTGTGGATCTGGAGGTCAGGTGTCATGGCAGAGGGTGCCCAGGGCAGGAGGAAGCTGGCTTCTTAGAGTGCCAATCTTGGTACTTCCGCTGTGAGGTCATGGAACGATACCTGCTATTTTCTCAGGGTCCATTGTGTGCTAGAACTGTGCTATTAGCTACATTATCCCATTTTATCCTCCCGTAATCCAGCGTGTAGGCACACTTGTCCACATTTCACAGAGCAGGAAACAGAGGTTACATAACTTGCCCTGGATCAATGGACCAGTGGGTGGTTAGGTTGGGCTCTGATCCACTTCCAAAGCCCACACTTTTCCCATCATGCCAACGGCTGCCTCCCACAAATAGCTGAACTTCTCACAGCCTCAGTTTTCTCATCTGTATAACAGGAATAACAACGACTGTCTTAGGGTACTGTTGGGAAAATTCAGTGAGTGGACATGTGAGGTGCTGAACGCAGTACTGTATACACACTGAGTGCTCAATTCCTGTTTTCCTTCCTCCCTTACTTCTCTCCCTCTGGACACTAATACCCTGGTATTTTCCAACAATGGTGCTAGTGGTAAGGTTTTAGAATTCCCTTCCTCGAACTCTGGGTACCATGAATCACAAGCAAGACCCCACGGAAGAGCACTAGAGTAGCGCTGGTTATTAAGAACTGGGCCTGGCAAGGCTCCTCCTAGGAAAACCTGTGGAATCTCACAGCCACTGGACGCTGCATAAAACATTTATCTTCATTTTTTGTTCGGGTGACTCTCTGTCGTCTGTTTGCGGTTGCGTTCTTTTTTATCCATTTGCCCCGGTTACACAGGAGGTGGGATCCGAGCAGGTATTCACGCTGCTACTTTGGGGAGCTGGCTGGGGCTCTGGGCTCTGTCTAACTGCCTGTCCTTGCCCAAGCAGGGCACAGCACAGGTGGAGAACGATGTGACGCCAGGCAGAACTGATGGAAGCACATGGCCCACTGCCTTTCTCTTTCACAATTTCGCATGCCATTCCTGGGTGACTCGAGGTGCTGAATGTAAAATATGAGCTAAGCCACAAGGAGAAGCAGGGAGGCAGGGGTGGAATTAGTGAGCCATTACTGTGAGTGGACCGCTCTTGCATCTTAATGAAGCGCCAGGCCTAAGGTTGGTTTTCTGCAGCCCGGCTGAGGATCCCAGCCTCGGGTCTGGCCAAGGAGATACGCAGTTCTTTTAAAACCCATCGAACTTGGGAAATGCCACACTCCACTCTTTTCTTCGCCATTCATTTAAATAAATAAGGAAGGAAATTGGGTTTTTCTGCCTCACCTCCTTTGTGCCATTATTCCTTTAGTCCAGCACTCCACTTCCCGCTTAATCCTCTGTAATTAAAGAGCTTAGGAGATACCACTTATGATCAAGAAAGTCCCTCAGACCTCTTGCCAGGAGTCCTTGCTTTTGTTACAAACACTGTTAGGTTCTTGGCAACAGTGACTTCTATCCCAACCCTCCCGGCTGCTCCACGCAGAGGCTCTGGGCTGTTTCTAACATGCGCAGCCTTCTTCTCAGCTCTCAGCCTCAAGGAGACAGTCACTACCTCAAAGCCGAGGGTAGACCTGGGGGAATGGGATCCAGGAAGCTAAAGGGACAGTCCACGAGGGGGCACCGACTCCCTGATTCACACCGGTGGAGACTGGCACTTCTGCGCTGAAGGCCCTGCTGGTTGGGACCCCATTTTGCCTCATTTGTCTAATTATTCAGTGGTGGGTGCGAGACAGCTGTTGCTCTGGGCAGCAGTTGTCTTTCTGTCCTGCTCATTAATCATTTCAGCACCTCCTTCTGGAAGGCATCGTGAGATGGAGGCAGAAAGGGACTGAGACATTCACTAAGCCAGGCAAGGCCTCGCTCCTGAACAGCACGAACACCCCATCGACGCAGAAATGGCTACTGGCTGCCACCCAGCTTTACTGGAGGCTAATGAGAACTGGGTCCATAATCACCCACTGCTACTGCTGCTCACGATGAGGGCAGGCAGACCTTCCCGTCTGTCTCCAGCCACATAGCACGGCCACACGGTGCGGACCTAGCAAGGATCTTTGTTGCCTAAAGGAGGTCAAGCAGAAAAACCCACACCACACAGAGTGACAAGGACCTGGGAAGAAGGGAGGAGTGGGTCAGTCATCGTCATGTGGAGCTCTGTTGAGACCCCCTGTGACACCACAGCAAAGGTCTCCTGGCTGCGTCTTGGACACGATCAACGTGCAATAAGATGACGGTTTATTTATTTATTTTTTCTTCCACAAGGTCGCAGGCTACAGAGTTAAATAAACCACTAGCAACTTTCAATTCCTTTACATTCTCAAAATTTAACTCCCTTTAGACTGACTTTTAAGAATCAGTTCAGTAGAAACTGGTCAAGATGCAGACGGATCAACTTAGCCAGAAATACCACTTGGGATCATTTCTGTTGGCACCTCAGCAATCTTAGAATTTTCTTTCCTTAAGCCTTTACATAATCATACTCTTAAGTTCCTAAAACACATCTGCAAACTGTTCTCTAAAGTAAATCAGAGGGAGTAAAACTCTCCCACAGTAATGGTGGGCGAGGGGGTAAAAATGTAAGATTGTCAGATGGGATTCTAAAAGCAAAGGGGTCTAGGGGACAGGAGAGACAGCACAGACAACCTGTAGAGCTAATAGTGACTAACTCCAGCCCAGGATCCTGGTTCCCTCCCAGGGAGGCCAATGGCCGCGGGGGGGATGCTAGAATTCCCAGGGCAAGCACAAGCTGCAGGAATCCTGATCGCGCTGCGGCTCAGCCTCACACGGGAGCAAGCCAGTGTGGAAGGAAGACTGAGCTGGAGGTGTGTGGCCCCACGTGAGGGGAGAAGGTGGAGGGTGAAAAGCAGGGACACATTGTCCTTGGGGTAGAGCAGGGAGCCTTTCATGCTTTGCACATATTTTTGGATGGGATTCAGCTACCAGGGAAAACCTTCCCGATAACAGGAGTTCATTGTCTCTGACAGGTGCATCTTCCTCACAGCTACAGGTGTGACGGGCACCACAGTGGACCCGGAGCCAGGACTGGGATCTCACCCAGACGTCACCACCACTGAGTCACTGCGTGGGCCTCTAAGTGTGGGCCCTGCCATCCTGATCCCTAGGACAGGCCTGCTGTGCTAGCTCCCTTGAGGGACAGGTGTGAAGACAAAAGATAAAAGTAAACTTATAGCAGTGTACAGACATAAAGCAGTACAGTTGGCCTCCATACCCAGGGGGTCTGCACCCACAAATTCACCCAACTGTGGATTGAACATATTTGGAAAAAAATTGAGTGTATACTGAAAATATACTGATTTTTTTCTTGTCCTTCCCTAAACAATACAGTATAACAATTATTTACATAGCATTTACATTGTATTAAGTATTATAATTCATTGAGAGATGACTTTAAAGTGTACCCAAGGACGTACATGGGTTGTATGCAAACACTGTACCATTTTATATAAGGGACTTGACCATCTGTGGATTTTTGTATTTGTGGGAGGTGCTGGAACTAATCAATTGATTATAAGGAATGACCATATTATACTAGGGTGGGGAGGAAGGAAGGAAGGAAAGAAGGCAGGGAGGGAGGGAGGGAAGAAAAGAGAGAGGGAGAGGGGAAGGGAGGGACTCACTTTCTTCTGGTTAACTGGCATACCATAGACTTTCTATATCAAATCAACAGCAACAGAAACCTTCTCCAAGGTTTAGTATTGAAAATTAAAACAAAATTAAACACATACATAAGCAAGACAGACAAAAGCCAAACTACTTTCCTCCTTCCTTCCATGGAAATGAAGATATATGACCTGCTTATATTTTTTGTGAAGGTGAGAAATCCATGCAAATTTGATCTAAGTATATGCAAGCTAAATGTAGTGTTTCTCACATTTCATCCCTGCTTTTCTTCCTTGACCAGGCAATGTGATGGATGTGTTCTGTCTGCCCATGGTACATTAGTCGCCTCAGGAACATTCCCAGCCTTTCTAAGTGAGATGATTAGAGACACAGGAAAACTAAACAGTGCACAATTTTCAGTATTCTTTCGCAACACACTCATCTTTCAGATCTACCAAGACATTCAGGAACCCTCTGCATCCTTCCATGCTATGACAGTCTGACAAATATATCATAAAAGATTGTGATGAAGTACCAGTTTCTAAAAAGTCACTGTGAGGTTAAGGGTGCAATTTCCCAGCCATTATTAAAAGAACCCTTTCCTCTTTAAACAATACAGTATAAAATGATATTGCTAACCCACCATTGCCATATTGAACTCCATAAGTAAGATTTTCCTTTCCCCTTTTTATTGACCCAAAGCGCTGCTTAATCTGACGGGAGAGACAGACAATGCTGTTAAAGCAAATTAAAATCAAGTTTTATAAGAGGAGAAGGTTTAAATACTTGCCTGGTAAAATTTCTATAAAACATGTGTGAAATTACTTTTCCTGCAGGAAGATATTTATGATTTCCTATGACTGAAAGGGCCCAGAAGATTTTTTTAGGAGTCCACAGAAATCATGTTCCAAACAGTAATGATCTTTGTGCTGGTGGTGCAGGGCTAAGCACAGCTGCCTTCCAGACAGTAATGATGTCGGAGGTCCCAAATAACTCTGTTACCAGGGAATGCAGGGCAGAGAAGATGGCTGCAATCCCTAAACTGACAGGGAGGTTTTAAATATACCTTCTAAAGCCCTTGTTCCATCAAGCCATAGTTACCGTTAGAGACTTACAAATCCACAACTGAGGGGACCCCAGAGATTCTGAGCACAGTTTAGTTACAGGATAAGGCCAAATTAAATTTCTTTGCAAAAAATATAGTGATAATCCTATATGATATACTAAAAAAAAAATCAAAGGGTGAAGTCCAGAGCCAGAGGACGAGTTTGGAGGCTGTGATGACAAACGATGGGAAACTGAGGTGCAGTCTGAGCCCATGTGGGGGCAGCATCTGCTCCAGGTTGACAAAATAAGTCAATCAACCCTCAGCGCTACAGCCTCATTTCTTTACTAGTTGCATAAATCTTATAATCTACAAAGGACTTCATCTAATTTGTATAATTTCCATTTGGTTCCCCCCTAGCAGCTTTACTAAGGAATATAATTTCTATTACCATCATACCCCGCTTTGAGGCTAAGGAGACTCAGGCTTCAAGTACTCAACTGATGAGCCCAAGCCAACCGCCTGGCCTGGCTGTAAGTGTCCCAGGTCTCAGGCTGAACTCAAGCACCCTGGAGCAGAAGGGGCGGGCGAGGTGGGGCCTGTCCCTGCACCAGGGCGGCTGCCTTCTTGGAGGTGCCAGTAGGTGAGCTCATGTGGTGCCAGACAGCAAATAATGAGCATCAGTGGCATCAGAGAGGGAAGATTTACATTATTAAAAGCCGGGCCTGGAGAGGTGACGAGTGGTGGCACAATAGGGCTAAGTGTGAGGGAAGCATGTGCAAGACCAGAAAACGGAGCCCGATAATGAGACGTGCTCAATAGCGCTTCGGGGAGCAGAGGAGGTTAGAAAATTCCCCGAAGCTCTTCATCAACGTGCATCTGTCACCAGGCTGGCCCAGCAAGGGACTGCAGCACTGGAGGGAGGGGTGAGGAACCCGGAGAAAAAGCCCTTTCGCTAATGGCTGGGCAGCCTTGGGGAGCAGGGTCCCTCAGACCAATTAGCAGGCTTGGGAGGGAGATGGCCAGGCTGTGAGGATGCAGTCAGTCACATTTTGGGTTAGTCTGTCAGACAGGACTAAACTCTGACAGCGGCCTATTTAGAAAACACCTCATCTCTTAGCTCATTTTATTAGGGATCTTATTTTAAATGGATGAGCTGGTGTAAAGACACGTCTCAAGACAGGCATCCTCGGGTCTGAGGTGAAGGGGGGGTGTGGAAGTCTGAGGTTCCTGGTCGACCCGCTCCAACATCAGTGACACTCGCTGTCAC
This sequence comes from Chinchilla lanigera, assembly GCF_000276665.1. Taxonomy (NCBI): domain Eukaryota; kingdom Metazoa; phylum Chordata; class Mammalia; order Rodentia; family Chinchillidae; genus Chinchilla; species Chinchilla lanigera. The sequence goes on along the minus strand of NW_004955406.1, from coordinate 8,649,406 downwards.
AGCCTCCTATCTGTGACTTACAGGGAGTATAGCCTGGGGCACGGGGCACAGGCTCTGAGACCAGCTCCCGGGTCTCAGTTCTGGCAGAACCTTTCACTGGTGTGTTTCCATGAACAAGCAATTTAACTCCCTCTGTGCTACATCTATAAACTGCTCCTAACAAGGGCACTGGCCTAGCAGGGTTACAATCGTCATTAAGGGAGGAAAAGGCTGTTACATATCTTGCACCAGTGCCTGCTACACAGCGGATGCTCATTAATATTAGCTGTTATTACTTTATGATGAATCGTGAGGCTACTGAGTGTACGAGAAAGATCATGAAGTTAGACAGATGCTGGCCCTTAGCAGCTGTGTGACCATGAGCATTTTGTGACCATGACCAACACAGTTTCTGTAAAATAGAGCTAATAGACCCTCCTGAAATTGGCTAAGGTCTAGACATATTGGGCATAAAGTTCTTCAGTGCAAAGTTCCTAAGTTGTCTTTCTGGAAGAGTCTGCAGAGTCAACCCAAGGACAGTTTATAACTGGCTTTTTAAGAATGAACTTGTTCAGAAGCAGCCAGCTCCTCTGGTCAATTACCTTCTGATGTCACAAGCTCAAAACACCCCTTGCTCACTCCTCTTGCTCCCCAGAGCACAACTGCCCCAAAAAGAAACATACAGCCCTGCGAGGTGTGATGGCCGTTTATCCCTGAGTGAAAGAGCCCCTTTCTTACCATCCGATCAACAAGCAGCTTCTCCCCTCTCCCTTGCCATAAATTCTCCAGCTACCAACCAACGAGGGAGGCAGATATGAGCTGGCATATACGAGCTGGCAGATCTGAGCTTACAGATCCTCGCCTCCTTGCCAGTTGACCACGCAACAGGGATTTCTTTTTGCAAAAATTGGTGCCATAGTACTCGGTGCTATGGGCATCAGGCAGCAAGCCCTTGCTCAGTATCAGTTTCCTGAAAATTTCACATTGCTATTAAGCAAATCCTCACACTACACACTTGGCATAAAGTGAGTCCTCAATCAATAATAGTTCCTATCACAGTGAACTCAAATCCATGAAGAGCCAAGGGGTCCTAGGAGCCCATTGCTCCCAGAATCTGACAGATGTTCACTGCTGTCCCCCTGCCCTTTAACCACCTTGACCCGGGGCTTCAGGGAACACGGTCACTAGGTTCATTCTACACTGTTCTGTCCATAAAGCTGGGGCAGACTCAACGTTTCCCCAAGGTTATCCAAGGTTAAGCTGAGGTCTCCTAACTCCCACCTCGCCTCTCTTTTGCCTGACTTTTGGTGCACGCTAGATGAATGACAACCGGAGACTTTTTTTCTTTAATATTGGGTAGAGAAACTATTGTGGTTAGGAACAGAAAACAATTAGTCAGAAGATAAAATAGCTCGGAAGTAATTTTTGAAACAGCAGTGGGTACTCCTTAATTTAGAATCTTTCAGATGTTCTCAGTTTGGGTTGGGGGGCGCTTATTGTTAATAAAGGGCCCATTTCCCACTAAAGCTCGCTCATGTGTTACAGCTGAGGAGCTAAATAACAGATCTGCGGTTACTCAGCAACTACTCAAGAAATGCTGCGTCTGCCAATGCTGACTTGTCTGTCACCAAAGCACTGCTGTTTGGCTTGGAAAACAACACAACCAAGGGACACTTGTTTTTCTGTAGCCCAATTTATGATAAATGGGAGGACTTCAGCTTACTATCATGACTTTGATTTATGGTACTGTGTACCTCACTGCCAGGTTCTCCCTGGTGCTAGGAGTTTCAATATCCTGCTGCATGTGGCCTTTGACCTACATAAATAAAACCCAGAACTCTGAAATAAGTCAAGTAACCCAGTGAGGTGTCAGTCTACAAATAGCAACTACCAGGTCCACCGTGGAATTTGGCTAAGTAACATAATAAACCATCTAGCTATCTAAAATAAAAAAGGCAACAACCAGGCCAGCCTCACTGGTATGTATGTGTCTTCCTGGCATGCATCCCTTCCATCCATTCGCTTTGTAAAACTGTCTTATCAGAACACTGTCTAGGCTGGACCCTAAGCTCTATGATGTGTGTATATCTCCCATAAGGTAAGTTTGTTCCTGGCAGTAGCATGTATGGACGACACCTGCATAGAATCTATAGGTGACCATATCAACCTGACCTCTCAGTGCTGCCCGAGGAATCCACTGAGTTCATTGTTAAGGCCTCCTCTGCCTGGAAGGGTGAGGGGACACAGGGCATCCTTCTCAGGGTCCACTGGGAATGTTGGGTCCACAATGGGTGAGGAGCCCCTTTCTAGAGAAGCCCGGGGCAGGCACACTCTCAGAGAGTGCTGCTTCTTCAGCCTGGAATGCTACAGCCTTAGTTCCAGGGAAAGAAGAAAATAAGAAGCCAAGGGAAACATCCCAGTAAGAAAAAGCATCAGAGGAATCTTTTGGATCAAGAGCTTGAAGCCCGTAATACTCTCATCTAAAATTTAGGATGCTCCATACATTTAACTCTCACAAAAGCCTGACACATACTTAATGCATCACTGCACCAAATCCCTCATGCTTATATTCTCCCCTACTAAAAGAAAGGAGGAGAGGGAGCAAAGGAGGAGGAACAAAGAAATTACGTCTGTGTCCGAATCTCTGGATCCTTGACCTTACAGAGATTTGTTCTTATTCAACAATAAATAAGGAGGAGTAAGTTCACTAACAGCCACAATGAGCCCAAGTCTTTCTCCATCAGTTCCTTGGAAAGGCCCCAGGCTCAGGAATGCACCTGCTCCACCCACCGGCCCATGTTGAGCACACACTTGCCTTGCACTCTATGCCGGGGCTTGATGAAGGACAGGGACAGAAAGATCCCCAGACGATGGAGCAACAGGGGAGTCTACGCATGAGCAGACGACAGATGCTGGCAGTTCCAAGGGAGAATTCTCTACTTTCAAGCTTTAGGCTTGGAACAAAACAAGCTGAATTCTTATATATGCTCATCTGATGGGAAGGGACAGCCTGCAGGCCGGGGTGAGGGAGTGCTGATAAGAACCAGGGCTTCAGGAAGCCGGAGGAGAGGGGCCCGTTCTAATGAGCCACTCCTGCCACCTCCCCCGGGGCTAACCCTTCTCTGTCCCCTTAATTCCCTTCACTGCCCCTCTGCCTGGGCAGAGAAGCCCTTACTGACAGCGGGAGACAAGTTCAAAGCAGAATGGTAAGTTCTAATACAGAAAGATTATTAGGAAGGCGTGCTTTTTCTTTATCTCCAAGTTAAAATGCGTGTGTGTGTGGAGGGTCTGTGGAGGTCAGAGAGAAAAGTACCAAGTAAATGTGATATTTACCTCATCTCAATCTTTTCCAAGGAGCATTTGGTAAGAACTAAAAACAACATCCAGTGAAGGTTTGTGCTCATGTTCCCACAATGTAATCCTCTTTGCCTGAAAGACTGGGGCTGTGGGAGTGGCTTGAGAAAAGAACATTCTCTCTCTGTGGCCGAGGGGCTTTGCACATCTTTAATAGAAAAGGCACCTGATCAATAAAACTGACTCTTGGATTTGAGAATTCGAAAGCCTCCCTAGCACACCACATCTGAAGGAAATGTCAGAAACATTTGTCATGTGCTGGGATGGATGGTTAGCAGCTACGCCTTGCCAGATTACAGAAGCTAACTTTGCTTGAGCCCTTGAAGGTACCCTTGGCCAACCGCCTAGCATGGAAAAGCTCTCCTCAAAGGTCCTGTGCAGATGCAGGCTTTACATAGTGCTGTACAAGTGGTCACCACCATGGGGCGCCATGACTGCAAGGCGTCCCCCATTGTGTGCCTTTGTTTCTGGATGCTGGCTTACACAGGGCTTTTCTGGCTTGCTTCCTAGATGAAACCACAAACTGCCCTCCTGTAGTTCCACTTTCCCTAATTGGAGTATTGTGCACAGTTCATCTTGTCTAGACTTAAAATTTTCAGTCTAGAAGAGACAGAGAGCGATAGCTCTTCTGGACAGACTACTGGCTGCCCTCTCCCCCTCAACTAGTCTAGTGGACAAACATCCCAGTCAGAAATCCATTCCTTCCTTCACTAAGTATCTCTGTTAAGTAGCTTTTAATCTGGACCAGGTGCCATGCAAAGCTCTAGAGTTATAAAAAATTTAAAAACCAGTCGCTATGTCCAAGAGGATTACAGTTTACCAAATGAGACAAAAAACAAAGTATAACAGAGTAGGAGATAATAGTCCCATGCTAGGGGAGGTAGTAGGAGCCCCATGCTAGAGTACAATGGGGGACCCAAATGCATGCAGGCATTTCCACTTTCATAGCAGGGACAAAACAGATTTGCTGTAGATGATATAGATGGGACTTAGAAAAGGCAAAAAGGTCAGGTAGTCCCTGAAGGCAGGTCAGGGCACACAGGGCAGTGAGCAGCGTGGCCAAAGCTATGGAGCACTGGAGCCGACAGGTCTTTTGGAATCTGCAAGCAGCCCCTGCCACCTTAGGCCCAGTACTTAGCTTTTCTGTGCTCCAGTTTCCTCCTCAGCACAATGAAACCGGTATGGAAGTTGTTTGAAAGATTAAAAGAGAAAATGCCTGTGATGTCCTTGGACAAGAGCCCAGCACATGGGAGTGTTTTTTATAAGTTTTAGGCGGGCTAGGGTGGGCGGAGTGGAGGAGAGAGAAGACCTTTACCTGGTAAAATAGGTGGAAACTTCTCAATATGGAGACTTCTTTTTTAAACTAAAAATTATACACGTAATGTGGACACTGGGGAGCCACTGGAGGGTCAGAGAAGCAAGGTGACTGGGTGGCTTCCAGGGTCTTGATTTCTCCAGGGTCATGATTTCTCCCTCACCACTAGCAAATTTCTTCCAGTGGGGGTGGTGGTGGTGGTTCTGAAGTTAAGGATGAAACTGTTCAGCTCACACTTTTATTTTACTTTATTTTGGGGGGGGGCTACCGGGAATTGAACTCAGGACCTCGGGCTTGCCAGGCAGGTGCTATGCCGCTGAGCTATCTCCCTGGCCCTCAGCTCACACTTTTAGGGCAGAACATTTCTCACACATAGATGCTTTGATTCCTGAGTCTTCCCTGGGGATTGCAGAGCCGACCCACAACCGCGCATAATAGGAGTCTGCCAGCTGTATATGCATGGGTGCCAGTAGCAGCCGTGAAACTTGACATGAGGGATAATGAATCAGTCAGCCAATGGATAAATATTTATTAAATGCTGATGAGCAAGTGCTCTCTGTTACCTGGGAAAGCTAAGTATGACAAAATATTTAGATTCAAGGAAAGATGCAAAGACAGATCTGCTTCAGAACTCATGAGAAAGGTTGTCTTACAGTCATATACACTGAGCCACAGAATGTAGACCCCTGTGTTCTAGCCACAGGACAGAACACCCTGGCTGTAGCCAGCGAGCTGTCCGATAAGGAAACATCCCTCTCTTCTGCAGTGGAGGAGGAACAGCAGCGCTGGCTCCTACGTGCTGCCGCACTGACTGTACACTACTCCGTCCTTACTCTGATTCATACTTCCAGGCAGTGATGGTTTCCAGTGCATAAGAGCAGCAGCACAGGTTCTTTTTACTTTTATTTTGTGCAGTATGGGGGATTGAATGCAGGACCTTGCACTAGGCTACATCCCCAGCCCTTTTTAGTTTACTTTTGAGTTCTCACTAAATTCTCAGGGTTGGCTTGACTTGAGATTCTCCTGCCTGAGCCTCCTGAGTAGCTGGGATTATAGGTATGTACCAACATACCTTGCAGCACAGTTGTTTGTTTGGGTACTGGAGATAGAACTCATGACCATGCACTGAGCAATAGCCCCAGCCTTTTGTTTGTTTTTTGGGACAGGGTCTCACTATGTACTTCAGGCTGGCCTTGAGCTAATTATGTAGCCCAGGCTGGCCTTGAACTCATTATGTAGCCCAGGCTGGCCTCCAACTCTTGGTGATCCTCCTGTCTCAGCCTCCTGAGTGTTAGGATTATAGGCATGAGCCACCACACCCAGCTCCCAGCCTTTAAATAAATAAAACCCTCAAATTTTATTTTGAGACAGGGTCTCATTAAATTGCCCAGCTAATTGGGATCAAACTCCTAATCTTCCTGCCCCAGCCTTCCAGAGTAACAGATGGGATTACAGATGTGCTCCATCATGCCTGGATAGTACAGATTCTTTACTCTGTAAACTTTATAAGGCAATTGGCCTCCTAATCTGGACTTCTTGGACCACATTTCTATTTAAGTAGCTGTAAACTGCAGGGAATTGATTTCATGGGCACACAGAAGAGAATTCATATTTTCTTACTCAAGAACAGGGGTTCTGCGTAAGTGCTCAACTATGCATTGCATCTCAGATTGCTGGAATCTTCCTCTCAGAGTTTCTGATTCAGGAGCTCAGTGTGGGGCCTGAGAATGGGCATTTTAATAGGTTTCTGTTGATGTGGATTATACCGGTCTGAGGACCACACTGGGAGAACTAGAATTCAGGAGGCAGGTTAGCCTCATCCTCATACAATCTTTCTTATGGTCAGGACCCAAAAATACCCACCTCCAAAGGCTTATTGTATTGACGGCTTGGTCCTCAAGGTAGCAATGAATAGAGGTGGAGCTTCTGGGAGTAACTGGATCATGAAGGTGTGACTTCATCAATGGACTAGGCCAGAGAACACCGTGCAGGCATTAAAGTGGTGTGCGCTTTGGTGCGCATGTGTGCACACATGAACATGAACGTGTGGGTGAGGAGGCGCGTGTGTGTGTGCATGAGAGCGAGTACACACACCGGTGTGAGACAGTAAGGGTGTTTGAAGATAATGTTTAATGTTTTCATTTAATAATTTCTAGAACCAATAAGCATGTGTGGTTGGGTAGGATGGTCAATATTGATTTCATGTGGAAAATAGCTCTTAAAAGTACGAGCCTTAGGATAATTTCACTAGGTCACACTTCGTTCAGAATGAAATTGATGGAACCATCACTAAAAACCTGTAATTCGATGAGTGGGGCAGAGGAGATGCAGCATTAGGCTTTGTAGGGTATGTAAACAATGGTGACACTCCACCTAGTTTTTTTCAGTTTTGACATGCTACAAGTGCAGAGGGAAGCGTAACCCAGATCCATCCTGTAGCACATTCAGGTGCCTGAGATCTTATTACGATCCCATCCACCTCAGCACAGTCCGGATGGCAAAGGGCCCTCAGGCAGCGCTGGATAGGGCTCTGGTGACCTCCACACAGAAGCAGTTGATTTAATAAACTCTCATTCATGATAAGAAACCTTTACCCTTGAAAATGGAGTTGACCAGAGTACAATGAATTTCCCACAGAAGATGGAGTTTAGGGTGCAGGTGTGTGCGTAGGACCCAAGAGAGCATGAGGTCAGCTGCCTGCGAGCCTGGAACTGGTATTCAGATTTGGAAGTTATAGATGACAGTTAAGTTGGAAGCAAAACCACTTTTTTAGTTTGCAAGACCAGGAGTGCCTTGATGGAAAGCATGTATCTTACCTATCTTTATAGCCCCAGTACCACAGAGGGTGTCGGAGCTCAATTCTACAGGACCACCAAACTTTTAAATCAGAAATTAGAAAGCAGAGACAGAAGTATTAAGAAGCGGGGTCTTTCCTGAGAGAGTGCTGGAAACGAAAGGAGCTATGAAGAGGAAGAGTGCTCTATGAATAATGATAAACTAGATAAAAATTTGGAAAGGATTTAAAAGCAACCTGCTCAGATTTCTACCTATATCATTAAGGGGAGATAGGAGAGAAAGTGGTAGTCAGACTGACTGGCTAAGGTTGGGTGGTAATGTCTGAATTTACAAAAGAGATGGAGGTAAGTAGATTCTGGATGCTGTTTCCTCTGAGAGAAGGTGGGGGAGGGATGAGAGGGGTTTCTTCAAGAGCGCAAGGGAGGATGCTGGGAAGGCACTGGTGACCCTCATGCTCAGTCTCTGCGCTTGCTTATAGTTCAGATTCAATCTGCATCGATTGATAGCTTTGCTCTGTGTCCTCTAAGGTGGCCATTTTATTTGTTCACAGGAGCAAAATGGCTTCTACAGTAGTAAATGGCTTCTCACAGGAAGTAAGTACCCGAAAGAGGATTCAAACCCAGCTCTAACTCCACAGTCTGAGCCCTTCCTCTCTCTCTCCCATTGTCTACCTGGGAAGATAAGGCAGAGGACACACATAAATCCTTATATCAAGCCCAACCTATCACATATAAATTGTACACAAAGCAGACCTCACAGTCAACATATTTATGGTTGCTTTGGCAAGTTTTATGGATCTCTCTAAAGTCATTTTTTCCTTGCACTGTTATGGTTTAGCATGCTGAAACATATTTTAGCACTTTTTAAATAAGCACAGGCTATGATTAAGTATATAATAAGGGACTTTAAAATTTAGATTAATGGTCTGATAAGTTGTAAAACAACTCAAAATTGTGTAAATTTGTATTCAGGGATTTTCTAAAATTGTAGATTGTTGACTTGATAGATTGTAACAGGTCCTTTGAAACTGCTCTGCTCTATTATTCAAATCTTTACTGTGCAGTTTATAGACAGGTTGATGAATACAATGACCCCCTTGGTGGGCACACTGTGGATTCACAGCTTGTGTCGCCCTCTGCAAACACAATGCACTAATCACTCAGCAGACACAAGGAGGGCTGGAATGAAGAGCATGGAATTTAGTATCCTGCTTCCTTGTGCGTCTGACAGATCTGACTTCCAGAGGCATAAAGATCCTCCCCCAAGACTCAGTAGTTGCCTGGATAGAATTATTACAAGTAATACTTTAGTGCTAGTAAAATGACTAAGTTACTCCATATTGTTTTCTTGGAGAAAAATTGCTACTACATGCTTATTGTATTGACAGATACGTTTGCTGAAGCCTAAAGAAGTAAAGTGATGTACATAGTTCAGTAGCTCAGTGTGGTGAACCCAGGGCAGCATCCACACTTTCTGCCTCCATCTTTCTACCAGGGAGCCAGAGAATGAAGCTGTGGCTGGAGAGTCTTTTTTTTTTTTTGGTACTGGGAATCAAGCTCAGGACTTTGTGCTTGCCAAGCAGATGCTGTACCACTGAGCTAAACCTTTGGCCCTAAAGAGTCTTACAGGAAGTCTCTTGGGACTGGAACCTCAGCCATGTTGCCCACAGAAGCCATTCACTGAATACTGGTTGAAATAAGAAAAAAAAGAATAGATGCCTCAAAGCAAATGGAACCCTTTCTTTAAAACAAATTTACACACAGACTTCAATCATCTATCAACTGATCAATTATCTATGTACCTACTTTTGTCATTATCTAGTGCTCAAGGATGTATTTGTAACAAAACCCAATGCTATTCCGATTGGGTCAAAATCACCAATGACTCTTGATTTGAACTTGGGGGAAAAACAGGTAATAGAGAGTTTAGGGGATACTTTCCCAGGTAGAATCAACACTTTTATGCCTCCTGGATATGGACAGTGTACCTAAAGGAAAACTAGGTGTTCTGCAAAAGATTTCAAAGCACTGACATCCAAAGGGTGTGTGTGTGCTCAGTTGGTTCCTCCATGTGAGGAATCTGCATTCAACAACCTGGCTGGGGTGTGGGCTAAAGTTACAACCATGCCACTGTGTCCCACACAGCCAGAATTCTGTCACACAGGGGCTGCTGAGAAAGACGATCCCTCCTGAGGAAAATGGATGAAATGAACTCAAGACAAAATCTTGTCCCTGGTCTGTGTCATTCTAATAGCAGAACAAACCTTGTGCTTTCAGCAGCAAAAGAGATGACCTGAAATACCTTTTGCTTTTCTATCCATTACTACAGGATTGGCAGAGCAAGGAAGGAGGGCACCAAATGGGATGGGAAATGGTAGGGGCGGGGTACGTGGTGGAGGCTGGATTCCTTAAAAAGCAAAGAGAGGTGGCGGCAGGCGCAGGCCAGGATGCCTGTGTGTCCCAGGACATGAGGAGGACTATGTTTGACTATCTTGCATTCTGTTAACCAATTTTCTTTTGTGCCTTCCAGACTCTGTCTATGGCATCCAGGGAGGTGAGGGTCCTTAGCACTGCTATTCCCAGCCCCAGACTCTCTGAGCCATTTTAATTTTCTAGGCCCTATCCATACTTTGGTAAATGATCTCTTTACAAAATTCTTTTCAAAACTTCCCTTTCTGTGTGATATCCGTCTTTTCTGGTTAGGCCTCCAACGGATGACCCTGCTTTCTAAGGAGGTATCTTTCAAGTTTCTCTTAGGTTGTGGGCAGGGCTGTCCTTGCGGGATAGGAGGAAAGAAGAGACTTTTTTGATGTAGTCCCTTGGCAAAAGGAAGAGCCCAGGTGGTGAAGAGAGGAAGCCAGTAAATATTAAACACTGGGCAGGCGATGTTGAGGTGTGGGCCTGTTCCAGTGAGACCTTTTCTGTAAAAGAGTTCGCCCCCGCCACATCAGGCAGCACCGCTTAGAGCATCTCTGTCTGATGGGTGAGATCGTTATTACCCCACACGTAGCTGGAGAAACACAGTGAAGGAATCTGCATTCAACTAGTGCCCCTAGTTACCTCAGGGGCAGATCAGAGAGGAAACCTGTTTCTCACCAAAGACTCACAGTCTCTTCCCTCACTTAAACAGTCTGTTCACTGACAGAAATAATATACCACAGTTCCTCACGGGGGAGGTGATATTCAGAAATACAGACTGGTATTAATGATCACCAAGCCTCTCTTAACAAAAAAGAATTTTTTTTAAGTTTTCTGTTATTTTTTTTTCCCTAGAAATCTGAACTGTAGTGGTAATGCTAGTTTTTCTTTGTGCAAAGTTTCCAGAATGTTCTTCCCTGGTTGATGGAAAATGGAGGATTGTGATCCAAATGCCAATAGCAATGAAATATTGCTTACAGAATCATTCTAATTTGTTTTTGCTTTTGGGTTATGACCAAGTGGCTGGGAAAGAAATAACTCAGAAACACAAAGAATACTCAGTAGAGTATGAAATAAATGAAAAAGGAATAAGGACAGGAAACGTTTAGAGGGCTTTCTCTAAAGCAATGATTTATTAGAAGAAAACCCCAGCTTCTAGTAGTATAACCAGAAACTATTTTCCCTCAGCTCATTAACTGTACTTGGAGACTATTTTTCTGACCCAAAAGTAATTTCATGTAAAATTTCCATTTCTGTTTTGGTATTTTCTGGCATCATTGGAACGAAAGACTCAGGGTCGAGAGAAATTTTTGCTTTGCAGTTTGGCCCCAACGCACCTCAGGCCAGGGCCAGGGAACCCTGCGGGCCAGAAATAGGTTCACAAACAAAGGTTAGAATGGTCTCCATCCAGAGGCCCAGCAGCAGAAATTTCTTACCTTTATCCAAGGGACACACAGGTTCATTTCCTGGCTCCAGAAGTAGGCCTCACATGAAAACTTATCACCTCTCAGCTATGAAGTCCCTGCTATGCCACTGTCTATTAGAAAGTGGCAGTACGGGGGCTGGGGATTTAGCTCAGCGGCAAAAGCGCCTGCCTGGCAAGCTCAAGGTCGTGAGTTCGGTTCCTGGTACTGGAGAAAAACCAAAAAAAAAAAAAGAAAGTGGCAGTACGTTGGGGGCATTCACCACATGCCCACTCCTCACATTTAATGCTCTGTGTCCTCTAAACCACTGCTCAGGAGAAGAGAGCGAGCAGATTAGAGGAAGAGACAGAGCAGAGTGGAGCCCTGCACACACTGGACATTTGGCATAGCTCAGGAAAGAGAACCAAAGAGACTGAATCAGGACTTCATGCAAGGATGGCATCCAGAGCCACAATGACATGTGTGTGCCTGACAATGAGTCACGCTCACCACGTGAGGCTCACAGAGCTTCTGCAATGGGGCGAGACTCAGGTCCTGGGCACGGGGTGGACGGTCAGCATTCAAAGAGAAACAGCCCCCTGCTTCTTGTATTCGCTCCCTTAAATCTGGACACAGACCTCACGGGCTTCTAAAGTACATTGTCTGGTAGAAGATCAGCCATAGCAGCCAAGGCATGAGTCCCTGGGCCAGGCCCTACTAGCAGATGAGCAAGCTGGGTGGAGGGAACACATCCATCCCGAGTTTCTCAGAGCCCACCCTTGCTCTCGGTTCCTTCAGCCCCTGAGCCCTCTTCTCTGTCTAGAGCTCTGGGTGTGCTCTTTACTGTACCTTGAGCTCTGCATGGGTTCAAAGCTTATGTCTGTTTCCTTACCTAGAAAGGGTAGATTTGGGAGTCAGGACACCTGAGTCCTACTCCTGACCTTGTCATGACCTAGCAGTGTGACTTTTACCTCCAGGGTTCCAGGGCTCAACCAGGGTCCACTTGACAATGTATGGAGGCATGTTTGTCACACCCAGGGGATCCTACTGACATGCGAGGAATGCACCATGCCTCACCCCACATGCCTCACCCCATGGCAGAATTATCTGGCTCAAAATGTCCCTAGTGCCTCTGTTAAGAAGGTCTGCTTAGAGGTCTGTTTTCTCATCTGTAGAAGGAGAGGTTTAAATTACATCACTTAAAACATCATCTTCAGAAACCAAATTCTGAGATATCGATAAAGTATTTGCGGGAAGTATACAGTTTTACATTACATTTGCCTACGAATCATATCACACATGGTGCTGAAAAGTGAAAATCAAAGTATGTAAGTAGAATTACAGTGGCTCATAACAATAATAATACAGGAATGTGTCCTTGTGGCCCAGACAGTCCCTTACCTATAAAGATGTGAGAAATTCCACTGTATCAACAAGGTATCCAACAAAGCATTCATTTATGGAGGGAAAAAAAATTCTAAGTTCCAAATCCCAGGCTTCCACTTAGGAGAGTCTGGTGGGACGTGATACACACAAACTCGTCTTTGTCCGAACAGTATGCCAAACAGGAAAAGGCCAAAGGTGACTCGTGTGGAAACGGGTTTGGGGAGGAGGTGCAAAGGACCTCCCTTCCCAAGCCCTGCAGAAATGCAGCTATACAGTGCATGTGACAAGACCGGAGAGGCCCAGGCAGACCAGGGCAATCTCTCTGCTGCCAGGCACATGGAGTGCAGGTTCAGCAGTGGCCAGCAGGTGCTCTGAATGGGACATGTGACAGTCAGCTCCTGCTGTGTGACCTGGGCACTTTCCCCTGTTATGCTATCATACAGACAAAGGGCAATATCACAGTTGTCATCCCTAAAAAGACACTAAATCTGCACAAAGACAACTGATGGCAAATATGATGACTAGGAATCCAGGGGGAAGTAAGGGAAAAGGAAAAGTCTTATTAAGAAAGGGAGGAAGACTCAAAATCTATCAACAGCGACCCTGCATGGATGCCTGGAAGAAAAAGATTGTTCTCAGTGGCTCTAGACCTCATATGCAAAGAAGGTCAGATGACCCAGAAATGCCAATGCAGTCTCTCAGATGATACCTGTGCTTTCGAGGCTTGCAGACTTTATGTCTATATTCCACTCGCGCAAGTTTCAGATTTGGGCGGAGATGGGGTACAGGAGAACTGGCTGGACTCTTCAAATGCTACAGCCTGAGGAATCTGCCCTTTTCGATGACGGTGGCGATGGAGACTCCCACACTGTGCAGGCGGCAGGAAATTCAGGTACGGTGCTCTTCACACTCACAGCTGAAGCCTCCCTCCCTGGGGCCCTGTCACCTTAGGGCTGTGGCTGAAACGGGTATCTGATCTCTGATGAGGGAGCAGACCCCTGTACAATGGCCTCAGGCAAGCAGAAGAAAGTGGCAGGAGGAAAAGAAGTTCAGGGCACAAACTCTTCACTGACATCCACTTCCCTTTCATAATTCAACAAAACTCATCCGCGAGGAGGTCACACAGAAAGAAAATGGGTAGGAAAGGTAGCCATCGTTAATGTTTGGTTTTCCCCAGAATATTTATTGAATTACGGCATTGACAGTACTAATAAAGTTATGGGTTTTAAATCTTCAGTTTCCCAATATTGTCTCCCACATGACCAAGTCTCGAGGTTGGGGAGTGCAGAAGTTAGTGCAGTCATCAACCCCAGCAACCTGACATATCTGGGGGTTTGAATATGGAAAGAGAATCCACATGTAAGTGGGTGAAATCTAATTTCCACCTAGCTATGAACAGACTGTTACTAGTTTTGGACGTTTTTCTTGGAAGAAGACAGAAGGAAGATAGCTTTCCCAAAATATCACAATGCCTCATTTTGCAGTTCTGGGAAAAGGAAGGGTAGCAGTGTGTATGGATACGGGAGAAACATGTTTGTGGCAACAGAAGAGCCAACTGGCTCCTCTCCTGCCCAAGGTGCTGGTGGAAGATGGAGCCTCCCATGGCTTTTGCAACCACTGAGACCAAGGTAAGAGCACTCACTGGCCCTGCCACAAACAAGGGGGAAAAACGTGGACTCCAGGGCAGCCTGAGCTCCAGAGCCTTCAGGAGGCGAGATCGGCCCTAGTAAAAGGAAGCCCTGGTGTGAGGAGCAGTGCGTCTGTGAGCAGCTAAGCCTGCCTGGCCATTAGCTCCTTCCTCAGCTGCTCTGGGACCCTCTCTCCTGCCTCAACTCCTCACTGCCTGGGTATTTATTTGAAGTAAATAGCCTCTAGCAACCACGGAGGTCTGGTCTAAAACTGGCAGACTAAAGCATGCCAACCTTTATTGTCAGAAAGGACTTATAGAAGAAAGTGCTCTGTGGTTTTTTTTTTCCCCCTTAGCTGATTTTTCAATAAGAAAAATCAAGATTCTGCATGGAAAAGGGGCAGGGAGATATTAAATAAGTCCCAAAGAAAAAATATGCAACAAAGTGATACAGAAGGAAGTGATTTAAGGGGAAAAATGAATCTTCACTCATTAATTTTAAAAGCATCGTAGCCCAGGCAAACTTTGGGGGTTTTAATGTGAAAAATAAGTATTTTAATTTAGATTAAATTTGTGGCCAAGAGTCCTGCACGTAATCATCTCAGGGATAAGTCAGGAGCATAACTCTTTGTCCAGCACTGGTATTCTTGGGATTTATATGTTGCTTTTGGTTTTTACTTTGCGTGTGCTCCAGTTGGCTTAGAAAGATTTTATTCCTTCTCAGGCCTGGGCAAAATGTCAAGAACTCTATTGAAATGTATATTTATAAAGAATCTTACACTCCAGAATCAAAGTGTTCAGAGCAGGTGGCAGGCAGAGGTGGTAATATGTTTCTTCATTTCTCATTAAGATCAGCACCTTTCCCAACAGCGGAGACCCAGTCAAACACATCCAGCCACAAACGAGCCTTCTAAATAGATGAGCTTTTGGTCAGGTGAGCATTTCATAGGATCATGTGGAATAAAAACAAGCATACATTATATGGTAGATCTTGTACCTTGAAATAAATTTGGGTATTAGAATGGAATGAAGATGAGGGTGTGAGACGTAAAGAACAAAAACACTGGGATGATTCCTTCCAGAAGATAAGATTAGATATTTAGTTTTCTTAAACATTATCTTTAAATTTTTGAGACAAAATTCACATAACATTTCCCACTTTAAACATTTTATCAAGCATAATATATTTATAATGTCATACAACCATCACCACTATCACTTTCCAGACTATTTGCACCACCCCCAAAGAAATCCATGCCTGTCACGACTGGCTCACAATATCCCCACCCCCCAAACCCTAGGGAACCACTAAGCCACTTTCTGTCTCTAAGGTGATTCCTGAGCATGAATATTTCAGGGATTTCCAAACAGCCACCATAGCAACATTTCCATGTGTCCCGGGACCAGCAAAGGCACAGAGAGCGTGGGGACTGCCCAGAGGAGGGTCCTTGCAGGTCAGCCGCAGTGACAGCAGCGCAGGTGTCCCTGCCTGAGCACAGCCCAGGGAACAAGGGAAGTGTGCCCAGCCTCCTTTCCAGGGTCACCCACACTCCTGTTCCTCAGAAGGGTGGAGAACTAAGTGATGACTCCCTCAGAGCCTGTCCGCCTGGCTGTCTGAAATATGAAAATGTCATCTACCTCCTCGCTCTCAAAGTGATTACCACTATGGGAAAGCGCTACAGTGTGATAGGGAACACCTCAGGCCAAATGACAAGAAGTAAACAAATCCCACGCAGCGGGAGCCGGTCAGCCCTGCCTCTTTGGGAGCGGGTACACAGGCCCTTGGTGCTGTGTGCTTTGTGCTCCGGGCTTTGTGTGCTTTGCCACACTTGTCACGCTTAGCGGATAAAAGCTATTCCCTGTGGATATTGTTCTAACAGAATTCTCCATTGCTGAGGCCAGCGGCATCCTCATCTTGTCTCAATCAAGGTGGCGTAAAGGGGGAAGCCAGCCAGGCGTGTCTGTCACTTGGGCGATTAGCCCCTCTGATGGTGGATGCTTCTTTGAAAGGCCGGTCTTACAAGCGCCTGATTTCTCACCAGGAAATAATTTTCCTATGTCTGTCAAGGGCACAGAAGAATGAATGTCCTTACAGGACATGAACTACAAGCTCACAAATGAATCTGTATGAATATACTAAAGTTGCTCTGGGAACCTATGACCAAGCCTCTGAAACAAGAGGCCACAATGTAGACTCCTTTGTATACAGAGAGCTGTCAGGATGACTCCTGAGCTACTCTGTAGCCTGCTAAATTCAAGAGAAAGGTTCAATTCATTCTTTTACTTAAATGCAGTGTTTATAGAGCTTAACAAAAGCAAAGCAAAAATTAACAGACATGCACTCCTCAATCAGTAGGGAACTGGAGGGGGGGTGGTTTTTCCGTATCAGCTCTGAGCACGGCAATGGAACAGTAGAGCTGGAATGTCAAAGAGGCTGGCTCTGCCTATAAACTGGACCTATCTGTGCCTTAATCTAGGGATCAAATAGTCTTTCCCAGCTCAGCAGACCTCTTGTTATTCAACACCATTTATTTGGAAGCAGTGTGGGTCACGGTCAAACACAGGTGAGACCTAAGCGTAGGATCCCCATTCTGTACCAACATGACTATCTACCACGCTTGGGTACATCACTAATATCAAACAACACACTTCCTCTTGGGCCAGGGGTAAGTAGAGGGCTTTCCACACCATGAGAACTTACCAGATGTCTTATTGAGAACAGAATGTACAAACAAATGCGGCTTATGAGATTCTTTGCTGTTGAGGATCTTACGTACTAACTGGAAAAGAGCATGACAGAAACAAGAGATCAAGACGCAGCTCTGTTCTTACAATGAAAGTGTGGATTATCAAATAAGCAGAATTAGCATTGCAATTGATACATTTTCAACTTGTAATGGGTTTAAAATTTTTTAGATATAACTTATAAGGGCTAAAATTAGTTGTCCTTGCAATGAGCTAAGCTGACCTCTCAAAGGTGAAGTGGACATAGAATCAGAGACATGACTATGAGGCCACAATGTTCAGTGTGCAAGTAGACCCTGGAATTCTCATTCTGGGAAGCAAAACCAACACACAACACACAAAAGAACACCACAGCAGTTGCAGTTGGGCTTTCGTTGAGTTTTGTGACTTGCATTTAGTGGTTGCGTAACAAAGATATAGGTGGCATACAATCATCTACCTTACTCAGAGACCCACAATCCAGGAGCCAGTGTGAATTAGAATTGAAGTGCAGGGGACATTTCAATTTCTTGTCCCAAGCATTCCAGCATTTCCTCGACTCTGCCCACCACCCATGGAAACTGCCCGATGTGTAGCACAGATGTAGATTGGAATTCCTATTCCCAAGATTTGGAACACTCAGGAAGAGGGAGAATGGCAGGTGGAAGGTAAGAATCAAATGTGATAGTCCAGAAAGGAGACCATGAAGGCTCCAACTGGTACAGTGGCTGCGGAGAGAAAGACAGATACAGATAATAACACAAGGAAAAATATGAACAGAATTTGGGGGAAAGATTGAATGTGGGTCACATGGAAGAAACACGAAAATGATGCTGAAATTTCAAACCTGGTGGCATTATCATGTGACATTCTGGATTTGAGTTCTCTCATCTATGAACTGAAAATTAAAAACATCTGTCCTTATTGGAGCACAGGTTTGCCTCAAGGGAAAAAATGATCATATAAAAGTACTTAGAGAAAGACAAAAGCACTATATTATATCAACAAAGGACTCTTGGCTGGGAAAATAGTCCCTCCCTGGATTCCCTATTAAAGGGGACCATGGGACACTTTGGAAAACAGTTTACTGACAGTGGGATAAATTACACACAAAAAGAGAGAATGCAAGTGATCACTGCCTGATTCTCTCGATTTAAAATCCAAACAATTTGCAGCAGTAGAGCTCTGCATCTTCCCCTAGTGACCTATTCCAACACTTATTCACCGATGATGTGAAATATTTTCTTCTCATGAACCAAACTCTTTTAATGTTCCTTAAACCTATTTCTCATTAAGCCAATAGAACCTGAGGCAAAACCAATCATCAGCATCTTAAAGCTAGCAATGTTGCAACTTCGTTTTGCTCGGAGTAGTGAAATCACAGAATTTGATCTTTGGCTAGAATTTGTAGTCTTCCTCTTGCATCTGCTCTGGGTCAGGTGAAGGCTTTAAGACTCTCAGAGATACGAAAGTCTTGTTTATCATCTCCTGTGTCATTGATCCTTAAGATGACATTAAGTGAAGAGTTAGAATAAACAACCAACACACAAAGTAAACTAATTCTCCCTGACTTCAGGTTCTTTGGAGAACCCTCTGGAAGTACCCACATGAAACCCCGTGACACCAAGGGCCTGTGTGTGATGTTCCTGGCATCACCAACAATAATCGCCTGTGAATAGAGCAAAGACAATGCTGAAACTATGTATGTCTCCCACGCCTTTTGATCTTTCTAACAAGCAGTAGAGAACATTTTTCCCTTCTGAATTTAAACCCAAGACTCTTCATTTAGATTAAAAATTTGAAGAGAGGGTGATAAGAGCAGAGAGACTGTTAGTCAGCTTCCTACCACTGTAACAAATTCCTGAGATAAAGAGAACTTATAAAGAGAAATGGTTTACAAGTTAATAATAGAAAGGTAAAAAGCCTCATGAGTTTTAAGGTTTCAAACCCTGATCAGGTGAACTTGTTGTTTGGGCTCTCTGGTGGGCTGCTAGGTGGCAATGCCCGACGGCAAAACTGTTTGCCTCATGGCCAGAAAGCAAAGAGAAAGAGATGAGGTCCCCATCCCCAGTGACTGATGATGTCCTACTAGTGCCCACCTTTCACAGGTCCCAGCACCTCCCAACACATGGTCTTTGTGGGGACATTCTGGTCCTAACTCTAGCAGAGAGAGTGCTTGTTGCTTTTAACCCTATCCTCCTCGTACTGTTAGTACTTAAAGGAGAAGAGTTTCGTCTGAGATCCAGCTGGATGCCGCTCCAGAATTTTGCAGAAGTTAGCAAAGTCATTTTTCAGAGTTTTTCACGGCAGACCTCTGACTTAGCTGTACTGTTTGGCTTGGAGTGAAAGCCCTCGCACCTAGAGCCTCGTGCAACTGCCATTGGTCCTGCCTCACTATGCTTTTGACAAGTGTCTCCCACAGGTCATATGCTGAATGGTGCTACTGGGAAGTAGTGGAACCTTTAAAAGGTTCAGCCTAGTAAAAGTCTCCAGTTACACGGGGGTGTGCCCTTTCAGGGCCCCTGGCCCCTCTTCTCTCTCTTTTTTTCTCCTGGCTGCCATGAGGTGAGCACCTTGCTCGACCACCCACTTCTGCCATTATGTGCTGCCTTGCCACAAGCCCAAAAGCAAGCGGCCCCGTGATCATGCCCTCAGACCTTCAAAATTGTGAGCCAGAACCAACCTTTCTCGTTTGTCAGTTGATTATCTCAGGTTTTTTTAAAAATAGCAACAGAAGGTGATTAACACATCCCTGTATACTGCATCCCTGGAGGCCACAGTTAAATGGCAGTGTGCTCGAGTGGGACAGGTCATTTCAATGCTCTCTCCCCGCTACCCTCTTTCCCTCCCTTCTCCACATCTAAGGATGGGATGCTGCAGAAGGCACATCTCTCATCTTTGAGAAGGTAGGACTCCAGGGCACAGCTCTCTTCACCACTAACACTAAAGGACTGTGCAATTCAGAGCCCTCAAACACAGCTCTTGAAATAAAACAAAAGAAGTCTCTTGTGTGAAAAATCCCCATGTCAGGAACCCTCCTGCACTGTGGAACAAATCAGGAGCAGGAAGAGCGCTTCCACCTCCCAGTCTACCCAGCAACATCTGGAATAGCTCCAGGCCAATATTAATTGCTAGTTTTTATGGGTCTGCTTATTTCTACAGTCTGGCCTGCAGAGACAAAAAATACTGCAGTATCCTAAGACAGGAGCCTCCTAATTAATGACCAGCTGCTACTTAGGAACCCGAGCCCCTGGCTGGGCAGGCCTCTCCTCTGGAAACCCAAGGTATGTGGGTGTCCACATTGCAATCTTCAGATCAGCATCCTGTGCCCACACAACACATATGCTAGAGAAGATGTTTTCAAAACCAGCACATTGCATTGGCAAACTTGCACTTTGGAGAACTACCAATATTTTTATGTTTAATTTCTTTTTCTTTCCCCTTAAGAAAAATCTCCAGCATGAGCAACTGTATGTATCTACTTGGTAGCCATTCATCCAGGCACTCCTTCATTCATTTATATTTTATGATACTTCAGAAAATATTTTATCCAGTGAACACAACTGTCACCTAATTTTCCGTTAGCTTGCAGGACCCCAAATGAATGGAATCTTGGGGGAGAACTGGTGGCTTTTGGGGGAGCAAGGTTATAACTGGAAGTAAGGCAAAGAGGAGAGTAAAAGATGAACTGAAAAGAAAGAGCACTACAACCAGAATTAACTCGGTTCACAACTTTCCTCGGGCTGACTGTGATTGTGGAAAAGCTCACAGACATCCTGCGGGAATCGCAAAAATAATCTGGCATGAACTAGCTATGAATATCTTCACAGTAAGCCCACAGAGGCAAATCAAAGTATCTCTTTTGTCCCATGTAGTTCTCTTTCAGAAATCTAATACTGTTTCGCAGTGTTGATGTCATGCCCTTAATTTCTGAGCTGAACAGGAATCCATCAGAGCCCTAGAATTCCATGTGCTCTAGGACTGACTCTTAGTGAGGGTGTTCATAACAGTGATATCTGAATTATTATCAAACTTCACCATGATAAACTCCAAAAAACTGTGAGAGTTCAAAGTTTGTTCCTTATCACAGTATTGTGGAAAGGATAATATTCTCAGAGGCGTTGATGTTGGCTGTGATGGGAGAGGGTTTGTATACATCTTGCATATAGGTTTTGATGAAAAAGCTTTTGTTGATGCCTCATCTATAAGATGCACAGTTAAATTAGCCCCTTTCTTCTGCAGTTACTACACACAGTATTTGATCCAAAGCATTCAAGTGGCAGAAGCTGTCCCCCTCCCTACCAGTCAGCAACGTGTGAATGTGGGAGAGGAAGCAACTCTAGTCTTGTGCTAGGGACAGGAAAGGCAAACATGGCCGGGCTCTGGCAAACACAGTGTGGCAAAAGAAAGAGAGAGGCCAGAACACAGTGGCTGGCTGAGATGGGAAGAAAGGGCAAGTGCATTCTGCCCAGGCAGAACTCGTCCGGGGAGATGGTGGCAGTCTTATGTGACAGAGGAATGGGGGCTGGGAGGTGGGGGGCATTATTCTAAGTAGAGGAATAGATGCAAAGAACCAGAAACATGAAAGGGTCTGGCATGTTTTAAGGACACTGAAGCAGACGTGTGGAGGTAGTGTAGGGGGGGTGGCATTTGGGAATAGGGAGGGATGTCAGGAGCTCAAGTCTGACTGGTATTTGGGATCGGATTATGTAGAGCCCAGTGTGACCTGCTTGGCTACTTAACAGAATCCTGCTATTAAGTGAAATGATCATATTTCACTTAACAGGTAGATTCAGAGACAGTTTACAGATGGGAAAGGGCTTGGTCAGGACACACAGTGGGAGAATCTGTGTGCATAGAATCTGTGATCATATTAGGTTTAAGGCCCCTCACTATGGCTATTCAAAGGATGAGGCAAAGAAGGAGCAGACACAGGAGGATGTGTCCAAGGGGAGAGGAAATAGGAACCTGTGGGGAAAGATGCTACTGACTTGACTGGAGGTGGAAGTGACATCAATTCAAGGTTGGATCTGAGTCTTCAGAAAATGCCAATAACTGGCATCTAATGCAAAGTATGGGAACATTTCTGACTTCTGCCACTAACTGACTTATTTCAGAATCATTCACAAACAACTTTGCATTCCCTCCCGAAATGGACATGTATGAAGTGCCAGTCCTGTGCAGGGTATGGTGACAGGGAAGGTGGCACAGTACAAAGATTAAAAGGTGATGAATTTTCAAGTTCTTACACGGGAGAGTCAGAAAAATAATGGCGACACAACTTGACAGATGCCCACCAAGGTCTATCAGAGCACGGACGAGGGTAACTGGGGCTACCCGAGGGCTCTTAAGGAACCTCTAAGGCTGAGGGCTGGCCAGGTGTCTGAGTGCCAGGTCCAGGTGCAAGGCCTTGGTCACATGTAATAGGTAGATTCAGAGACTGCTTACAGATGGGAAAGGGCTTGGTCAGGACAGACAATGGGAGAATCTGTGTGCATAGAAACTGGGACAGATCTCAGAGTCTGAGGCCTGGTCCTAGCTGTTCAAGCAAGAATATGCCAACATAGAAGAGCCCACCAAGGGATCTCGGGCAAATTTCTCCCTGGAGACCCCCTTTAGGCAATGTAAGTGGGGATCCTCCTACCTTAAGGTTATAATCTAGGAAGTGAGTGAGGCTCTTCCTATTTTAAGGGTATAACGCAATAAGTGCGTTTTGGGGGAGGGGGGTCCTCTAGGCTGTTTTGTAAAATGGTCACAAGGCCCCTCTCATCTCTGATTCTCTGGGGATGATTCCTGGCCTTCCCACTCCTCTGAATCTCTGTCAGCCTCCAAGTGTGCAGACCAGGCCACAGAAGGAGTTCTCTGAGCTTTGTTCTTGGAGGGGGCCACCGAGCCTCCTAGCCGAGCACAGCCAAGAAGTGCTGTAAACCTAACCAACGCCATTCCTGCAGCCTGACAGAGCAGACCTGAAGAGGCTCCACCCAGGGCCACAGGCACAGACGGTGCTGCACGGTGGCCCTGGGGAGACAGCTGGCAGTGCCCTAAAGTGTCTGCAGCAGGAAAGTGGGCCTCAGAGAACAGGCAAGTGCTCCAGAAGCAGACCAAAAAGGGCTGGGGTGAGCCCTGAGATGTGGGCAGGAACGCTGCGAGGGTCAGATGAAACTATGGTAAACCAGAGGCACCCTACACATACAGGGTCCCCAAGCCATGCACAGATGTGTGACCATCAGAGAGACCACAAGCGGCCTGCAGAGTGATCAGGGGCTCAGATCCCAGAGCTGACCCTCTGACCTCAGGCATGTGACTCTATGGCTGTTTCCTCATCAGTAAAATGGATGATTTAATGAGTTAAGGTGTGTAAATGCATTGTTTACATAAACGAGTTGGTGTATGTACATGCATTATGTATATAGATGAGTTGGTGCATAAAAGTATTATGTATGTAAATGAGTTGGCATATGTAAATATATGATGCTTGTAGATGAATTAATGTTTGTAAAGTGCTTTGAACCTTACTCAGCCTGAGCACTAGGGAAGTACTAGCTGTTGTCACTGTTATATCAGAAATAGGAATGCAATGCCCTTTTCGGTTGGGATTTAAACATCAGTGCTGAGTCAGATGTAGGGACACTAATCCAAGCGATCCTCTTCACGAAGGGAACCTGGCCCTGGGTGAGAGGAGCAGCTCACAGCGGTCTCAGTGTGCAGAAGCCCTCACCCTGCTCATTTCAGATTCGCTCTTCTCTGGGGAGGGGAGCCGCACACATACCACATGGCTTCCTTTTGTGGCTGCAGCCGCCCAGCCTGTTCCCCAAATGTCCAACTCTCCTCTCCCACCCACCTGCGCACTGCTGATCTGTGCCCGTGCAATCCCTGTTTTGTTACGAATGTGCCAAGATCCAGCTGGAAATGGCTCTGGGCTGCTGGGTGTCAGCAGAGCCTGCTGTCTGCCTCATGCCCCTTGATGAACAGCCACAGCCACCTACAGGCTGAGAAAGTTGTCTGCTCCTTGGGGAGGCCAGTGACTTGCCCATGGGGGCAGCAGTCGCCCTGTCTCTAATGCGCTCTGGTTTCCCCTGGCAGGGCCGGGACACCCACTATTGCACCCACAGCGGCTGCTGTCCACCCGGCATCCTTTGGAGCAAGAGGGGTCTGGCCTCTGCACCGCAGCTGCTGGCCACCATGGTCCGGAGACATCTGTAGGGGAGGGGTAGGGATGGGATGAGAGTGCGCCGGGGCTGGAGGGAGGGCTGTCTTCAGGGAGAGGGCTCAGCTGACAGCGGGTGCATCAACTTGACATCCTCAAGTCTCGCGTCCTCGGGGGGGGGGCAGAGACTGACAGACTGGCAGGCTTGCATTTCTCCAGAGACTAAGAGGGTCTCCAAGAACCTCCACGACGCGAAGGGAGATGCTTTCATATAAACCTAAGTCCCCTCTTTGCTCTTCTTCGAAATAATTAGGAACAGAGTGCCCTGAGAGGATCAATACCCACTGATCTCTGAATTTTAAAGCAACCTCCACAAATAGGATGACAAAAGAAGTAATACCACAAGCTACATTTTTACTTCACACAAAAAAAACCCAAAGACCAGGGCATCAGGAGGAGCATTCCATGCAAGCCTAATAAGCCTCTCTCTTCCCTTAAGGTGAAAGCTCTTTAAAGACAGGACCTATGGAGGCCTTGGAAGTGCTGGGTCTTCTTCCAAGGAGGAGAAATTCCCTGAGTTGAACTGAATGGCATCTGTGTATTCACAAGAATAAATAAAAGAAGCAGTGAACGGACACAGCACCTTTCCTCCAAAACACATGCCCCAAGGTGGAGGGGACATGTGCGGCCCAAGGAAGGGGACAAGGAGGAGGGGCTCAGGGAACAGGTGACCCAGAGCTGGGCCCCAGAGCTGAGCAGTTTTCCTTCAGCAACATCTGCTCACGTGGGGAGACACACGAGCATCCCTGGCAGAGACAGGGCAGAGGAACAGACAGGCTGGCGCAAAAGGGCCTGTGTGTCAGCGGCACATGAGGGGGCATTAATACCTACTCCTGAGCCAACATGGCAGAAATATTGATTGAAGTACATAGACAACCCAAGAATAAGTCAAAAACCCTTGTTAAGGGGAAGTGAAAAGAATTAAGACACGTTATGTACCTATACCAACTCTCCACCACAAATGTAATCATTATGTACTACAAACATGTACTAATAACTTTTTTTTTCTAATTTTAAAGAAAACAGAATTTGGTACTAAGAACAGAATTCCTTACATTTTAATTTCAGTGCCAGGAGCCTGCATGCCCAAAGACTCAGAAAACACATAATGACTTTCAGTGAGCATCGTATTGGGATGAGTTGTTTTTCCTATATAATCTGACAGGAACTCTGCCTCCACTCCTGTCAAGGATTTGAAAGCCTCTTCTGTAATGCTAAACTGTCCTGACAGGAAAGGCGTTAACTAACCCTCGCCTCTTATCGCCACTTCCCCAATCCTGGGGGGTGAGTGAGACACTCTACCGGGCAAGACACACAGAGGGTCTCTGAGTGACAGTGTCGTGCATTTTTGCCTTGCAAATAAATGTGTCTTCTCAAGCATTATGCTGTTATTCAAGTAAATAGCGAGTTCTCTGACTGAATGCTCAGAGAGGACAGGCAGGGTAATGATGACATGGAACCTCATGAGTGCAGATCCGGAGCAAGCAAACCTTTGCGTTGGAGTGGTCTGGCTGCACAGGGTGCTTGCATACGCTACTGGCTCCCCCAGAGCGCACAGTTTTATGGGGAGGGGAACAAATTCCACACAGGGAAATAAATGCTGAGATAGAGCCACACACAGGGTACTGTGAGGACAGTAAAAAGCCTCAGTGGTTTGAGGGAAGCTTCCCTGAGAGGAGGTGGGGTAACACTCACGGCAAACCAGAAGAAGGAGGTTACAAATGCCCATCAGCCACGGCCTACATTTTTCTTGGCGTTTCCTCCTCTTGCAAACCATCTAACTCTGCAGGGAGTGACTGGAGTGTGTGCCCAGCATTATCTTCTCCTTGGGCACTCTACCCCTCACTCCAGTCTGTCATTCCACGGGGGCAGCCACTGCCTACCTCCCACCACAGCTAATCTGAGGCCTTCCTAGGAAGTTTTGAGTTTCGGGCCAGAGCAGTCAGGCGTCTGCCTGGTTTGCTGGCGGAAGCTGTAGGTAGGATATGTTAGAGCTGTTGGTGGCTGTGAGGGAGAAGGCCGGTCTGAAATGAAGGGGAATAAAGCCAAAATATCGGCAGAAACTCAAATAAGAGACCAGGAAGGAAGAGATCTGGTGCCTTCCACAGATCCTACTTTCAAGCCTTCCTATGGTCCGGGCCCATGAGTGAGTTTCCAGGGTCCCATGAGTGAGTCTCCAGGGTCCCATGAGTGAGTCTCCAGGGTCCCATGAGTCTCCAGGGTCTCTCTGAGCATCTACACCACCAGGCAATTTGCGTTTCTTTTACAATTAATTCTTAAGACTTCCAATTAATTCAAAACCCCCTAAATTCTCCTTCATTCCCTTCCTTCCATCCTCATTTCAGACTATACCACCTTCCATGACACGCATTATTCAGGATAGCTTAAGAATCTCCCCTGCCCTCTCTCCCTCCTGTCTTAACCGGAGCATTCTCAAAGGAGACTAGGAAATGTCGGAATTCTGAAAGTTATGACGTTTCTCCACAGTGTTAAAAGCAGAATGGAGGATGCACAAGTGTTGCCAGAGATAGAAGGCTGTGATCTAGGATAGTGGATGGCTTTCTGTATGACCTTGAACAAAGACCGTCATGTCACCCTACCATAGAAAGAAAAGTACAACTTCCTTACCACATACTTTCAGAGGAATCCCATCCATAAGCAATGGGTGTGTGAGTTCTTTTGAGGAACATCGGTATGAGCACAAATGTTTTGCACCCTGCCATGACTCACTCATATGAACTAATTGCAAGGAAATTGCATGTAGCACATCAAAGGGTTAAAAGCAAAACAAAGATATAGTGTCCCAACTGCTGCACTATCAGCTGTCATCACAATGTGTTAGGAATACTGTTGGAATATTACAGTGTACACCATAAAAAGGAATGCAGGAGAAAGCTCACCAGGAAGCCAATTATCTTGCATAAATTTTGGTCTTATCTGCCATCATAAGCCAGAGTGATGATAATAATAATAGGTATTTTTAGTTTGAGTTGTCTACCTAAAGAATGACTTTTAACTCTCTGGAATAGCAATTTCTGGGATACTTAAGCAAAGAGGCCATTTTTAACTCATCTGAATGCCCCCAAATAGACACATAATACATGCCTTGTGAGTGAACTGTGATGGACAGAGGGACAGATGAATGGATGGTGGACAAGGAGAAGGAAAAAGCAAGAGAAGTTATCATAACGGCTCTGTTATACTCTATATTTTAATGGATTTCACTTCTGGAATTCTGTCAGTTTATTTTTTGTGCTATAACAAAATACCTATGGGCTAGGGTGCCTTGTAAAGAAAAAGGGTTTTTTATTTAGCTCAAAGTTTGGAGGTCTAAGCACACGGCTCCAGCATCTGGCGGGTTCTGATGAGGCCCTCTGACTCCATCACAAAACAGGGATGCCATCATCCCAGAAGCACGGCTGGGAGAGGAGATCACACAGTGACGCAGGAAGCCAGAGAGACCCAAGGGGCATACTTTTTTTTTTTTTTTTAATAAATACTCACTTTTGAGGAAGAAGTTTCAAAGGAACAATGTCACCCCTAGCCTACAGGTCCCCTCAGTGACCTAGTTACCTGTCATTAGCCCCACCTCCTAAAGACCCCACCACCTCTCAGCACTGCCGCAAGCTTCTAGGACATGAACCTTTGGGGAACAACCACACCCCAAACACAGCAGGGCCTGGCACATGGCTAAACCTTTGGGGGCTAGGACGGCAGTGTCAGCCAAGATCCTCACCTTCAAACAGCCTGAAGGCTCCAATAAACTGTTTCCACAAAGCAAGGACAGCAACAGAAAGCAGTGAATGGCTAACGAGAAAACTCGGTGCCAAGGGTAGGATGTGGTACAAAACAGAGAAAAGGAGCCTGGTCAGGCAAAGAGGGACTATGGCACTTGGTCCTATCTGGGAAAGCAGGTGGGTGTGGACACAGAAGTCAGGGTGGTCCATGATGGGAGACATATAAGAGCAGAGGCCGGACAAGGCGGTGGGCATGAGTTCCAAAAATGTTCCATCTCCCAGCCGTGTATCCACAGACCCTGCTTTGTCAATATTCACACATATTTCTTCAGATAGCAGTTGAAATTCAAACTTTTCAATGGTCACTGATTTGGTGTTTTAATTGCAGAATTCTCAATGGAACTGAATCACCCAGATGCTTCAACACAGTCTAGGATGGGATTAAATATGCAGTCAGTTCCAGGGGTCCCGGCCCCGCTTTGCCTGGGGTTTTTATTATTCTAGAGTAGCGCTAATGTACAATAATGCTTTCTTGCACAGAACATGGGACATTTTTTGTTTTGTTTCGGTCTTTTAAAAATCATTGTGAATATTGGTTAGCTTTCACTGCTTTGTTTCATGCATGTTACGGTTTGTGTCTAGATGTCCCGCGCAAAGACTTGCTCAGTCACAGGACTTTTTCAGAGGTGGCTGAATATAGAGCGTCCAATGCTGGGAGTAAGGGTGGGCGATTGCTGGATCAGTCCACAGACTGGATTGGCACTGCCCTAATCCCAGAAGACTGGATACAATACAAGGGACAGAAAGAGGCTTGTCTCCCTCGTGTGCTCTTGTTGCTTTTGCTGTCTTCCATGGCCATAAACTGTTGCCTCTCTGCCATGTGCCACCCTGCCTTGGCGATTATGGACTGAAATCTCTACCAACTGGAAGATGGTAGAGATTTTTTTCCCCTTTTAACCTTGGGTGGTGGGTATTTTGTCTTAGCAGTGAGAGAACAGTAACTAAGACAATGCACAAAAGCACAACCCATGATCTGTATTTAAAACATCTCAGTGGCAATCACAAATGTCCCGAGGTAATCCGGGAAAAGAGCAGTGGTACTGCCAGTGACAGAGGTGGGAGACCAGCCTCAGACTTAGCCTCATGTCCACCACCCGACAAGGGCAGCAGCTCATGGATCCACCTGGTATCCATTCCTGGTAACTCTCTCAACTGAGAGACCTGGGGGCGAAGTTCCTATCTGAATAGTGGGCTGTGGAATGAACCACAGAGACAAACCAAGGGAGCACTTAGAAGAACATTGTCCCTTGCCCTCAGTGCCGCAGTAATCATTCTGTCTCGGTTGGTGTTATCTGTGAAGTCAAATTCTTAAATTTCACGGCCCCTATTTTGAGGTCAGCATCACGCACTCCAAGTGAGATGGATTTATATCAAGCAGGGGAACACAGAGGGTTAACAGCTAGAGGATTTTTATTTCAGAAACTATTTAACAATCTAAAGAAAAGTGTGTTGCTTTTAAGAATGTTTCAGAATGCTTCCCCCTCCCTAATGATACATTTCAGCTCAATGAAGCATTAGAAGGGGACTCAAGTATTTTCTATGTGATGCAAATCCTTCAGCAGGTAAAAGCAGCATTTTCTGCCCTATATGAGGCATAAAGGCAAACTTTCTAATGAACTCAGCAGTTTGGACTCACCATTTTTTAATAAAACCTTGATATCAATCCCTTTTTAATGGGATAATTATAGCAAGTCATGATTCACTTTCCTTTCAGCCAGTAGCACTAGAAAGACATAGGAAGATAAGATGCTAGAACGTAGTTTAAAATATTACCCACCATTCTCTTGATATCAGTAATTGTCTAATTGTGCTGAGCTGACTAAAATGTGGTTTATGGACACAGAATGATCAAAAGCCCTATTCTGGCATTATAATCCATCTTACTGCCCTTTGGTTAATTGAGACAGTGGCATTTATCCCATAGAGAATTCCCTCATTTTATCTCATGTTTTCATTCCATAAGTCAAGATGCTAATTAGGAATTACAGGTATCCAAGAGGCCCCCAAGACTATTTTCCAATTATGGGAAAGGCTGGTAGCTTTTTAAAATCCCCTTATAAAAATACTTTTGTTTCCCCCCTACACTCCTTCTCCACATGCACGCACAAACACATGCACACACACACAGCTCTACCATCTTCAGTTACCTAAAAAATATTAGCAGAATTGAGCTAGTACAATTGAGGTCAAAAGTCATAAAAAAGAAAACATGAAAAGAACATGATTTCTCCTCCCAAGAAATTTACAACCTACTGAAGGGGACTGCAAAAGATGTTTCGCTGGAAACATCAGAAAGCGAATTTAGCTTGCCCACAGATGTTTCTCATGGAGGGCACCCACAGCTACATGTCAGAAGGGCTGCACACCCCTGAAACTTTCCAGAAGACCCCAGATCCTCATGTGAGGCAGGGAGAGAACTAGGAAATGCAGAATCTCCACAAAGAAACGGGATAATACACTTCTTTTTCTCTTTGCGTCCTGGAAGCTACAATATTAAGACAGGAAACTCTGGGCTACAGGATCACACTATTGCTTGTCCCAGGTCCTTCCACCCCATGTGTTCTGGTTAGATTATCTCAGGCAAGAAAAAGCCAGAAAATGAGTACTTTATGCTTTATTTAGAAATGTTTTATGTAGATATGCTTTATGTAGAAATGTTTCATCCCAACAGAAATCTGATCTAATTAAACAGAAATGTGCCGCTTAGTCCTTCTAGTTTTCCAGCTGATATGAAGACAACAGGACGTGATACCCATACAGCTGGGTCAGCAGAATTAAAGGCAGTTGTGTTCATAAGGAAGAGTAAAGATGACTCCACATTTTCTTTACACATGTCTTTAGGACTTTTCTGTCCAGTGGGCTTTAATGGGAAGTATCCTTCCTGATAAATTCCCTTTCTTTTGCAACGATGACGGGCTAAATTTAATAGTAGCATAGCTGGGGAGGGTGTAAAAAAAGTGGCCCTGACTCAGGTCCTTCGGATTTGCCCCTCAAATATCTCAGTACCTCGTCTCCGAAGCCCTGGGTACCTGCAAAGGCACAGCCGCATACTGCGCATGTGCAGCTCCGAGGCTGCTGCCCAGGAAAACTGCGTGGAAATCTCTGCATCGCGGGAAGAGAAAGACTAAAGACCTAAAAGTCAGAACGTTTTCCCCAAGTCTCCTTTCTCTCGAGACACGAGTTGAAGAAGGGGTCAGAATACGAAATAAAAAAGGAAGCGAAGAAACTGCAACCAACTATTGAAACTATTCACTTAGCAGATTCGACCAACTGAGCCCAGGAAAGAATGACTGCAGCTAAGGAGCGTGGGTCACGTGACTTTATTTCCCTGAGGAGCTACCAATTTAGTTTACAAAGGCCAGCTAAAGTGAGGAATGGATGGGTATTGTTTATTCAGGGTTCCGTCCCTACCCCTCAACACCATACCAAAATAGGAGAGAACTCCGGTCCACTTTTTCTGCGTTATGTTAGTGTTTCAGGATGGAGTGGTAACGGTGAGTGACCAGTAGGATCCAGAATTTTCCAACGCACTTGAATTCTTTATTTCATATATGAAATGAATTTTAAAGGCTGGCTCAAGCTTTTGCTTTTCTGTCGGACAAAGCTTTAGGATGGGGAAGGACAGAAATGATAATGAGGCATTGGATCATTTGCATTCTGTTTAAATGAACCTGCACTTTGGTGGGCTGGAAGGCATGAGATTTTTCTCCTTGAAATAACCTGGAATCGCTTCTGAACAAGTGAGAGCTGTCCTCGCCACCTCTCCTTGCTGAATAAATGAAGAACAGCTATATTAGTCCCTTTTAAAATTCTTCAATTTTTAAAAGTCTCATTGTTCCTCTTCTTATAATCAGAACACCAATCGAACAGGAATCTTGTCTCTCTCTTCCATATAGCTTCACACAGCATTAGTAATTGGATGCCTTCTACTCTAAAGTGCTGATAAATCTATAAAGGAAGAGTCTCTGCCAAAAACAAGCACACATAATTCTTTTACTTTCTCAATACTATTAGTTTAGACACCAAACCAAGGAATGTTTAGAGTTCAAACTAAACCTAGACAATACAGGGCATGACAACCTGAGATAAGCGCAAACGTGTGTGTGTGTGTGTGTGTGTGTGTGAGAGAGAGAGAGAGAGAGAGAGAGAGAGAGAGAGAGAGAGATCGACAGACACACAGAGACAGAGAGAGGAATGTAAGTTTTACTAGAGTTCAAAATAATCTGCCATTGAGTTTGAAAAATAGTGCTGCATAACAGATAGATGACTTAAAATTGAGGAACAAGGAAAACGGAATAGTGGCTCCAGCCTTTATTTCATAAGAAAGATAATCGGGCTAGACAGGCAAGTATTTCTAAATCCCAATTCTGACAGCTCCACCAAACTGCTTGTGTTTGGGCTGCGCCGTCCACAGAGTCAGAACACGCTCAGCGCGGCACTTCAGAAATGCACAGGCAAATGCGCATGGGCGTCGACCGCCATCCACCCTTCAACCCACAAGCCTGTCTTCTATCCAGACGAGGCTCAGCGGGCATCCTAAGGGAAGGAAACAGCGCATACAGCACAGGTGTGGTGGCTGAGGCTGCATGGCAGTCATACTTTTTCACAGGTGCCCTCAGTTGATGGAGATCCGCACATAGCTTCCCTTTCCTTTGCAGCAGTGTGGCCCAGAGCTGCCCCTGGGCTCCTGTGTCCCATGCCCTTCACCGGCACCTACTAAAGAAGCTAGGACACTGTAAGTCTTTATAGTTCCTTCTGAGCACATCCTTGACCTGTCCCCAGTTTAATTTTCCACCACCTCTTCTTCATACCTGCTCCCTCAAATTGTTTATGCTCCTTCCAGATTCTACAGAGTCTATTCCTTTGCTGCTTGAATCCACCTGTAGGAATTCTCCAATATTCCCAAAACACATTTGGGGGACAGGGCTGGGTGCCTAACAAGTCACTGATTGTCGTTCTTTTGAGGCATATCTGCAGGTTATAAAGAAACAGAAGGTTCCTCTTCCCTTCATGCGCATGTATTTCCTCTCTGAAACTCTGGGAAGAGAAGACCCAGCCAAACCACAGGTGCATTGTCATCGATCCTGTAGGACCACGGTCGCTACCATCCTTACCTTGAAAAGCATTCATGCACGCTTGGTGCAGCTGCAGAGTCACAAACTTAGGAAGTTACACAGAAACTTGCCCCAGAAACTTGAAATCCAAGACAAAGAGCTCTGACAACAAGCTGTGACGTACTAACATGTACCTTAAACATGGCTGTTAATTTATGCAGTGAACAAATTTCATGAAGAGCATTTACTGACTTGGGGAAAGGAGCCCCTTTCAAACAGATTAGAGGTATCATCTACATATAAGCCAAATCAATGAAGCAGAGCTGAGGACTAAGCTGATTTGATCCGCTGATCATCTCTATCTGCTCGTTACGAAAGTCTCTCCAGGGCATGTAGCATTGTTTCTATGCACAGGTGGAAAGTCAGAATCACTTTAAGTCTGTAATTCTGAGTTTTCCTGGAGTCATATTGTCCCTCAACATTGGGGGAAATTGATGAAATTCCTATGTTTGACTGGAAGGAGGCACAAGATTATGATTCTAATGTGCTGCCTTTCCGTGACAGGCTGCAGCGAAGGCACTAGATGATAAGTGCCGTAAGGACGGGTGCTCTTCCTTATCCATCATTGCAAACCTACTGCTCAGCATGGTGCCTGGCATGCAGCACATGCTCTATATTTATTTATTTAAGGTACCGGGGTTTGAATCCAGGGTCTTTGCACTGAGCTACATGCCCAGCCCTTTTTTATTTTGAAACAAGTTCATACTAAGCTCTTCAATTGCATCAGCCATGCTTGAGCTTGCAATCCTCCTGCCTCAGCCTCCCAGAAGGCTGGGATTACAGGCACGTGCCACCATGTCCAGTGCTCAGTAAATATTTGCTGAGTATCAGAACTGCTTTAGAAGCTGAGGATCCCGAGATGGGTCCAGTGATTTTGCTCTAAGTAAACTGAGGTTTTCTCAAACTCTTCCATGGCTTCCACAGAATATGTAGTTCAGTGGCCAGGAGTGACTCTCAACGTGGAAGGAGTGGGGGTCACTGCCACAAGCAGGAGGGAGTGGGAGTGGGGGTGGCACGGACAACTCCAGTCTCCAGCTTGCTGACCAGATCTGACTCTGAGAAGCCCAGTGTGTCCTCCACTGGATGAAGGCAACTGGGTTCCAAGCTATTTTGCTGCCACTGTGTCCCCCTGATCCTCCTGTCTCCACCCAAGATTGACTTTCTCTTCTTCTCCCCCGACACTCCATTCCTCCCTCCCTCCCTTTCTTTTTTGAGATGGGGGTCTCATGTATTGCCTAGGCTGGCTTCAAACTTGAAATTCCCCTGCCTCAGCCTCCTGAGTACCTGAGATTACAGGCACATGCCACTACATCTGGCCATTCCACCCAAGATTTTAAAGGGTCTTGTGTCTCTAGAGGTAACCCAGTAGTACAGTAGAAAATGCAACAGCTTGATGGTCTTGACTTCTGATTCTGACTCTGGAGCTACTGGAAAGTCTTTTACTCTCACTGGACTGCAGTTTTCTTGCTCACTGAATAAGAGGACTGCTCTAAATAAACCCATAAAATCGCTTCCACGCCCACAAAAATCCCCCAGGTTTCCCGAGGGAGCAGTCTTGGCGATGAGGCCTGAAGGGTGGTGGCCAAGCGGGCTAACAAGGTTCTCACTCTGGGGCCACCAGATGCCCAGGCATCTCTGCTGTCCCCTCCCCCACCCGGGGGCCCCAGCTCAAGATTAAAGGTTCAAGTTGCTTTGGACAGTTCCATGGACCGCAGCTGCTTCAAACATACCAGTTTATAAATAGCTTTTATTACTGACGTTCTATATTAAACTCTGCTGTATTTCTTTGAGATATTAAAATATAAATTATGCAACAGAGATAAATTGATGAGAATTTTCCATATGGGTAAAGAAAGCTGCAGTCCCTAATTATAGTGAAATATTAGTGGAGGTAGGCGAACAGGAGTTGGGAAAATTGGCCTTGCTGTGGTCCGACAGGCACCTCGATGATAGGGCAGAATTTAAACTTGCCGGCAGTACGAAAACCAGGCATTCTCTAGGAAAGCAGTGCCAAATAAGTATGCGATTACTACTATCTTCCCAAGAACATATCCCTTCTGGCTGCCACGTGAGCCCACCACTGTTCCCCAATACTCAGCAGGACAGGAGAGTGGATTTAGCCGCCATGTGGAACTGGTTAGATATAAACCACACCTTCTGCCATCCTCTGTGACCCTCAGGCTAACGCCCTCATCCGTGACATACTGGAGTGAGAGAGACAGTATCTTCGGTTTTAAACAAACAGATGTATGATTTACAGACTTTAGTTAAGGGCCTTTATACCTGGTCACTACACATAGTACATCATGAAATCCAGATGCAATCCAGATGCAAACAATTTTTATGAAAGTGCTGGGTCAACATGCTGCGTGCAAATCCTCTTTCCATTGTTTCGGTCTCTGATCTTGGAGCCCCGATAACCTTGCCTCAGAATTCCAGGGGGAGGGTTAGGGGATGGGTAAGCAGGGCCCAGAAGGCCTTGGACTTGGGGGTCTGGCTCCTCTGAAGCTGCATCCGCATTGGTCCTTTCAGGGTGTTCTAGGAGATGCAGGAAGACAGTTTCCGATGTGGTTAATTTTGTGTCCTGGACAGGGTTAGTTTGGGTAACACGAGGGCCCGGGCTAACCAATAATCTGCTATCTCTTCAAAGGGATGTCCTGATGTCATTTATTCACAACAGGAATGGGGCATTGTTTATAATTGAGAGCAGGAAGCAGAAAGTGATTGGTTTTCTCTTTGTCTAAGGCAGCAGCTCCAGCATTAACATTCTAAACTTAGTAAAATAAAGCCTATGCACACTTAAAAATGGTTAACATGTTCCATTTTATGCTGTGTACATTTTACCACAATTAAAGAAAAAGAAAGCCCTGAACTACTTAGACCCATATTCCGGAGACAGTAGCACATCAACCGTCCCTTCTGGCCCCCACGTGCCCAGTTGGGGCATCCACCGTTCCTTAGTGGTCACCACCCACAGTGTCCTCTCCCAGAGAGGACTCCTGGTCTACACAGCTTTCTCCATCTGCTTCCACATCCGGTGATGATGGAGCACCCCTTACAGGCACTACCTTGGTCTGACTTGACCTCCGGGCCTGCGGAAACCACCAGCCAATAGCTCTCTGCTCCACCATGGAAAACTCCAGAAGACGATGTTTTCCCATTAGAGTAACGATTACTCTATTCAAGCTAATTGTAAAATTTAAACACTTTGGGGAAAATTATGGTACAGTTAAGGCCTTCCCAAAGGGGAGGTGAGATTGGGCATGGGAGAGAATGGAAGGAGACAAGAGAAAAAAACAAAGAAGGGGCCAAGTGTTCTGGGGTCACCTCCAGGGGGCCGGAGGCCTTTTGCAGACGTGAACCTGGACATGGATATGTGTGTGTGTCAGGGGAAAGTGAGTCAGTGATCTGAGTCAGTAAAATCATCATCTGCAGCTTAACTGCTGCTGCCTTCAGCAAGCCCAGCAAGTTCCCAAACGAAGCCCAAGGCCAAAGTCAATGGTCCTGCTGCGTGAACCGTCTTACTTCGGATGAAAACACAAAATAAAACTCCCGTCTCCTTCTTCAGCTAAATGTTTTCATAAGTCCCAGCTAATTTATCTATGAAGGAGTAAGCCTTAAGTTCCTTCTTCCAGACATTTATCTCAGAAAAGAGAAAAGAGTTTAGAGATGACATTTAAAAATAAAGTAATCCCCAAGGTAGCTACGCAGTATCTCATAACAGTGTTGCTAGGTGTCTTTCTAAGTCTTTATAACAATTTAAAATTGGGTTTCTTGACTAGGAAGGACTAGAAATGCTCCCCTGCCATCGGAGGTCTGGTTTAAATGCAGAAGGCATGATTTCTCTGGAGAGGAGAAAGAAATGAAAGCGCCACAGGGAAATTACAACCAGTCTTTATGTCTTTCTCCTGCACATCTCCTCTGGGCCTCCCACTTTGCCTCTGTTTTTGCACCTTTTTTTTTTTTAAATGGCTACAGTTCTGCCAAACAAGGTAAAACTGTTTTTTTCCCAGTCAAAATCACACCAGATCTCCAACAACCTGAATGTCTTAATTTACTACTTAATTTATGTAACCAAAGCAAATTTTACAGTACCTAGTCCCCTTTATTCATGGAGGACATATTCAAAGACTTTCTGTGAATGTCAGAAACTTTTGATTATACCAAACCATATATATATATATATATCTTCCATACATGTATCTCTTCCATATATATAATATCTTCCACATATATGTATCTCTTCCACATATATATGATAAAGTTTAACTTATAACTTAGCTACAGTGAGAGATAAACAACAATAATGAAACAACTATGACAATATACTGCAACAAAAGTCATTTAAAGCCTACGAATGATTTATTTCTAGAATTTCCCACAATATTTTTGGACTGCAGTTGATCATGGGCAACTGAGATTGTAAAGAGTGGAACCACAGGCACGGGGGTGCTACTGTACCTCCAGATCAATTTCATTTTGTCTCCTTTTCTCCCCGACACCTTCTTATTTTAACAAGTTGGAGCCCTCATTTTGTTCTTTGCTGAACTTAATCAAACCACACACACTGGGCAGATGGTAGAGGCGGCAGATGGCACCTACCTTGCCCAAGCCTGGCGTGTCTTTCACCTTGTTGACAGCCCTCAGCAGGCAGGGCGGGGCCGGGGGAGGGGAGGCCTGCAGGATCCCACTGAAGCTAGTAGCAAAGAGTGGCGTCTCGACAACAGAAGAAGTGGAAGGTCGATGCTTCTTCTTTTTGGAAGACAGATTTAACTTCTGGGCAGCTCTGTGGAGGAAAAGGCAGTAAAGGTCAATAAGGGGGAAATTATACAATCAGGTATGTGAGGGTTACCGTTTTTCTTTCTCCTCAGACCCCCTTCCTTGTTCCTTCTCCCTCCATCAGTGTCTCTGGAGTCACCCTTTCATCCAACACAGCAGATTTAATGAGCTACCCAATCATTTATACAGCAGAAAAAAGCCATAAAATCGCATGAGTCTGAAATCACAATTTACAAAGAATTGTTTGTTACCACCGACACTCAGCTGAAGCATGAATAAAGCCAGTCATCTTTGGGGATAAACAGCACCTATTCAGCTAATCATTCCATAACTTCTTTGGTATAAAGTCAAGTGCGAGGGACCCTATGAGCTCATTTAAAAACTCTAGCACCTTGTAAAGTGCAAGCCAGCCTGATGAAGAACCATGTGTGGACTAATCAGGGCATGTGACGTCTGTGGCTAGGAAGGGAAATACAAGGTCCAGTGCAACAGGGAATTTATAAATCCAACGGCCTTAGAAACACAACCCGAATCAGAATACCCACTCCAGCCAGGGTGCAGGACGCTGGAACTCGGAGCTGCTCATGTGGAGAGAACGGACTTCTGCACAAGGCAGTCTTTAAATGCAGAATGCAATTCATGGGTAAGTGCAGAGAGTGAGGGGTCAAGGCACAGAGGGGACACAGAGGGGACAGATAGTGACAAGTGGGAGGGGAGGTGGCCGGCATCATTAATAACACTGACTGTTCATGTCGCCGCTTCCATCACACACATGTTCTCTGATGCTTAGA
Source organism: Chinchilla lanigera (assembly GCF_000276665.1). NCBI lineage: Eukaryota > Metazoa > Chordata > Mammalia > Rodentia > Chinchillidae > Chinchilla > Chinchilla lanigera. Next base: position 8,610,717 of record NW_004955406.1, on the reverse strand, counting down.
TTGTGAAAATCCGCACAGGAAAAAGAGGGACACAGGCCAGAGGCATTTCACACTCTGCTATCCCCATTTCTGAGTTAATTCTTAGTGTTTTCACAGTATGGTCTTGTCCTAAGAACTCAATTTCCTCATGAGATGTTACTATTAAACATTTGAGATGCTACTGGGAACTGAAAGACTGCCACTAAAAGACTTTATTCTACAGATCCAAACCTTATCATCCAGCTCGTGTTCTTAGTAATTACAGAACAGATCACAAGACAGTCAGGTTGGAAAGACAAAATCAGCAATGTTTGTCGCTCCCCCAAATCTCTTTTAATGAGCTAGGAATGTTGGTTTTAATTTCACTTCAGCAAGTAGCACGCTTTTGACAAATCTGAGCTGCACACAAAACTGCCGCTTGCAGAGCAAGCAGCTTTACCGTTTCAAACCTTAATATTTCTCAGCATTAAGCCTGACAGCCTATTTGTGAAATACAGAAGGATGGGTGCCTGGGAGGTGGAAGATGCCCTCCCTTATCCCAGCGCTGTGTGCTAAACCTAGGGAACTCTACAGTCACTGCAGTGTAAGGAGAAGGGAAATGACGGGCAATGGAAGGACAATCAGCAGAAAGAAAAAAACCTAGGAATTTGTTTTCCACGATTTCATTGCCACCGTTCTTGATGGGTCCCTTCTGAAATTAAGGGTGAAACGGATTTGTTCAGTGACTCGTCCGGTGCTTCTCTTGGCAGGTGTTACTGCTCTTTGAGACCCTCTCCCTAAATGAACAGCGCCTCATCGTGTTGTGGTGTCAGTTGGTGGCAGGAGGTGTCAGTTTGATCCTCCACGGTTTTCAGGTCAGTCCGGTGCTGCTCAGAGTCGGAAGGAAGGAGGCTTGTCATGGGTTGCTAGGAGCTGAAAGGTGCTTCTTACCCGTTTCTGTGTAGGATTTTGTTTTTTTTTTTCACCCTGGAGAGAAGGCCCAGGCGGAGGAAGTAGTGGCCTGGTAGCTTTTTCCTTTCTCTTATTATCTGTTACTTGGGCCCATGTCCTCACGCCATAGACACCCTCAGAGAAGGTCAGAAAATGTCCTCGCAATTCAAGCATCTGCGAGGACAATACGCTAAGATGTCCCTCCTACAGTACTGCCTTTCCCTGACTACTGGGTTGTTCCCAATAGCTTGAAAACGTGTTGCCATTTCTTTAATCTTAATAAATAAAACACATCCTTCCCTGGGATTTTTTCCTCCTAGCTAGTTACTGTTCTCTTTCCTCATTTATCTGGATCAAAATTCATGGAAAGTGTGGCCTGCATCCCACTTATCCAATTCCTCTCCTGGTCTCTATATTCTCGTTTCAGTCAGGCATCTGCTGCCTCCTCTTCTGGCATGGCTCTTGCCTAGGTTACCGGTGACCGCACCTTTGCCAAATGTCCCCTTGTCCTGTCGGAACACTGTCCTGCCTCTTTGATGCACTTTCTCCACCTCTTCTTGGGGGACCCGTGAGGCTCTGCCTGTGGTTCTCTTCTCTGTGATGTCTCTTTGTGTTTGCTTCTGGTATCACAAATTCAGTAACATCTTTGCATTTATGACTCATTAAAGTATTTCCACTTTAGACCTCTTTCTGAACTCTTTATTTATTTATCCAAATACCTCTGCAACAACACCACTTAGTTATCTAATAAACATCTGAAACTTGCCATCTCCAAAACAGAAGCTCTGATGTGTTCCTACACAGCTATTAAGCACTCACCCTTCCCTATTTCAGAAAATGGCAATCCTTCCTTCCAAGGACCCAGGCATCTGGCTTCTCATACTTTCATGCTTCACATGAAGACCACCAGGACATTTTGTTGGCTTTAACCAGCCATCTCTCACCACTTTACTGCTGTCATGTTGGGCTGAGCCACTAACTTCTCTTCCTGGAATACCTGGAACAGTCTCCTGACTTGTCTCCCTTCTCAGGCCCCACCCCCACACCAGTCTATTCTCTACACTGTGGCCAGAGTAATTCTTTTGAAACATAAGTCTGCTCAAAGCACTCCATTTGGCTCCCCACCTCACTTAGAATAAAATTCAAAGTGCTTACCGCGGTGCTCAAGGCCTTACATAATCTGTCCTCTGTGCCCTGTATCTCTTACACTACTTTTTCTACTATGCTAATTGATTAGTTAGGAAAAAACCACCAGAATTAGTAGGATGGCCATACCAGCCTCCAGATCTTCCCAGTACATTCCCACCTGCGGGGCCTTTGCACAGGCTCTTGCTTCAACCTGCAGGCTCTGCCACAGAGAGAGATAGGCACATGACATACTCCCTCACCTTTGAATCTTTAGCTCAAATGTTACCTTATTAACAAACCTACCTCATTAGCAAAACTGCCCTGTTTGTCCCATTTGACAGTGTTTGCCAAAGACGGCTGTATCAGTACAACCCCCTCTATGCTTTTTTTACAGCATGACACTGATACTCCATCCTTGAGAGATGGGGTCTATGTTCCTTATCTTTGAACCTGTGTGTGACTTGAAATCACCGTCACCAACAGACCGTGCTGGAAATGAAGCTGTCTGATTTCCAGGTTTAGGTTATAAAAGGCGACACTGTTTCTACCCAGCTCACGGTTTCTTATTCTTGGAGCTCAGCTTCCAGGCTGTGAGGAAGCTCAGGTTATGTGGAAAAGAACTGAGGACCCAGGTGACAGCCTGCATCAACCACCAGACAAGTGAATAAGTGCATTTCTTCTAGACGGTTCCGGATGCCACCCTCGGGCCGGCGCCAGAGTCCCAGACATCATGCAGCACAGATAAACCACACTCATATGTCTTATCTACATATCTCACTCCCAGAATCACAGAAGATAATAAATGATCATGGCTGCTTGAAGCTACTAAGTTTTAGGGTAATTTGTTACACAGTCACAGAGAATGAACCACTCACTTTGAGATTCCCAGTTTCCTTCTCTCTGGCCATCTCCGACAGTGACACTTATCATTAATACAGAAAATTATGTACTTGGTTATCATGTTTATTGTTCACTAGCTGTTTCCTCTGGAATGTAAATTCGAACAGAGCACTGAGCTCAAAAGTACCTGTCTACAGAATGAATGAAATTTAAAGGAACTGGGGGTATTTGTCCCAGAAAATAGGAAACTGGAGAAAAAGGAAAGAAAAGGTTCTTTTAAAAGGCTGTCTTTCAAATGAATAAATGACACATTGGGAGTATTTTTCAAGAAAGGATATCAAATAGAAACCTTATGAGGAAGATCACATTACCCCCACTTAACAAAGAAATAAGGCCTGACGGGGTTAAATCCAGAGGCTTTTTCATATCTGACCTGAACTTGAACAAATAGCTTCTCCAGATATTGTCATAGTGGAGACCGAAAATGTGTCCAAATGCTTCTGTGTGTAGAAGGTGCCTTGATGCCGCGGGTTCTATACTCACAGTATATTCATCTATCCATGAGTTGAGTAGCTGAGTGTGCTTTAGGAGGTGGGGCTGCTTAGAGGTGGTCCCTGGGGGCAGCACTGGAAGGATTTATTCTAGTCCCTGGCTCCTCCCTGCTTCTCTGCTTCCTGGCCCGCCATAGGTTGAGCACTTTTTGCTACACCCTACCCTCCCTTCGGTTGCAGGTGTTGGACACTGTATCCCATTAACAGGAAAGTAAATAAGGCAGATATTAAATAGGCAGTATTAGGCAGATGACTTAAATTCTGATTATGTATTTAAAAGGCTTATTTCACTGCCTGCCACATAGTTGACATGCAATAATGCTATCATCATCATTTTTATAATTATTGACTCTGTTTCTGCATAGCAAGGTATAGGGAGAAAAGTATGTACTGTACAGACATTTTTAAAGGAAAATAAAATAGTGTTATTAAGAGTTCAATACACTAATAAATGGTACTCTGATGTAATATGATAATATGTGTTGGTGCTAAAATCAAATCTAGGTCTATATGCTCCACATTGAGCCTTATTATCTTTAAGTAGGGAATAGACTTATATAACAAACCTATTACAGCAACAACAGTGAAACATAAAGAGATAGTTACTCTAAATTATACAAGACATTTTTTTAACAATTGGAGAAATCCATTAGTGATGGATCAGCTTCATGAAATAGGAAGATTTTGTCACTGGAAGTGTCCAAGTAATCGGTAGGAAACCACACACAGGGAGAGAAATGCACATAATGGGAAAACCAGATGATTTCCAACATCTCTTCCAGTGTGAAGATTTTGAGTGCAGTGATTCCTGGAATCTCTATTCCATTTGGGGAAACCCCTTTCAGCTTTAATGCAGAAAAACAGAAATGGAGGAAATTATTTTAAAACATTAAAACTACCCCTAATAAGTATATTAGGAGAATCCAAGAATTCTGAAATAAATAAAAATCATATTTGATAGCCATAGATTCCATAATAGCATTTTAATTTTGACATTATAACCATTTGATCTCTATTTTCTATATTCCAGTTTCCTAGAGGTCAGCAACTTCAGCTCTTGTATATAGCACTTCAGTGACATGCAGATAGAAGGTTAAAGTATAGAAATCATTCACAGATAAGTGTATTATTCCGAGACACAAAAGGAGTGATAGTCATAAAAGAATTGAAAAGGTAGAAATTTTGACTAGAAGTGTAATATGTGTATTTCATAGCTTATTAGGAGTTCTTCTTTTCATAGAGGAAAAACATGTGAATTATTTTATAAGATTTCAAAAAATCAACCTACAAAGCTATGATAAGCAATATTTACTTGTCTCGTTCATACCAATGATAGTATCACAAATTTCCTGAAGCTATTCATCCCAGCATACGTCTTTAAATATCTTTTAGCTCCATTTAATTCTCTGTGCCTTATTTCAAGGAAAAAGATAGTCTCTCCAGCAGGATGAAATTAATATTTACTGAACACCTATAAAGACAGTGGTGTCGTGCTAAGCATTAGCAGCCATGAGGAGAAGAGTAATGGTAGGGACTTGGCAAGCACGGAGACCTGGTGAGCTCAGTTCTCCTTGCGGGTTCAGCCCCTTCTCTCACACGCTCGCTCATCTCACACAGGAGATGACTGTCCTACCACGGCAGAATGACAACATCTGAAGGGAGGAATTGGTTTAAAATTGACATGACCTTCACAAGAGATGGTTCCTTGTTCTCACTGGACAGCTGTACCCCAATGTAAAACAAAGTGAGTATCTTTGCTTATCTGGTGAATTTAATTGGTTAAACAGGAAAAGTCTTAGATCTCAGCTGTGTAGATTAGAAGGGAAACAAATGAGATCTTTCTTCCCTCCCTCCCTCCCTCC
>NW_004955406.1:8596848-8605313 GCF_000276665.1 Chinchilla lanigera | reverse complement strand
TTTGTCAGATTTTCAGAACTGTGAAGTGCTTAAGTGGAAAATCCTTCACCCTCAGTGTATCTTATGAAAATTAAATTGAACCCTACCATCCTTACTATCCAGGAATTACTAAATTACTAAAATGTTTCCCTAATGATCTTTTAAGTATTACTAGCTTCCTAAAAAATGGAACTTTCTTTAGGGATCAGGCAGCAAAACTGGGCAACATAGTCATTTTTATCCTTCTTAAAATACTACACACACGTGATGCTAACTATATCCTGAGAATTATTCATCTTGTCTGAGGGTGTTCCAGTGTGGGATACTCAGAGAGGAGGGTAAAGGGCTTATAAAAATTAGGAGGTCATTCAAGGTCTGCTAGATCCAATCCAGACAACTGACGGGAGAGACAGTGCCTGAAAACCTGCAAGACCTCCCCAGGGCCGCGCCTGCCGCTCTGAAAGGGTGCTGACCCAGGAGGGGGCTGGTGCTGCAGAATCTTCCCCACGGTGAGTGAACGATGATCCAAGCTGCAATTCAATGTAAAAGTGGCTGGTGCCGCCGCAGCTTGTGTGCCATTATAGAAATATTTCAATGAGGATTAAGACTATTTGATAATGAGCAACAACATGACAGATCACAGCAGCTCCTAGGAAATCCACGGGGTCAGTGACACAAGGGACAGGGTAACAAAACAGATTATAAAAGGAAGAATAGGTGAGGAGAACCCACAGTCTGAGGCAGATCTCCTGGCAACAGTTCAGGCGTCCATCCAGTGATGCTTCCATTTGAACCAGCACTTATTTAAAAGTATTCTGGTATCACCACGGAGTGTGTCAGTCATTCCAGAACCTCCCCCGGTCGGGACTCAGACCATCCCCCTTCACCTTCCTGTTTTCTAATTGGCTTCAGGGAGGGCATTTCCACGTCTCCAGAGAATGAAGAAACATATGGGCTTCGCAGTTTTTCTGACTTTTATGTAAATGATCCATTTCATTAGTACCTAAGATAATTCATGACATGACTTCCAGTAAAATGTTTACTGCTAGGAGGCAAACGCAGCTGACCACTAGCTCCAAACAGTGTTCTATTAACACGCTACAGCTAGACTCTGTTGTCAGTTAAAAATGCATTGATTTTTACAAGTGAATACACAATACCCATCGTGAGACTCGCTGTGAATTTATTCTTCTCTTAAATATTCACCCAGGCTTCAAGGACTTTGCACAAGTTGTTTTCATTGACTGCTTCAGTCTTCCTGGACCATCATTCATTGCCTTGAAGTCTTACAGCAACTGGTTTTGAGAAGATATGGCTTGTGTACTGAGGCTTCAAGAGATGCTGCTTTATGGTGCTTTATGCTTCCGCTGCTGCTTTATGGTGTTTTTGCTCCTGTCTGACAGCTGCCACTGCACTCTCAACTCACTGAGGGTCAATGCCATGTGTTTACCTTCTTCTACAGCCCCTAGATCTGCCTTGTAGCCTTCTGTCTTCTTAGGGGTGGTGTGTACTCACTCAGTACCTCTTAATTAACCCCACCAATGTGAACAAGATCCCCAGACTGAGTAACCTGGAGTTCTAGAAACTGCTTATATCTGGAAATGTTTCATTTTTTCTAAAAACTACATATTCTCACATCCATCCCTTACCAGACCCTGTGAGGCAAGCAAGGTATTTATCCTGCAAAGTACAGATTAAACAAACAAACAAAAAACAAAAATCCCATTAAGGCTGAGGAGCTACCTGATTTACTCAGAGTCACAGGATTAGTGATTCTCATACCTGGGACTACGATTCACTCTTTCAGTCTTCTAGACCCAGGGTCTTTCCACTACATCATGTTATTATGCACTTTGATAAATGAAAGCAATTATTTTATTTTATTTGGGCAAAATAAAACCAAATCATAATCATTTGTCTAATAATTAAGTGGAAAAAAACCAGTTGCATATTTTGTATGTAACTCAAATCTAATCATATATAAGCATTTACCAATTACTGATCTAGTTGCTTAGCAACATCTCTCATATCACAGAGAGAAAATGTCTCAGTTGAGTGAGTTAGGTCAGGGCCAGAATTCGGATGTGAAAGGCAAATTACATGAAAATGGCTTCTCGATTCCTACAACCTGGAGTGTGTCCTAGTTAATAATGATAACAATGATAACTACACCAGGACATGACACAACACTGGGATATAGCATCTACTACTATCTCCTGTTTCTTCCTCTACATGTATAAAAAGAATGCTGGAAGCTGCTTACAATGCATGTCAAAGCTCCAGAAACTTAATCAATCAATCAATCAGTATTTATTGAGTGACAATGATACACAGAAGAATTTTTTAATTTATAAGCTATAAATATCATTATAGCCATCTTTGAGTCACTCAGCAGCGACTCTATATTAAAAAGTCTACCCTAATACCTTACAAATGAGAGGAATCCACACCACCAAATGTTACTAACTTTATGTTGGCTTCAGAGCAGCAGAGATAAAGAAGAGCTTCAACAACCTGAAAACATACAGTAGGTAAACCTACTACCTAGCAGGCAGGAAATGAAAGCTTTTCCTGACTATTCTCTACTCACGCCTGGAAAAGTAAAAAGCAGTATTTGGAAACCACATTGCTAGCACAGGTTGCTAATCCATTTATGTCTGTATTTAGTTCATGGTTAGCACTACGGGTAAATGAAAATATGACCAATGGCAAAAATAATGGGGGAAAAAGAGTCCATTCTTAAGCTGATTTCTTGAATAAAACGTCTTCAAACCTTCTCCTTTGGTTACAGCCAAGTACCTATGAAAGCATTTGCTGAGCCAAACTCCTTGCGTGAAAACAGACACTTTCATAGGCTCAAATAAACCAGAAAGTGTTAATAAAAGAGTTAGCTGATGGCATGGAACACTCAGCAGAAGTGCGCCTCTTATTTCCTGGCTATGGAGATCTGGCTTTTAGAAACACCACATAAGTACTCTGTTGGCGAAGTCTGTGTTTTTGCTGAAGGCTTCTGCACAGAGGCTCCCAGGGAGGCATCCTCCACCTCTGCTTCTGCAGGTGCATGTGGAACGGGGCTGTGTGATGCTCCAGGTCCTGGAGGCTGGCTCTGTGCAATGCATGTTGGGATTTGGAGCATCTGAAGAACGACTTCCACCTGTCTTGCCAGCAATGAACCCCCGCTCAGCCCACCACACAGCTGCTGCTCATTTATGTACTCTGCTGCCCCCACAATCTCTGCTCAGCCCTGTCTACGTGGCAGCAGGATGCCAGACCCTGCTGACCTTCATGGCTTCTGTAATATTTCCTAGAACACAAACTCTGATGGGGCCAGTTTTTTATCAGCAAATGCCATCTGTCAGAGCTGGGTTTCAGGACCAAAGAGAAACTTGGGAACTTCTGTTCTAATGGACTTGATTTTGTCTAGAACTTGACACGTTGGTGGCAGACTGTTTGGGCTGCCCAAGGACACGCTGATACTCTTATTACAACTGTCTTTTTCTGTCTGATCAGCCAACCCAGGAAGTCAGGTCCAAATACTGCTGACACGGCAAGTTCCAGATCAAGACCAAGAGGAAAACATTCACTGGAACCAGACAATTTCTGCTTCCAGGACTGAATGACCTTGGGAAGGTACCAGTTTGCTTCAGGTCTCAGCAATCTTTTACATTTTTATGAGACAGCATCCCATTTTTTCAAGGGCATTGGAAAAGGAATAAATCAAAACTTATTCACAAGTTCATGTGGAATAGAAAAGTCTAAAAGAATATATTAGTAATTTATAAACTGCTTCTGGTGCCATGTGACAAGTACTTTGGATTGTGTCTCTGTAGCTTTTAGCTGCTCTGTTACCCACACGTCATTATCTTCATTCAGACCTACAAGCTCCACTTCTTTTCTCCCTGCTGTACTGGAAGGCGGGCTCCACCTGCCAGCTCAAACTCCTCAGAACTTTATCTGGGAGGAGAAATGCATCAGAAACCCAGAAGTCTGGAGATGTGCCTTTGGGGCTTTCTGCTTCAAGTACGCTGAACACAAATGACCTGGACAGCCGCAGGTGAGGACCCAACCCTGAGAAAGCACAGGAGCCATGATCCCCTAGTCAGCAGACTCCTTAGCATCTCCCCCCTGCACCTCCTCTGCCTGCTGTTTGCCAGTGACCACACACCTGGATAACCAATGATCCAGCCATACCTGCAATCCAATTCTACCAGCTCTTTTTCTTTTATTTACCTGCACCAAGCTCTGTGCCTTGGTCTTCCCACACTCCTGCTCTAGCTTCCTGATCTCCTGCAACTTGGCTTCTGCCTACCTGCTTGATTTCTACTTGTAAGCCTGGGCCGCAGCCTCGGTTGATCTCCCTGACTATCTCTTCTATCCAAATGTGCCTGCTCAGGTACTTTTCACTGTGCTTACTGACATTCTGGTCATCCAGTCTTCTGCTCCAAGTTAAGCTTGTCTGCAGAGCTTAATTTTCCTGGACTGGTCTTTCCAGCCCAGGAAAACTGGGTAGCATCTTACCTCCTCCTGAATCACACTTGTGCAAACTGGGCTCCATACATAAGTTAAAAGAAATGTAAACTCCAGCCCCAGTAAATGTGGATGTTAGTTAAAAAAATCTCTTCCCAAACTTAGATAGAAATGATTTTAGTTAATTCGCATTACCATTCTCTCTCCTAGACATAAATAATAGAGAACTGGCTGTTCTCTGGAACCGATGAGACTACATATCTACAACACAGCTATTTCAGCTGCCTACAAATATAGGCAGAGAAAAAGGCAATCATAGGTTAATTAAAGTCTATTCCTTGTGGAATGCCACTGCTTGATTTTTCTACTGAGAAACAATCGCCCATAAGATATATATGCAAGTCTTTTACAGTATGAGAACTGTCCAATGAAAATTAGGATTCCTTCAAGAAATAAGAATATTCCAGATAATCTGATTTCAAGAATCTAATGAGTCTAATGTTCTTTTCATTACATCATGCTGCCTTTTAGATGCTAACTTCAGTAGTTTCCACTTAAATCATTTATACATATGCTAATGTAATGTTAAAAGGAAGATGCTTCCTGATCTACCATAAACAGATCACCCATTTAAAAGCCAGGAGTGACCATTCCTGTGGAGTATTCCTTATTAGATTTTTCTTCCTTCCCTATTTGGTAGAAAACTACCTCGAAAAGCACAAGTAACTGCAAAGCAGTTGCTCCTGCTCACATTTACTGTCTTATTGTAAAAGCAATAGTGCTTTATTCTCGCTCTTCCAATTTTTTTATTACGTGAAATTCAAAACTGACACGAAATTACACACTTCAGATATAATTTATTGCCCAAAGTGGCAAACTGCTATCAAGGTGCGATAGCTAGAAATGGCCGGCATTTGCACAGAAAGTAAAGCCTTTAATCCACAGCTCTTTGCTCAATACCTGTAGCTCTCTCAGAGCAAAACTAATTAATTGTCAATGCTGGGTGACACGCTCTGTGGTTTGGGGGCTTCTTGGTTAATTAAATTTGAATATAACAGTTTCATTTGCTAACAGAAGTGATTTTCCCTATAATACTGATATTTTTAGTTAATAAATTATTTACTATAGTTAAAGTCTGAAGAAATCATTATCCCATTTCAAAGAAAACTAATTTGCACTGCAACAGTATGTACCAGATATAGAAGTGTATCAGACTCCCTGATGCCCTCACTACTGCAAGGCTGCTTCAGGCTCTGAACAGTTGTTTAGACTGCTGGCACCTTAGCAGCCCCAGTAGAGGCTGGGAGGTAGCAATGGGTATCCCTTCCTTCCCTACCTAGCTAAGGTAAGGTTACCTGAGATGTGCAGATGGCTGAAAACCAGGGCAAAATCATACTGAGCAATAAAGTGCACTCATATCCATAAGTTCTGGAGCGGAGGAAAGAGGGAGCTTTTGTTTTTAATTTAAAAAAAAAAGCACAGAAGCAATCTCCTTGGAATAGACAACAGAGATGAGGGATTATTTTAGAACAAAATAAATTGTAAAAGGAGGAAGAATATATAGTAATCATCACTTATTCAAACCTCGCAGCAAATTCCCTTTTGCACTATTGTGTCAAGGCTGCTAACAAAGACCGATACTTTTCTTTTTGTTGCATGTATGTGTGTATTGGGTCACGGAGGGCAAGACAGGCAGGCTATGAAGCTGCAGGAAAAGAGGCAGGAAGGAGTTTCGGAGCACACATGTCCAACGCTGGAGGAGAATCCAGTGCAAAGTGCTGCTCACTGCGCAGTTCTCTGACACTGCCCGGTAGTGGCAGGAAAAGCAGGAGGTGGTGACACGCACCTTCAAGCCCAGCACTGTGGGAAGCAGAGGCAGGAAGATTACAAAGTCAAGCCCAGCCTGACCAATTTAACACCTTAGCAAGACCCTGTCTCTAAAAAAAATTTTTAGAGGTGCGATGGAGAGGGGGGATGTAACTCAGTTTGAGCGTTCTCGGTGGGGTTAGTCCCCAGCAAGAGGAGGGCATGGAGATTAGGGGACATATTTATAGGTTGGTGAAACTGACAATATGTAAAGTTAATGTTTTTATATGCAGATACTCTTAGTTATTGGAATACTAAACAGTCCTCTTTTCTGCAGGATTTGGAGCATAATTATACTAAGTAGCTACATACATTTAAAGTAAGATCTTCACTTTACTAAGACATAAATTAGAGCTATAATTTATCTGATACTGAATCCTTGGGTAAGGATACAATCACCGGGTCTCATTTTATTGCAAGGAAAAACATACTGTGCTCTGATGGAGCCTCTAGGAGCAAGAGCTGTGAAAAGAAGAAAATACCTGTTCTCTAAATCACAATGCCATCCAATTGTCTGTGAATATACTCATGTGCGCCTGGACAGAATGAAATTCATTTTATAGAAGCAATCAATCACTCATCTTCTTGTTTGGATTTCCATGTTTATATAACATATATCCTCCTAAAAAATGCTTGTAATTTGAGTTTTTATAAGGTGGATCTTATTTCAAATTGATTTCTATTAAAATTTCAAGTACCTCTTCTTTATGAGTGACATGGCTGCACTTTAGACATTAGTGCTCCCCTTGTGCTCTATCAAAGAAATCACCAGTAATTAACAAGTGCCCAAAGTCATTCAATACTGTATAGATACACAGAAGTAACTGAATGAATTACTAATAACCAGGAAATGGTTAAGAAATTATATGATTCTCTCATTTTCTTTTCTTTTGTTTCAGCACAGGGAATCAAACCCAGGGACTCCTCATAAGCTAGGCCAGCACTCTACCAATGAGCTACATCCTCAGCTTGCTCTTTCTGTCTCTCTCTCCCTTCCTTCCTTGCTTCTTACTACCACTCTTTCTTCTTCTTTCCAGGGTCTTGCTAAGTTGCCCAGGGTGAACTTGAACTTTTGATCCTCCTGCTTCACTCTCTTGGAGCAGCTGGGATTATGAGCAAACATCACCACGCCCGGTTGATTTTTCTTTTTATGCTAGCCTTTGACGCCACACCTAGAAGCTACTTACTTTCAAAATATATACTCTTAGTGTACATCTAAGTTATAGTATTTGGAAAGACAGAACAAATGGTCAACAATGTTAAATACTACTGAGAAACCAAAAAGGGCAGAGAATGTAATGGGTCCACTGGATTAGAATTAATAAATACACTATCAACCCTGAAGAGTCAGAGGAGAGCTGGAGTTTGCTGCAGTGGGTTTAAAAAATAAATGGGGGCTGAGGAAGTAAGATGATAGGGTCTAGGCTATTCTTTTGAGCAACTGAAATATGAAAAAAAGAAAAATATGAACTATTAAATTTGAGCCCTTTATTTAAATGTTTGTACTAAATTATGGTACTATGGTATAGCTTTGCTTTTTAAAGAGGTTAATAAAAAAGCACCCATAAAACCATTTCTATAGCTCATAAAATTGAAGATTGTAATAATCTTTTATCTTATTATCATGTATTTATTAATTCATATTATTCTGCAGATGCTGACTGAGTATGTACTATTTATTATCGGCTCTGAATTTTATGGTAACTTAGGCAAATGGAGGTGTGTGGGTTACTATAACATTCCCCAGTGTTCCTTACATAAAGATCCACTTCTTAAATCCTCCAAGAAACACTAGACTTCTCCAGACAAATCAACTAGAAGTTTACTGGGTTAGCACAATGTAATCTACATCAAATGTAAACAGCATATAAGCTTTGGGGTCACATGTGAACCCTTTGAGGTGTATGAAAATAATGACACCTATATCAAGGTGTCACTGTGTGAGGAAAAACTGCATCAGGTATGGCAAAGTGGCTGTCAGAATGTTCCATATCCAAAAAGAGCTCAATAAGTATTGTTTTGTTCCCTTCCTTTTTCTTTTCTTGTTTTCTGTTCTGCATGCCTTTGTTTCCATAAAATTCATAACCCAATTAATGTCCAAGCACAACATATTTAAAATGCAGGGGCTGGGGATTTAGCTCAGCGGCAAAAGC
>NW_004955406.1:8533414-8596748 GCF_000276665.1 Chinchilla lanigera | reverse complement strand
AAAACCAAAAATAAATAAATAAATAAATAAATAAATAAAAATAAAAAAAATAAAATGCAATTTATTTAATACTTCATTTTATAATTGCTGGTAAGGTATAAATCCTTACACAAAATTTACATAAAACTTTTCTGCTATCTATTGGTGTTCTGGGTGATTTTTTCCTCATAATTTTATCGGAATTACAAAGAAGTGCTCACATCCAATGGCAGGTTACATGGTAATTTTGTTATAATGTGATTCTTCTAGTTTTTTCAAAGTGGTCGTTAGGTGGTCAAAATGAGATGCTGCTATCTGAATATCCTCCCCTAAAATATTCAAATATCTGACTCAGAACAGTTCCTTGCTCATACTGAACACCCAGAAAATGTTTGCTACCATCATTGTTATAATAAAGCATCAGTAAGAAAGGCATAACTTTTAGGAGATTTTTTTCCTAAGCTTCTTTTCAAAAATATTTTCAGCTTTTATATTTTTCTACTCCATGTTTGCATTACATAATGATCACATTCACTGTGTGGAGGTACTGTACAGAACACCTCTCCATTCTTTTTTCATTCCTTTTCCTTCCTTTCTCTTCCCCCTGCCTTCATCTCTTGATCTCCATTTGAAAAAGAGCTCCCTGTGTCCTATTATCTATTGTTAATTTTGGTCTTTGTTTATATTTTGGGTCTCTCATATAAGAGAAACCAGGCAATATTTAAGCTTGTGTATCTCATTTATTTCACTTAATATCATGGTCTCGAGGTGTATCTATTTACCTATGAATGACTTAAATTTATCCTACTTTATGGCAGCATAGTACTTCATTATGTATAAATGTCATATTTTTAAATCTATTCATCTGTTTCCATGATTTAGCTATTATGAATTGTGCTGTTATAAACGTGGGTATGCTCGTATCATTATAATATGATATCTTTAACTCTTTTGGAAAGATATCTAGAAGGGGAATAGCCAGGTCAAAGAGTAACTTTTTGAGAAATCTCTATTCCTAAGCTTCTTCACATACAAATCCTAATGAACAAGGTGGAAGAGATACCTTTGCTTTAAACCCTGACTTCTCCTCAACATTCCCTTCGGGGCTTATCAACACTCAGCACCACAACTGACTCCATGATATCAACTCTAATGTCAGTTGCAGGTCCTGGACATCTTGAATCTGAGTTTTGGTAATTTATTGGCTGAGAGAGTCTTTTTTAATAGCTAAGAAAGGTCTGGGAAAAAAAGCTTCATAGCTTGAACTGATAAATTGGGGGCTTCTATGCTTTAAATCAGATGTCAAGAAGATCTCTGTCAGTGTGGTTGTTTTGCCCTTAAAACAACCAGCTAAAACTAGATTCTTTCTGTCATGTATCTGCAGACTTTGTGAGCTAGAGGAAATTGCTTACTTGGTGGTTGCTCCTCTGACAGTGTACCCTCATATCAGAACGACCAGGAACAGGACAACTGATTGTCCACCTTACCAAAATATTGTAGGCAATGTCTTGTGAGGGGCACGTGAGAGAGTATGCACAATACCTAGGTACAAACAAAATCCAGGGTCAAGCAAGCTAATGCATCTAGCCCACAATTTAATCTCAGTGCAGTGTCACTTCCTGTCATGCACTGGAGATAAGTTGCTTGTGCAGGTCATGAAGGCTGACACACCCTCTCTATCATGTCTCTCACCAGCCAGTATGGTTCCTGGTCGACATGAGGTCAAAATGGTTAAAGTGGGACTCACACACTGCTTCTTACAAATGGCTATAATTACCTGCTTCTTCTTCACGGGTCTGAATGCTTTATAAAGTCAGGAGGCATCAGTGTTTTCTATACTTGTGTTCCCCACATGGCCTTGTCCATAGTGAGTTCTACACGAATAGGGATGGTTGCATGGATGGATGGACAGACAGACTTAACTCAAAATCACTGACATCACAGAAGACAGAGGTATGGCTTCATGTCTTCCTGCTAAAACAGCACTTGAGTTCTCACATACTCCCCATCCATGAGATGTTTTGGAAACACTGGTCTAGGTGGAGGAGGTTTTTAATCAAGCATTGTTCTGGCCACAGGTTCTATGAGGCTATACTTTGGGATGTATTTGGATACCTTCCAAAACAAGCCTGTCAGATTAATAGGTGCTTCATTACTTACTGGGAAGATGATTATTTTTATGCTGTAGGGCGCTAAAATAAGATTCTATTTTTTGCTTTTTAAAGACTGTAGCATAATCCAATCTCTTGAGAGTTTCCCAAACTGATCTGTTGATTGGGATCTTTGGTCCTCTGCCCCCCCACTACCACCTACACATTCGCTAACGCTATCCTGTTCCCTAAGGGAAAGTGTGCGGCCAAAGCTGGTGCTAACCACTGATGCCTCTTCCTGTGTAAGTTTCATGAAGGTAAATGCTTTTATTTCTTTAATAGCCAAGAAGAATATCTAGTAGATACTCAATAAACATGTAAAAAATGAGCAAATGAACAGATATATTTGTTTGTTTTTAAGGTTTCCTGGCTTCTTAATGATAATGCACAAAATATTTTGTGTCGTAAGATTTTTTCAGGTTATTATGTTCATAAGATGAATATAATTATTGCACTCATGTTAATTATTTTTTACATCATTATTAGTCTGTGTCTAATGGTTGTTTTGCCAAGTCTTTGAGAGGTGAATTTTTTTGTTGAGGTCGAAGCAAAGATACTCACTGGGTTCCCTATGAATCAAAGGCTGTAAATTTGTGTTTTGTAATATTAATCCCAAAAGTCAGTTTGATTAGATTAAAGTTTTTCTTCCACTTCTGACCTTTAGACCATAAACCACTTGCTGCCCAACAAGCAGGGGAGGGCTCTCTTTCTTTCCTCCAGAGGGGGCTCAAAGTCCATGTTTTCCGGGCTTTTTTCTGGGGTAGTTCTCAGCACAACAGACACGCCTTTTGCATTTGCCTGTATTTACAGCTAACTGACGATGAATGCTTGGTTTTTCTAAAAAAAAATAGATATTTCTCAAGATTACACATTCAAGGTAGATAAATATTCTTGCACTTGAACAGCATGTTCTTATTAGCTATCAACTGATGGGGACCGTTCAACAGTTCAATTCTGACTCTGTTTCGCATTTTCCCAGAATAAAAACACAGGTTAAACCAAACACTTATTCTTCCTCCCCCTTTCTCTTTGTGGGACACTCAAAGCTTAAACAAAACAAAGCTGAATGTCATAAGTCCAGGTTAGTACAGTAAATTCTCTATCACAGGCTATGGCCATCAGTTTCACTTTCTGAACTTCAATAGTTCTCTTCTACTGTATTTTAAAAATAACTTCTGTTTAGATTCTTTATGTACGTGTCTTCACCTCTTTTCAAAGCTGTAAGCTCCTGGAGCATATGATAAGCATCTTCATTCAAATATTTATCCTATAGCTTGCAAGAACTTTAGGAACATTTATTGAATGAATGAATGAATGAATGAATGAGTGTGTGAGTGGATCCAAGAATGAATGTGTAAGAGTGTGGAATCTCTCACTACCTCTGCCTCAGGACAGTCAGCAGGATTTCCTTGCCCAGAATGCCATTCCTCAATGAGTTGACGCTAACAGAATACACGACCTCTGTGGATTCCACCGGCTCTAAAGTGGGATTGCTTCTGTAACCACTGCGCTGCTTCAATTTACTACAAAAAGCAGCTAAAATATTCCACACTTCTTCAGTGTTTTACAAGGCTCATCATTATCCCACTATTCTGAGTTTTTCAAATTTGCTTAATAAAGTAACTAGTTAACAGAATGCTGGCAAGCAGAGTGTTTATTACAAATGTAGAAAGGCTGAATTACCTGAAAAGTGCTTTAAAATTCTGTGCTTTTTACTGTAGATAGTTTTCCAGTGAGGACTTCTGACTCTGCAAGTGAAAACAGGTTGTTTGGACTCATTCTCCTATTCCCTCTCCTTAAACAGCTCTCCCTTGCAAGCACTTTTTGAAGTAGACATTCTAATAACCCCCTCAAGATAAACAGGAATAGCAGGACATCAGGTAGTCTAAGATGACCCTGCCCATCAGTCACAAAACCTAGGTCCCAAACACAGGGGAGGGTCTGTTCCTTTGCTCTTTCTTGGACTGACCCATGATGTACTACTGGCAATCTGTGAAATGGGACATGATTTTTTAAATTATGTATTATTTGTTAGTACATGTTTGCACTACGTAATGATTATATTTATTGTGGGGAATTTGTACATAAATCGGACACAGAAGTTTAAATATCACATGGTTTCTTTTATATGAGAAACCCAAAATATAAAGAGTAAAATGAAGGATACGTAATAGGAAGTAGGGAGATCTTTCTCAAATGGGAAGGGGATCAAGAAAATGGGACATGATTTTGAATTTAGTTTTATAATTGGTTGCATACATTATAATGTCCTATTTTAGGTCATCTATTACTAATTGCTGCTTATTTTGAGTATCCCAGAATTAGTTTTAACCATCACGTCATGTGAGTATAATTTAATGACACTCCTCTGCTTTCATACTCCTGTGCATAAGCAGAGACTCATATCAATTCCTCGGTCTAAAATACCCTTCCTGGCCTGCGTTACAGACCTAGTTGTAATGTGCAGAATTCATTCTTTTCTTTCATAACATTCTGGTAACATTTTGCTAATACAACTACTTTGTGGCTTATCATAGTGCATTACAGTAAAGTTAATTAGTATCTTAATCACTACGCTCCCAGATTCCCATTCTAATCCCCCAAACCTTACAACACACCTATAACATATTAGGTACTTGATAAATGCTCATGTACTACATATCGGCTTTCTGATCAATATTTGATCTGCAGGCCTATATTTTAACATCAGGCTATTGATAAGATTTTTCTTAAGCTCCCAATAAAGTTTCAAACATAATGAAACCATTGAATTTGTACAGATATAGTTGCTGTTGCCCCAACCTAAATTCTGGAAACTATTTCCCCTGCCTCCATTTATATATTTATGTCGACCCTTTTCCTATCCCAAGTACCACACTGCAGAGTTTTGTCTACACTTACAAATCAAATACCAAGACAGAAAATCCCCCTACTGCCCCGTGGCGGGCTGGGGTGAAGGCAGCGGCCCTGGGGAGCAGCCAGGGCTGCCCAGCTTTGCCTTCCATCCCCCACTCCCCACCTCTCAGTCCCTGGTATCCAGGGACAGTCACTGGAACTCTTCTGTTCAACTGAAGACTGTGCAAATGACAGTTTTGGCTGTCAAGGAACTTATTATCTAAGCAAGGAGCTTACATATTTATAAGGTGACATCTCAGCCTAGTGGCTTTGCAGGATTCCTCCATTTCCCTTTAGAGCAGCCAATAGGCACACACAGAAGGGCCTCACAGGCTCATTATTTCACCTACACCTAGGCTCCTGCACCAAGACACAGCAGGGGGCTCATTTGTGGAAACACCAGGGTCAAAAGAAAGTGAAAAATGAGCCTATGTAACCTCCTGGGCTGGACATGGAGATGTGAGCAATAGATCCACATGTACACACTCTACTGGCAAAGGCAGCTGTGGACCTTCGTACAGACACATGTACTATTAATGTACATATCCTTCCAGAGTTATCTATTAACTAAGCACATGCAGGTACATGACTTCATGTCACTGTCTGGACCATCTTGTGGCTCTGTTTCAGGACTGGCCGTTGGAACTGTCTATTTCTGTTAAACAATTTTTTCTGCAGAGAACATTTTCTGTCCAAAAAACCCCAGACCTAACAGCAAGGAAGGATTCATTTCATCATGAACCAGACCTGAAGAATTGCCATGGAAAAGTGTAACTGCAGAACCAGCCTCCAAGGCTGGGCTTCAAGGGGGAGAACAAGCCAGTGGCATTCTTTTTAGTTGTGGATAGTCCCCCATTGAAATAAACTCTGGCAGGAGAAGCAGAAAATAGAATCAAAATGCTCCTCTTGGGAGAAAGTTGATGGGATACAGCAAAGACCTTAGTTTGACACTAGAATCCAGACCTGGGTTTGTCAGACTCCAACATTTTTGCTCCTTCCTTGACTATCTGCCCTTGTGGGAAAGCCTCCACATAGCCAATGTGTATTTTCCATGTTCTAGGACCCTTTTACTTCCCTCTCCTGTTCTGTTGGGAATCCATTTCCCTCCCAGGGAAGAGTCTGAAATTCTTCTCTCCTGCCCCAGGTAAGGCTGAGGTACAGAGATCCTTCCCAGGGGCACTGGCTTTCAGTCTTATCTCTCGCTCTGGAACGAAAAGTCTTGTCGCTCACAGTTTCAAACCTCAGAGCTTCTGGCCCACATAGTCTGTCCTGTTTCTGTGACAAAGAATGGGCTGCTTTGCAAGGCCAGGACAAAAGAGAATGTCATTTTCCTTCTCTAAAGTGGAGAAGCTTAGTATCTAAGACACAAACAAAAATGTGGTGCTAAAAGCACATTGTCCTCATAGTAACTTAAAACAGAAGGCAACCACCCAGCACCGTACTCCTCAAAGCCTTCTGGACACATTATTTCATTTTATCTCCACTCAAGATCTACAGCTGGAGCAGGGCAAGGATTCTGCGTTCATTCCTTCTGTCCTTCAGGCAGCCAAGCAGCACATGTCTATGGGGCAGGGGTCTGGTCTTGACACGGAATGCAGAGCTTCAAGATTACAGCTGTCACTCTCAGAGTGACCACAGCCTAGTGAGAGAAGCAGACAGGGACATCTCCGTGGTGAAGCCTGGGGTGGAGAGATGTAGATACCCACAGAGCTGCAGAAGCACTGCCCTGACCCGGCTTGCTGGCCAGGGAGGATTCACAGATGCAAAGTAGAAAGGGGTATGTGGGGAAAGGAGAGCCTGGTCTGCTGGGAAACCCATATGGGTCATGACAGGGGGAATAGTGGAGCCCTCTGTTCAGGGAAGTGGAAGCATTTCAGAAAGGCTGGAGCACCGAGGAGGCGTGGTCATTGTCCTAAGGTCACACAAGGGGTTACTAACAGAGCTGGGACCCAAACACCCAGCATTCGACTTCTACTCCAGTACTGTCACTCTGTCCAGTACCGCCACATTCGGCCACACTGTTTTCCAGGCACCCATCATGGAGGGCCTGGGGCCTCTACTGAAAATGTCTGACAGGAGAACGTGAGCACAGCATTGATAACAAGGACACAGTGAGGCCCCATGCTAAGCCCCATGGATTATTTCATTTAATTCTTGCGAAGACTGAACTAGAATGTGCCCCAGAAGCCCATGTGTAAAGACTTGGTCTCCAGCTTGGCACCTCTGAGAAGCAGTAGAAACTTTAAGAGATGGGCCCTGGAGGCAGGGTGGTTAGATCACTGAGGTTGTAGAAGGAGAATTTTGGGACCCCAGCCTCTTGCTCTTCCTCTCTGTAGCTTTTAGGTCATGAGGTTAATGATTTTGCTCTTTCATGCACTTCTGCCATGATGTGCTGCCTTGCCACAGGCCCAATGCGATGGGCCAACCAATCACAGCCTGCAACCTCCGAAACTGTGGGTCCAAATAAATCTATTTTCTGTACAAACTGATCATTTCAGGTATTTGTCATAGTAATAGAAAGCTAACACAGCAGGTTAACTTGGCATATATTCTATTGATGTGAAAAATAGAAGTTTAGAAGAGCTAAGCAATTTACTGGACAGTATCTCAAATACAGGTAATAACTACTGGTTCTACTGAGTTTAGGTGCCACCTAACAGTAGCCTTTCCACTGCGTTCTAGAAGACAGCAAGGAGAGAAAATGTCTAGGAGAGAAGGCACGTCCTTCTTCTGGTCACGAAAACTTGGTGTTTTTCACCAGTTATCTTTCTTTTCTAAATCTGTATCTTATTTTCTTATAAATCTAAGTATAAAGCTTCCCATCTTTTTTATTTTTAAGTAGACAAAAAATTATATTTCAGTTGCATACAACATTCTGTTTTGAAATATGTATACACTGTGGAACAGCTAAACTTCACATGCTTATTTGTTGTGGTGAGAACATCTAAAATCTACTCCTACTGGCAGTTTTAAGACTATGACACTCTGTTATTAATTATAATTCTCCTAATTTATCAAAGCTGAGTTTCTCCCCTGTACTCTCTCTGAGGGGCGGGTGGCAGCGGAGGGTAGGATGGAGCGCACCACGTCTCTCCAGCATGGGTACAGTAGGACTTGGGAACTAGGAGTTCTCTGCAGTGTAGGTAAATCGGAGGAATCTTGCCCGTGGGCTGAAGAATGAGCACTGGCAGATGTGAAATCGTGGATGAGAAGTTGAGACAAAGGACAAAAACTGGAACCTGAAAGCATGTCTAATAAGAAAAATGAAGATGAGCGTAATGGAAGCACTGCACTGCTCGGCAAAGCTGAAAATTTGCCTACCACACTTTCTGAAAACGCTCCTGAGCTGCCAGCTTTGGAGAAGGGAACCAATTCCACCTAAGAGTACACGCCACGCCACGCCACACAGTAGGCATCGTGGAGAACTGGCACTGTATCTGGAGCAAAGCTTCCCAGCAGAACAGCAAACCCAAATGAAAGTTTTGGTGCCATCTGTAAAGTATCGATCTGTGTAAGACTCATCGTAACCATCTGATGTTATCAGTTTGGACCTTCTGGGTACTTCACAGAGCTTTGCTTGATATACCCCAGAGACAGCCTACCCCCTTTTCTCTCTCTGTCTCTCTTCTTTTTCTCACCTTGACTCCAGTATTTTTTAAATTGCTCAGCAGTTTTCCTGATGCCAATCAGCTGCCTTCTCAAAGGTTGTTTGCAGGTATCAGCAAATCTGGCTCCTTTACCACTAAAATGCACTCTCTACCCTCCATGAAAACCCTGCCCTTGGCAGCTAATTGTGTTGCCTTAATAGGACACCCAGAGATTCCAGTGGGATTTAGGGCTGGTCCCCAGGGTCACTTCAGAGGGCTGGAGTTGCACGCGCTGGGGTGGAAGAAAGAGGAGGGAGAGGGCTGGCTTGCAGGAACTCAGAAGACTGCTTCCTGTCACCTTTGCTTTCCTATTTCTGGAGAAATCTCTCTTTTGCTCAGAATCCAAAAGCACTATGAAGTAATTTTTACATCCACTCACCAGGAAAGTTGCAATTGGTACTAGCCTTTAATGTGGGATCTGAAACAATCCTGACAACTGGAATCTGGGTAAGGAAATTCTTCCCTCTCTAGTCTTTGATTTTTAATGATTTTCCTTTTCCTTGCATGTTTTGCTCCGGGTTTCCCTCTCCTTTTCAAACCTCTTCCAGATGCGTGAGCCCAGCCGAGCTCATACAAACAAGAAACCCAAACAAAACAGCACAAGACCGCAAGCATTTCCCCTGTGATACAGCCACTTTCTGTGCAGAGAGGCGCTCACGTGATGCTGCCAACATGTGTTTTCTGTCTCAGATTCCTCTTGATAACAAAGGACATATTTTAAAAGGCGTGGCCCTAGGTCTATTTGGCCAGGAGGAATCGGAGCCCCACTTGGGGATTTAGTTTGGCTTTAGGAGGGTCCCCTCAGATGCTCAGTACCACAGCCCTTGACGATGTTAAATGCCAATGAGTAAAGTTAGGAACACTTTGGGTCAGGTTTATAAGATAGGATCTCATTCTCTTGCTCACAGAACTGATTTAATATTCAGGAATCAACTGAGCTCATTCAGTTCCAAAATTGGCAGTTCTGTGTGTTGCATTACAGTAGTCTCTCTGTCCAAGGCTGGGCAGGGCGTGTTCAAAGAGAATCTTTAGAAGGGTCTTTCATGGGGTTCCAAGACTCCGAGGGAAGGATGGGGGCTGGGAGACAGGCAGGGAGGGTGGGCAGGTGGGAGAAAGCACAGTCCGCCTGGGGTTGGGCTGTGGTAGAGAAAGGCAAAGGGAACGCACGAAGGTGTTATGCTTAGAAATCTAACTTGCAATTTCAAGTAAGTTTTCCGAAGCCAGGGACAGTGGTGTCATCGCTATTGTACAGAAGAAAAGAAAAAGGAAAAGTTGCAAAGGGGTATAAAAAATCTGCAATCTATATTGGTGCCTTTCCCTAAGTGATTTATGATCTCGAATGTCTTCTTTAAAGTACTATTTTTAATCATGAAAGCTTAAATTACTCTTTCTATACAAAATTAGCCACATTTCAAATTTCAAAAAGAAGGCAAATCATATTTTAAAATCTCAGTTTCTAATCGTTTACATAGCTGTTCTTTTCTCCTGTGAAATGAACTGATTTTGGTCTTGAAGTGACTTGGGTTTTCCCTGCTGAATACTCAGGAACTGAAGCGCTTAAATAAAACCCAAGTGCAGAAAGGCAGAAGACCCTCTGCCTGCCGCAGACTAGCAACGTCTCGCTCTCGACCTGCAGCGTCCTGCACTTCACACTGTACTCTAGGATGGGAAGATCTCCTTCTTCAAAAAACCACAACAGACAAAAAACATAGCTGACAATTAACATTAGTTAAAAAAAAGAAAAAAGAAAAAGGCTCACATTTCTATAGTCAGAGAAAATCATCACCTTTTCTGAAAGCCGTAGGCTAACTTTATTTTTATGATTCTGGAAAGAAAACACATTTCAATTCTGACTTTGATTCTAAAATGAGCCACTGTCAAATATTTTATCAACTCTGACTAAGCCTGATTATAGCAAGACTGTCGGTTCAAAACCCTGGTTCATTTATTTCCCATTTTATTCTCATCTTCCAGGGGATGATTGTAGATTCGGTGTCAGTAGTTTGTGTGTCTCTCCTGCTAGAGCTGCATGTATTCTGCAAGTCAGTTACACAAGAAGAAAGCTCCTCTAATCTGGACTCTCCTAACTTCTTTGGAATACTTTACACATTTAGGTTTGCTTTGCTCAAAAGGAAATGCACCAAAAAAGTTAAAGTTAAAAAAAAAAAAAGCACGTAAAATGGACCATCTAACTACAGGAACAAACATAGCTGCATTACTTACACTGCTTTCCAATCCATCATCATTGATAAGTCATGGCTAAAGAATCAAATGCAGAATCCATTTCTTCACGTCTGCTAATAAATAGCTTCTCTCAAATGTCTCTTGCAGATGTGGGGCCATCTCAGGAGGAAGTGAAACAGTGCGAAGGTGAAGGAGAAAAGGCTGAAAAATTCTAAAATCCATGGGTGTCTGGGAACTCTCAGAGCAGACCCTGCTGAAACCTTCTTGGGACTCCAGCCTGGGACTACACCATGATCCAGGCCTCCCTGAGCTCCCAGCTACCTTCCCAGTCCAGGTCAGCCCCTGCTCCAACATTGCATTTCCCTCCAAGAACACTGCATGGATGGGAGAGGAGCTTGCAGGCTGCTGCCAATCCACACATGCAAGCTCGCTTCTCAGAGGAAGCCGCACCAGTTTCTCTCTTGTCTGCTATCTCACGGAGAGGGAGGGGCAGAGGCAGGCAGGCAGGGAGGGGGGTGGAGAGAGAGAGAGAGAGAGAAGAGGGAGAGAGAGAAAGCTTTACTAAAAGACCAGCAGAGAAACACTTGCTGCAACTCCCATTAACCCACAGTAGCTCAGGAATTTTCTGAGCACAGCAGCTGCAAAACAGACCATCAAAACCAAGTGTTTAAAATCTTTAATTATACATCCATGTGCACATGGAGTCGTATGTGTGCAGACAAAGCTAGCAAAACCAAGGTTCTGTACCTGTGACAGACTCTGGCAGCAAGCACTTGCAGACAAACAGATGCGGATAGACGTCCCCACGAGCATAAGATCTGAAGGCATACATTTCATTTTCTGAGCAACAATGTCTAGTCTCACAGTTTACCTGTCTTGAAAGTATTCAAATGCTCTTGGTAACGGAAGTGAAAATCAGACATGCAGGTCTTGCTTCTGATAGCATCTCAGTTCATGCCTTCCCCACTTGATCTGGGATCCTAGTTCTTTTCCTCTACCTCAGGAACAGGGTAGAGAAGCAGGGCAGTGATGGTCAAATAGATCTGTGCCCCGTCAGCTCTTGAAGCCTGGATCATGCCCAAGAAAGGGTATGGCCTGGAGCAAGGACAGGAAACATAAACAGGGCTCCCCCATAGCACAAGAACAGGTGGAAGAACATAAGGAAGGAGTAATATAGGTGCAGGAGTAGAGCAGCTGAAGTGGAAGATGAGAGGGGGAAAGAAATAGGCAAAGTAGACCGGAAGGGGCCACCACAGTGATCTACACACAGATCACTGCTCATTGATTCCCCAAGTCCCCACAACTCTTCCAGATCCTCCCCCTGTGTTTCTCTGTGTGAGGACCCAGGCATCTGTATTAGAAACACCGAGTGACAGCATGTTAAAACTGCAGATCCACGGGCCCCACCCCAAAGACTCTGACTGAGCTGGTGAGGACCATAATTGGCATTTTCACAAGCCCCACAGGTGATCGTCACACAGTTTCTTACCCGGGGCTGTGGACACATTTCTTCTCAGTGTTGAGTGAGGCATTGAAAGAAGGCAGAAAGGTACTCACAGAGCACTTGTGGGAATGGTAACATCAAGGAGTGGGAGGGCAACAAAACGGAACTGAGGATGAATGGGCAGAGTGTGAGAGGACAGCAGGGAGCAGTGGCTGCCTGGAAACCACAGGAAAGTGATGAAAGGCAATGACATGCCACCTCCAGGACAGCCGGACTTCCACAGCGACGACACTGCACATCATACCTTGTGTGCTACAGTTTGGATCATAAATGTCCCCCCAAAGGCCCATGTGTTAAAGCCTTGGCTTCAGTCTGCCACTATTGGGAGATGGGAACTTGAAGCCTAGCCAGAGGTTTTATGCATTTGGAAGGGTGCCAACACAGGGGATTATGGGATGCTGCTCTCTTGCTCTTTCTCTTTTGCACCTGGCCATGAGGTGAACTGGACCCTGTGTACTCTGCTAGGACATACTATTCTGCCACAGACCCAGAGCCATGAGGTCAACTGGTCATAGACTGAAACCTCCAAAGCTGTGAGCCAAAGTAGACCTTTCCTTTTTGTAGTTGATTTATCTCAGGTATTTTATTACAATGCACAGAAAGCTAGCTAGCACTTCTTGCCTGAAATTCTCTTCTTCCCTAGGCAAACAAACCATCCCTTAAAAGCCAGTTCAAGTTACATCCTCATGAAACCCAAGCAGAAGGAATGGTTCCAGTCACTGTGGTTTGTATTTCTCGTTGCAAGTACCTTTATGCATCCCATTATTTATGGGATCATTTCTTTCTTGTCCACCACGGACGATAAATTGTATAGACCAGTGTCTTGGTTACTTTTCTCTTGTTGCTGAGACAAAATACCCAACGCCCAAAATGAAGGAAGGAAAGGTTTATTTAGCTTACAGTTTGTGGAGGTTTCAGTCCATACTTGGCTGCCTCCGAGGCAGAAGATAGCAAAGCAACAAGAGCAAAGTGGGGAATGGCAGCCAAACAGCAAAGCAGCCAGAGCAAACGGGAGGAATGGCGCCAAGCAGCTTCTTTCCCTGCCTTACACTGTAAACAGGCTACCCCCACCTAAGGGGCGTGTAGCTCTCACATAGTCTCCATGCCCTCCTCTTCCACAGGCTCAGGATGTATACAAAGTAAGCACCCTGGCTTGTGCTGAGTCACTTAGCCAAACCTCTAGACTCCCCAGGTCGACACAGTGTATCAATCATAACAACCAGATATTTTTCAATCATAATTCTATGTCCCAAATTCTGGCTGAGTGTTGTGGTGCACACCCATCATCTCAGCACTTGGAAGGGTGACACAGGAGGAACATCACAAGTTCAAGGCCAGCCTGGGCTACATAGTGAGTTCAAGACCAGCCTACATTACAGAGCAAGATCCTGTCTCAAAAGGCCAAGAAAATAAAACAAAATAAAAAGTTCAAACCAAATTCTGGATATAAGGAGGCACTTAATGGGAACTAATTAAACAGCTAAACAAATGATGAGAATTTCTTACCCTGAGTGATGGACTCACTGCTCTATCACTAGTCTTTACACTAGCCATCAATTGACATTTCACATATTATTTTCATGCATGACATATTTCACACTAAAGAAATAACTTTAAGTAAATCATAACATTTAGGATTTGGAAGGAAGTTATGACTTGGGAGAGAGTAAAAGTTGCAGAGAGCTAATCTAAAAAGCAGAGAAGATACCAGAGTGAGATGAACTCCACACAATATGCCTGGATTACAGAGGTGGATTTTGATTACTTTTTAATAACCTGGTGTGTTTGGAACTCAGACACCTGACGTATTTGCAATCAATGTTGGCAAAGCAATTGCCTAGCCAGAAAAGGGCTGCATGTGGCCAGTAGGAGTCCTGGTACCAACAAGAGATATATTGGAGAACTCTGGAGACCACCCCAAATTTCTGGTTGGAGATTCCTGACTCCACAGTACTGAGTACACTGTTTGCTTTGTATTCTAACAATCTGATCAGTCTTTAGGAAGACTTCTCTGTGCTTGAAGATGGATCTTATCATTGTATTTCATTTCCTTCCCTGTTTCACCTGTTTACTGACCATTTTACTGCACTGGGGCTAGGTGAGGTCAGTGGAAAATACAACAGACTGCATGTGGAAGACTGGGCTTGGGTCTTGTTCAGAAAGTCATGAGCCATTGGGATCAAGAGCAAGTCATCAACTTCTCTGAGCTGCAACTCGTCAACTGTATATTATTTTCTGCTTATTGTTTTGGTGAGCCTTCTCCAAAAAGTTAGGGCTCATGTACTTCCAAATCTTGCCTCAGGGAAGGACTTGTTCTCCTGGCCCAGCAATGGGCAGTCGGCCCCCAGCTGTCAGGTCTTTTGGGATTTGCTTCAGCCACAGAAAGCCCCAGAACACAGCAGAAAACCAGCCAGGGTGGCCCCACACAGTGCCTGCTGGTGGTAAGGATATGAGGGCCCAGCCATCAGGTCCAAAGCAGTGAGGCGATGCCGGACCATTCCTACTCCGGAGATTCCCTGAGGGTCTAACTGAGGCTTTTCCTTCTGTACAATCCTTCACCTTCTTCACTCCTATAGGTGTTAATCTTGGACAGATATCTTACACACCCCACTCCACTTGGGTGTTGGCTTCAGGACAAATCAACCCGCAACCTCTTGGGGTGCCCTGTGCTCTGGGATATTACCAGCAACCCCCACACATGTGCCTCTAGTGATGTCTGAACTTCAGTGCAATGAAAATTGATTCTTCCTCCCTCACCCAAATGCTGGGCAGCTGATCTTATCTCCAGAGGTCTCAGTTCTCTCATCTAGTGGAAATCAGAGGCCATGAAGCCTTGGGCCTCCTGGAGGTGTGAAGGAGTCAGAAGTTGCCCACCAGAGCCATAGCACCCCTTCACATTGCTTTTTCATGTTTAATATGCTGAGGATCTTGTAAGATTTCACTTGAAACAGGGACTTGGCAGTTAAAATTTTTTGGAGAGCACTAACTCTGATGACCCTATAGACAACCACCCATCTCTAACATGCTATGATGCTTTGACTGTTCTTAAAAGACATGCACACAGAAATAAAATAACTGCATGGTACCTAAGGCCATCTACTAATTTGGAAAAACAAATCAACTCACACATAAAGACAATATCATAATATAGATTAAAGGAGATGCCTTAAAGGCTAACTTCTGGTTTATTGGACAGATAGGGAACTATAAATGATGATGGAATTAAGAATAGTTTCCTAGAGGAGTTTGGACAATTTATTACTTTACAGGGCTATCAGGAGGATTTAAGATGGATAAAATAGGAGAAAGAGATTTCAGTTAAATGAACCAAATTCCTTGGATGTAGTTGTAATGCGTATGATGAATGCTGACTTGGTGGACATAAAAACAAATTAGGCCCCATTGTCAGTTAATATGCTTAAGAGAGACGAGGAGGTTCTTTATCCCTCCTTATAGGAAGATACTGTTCCAAATGATGATTAAAAAGAAAATGCGAACAGCTGAGGCTCCAGCGACATATTTTATGTAAAAATATTTGTATCCATATGCAAGGAAGAAGGGCTAATGTTAACAAATAGTAATAAATGATGAAAAAAAAATCTCTGAAAGAGTCACATCTGAATTACCTACAGAATTTTCCTGTGGAAAATGGCACAAGTATGGAAATCCTTAATCATTTAAAGACACCAAGATTAAAAGGAATCGTCATGTATATTCTGAAAAGATAATGCATAGATGTTTAAAAAGAAATTTGTATTCCTTGATTTGATGGGCTAACACATCTACATATTTCATTAGTGATTATATTGGGTAATTATTTTTAAATTCATGTTATTCAGAAAAGGGAGCTTGACAGGAGGAATGGCGGTACAGTATACTGCATAACATACTGACAATTGTATCTTACATGTAATTCTTAGCATCTTCAAAACTTCAGTTGTCCATAAATATGGATCCCAAGTCTGCTAAGGAGAACATACTCTTCTTGGACACTCTGGCATAATTAAGCATCATGGAAACCTATTGTAGACTTTTTCTTTTTTAAAAACAATATTGTGTTTTAATGCTTAATTTTCCTTGGTTGAATCATCATACACTTGTCTTTCAGTAGAGCACTGAAGATCTATTCATTTAAAATTCATTTGAAGTTCACTATTTCTGTGGTAGTCTTTGTGCCCATTTTCTAAGCATCATTATGAGATTGGGCTAGTTCTGACCACAGCTAGTTTTAACTGAGAAGAGGAGGAAGGGACATGTCAGAGAGACAGAAACAGAAAGAAGAGGGAAGAAGAGATGGGAAGGTACAGGGAAAGGGAGGTGGGAAGGGGCAGGCGAAGAAGTCCCAGAACAGATCCATCTGCGTCCAGAGGAGAGGACAAGGGCTGGGGATGTAGCTCAGCGGCATAAGCACTTGCCTAGCAAGCCTGAGGTCATGAGTTTGATTCCCAGCACCAAAACAAACAAACAAACAAAAAAGCCAGAGGAAAGGATGTGATCAAGGACCCACACACACACGCAAAAGGCAGCCCAGGGCCTCCTCTCTTCCCACAGCTGCAGCCCTGACTTCCCGACCTGCCTCAACAGTCTGCAGAGGAGTTATGACAACTCTTGAAAACTTGGGAACTGGTATTTTATAAAGTACCTAAGAAAACTGGTATTTTATTACATGACCCCTAGGATCAGTTTCCCTCCTTAAAGGCCCTCACATTGGTGACATCAGGCCACTTGAATGGGAGCACAGCCTTCTACTATGACCTTTGGGTTGTGCCTCTGACAAGGGCCAGGGCAGACCTACCAAGCGAGCTGCATTCACGGGACATCGAATCCCACAGTAGATCGCTTCTCGGCCTTTTGACTAAGATCAAGTGTAGAATCCTACAGTAGAGCTGCATGCCTTGGAAGAGTTATCAGCTCCGCTTAGGAGACTGGGATTCAAACCTTCATAAGGCAAGACAGCCACCCTGCGGAAAGCTAGCAGTAAAACCCCTAAGTTTTAGCTCCAAATCCATTGGTCTGTCTGTCTGTTTTAAACATCCCATCACCAGCCAGCTTTCCTTTATAGACAATGATCGTCCTTCTGATACACCATGCTGAGATGCTCTTGATCTTCAGTCTGGCGGACTTGAGAGTTTCTATTCCTCTCAAAAGAACTAAGGAATTCTCTCCTTACAGTACATTTGAGAATAGACCTCTTTTTGTCGAAAATGGTCAGAACATCAGACATTTCTATAAAAATAAAAGGTCAAATACCTGTAATATTTAGTTAGATCTGTACAGAAAAAAGGAAGCACTTTCAAGAATGTAAATGCTCAATTTGGGACATACCTATATCTTAACAACTTCACAGGGTGCTTCAAAGGCAGCATGCGGATCTTGGCACTTTATTTAAATATCCAAAGTTTAATTATTATATATAGTCTTGCACACATAATGCCCATATGTTAGCTAGATACACTCTTGGGGAAAAAAGGTTCGTAAAAATCTAGATGTAATTTTCAAAAGCCAAATCAGGAAAATGTATATATAATTTCAAAAAGAGGCTACCTCTTTTCCAAATAACATAGTTTTCACTCATGTCTCCTAAGTGATGAAAGAGTTGGTATCTGCTTATATTCTTTAACTCTCTTGCCATTTTATTTTTCTTTCCTTATCTAGAGGCATTTTCTTTATACCCAGTTAATATCTAAAATCACAACTATTATTTTCTTTTTTAAAATTTTATTTATTTACTATTATTTTCATTGGTCATATATATATATGGAGTGTCTGAAACAACACCAACCTAATTTTGCTCTTCACTGAGCTTTCACTTTAATAAGAATTAGACACGTTTTCTAGGATAACCATTGCCTTTTTTCTTAAACATAGTACTCCTCACCCCAAATCATTCTTGAAAAGATGTAATAAAGTAGTTTTATGTAGTTCTTTAAATTTTAAATCTCTAGTTGGAAGAAATTATGCCAAACTGTCATCATCATAAATCACTCTCAGAAAGGTAGAATTCAATTATCTGCCCACCTGTAGGATGGGGCTGGTGCCTGTCTCCTCCGAAGTGCACACTGCCTTAGTAGGTCTGTGGTGTCTTGAGATAGTCTGTGGGCAAGTTCTCAGAGAATCATATAGATGTGCAGCTGGTATCCTATGAACATGTGGCAGTACAGTCGTTACCAAAATACCAGGCAGCATAATGTGTGCATGATGAAGCAATTGCCTAGTGCTAAAGACAGAAGACTAACAGTGCCAAATTTAGCAAAAGGCTCAACAATCCTCCGTCTGTGTGTTGATAAAGGACTAGAATTATTTCAGATTGCTATATGCCTCTAAATATGTGACTAGTCTTAGCAATAATGCAATCGTTTATACGTTGGGTCAAAAAACCTAATTTTGACATGAATTCTTACTAGCCTGGTATAGCAGTTATGCTTCATTTAAAAATGCTCTGTGCATAAAAACTAATTTCCAGGATATTTCTGCATATATGATAGCCCTGTTAAAGGGAAATTATGACCTTTTTTTACATATAAGAGAAAGAAAAGAAATTTATTCTACTTGCTTTTATAAAGTCATATAACCACAAATGACAAAGAACTCAGATCCAGTATCAAAGCAAACTAATTTCAAATCTCTCACAAGGTGAAAAACAAATAATCATAATAAATGTACAAATAGCATTTACAATATGCCAGGCCCAGTTCTAAGGTCTCCATATATATTAATTTATTTAATCATCTATGATATAGTGAACATTATTATCCTTATTCTACAGATCAGGAAATTGGAACAGGAAAATGTTGAGAGTTTTACTCTAGGTCATTTATTAAGGGGCAAAGCCCAGATTTGGTTCTAAAATCTTAGCTCCCAATTACACCTGATGACCTTAAGTCATCTACTGAAGCTCCCTGAAATACTGTTTTATCAGTGAAACGGTGGGGTCGGGGGACGGTGGTACTGACTTCATAGTTTGCTAGGATAGACATCTAAAAGTGCACATCACGTGTGCTGAACAACTGGTTCCGATTTTACTTTGACGCAGTGCCCAGTCCCTCCCCAGTGCTTGGCCTCCATGGGACCAGGCTATGCTTCTTTAGATATGTGTGTAAATTACTTGCCCTGCCTCCCTGCCTTTCTGATCTCTGGGGATGTGGATCACTAAGTCCTAGGCCAGATATAAAGATTCCTCTGGTTGTCGTGGATGGAGCCAGTCCCAAACCTACTAAAAGAAATGAATTTCACCTTTATCCTCCTTCTGACTCTTGTGTAAGAAACAGCTCTATTAATTCATCACATTCTTATTCAGCATCTTGACATCTTAGGGCCCCTTCCCAGCTCCTTGGAATTCCTCCTCTAATTCAGTGGTGACTTCTCACACTGGCTGCGCGCCAGCCCCTGCCCTGGTGAAGTTCGAGGGCTACATGAGCGGCCTTGTCTTGGATGTTCTTCTGGGAGTTTGGAAGGAACCCTAAATTGGCTTTTGACAAGTTATTGGCAAAGGGAGAAGCAGCACTTGCCAATTTGCTCTGGGCACTGAGCACATTAACAGGTATTATACCAGGTGTTATTAATACATTACTTACAACAAAAGCCTTTCTCAACCTATTGTTTAGATCATATAGTTTGAGCTATATAGTGTTACAGGTTCTGTGCTTCACAAAGTACTTTATTTTTTCTAACTAGGAAAAATTAGACTGTCTGCTGAAGAACTCAGTTCTCAGTTGTGATATACTTACTGCAGTGAGCCTTATGGAGGTACCAGGGTGTGGGCTAAATGACCAGTACCATTGCTTCACATCAAAGAATCCCTTTCTAAAGCAGCAGAATGGGACAGATGCCGGTCTCAGGGCTCAGCCAGTCAAGTTCACAGGAATGAGGTCAAGGCCCTCGAGTAATGCCCTAGTTGTTTAGTTCCGCAAGGGAAACCAACAACTTTCATTCACAGCACTTTTAGACTGGGAAGGGATACCTTTTAGTACCTCATATATTCTGACTCAGAGAATTGATGTCCAAGCCGTAATACTCCTATAAAATCCTAATGTTGCTAGCAAGATTTGGGGCTGTTGACATTCCAACTGATGACGGCAACTATCCACCTCCAAACAAAATAGGCACTAGAAAGTTGGAGAACGTGAAGGAGACGAAGGCCACACTATTCAAGCCACGCCTCGCAAAATCTCGAAAAAGGAAGAGTTTTCTCTTTAGGACAGTGATCCCTGTACACATTCCACATTATTTACCTGGCATCCATTACTGCTTCAGTGCTTTACCAGGAAGCCAACCTACAGCCTGGAGACCGCAAGCAAAACCCAATCCAACCAAATAAAACAAGGCCTCTGTCCTGTCTCACAGCTCTCCAGACCCAGGATATCAATGGATTGATCTAAAAATCATGGGTGTTAATAAGCTATGTGCAAGAAACATGTGGTTTTAAAAATAATGTCGCTGTCTTTACCTCCCCTGGTCCTTGTATATTACGCCTAAGGGAGGCACAGAAACTCTGTAAGAGGAAACTTTTTGACTTATTCAAATTATACTACATAAACAGTTACCTATTTATCTATGGGAGAGGGTTCCAAGCTGCATGCCCCTAGGAATTCAGCCAAGTTTACTTGACCTGGAAAAATAAAATCAGATAATCGTGTCTACCTTACTCCCCACAGAATACAGCAGTACAAGTTGGATACGAAGTGGGCCTTTATCTCTCTGGCTTTATTCTGGACTCACCCATAGCCTTGGCTAAATCACTTAGTGTATCTGGGCTGGCTTATTTAACTCCTTCATACTCTGATGGTGTTGGATTAATCTTGAGTATATTTGTAAAGTATAACCCTTGCTAGAGGAGCAAAACACACATATACCACTCAAACACTCCCCCACACCCCACACCCTCCCACACGGCTATTATTCTAGTGCTCCCTGACATTTTTAATATGGGTCACCATTGAGGACATGAGAATTGTCTCAAGCTTGCAGCTTCCACACACCTTTCTCTTTGAGCAGAAGTAACACGAGCTGCTTGCTAGCACTGAAATAAAAAAGAGATTTGCTGTAGATAAAAACTGGTATAAAAATGCAATCAAAGTTCTTCTTTCAGTGGTCATTCTAGTTTGGCAACCTGCTGCCTTATGAATGTAACGGTGTCTGCTTTTCTTAAAGAACACCTGCTAATATTCCTGTTCCACTCACACACACACACACACACACACACACACACACACACACACACACACAACACTGCATCTTCTCTTTGGCAGCCCTTCCATCACATTTCCTATCTGATCCAAGAGGAAGAATGTGAATCAGTAAGAGAAACACAGGGAGGCAGGAGGGGGAGGAGAGGGGTCAGTCTTGCTCTGTCCTCTTCTCCCCAGCGCACCCCAGATTCTGCACCATGGAAAAAACCCAGGAGGCAGCGGCTCAAGACTGGCCTTTCTCACAGGCAGCTTCTAAAGGCAGCTCTTAAATTATTGAGAGTCCCAGACTAAAAGAAAGTGAAATATTAATGAGTATATTATTGAGAAGAAGACAACTTGACAATCCACACAGGTTTAAACCACCTTTGCAGGAAGAATGCTCAGCGTCACGGAAACTGCCCCCTGGCCTGCACACCGGCTCTGTGACCAGGTTGCCAGCTGCTCTGCTCTTCCCCACCCCTCACTTTTTCTGGTGGTCGCTGTGGATAAACAGATCCGAGTGATGGCAGCATATTCTTCCTTAACCTAGCTGCCTCTCCAGGAAAGACGCTTTGCTAATGGAGTAAACGATAATATTCCACAGCTTCCAACTAAGCACAGGGAGTAGCGAGCGATAACCTTTACACCAAGGCTGACTCGTTACTGGCGCTGCCCCAGAAGCCTCAGGTTCAATTTCTAGTCTCTCTGATGGTGCTAAAGCAAACTGGGTTGAAAATATTAGATTATAAAGCAGGGCAGACCCGGCTCGCTTCCCATCTTCCTCCGCTCCCTGGAAGACCTCCACACAGGAGAGGGGTACCCTGGGAAGTGAAAAAGAGACGACAATTTGATGGATAAATGAGGGTGGGATGTTGAAAAATCACCTGGAAATTCCATATGATGCATTGTTTTTTGAAATAGATGATAATATGATAGAATAAATATGTTTTCAAAATAACTTCATCTAAGTGTTGCTTTTTATTTCACAACTGGAAATCTTACCTAAATCAATGCCTTACTATAATTATGTCCACTGTTGTTACACAGTTAACTATTTATGCTAAAATACAACTCTTCAGCATATGCAGTGTAATATATGCATGGGTGGACTATGAATTTACACTGGAAGGGTAGTTAGTTATCATACGAAATGCCTTCATAAGGAGCACATGCTTCAGGAGTGATTCGTTAGTTGGCATTTGCCATGTCAAATTTTTATTACCATCTAATTTCAAACTTTTGTCAAAAATCCACTGACAATTTTTATAATCCATAGGTTACTTGTAAGTGGACTGCTTATTTTTCAGACATTTTGAGAGCACTGTATTGTTTTGACCATTGATTTCTAGCTTAACTTCTCTGTGGTTTAAAAAAAAAGTGAATTTAGTCCTTTGAAATTTGTTGAGACTTGCTTTGTAAAGCATCATGTGAGATGTCCTAGGAATTCTGGGAAAAGAATTGCACCATGTCATTGTTGAGTATAGAAGTCTCTATATATACATGTTTATCAGTCAGGTAAAAATTAATTGACAGTATTTGCTATGGTCTGCATGTGTTCCCCAAAATTCATTTAGTTGATTTCCATTTAATTAAGTTGGGATATATTTGGTATTATCACTACCATCTTAGAAGTGTTTTCTCTTAGTCCACATGCTTATTGTTCCCTTTTTTTGCATTTTTAAAAGATTACTCAAGTCCTTTAGAATTTCCTTATATTATGGTTTGAATAAAAAATGTCCCCCAAGAAGCTCATGTATTCAGAAGTGGGAGCTTTTGGAAGGCGATTAGGTGATGCGGGTAATCAGCAATGAATTAATCCAGTGATGAGTTCATAGCAAGGTTGGGCTGGGTGGAGGAAGTAAGTCACTGGGGTGTCACCTTGAAACCTATGTTGCTGTCCCTGGCATTTCTCTCTCTCTCTGTCTCTTTCTAACCCTGTCTTCTTCCTGGCTGCTATAAGGTGAGCATCTTTCCAGCATGGCCTTCTGCCATGATGTTGCAGCCTTAGTGCCAGGTTACCATGGACTAAAACCTCTAAAGCTATGAGCCAGAATAAACCTCTCCCCCTTTAAATTGTGTGTATCAGGTATTTGTCCCAGCCATGAAAAATGACTAACGTACCTCTTTCATGCGTTATTTTAATAGTTACCTAGAAATGATATGACCCTGAATCATTATAACCTAGTGAAATTATAACTTTTAATACTCCCAGATGTCATTATGCTTTTGTAATTCTTTACATCTATTTAACTCTCCTTAACATTTTGAATTATTTTGGTCACATACGAGTTACACAGCTCTTACACCTCCACAAGACCCCCCATTTTTGTTGTATTGCTTAGTTAGTTTCATTTATATTTGTCTCTATATTTTCTCAACATTTTATTCTAATATTTTTAAAAAATAAAGTTGGAAGAATTGCACAACAAATAGAAATATACCTCTAATCCAGATTTTGCAAACTATATTTTCTATGTTTGCTTTCTCATGTATTTATCCATCCCTCTATTTAGCCCTCAATATACTTTATATTTTCAAGATATTTTGACCTGGTCAAAGATGTACCCTTTCTGTCACTCCCATTCCTGAAGTTCTGGGATCATTTTCATTCTGTGTGCATATATCCTTTCAGTATTTCTTTGAATGTTGGTTCCTAGTGAAGGATTCTTTCAATTTTTGTTTGTCTTGCAGTGTCTTTATTTCACTCCAACTTCTGATGAATATTTTTGTTGGGTTTATGAAATTTTAAGTTGGCAGCTGCGTTCTTTCAGCATTCCATTGTATCCTAGCATCCATTGTATCCACTGCAAAGTGAGTTATTAGTCTTATTGTTGCTTCTTTGAAAACAATGAATTTTTTTCTCTATGCTGTAATGATTTTCTCTTGGGTTTTTGTTTTTGGCAGTTTTACTACTTGGGCCTAGCTGTAGTTTTCTCTTATATATCTTAGCTGTGACATGCAGGACTTCCTGAGTCCATGTTTATATATATATATATATAATTTTTACAAAATATTGCTTCTGCTTCTTCCCCTCTTCCTCCCCTCTGGGACTTCACTTACATGTTGTTATATGGACAAATATATATTCTATACATTCCATATGTCTCTTGTGCTCTTTTCTGCATTTTCATTCATTTTGTTTTCCATGCATCCACCTGGATATTTTCTACTGATATGTCTGCCATTTCACAAATTCAGTCTTGTACAAAATGAATGTGCTATTAAATCCATCTACTGAGTTCTTAATATCGAGTATGTCATTAAGTCACAGAATTTCCAATTTCTCTTCTAGATTCCAGTTTTCTGGTAAAATTCCTTATTCAGTCATCTATTATCTTGAACATGTTAATCACTGATATTTAAAAGTCTGTGTTTAAATGCCTATGTTTGGGTAATTCATGGGTCTTTTCCCAGTGCCTGTTTTTCTCTTTGGGGCCTGTTTCATGGTATCCACACCTTTCTCTGGTAATTTTTATAGAAAAATGTATAAGCAATGTAGAGACTACAGAGACTCCTGGTAATACTTACTATCTTCCTTCAATGATGGTTTATCCAGTGCTCTTGTAGGCAACCTGAAAGGTAGTGACCAGCTTAACCCAATCCAAGATAGAGCTTACTGTGTTTCTGCATGGCTTTGTCTACTTCAGGTTACTCTCCAAGGATCCCAGTGGGGTAACAACTAGTGCTTCTTCTGATTGGTAGCCTTCAAATATAAATATTTTCTGTTCAGCACTATAATATGGAAAACTCCACTTTTCAGTAGATTTTGCCTAGTCTCTTGCTCTGCACAGATTAATATTTGGAAAATTCTTCAAAGGGAGTCTACTGGAGTAGCCTGCTCATTTTTGTCTTGTTCTTTCTTCAGGATCTTGCTTTCCAGCATTAGCTGAGGCCCATATCTGTTCTCAATGGTCAGTATCAAATACAGTCCCAATTACTATCAGAAAGACACTATTAAGATGTTATACTCCAAAGGCAGGTACTGCAGTTGCTTTGGAGATCTGTATTACTACTGAAGAACAAAAGTGTTGTTAATTAGAATAACAGAAGCTAGAAGTGATCTCACTTTGGTGAAAATGCATGTGTTCTAAATATATGAACTGGATAGAAATATTGAGCTGACATCTTTAGCTTTAATCAGAATCTGACAAACTCAAATAACCAATGGATTAAAACAGATTGATCCATTGTTCCAATTCTTCCTTTCTTACAGGAACATTTTTAATTTATTTTGTCTTAGGTGATTACCTAAATCATGCCCTTAGCATGTATCCACACCTTACTTTAGTTTTTCTTTTATGGAAGGTGCTACTGGAGTGCCTAAAAGGACAGTGATGTATTCTTCATCAAGTTTACAAAATGTATTATTTTTCTATCTGCTTCTAATATATGAGTGTTTGAAAGACTTATTTCCTGTATAACACAACTCAGAAACAAGGTTTTGTGAGAGAAAACCTATGGCCCCACTTAATTCAAGCTATGAGAGGCTAACAGTGTCTACAAAAATTAACTGCAAATAACCCAACTGGCTTAGGTCAGCTTGAAAAATGTCCTTTATTTTAAAAGTCAATCCAAAACTTGTATGACTACTATAGCCTGAACCATTTTCTCAGGCTTTCCATCTTTGTTTTTCTTTAAAAAATATCATGTGAACTAATACAATAGGGCTTATTCTTGGCCCGATTTTCCCAGATTAACTCCAAGTACACAAAGGAAAACTGAAGCTACCGAAGGGTCTCCCTACAGCTGATAAACACTGTCCAAGGCAACAGAATCCTTCCCTCACCGTGTTAGAAGGAAGCTCATTAAGTTCGTGGATATTACCATAAGCAGAAAAAACTTTAAAAAACTGAATTTTGAGTCCGTGAAATACATAGAGAACCCGAGAAACCACCAAAGTGACATGCTGACCACTAGAAGAGTTCAAATTGCTTTTTGAAAAACTGCTGATGGTGCTCAGCCCTTGCCTTTGGAGCACTCGGAGGACCCGGCACTCAAGAGCTCCGAAGACCCAGAGAGTAACACAGCATTGCTGCTGGCCCTGCATGCAGGCAGCTACCTGGAAGGGCCTGGCCACAAAGGATCCTGGAGTTCCTAAACTCTTAAACTTGGCAGGAACTTAGAGATCTGGCCCACACCTCCACGGGACAGCCAAGGAAAGTGAAGTGAATAGAAATTTGATAAACTAACCAAGGCCCAGAAGGTAAGGCCTGTCTCAGAATTCCATTCACTGGATTTTAATCCATTGTTGGCCAGAGCTCTCTGTTTTGCTTCTTCATAAGGAGACACCAGAAGTCAGTGGCTCATTGCCAGGCTAGACAACCTGACTCCCTCAGGGTTGCTCTTATGACCTAGACCAAGTTAGGGTAGGACAGCATTAAAAGTGGTACAGGACTTTTAAGTACCCACATCTATTCAGCCATTTTGGATATGAGCCCAACGCCCCAAGAAAGAAAAGAAAAAGTTTTACGTTGGAGTAACAAGAAACTGTAGCAGTCAATAATGTGGGCTGCTTCTAGTTCTAAAATGTCAATATATAGTTATTTTCTTTCTAGAAGAGAAATTTGAAATATTGATGTCAGTAAGACAAAGGCACTTGTATGTTAGCTTTGGCCTACATTTTTCAGGTCCTATGTTTCTTGTTGAAATTCATTTCATTCTTTGTATAATTTTGGCAACAAATAAATATGCTATCTCAAAAGAAAGAGTAAACAAAATTAAATCTGTTCAGTGATTTCTCATGGGACAAACTCCAATATAAGCAACAAAATGAAAGAGAAAAAAATTCTTCAGTACTAAAGAGGTAGAATCATGTTCAAATTTTCTGTAAAAAATAAAGAATAATGAAGCTCTGACTTTCTTGACAACATCATAGATATTTCAAAACATTATTTACTTGTTCTGTTTTGGTTGCTCTAATCACTATCAAAGTACTGTGTATGTGATATATTTTCACAAATAAATAGATCACACAGTACTTGGGATTTTTTTTTGGGGGGGGGGGCGGTACCGGGAATTGAACTCAGGACCTCATGCTTACCAGGTAGACACTGTGCCATTGAGCTAAATCCCCGG
Source organism: Chinchilla lanigera (assembly GCF_000276665.1). Lineage (NCBI taxonomy): Eukaryota > Metazoa > Chordata > Mammalia > Rodentia > Chinchillidae > Chinchilla > Chinchilla lanigera. Next base: position 8,569,147 of record NW_004955406.1, on the reverse strand, counting down.
CCTAGTACTTGGGTTTCTTGACAGAAAGGTTTAATACAGCAGTAGATGCAACAGAAAATCATTCCAAGATATTCCCAAATATTTTTCTCCATGCATATCATCTATGGATTCATTATTGAGGAAGAAAACAAACCTGAAAGTAGAATTAATGGAAAACAAGTATTGCTTTTCCTAAAACACTAACATGAAACTTTCTCCTTTTTATTAATGAGCATCCCACTGCCAGACTAGAAATACAAACACTGACTGTATAAGAAAATATGTTCTACAGAAGCCTAGATGGCACATGGCCCACACAGAGGCCCTTCATGGATAGCCTGAGAATAATGTAATATGGGAAGGAGAATGGGAAGCATTGCTCTGTACTAGATCTGCCCACTGCAGGTATCACAAATCACTCACAGCACTATTTCCTGCCAAGTTCAATACTCAAGTAGCAGCCAAGATTTGATTATGGTAGACAAGGAAGCTGAAATTCATTTAATATTCCAGGCAGCCAAACAAATCTACATGTTAGCATTACAGTCATCAGAAGTATGGGCAGAAAGAACTAGAATTACATGGAGCTCAGTCATTTATCAGGGAGCTATTTCAGGGGATGTGATTTGACTTCTAAAGACATGGAATATAAATGATATCTACCGTGAAATGTTTCAGTAAAATTAAATTAGGTAATCAGTATAAAGTTCATAGCCAAGTTCCAGGTATGTTATAAGCATTCAATGATTGTTAGCTGAAGAAAAAGCCTATCATTAGTTCTTTTAATGTCTCTCTCAGAAGAGACAGAGAGATCTGGTCTATACCAAAGTAAGCCCTATTGTGTTTACGCTATGACTGCTTTTGCCTGATAAGATCACCTCTTCTTGCAAATACCCCCTAGACTTTATGTAGGAATGAAAAACTCAAAATCAATCTTCATTCTTGCTTTTTAAAAAAATAACAAATTTGGCAGGTGTGGTGGCACACCCCTGTCATCCCAGAATTCTGGGAGGCTGAGAAAGGAGGATCCCAAGTTTAAACCCAATTTAGAGACTCAAGAGAATTAATGAGACTCTGTCTCAAAATAAAAAATAAAAAAGGGGGGAGGAAATAGAGTTCAAAAGCCCTGGGCTCAGTCCCCAGTACTACCACCACCACTACCACCACCGCCAAAACAAAACACACACACACACACACACACACACACACACACACACATTCAGCAAATACTATAGATAAATATTTCAAGAAAGAGCAGTGCTGTGTTAATGTGTTGAATCTGTTCTGGAAAAAAGACTGATATACTTGCTACCCCAAAGTCACTTTGGCATATTGTTTGGATTCACATCTCTTAGATTTTTACCCCTAGACCATGGGTTGTATAATTTTAAAAGATAATGAGCCATTGGATTTACTTCTATGAGATCTAAATATCTTTCCTTTATTTGCCTCATGAGTCCAGCCCACGTTTCATAACTGACACACCACTATAACATAACAAATGGTATTGCATCCTCTTACACAATCCTGAGGTCTTAAAAAGGTATAAGTGTCTTCTTGGGCTAGTCCCATAAGTCTGTTCAAGATGATGCCTAAAATTCAGAAGGACTGATTTATGATGGATGCTATTATTTGGACCTGGAATGTCACCCAAAACGCCACAGTTTGGCTTAGTCAAAAAAAGAGGCTTAGTCCCAAGTCTATGGCACTACTGGGAGGTGATGGAAATTTTAAAAGGTAGGGTCTAGTGCAAGGTTTCAGGTCATTCATGGCATGTCCTTGCAGGAGATTGTGGGACTATGGTCATTTTCTTTGTTTCTTTTTTTCCAGGCCACAAGATGAGTTTTGCTCCAGTATGTACTCAGTACCATGGCCCCAAAGCATTGAGGTAAAGTGATCATGAATTGGAACTCCCAAATCTGAAGTTAAAATAAACCTTTTCTCTTTATAAGTTGATCACCTTGGGTATCTGTTACAGTAACAGAATACCAACTAACACAATGGACATGTTTATGACCAAGAAGTGGTCTTTAGCTAGGTTCTCTTTGCAGAGATCTATCTGTTGGACATGCAGCTGGACTATCTCTATTGCTTATCTTTCAGTGACTTGTAGGAGATGACAATTGGCTTTCTCATCCATAAAAATCCACATGGTCCCTTGCAGAATATTTTAGGATACTGAAGCCCAGGAAGACCTCTGAGATGGAGGCTAGAGGTCACATGCAAATAAAAGGGCCTGAGACTTGCAGAAGAATCACTGGAGGAACTTTAATCTTATCAGCATATTTTGCATCTTCCCACTGCAGACCCAGCCTAAGGCATAAGGGAGCTTGGTCCCTCTGTTATTAAGGATTCACTCACAAAATTAACCTTTTATAGATCTGCCCTCTGATTTTAGTGTCTGAAATGCAAATGCAGCACTACTTCAGTGCTTTGGGATAATTATAATAATCTTCTTAAAGTTAAAATGCTTCACTGTACTGTAAGTCTCCATTACAGTCCAGACCCATCTTCAGTTCATCAAAAGCCAGACAGAGAAGGATGGGGCACAGCAGAGTTATGAGTAACAGGCCCTGTGGTCCAGATCTCATACCCGGGAGGGATGCAGACCAGATTAGACTCTCTTCTGGGTTGTGAGAAGATTTTCTTTCCCCTCCCCTCTCCTCTTTTTCTCTCCCCTCCTTTCCCCTCCCCGACTTCTTTCCTGGAGATTGAACCCAGGTCCTTTATACTGAGCTAGATCCTAGCCATTTTAAAATATATTTTTTTGACAGAGAGTCTTGCTAAGGCCGTAAATAGCCCAAGCTAGGCTCAAATTTGGGATCCTTCTGCCTCAGCTTCCCAGAATGTTGTGAATACAGGCACTGCCACCACGTCTGGATCTGGCTCTGGCTCTGGCTCTGTGCAGGTGACTTATCCCTAGAAGATGTTCCTTTGGTATCTGGGCTGCATGGTGCTGCTCCGACTGGGCCATGACAGCTACCATGGCCACTTCTCTCTCCCCACATCCAGTCCTCCATGGTGAAGAGTGATTACTAGGTTAGGTGTTGAGGGCATGTATCTGTGATTTGGTTTGGGTATCTATCCAAATGTGCCAAGTGGAGGCAAAATCTCTCACTGAGCTTTCTTTTCATATGGTCAGAAGATTTTTTTTTAAAAAATGAAGTGAGCCTGAAAGTTGCCACCAGAGCAATGAAGAAAAAAGGCACTGCACCAATGGAACCTTTCATATTTTTAGGAGAAAATAAAAAGAAATTAGCATTTCAGGCAAAAGTATGGTGGGCTGGGGTGTAGCTTAGTGGTGGAGCCCTGGATTGGCATGCATAAGGCCCTGGGTTTGATTTCCGGAATGACAAAAAAAATGATAAATAAATAAATAGGTTAGAGAAGAGAGTTCAGATCTTGGGAATAGTAACTATTTTTTTAATCAGATTTTATTGGTACATTTTAGATATGCATAATGATCATATTCACCATAGAGAATTTGTATCTGTATATGATATAACGTGATGGTAACTACTTTACTTTGTTAACTTTTATGTCAAAGCGTGCTCTCCAAAAATATTCAAGGAAAGACCAAAGCCATCCAAACCTAAGGACACAGAGATATATTCAACCTGCAGAGGTGGTTTGCTTCTCTTGTCCACACTAGAGTGGTGGCTAGCCACACAGGCCACATGCTCAGTTGAATACTTTGCTGTCACCTTGTTGCCATTGTGAACCATTTTTGAATGTGGAATCCTACAGTTCCTTTAACAATGAGCCCCACCAATTATATAGTTGGTCAGGTTGGCATATTTTTATAGATATATATGAGCCACAATCTGTTTAAATATGTTCATTTTAGAGTACCAAATTCAGGTATAAAAAGGTCATTTCAGTAAAACATGAGGGTGACCATAATTACAGGTGAACACAAACTTGTGGCACAATATGAGTGACAGTGGTGAAACACTTCAAGGGAATCTAAATACAGTGACTATCAACCTTCCACAATTAGAGTCATTCCACATTACCTGGACCCACAGAGTGAAACATGGGGATGCGTTCTCAGACAACAAACCCAGCCCTCAGCCCCAGGACCTTAGATATTGGGATAACAGGCAGCTAAGAACAGGAACACAAAATTCAAGAGAATCTGCTAGACTTTGCTTCCTCCTCTGACTGTGTGATCTTGAATAAACCAATTGTTGGAGTTCATTCTTCAATTCTTCACCTGTGAAGTAATGTCGATTACTTGGTTGGGTTGTTGTGAGCATTAAGTGAGATGCTATGTGTGAAGGTACTTTATGTATTTAAAAATTCTATATAAAAAACATTTACAAGGTACTATGTGTGACCTTTTTTTCCTAAATTGGCTACTCAGTCTTATACTTGGTCAAAACATCTTTCCTGAAAATGATTTATCAAGTTGAAGGATGCTTTTCTTCCCTTTAAATAGGATCCTCGGGGCTGGGGATTTAGCTCAGCGGCAAAAGCGCCTGCCTGGCAAGCGCAAGGTCGTGAGTTCGGTTCCCGGTACCGGAGAAAAACCAAAAAAAAAAAAAATAGGATCCTCATTTTTAAAAAAGACAGGAACCCTTTTTGGAGATTTTCACTGATTTTATAAAATGCTCAATGAAGCAGTTTGAGCCTGAATGAATAGAGCGGATAAAACAGGAAGGTGTTACAAAGATGCCTTAAGATATATATGTTTAAATTAGAACCAACACTGCTTCGCCTACATTAACTCTTGAGAAAGCACACCATCTGCTATTTTTAACCAGGGCGTATGGATTTTCTAAGCTGCTTTAGGAAAGGTCATGTCTTGTCTGAGAAGAGGCTCACTTAAGTAAATGCCAGTATATTTCAGAATAGTAGTTGCAGAAAGAGGTTGCTACAAAGAAAAACACTCATATTTAATCAGATGACAGATTGACTATCGATCAAGTTGCAAAGCAGCATGGGACTGTAGCCCTTCCTTCATGGGTTTATTCATCCTGGATATTCAGTAAGTGTCTGCCTTGCTCAAAGCTGAAAAGCTTTCTCCAAAGACTACCTTTCTAGGCAGAATTTTAAGGTGAATTTTTATTGTTGTATCTATCATAACGTGCACCATTTTAGCCATTTTTAAGTGTACAATTCACCAGCATCATGTGCATTCACAGTGTGGTACAGTCACCACCACCAAGTTCCAAAACTTTTTCACCATTTTAAACTGAAACCCTGTACCCATTAAAGACTAACTCCCTATTCTCCCTACTGTTATCCTTTGATAATTACTATTCTATCTTTTGACTACGTGAATGTGCCTGGTGTAGGTATCTGTTATGGTTTAGATTTAGATTGTCCCCAGACATCCTGTGTTCAGAGGTGGGGTGTTTGGAAGGTGGTTGATCAAGGGGGTGCTGCGCTCCTCAGTGAGTTAAAACACTGCTGCATTCCCAGCCGAATGCTCTCTTAGGAGGTGGGACCCAGTCAGGAGAGGTGGCTCACTGGGGGCGTGGCCTGGAAGGGTATATCTCCCTCTATAGCTCCTCCCTTCTCTCGCTGCTTCCTGGCTGCCAGGGGTGCACATCTGTCCTCTGTCTGGACCCACCATGCCCTTCCTGCCTTGGAGCCAGCTGACTGTGGACAGAAACCTCTAAAAACCGGGAGCCAAAATAAACCTCTTCCCCTTTAAGTTATGAGTGCTGAGTATCTTAGTCACAGAAAAGTGAAACCTCGTATTAGGGGACGTACACAGTATTTGTCCTTTTATACCTGTCTTCTTTCATAGCATGTCTTCCTGCATTCACATGGTAGTACATGTGAAAACTCCCTTCTTTTTGATGGCCAAGTAATATTTTGTTGTATGTCTATACCAAATTTTGTTTATCTACTCATTTGTTGATGGGTACTTGGTCAATGTGGTGTTTATTACTCAGTTTCTATTTGGAAAACAGGCTTACAACACGTCTGCTTGTTTTTTGTTATCTCACTTAATTCAAAGAAGAAAAACAATTCTCAAGGCCCCAGTTCAGCAGGTCCTCTCACACAAATCTACACTGTTGGCAACCTCACTCCCCACAAAAAGAAAGTTGATGGGCCCCAAAAGGTCCAGTTTCTCCAAATTCCACTGTCTGAGCGATGCTCCAAAATCTGTTCTGGGCTCAGAACGAATAGAAATACATACCAGAATTATTAACACTTATGAAGGGAGGAAGGGAAGTCACAGGTAAAAAGAAAGAGATAAAAGAAATGAAGGTGAAAAATCTTTGAGGGAAAAACAGAAATAAAACCGCAAGAAAGAAATTGCTTGGTATAAGGTCAGTCCTAACAAAGCAATCCTTAAAGTGCAGCACTATCGACTGGAAAAGAGGACAGCAGGGTGGCTATACCAAGCCATTTCTTTCTCCCAGTTTTATTTCTATTTTTCCCTTAAAAACTGTTCTGTAGATAACAGTTGTGTACAGTGCATTTCAAAAAGCTACAAGCAAGGATTTTGAAAGTCTTCCTCAGGAAGAAATGATAAAAGGGGAGACAGATATGCTTACCCCAATAAAATAAATAAATATATCTAAGCATGACATGTTATCACATTCATTTATACAATTCTTTATGTATCAGTTAATAATAAAAAAATAAACTGGAGAGAATCGTTATCTTTTATGAAGGCATCAGGAAAAATACAGAGATGGGATGAGGAAATTGACATATTTTCATAAAACACTTTGAGAATATGTCACTAAGAGAGACATTTGATATACTAAGATGAAAAGCAGTATTTTTCTTGACAGAATCCTAAGTTGTTGCCATCCATACTCAGAATTTGGGGTTTCCACACCAAATCTGACCAGGTCAGCAAAACAAATGTCCTAGCACCTTTTCCTTGGCCTTCAGATCTGCCTGCTGTTACAAGCACTACACACACCTTTTTTCATAAGTACACGTATGTTTATCTGCGTACTCACAAGGGTACCCACGGCAAGTGCACTGAAGCAGAGTTGCCCAACACGTCCTCCCACAATTGATTAGCATCATTTCTGATTGACAATTTAGTTTATTCTGCACCTCCCTGCCTCTTTCCAAGCTAGATGTAGGTAGCTATGGTGAAACGAGCTTTGGTGAGACTGTGACATTCACAGGCACATGAGCCATGCCGGGAAGTGGAGTGTCCAGAGCTGAGACTCTGGGCAGGCAGATCTGAATTCTGGTCCCAGCTGTGTAACACTGACAGCTCTTTTGACTTCTCTAAAACACTATAGTTTGGATCTAGAATGTCACCCAAAGGTGTGTGCATTGAAGGCTTGGTTGTGAGCCTGTGGTGTCAGTGGGAAGTGGTGAAACCTTTAGGAGGTAAAGCCTAGTGGAAGGAAGTGAGGTCATCAGGGCATGTGGCTGAAGGGAATGTTGGGACACCAGTCCTTTCCTTTCTCTTTGTCTCCTTACTGCTATGAAGTGAATAGTTCCTTCCATCCTGTACTCCCACCATGAAGTGCTGCCTCACTACAGACCCAAAAGCAATGAGGACAAGCTACCATGGACTAAAGCCTTTATAACTGTGAGCCAAAGCCATTTTTTCTCTTTTTTCAGTTTATAATCTCAGGTGTTTCATTATGGCCATAGAAAGCTGACTAATACACAAGCTCCATTTTCCACATCTATACATGTTGGCACTAGAGAGCCTGTGAAGATGAAAAGAAATGGTGTGTTTAGCATTCTGAGACAAAGTAAATGTCCTATACATGTTCATTATTATTTTATCATGATTGGTTCTCTTCACTGGGCTCTTGGATTCTACACTGAATCCAAAGGAAATTATACATTGAATATGAACCCTAGCATCTGCCATCTGTGTTTTCCTGTACCTGAGGGGGACTTTTCCCACCAGTAATTGCATGGTTGTTCAGACCAAGGGGCTTCAACTACAGAGATCATTGTGCATTCATTGGTTCCTCAGAACTGGAACTCAAGCCATACTTCCTTTGAAATCCATGGGAGCACACTTACCTCTAGATGAACAGTCATTGGTGGGAACCTGAGCAGTAATTACCAGCTCAAGTAAGTGGCCTGTGAGACCCATAATAACTGAGGCTCCAAAGCAGGAGTGAAGCGTATCCTTAAGAGGCCCCTTCCCTTTCCCTCTCACACCTGACTGTGTCCTCTCTTCTTATTACAAGGGAAGAGCCCTTAAAGCTCTGACTTAGAAACAAATGTCCTCCCTGACTGAATTGCCCACTCAATCATCTCCAGCCTTGGTTTGCGCTTATTTCCAGGATTAAAGACAGCTGTCCCACTTGTTATTTTTCTCTTTCTTGGCTATGGGCCTCATTAGCGGGGACAGCAAAAATCTGCACAGTTCTGAGTAGTGTGCCATTTGGTTAGCTACTATGCTGCCACTAGTTAGACGGGAGACTGCAACACACTGTCACATCAACATGCGAGCAGAACCTGCTCAGAGTGGCAGAGGACAGTTATCAAGGTCTGTGGGCAAGATTCCCAGGCTGGAGACTCAAGGGAAATTCTGAAGAAATAAACAAAGCTTAGCACTCAGTAATGATAACATTTGTATTCATCTCTTATAATAATCAACACTTGGCCACATCTGTCCTCACCTGTTGCAACAGCAAATCTCTTCCTCATTTTTATGGTGAGTTGGCATGAGGTCTGACACTCCAGGGACAGAAAGAATTCTCCAATGTTAGCTTCATGTAAAAAAGATCAAAGATCTGGGCACAGGAATAAGCAGTACACTTCTCCACAGTGTCCAGACCAGAGCACTAAGACTTGCTGGAGCACACATCAGGCTTCCTGGCTTAATGATGAGTTCCCAATGACCGTGTTAGTCACCCCCCCTCCAAGGAGTAGTTCAGACACTGGAGCCTGAAATTCTATGTCCTCTCTACATGACACGTGAGCATTAGAATGCTTCAGAAGTTCCATTATTCTGGAGACAGATTGACTGAAACATGGGAACAGAACCCAAAACAGTCCATGTGCCAGCTGGGCTGGGGGCTGCAGGCATCCTCTGAGCCCAGAGAGAACCACAGCGTTATGAGGAGGCCCTTTGCCAGTTACCGTTCATGGAGAAACCCACGCAGTGGTAAAGATAAGAGAAAAGCCATTTGGTTTCCATTGGTTCTAAGCAGATGTTTCTTTCCAAAGGACAAATAGCCCAAAGATAGCACCTTTAGCTGGTCCTTTATTTGGATCTCCATCATTTCTTTTCCACTGCTGAGAAGAAAGGACTTCCATTATGCTCTAATGGGATTGTGATTCTTTATCTCTGTGTTGGATATTAATCTATAATAGCTCTGAGAAGTATTTAGACCCAATTAGTAACTATTCACCTGAGCCATTCTTAAGCACTGGGACAGGGACTGTTTCAGCATGGCATCTCAGTTAACATCCTTATTTTACTACATGGACCTTAACAATATCCTCTTCTTGGTTCCAGTTATCAAAAAACATGCATATGATCATGTCTCAATTACTTTTCTCTCATTGCTGAGACAAAATACCCAACACCAAAAATTAAGGAAGGAAAGGTTTATTTAGCTTACAGTTTGTGGAGGTTTCCCTCTATAATCAACTAGCTCCAAGGCAGGGTGGCAGAGCACAGGGGGAACACTTTAAGGTGATACAGGACAGCAAAAGCAGCACGAGCCAAAAGAGGAGAGGGAGCAAGCCTCTTTTCCCTCCTTATATTGTATGCTGGCTACCTGCCCACGCCCACACCATCTCCGTGCCCTCCTCTTGCACAGGCTCAGGAGGAATACAAAGGAAGGACCCTGGCTCCCTGCTGAGTCACACAGTTAACCTTGTAAACTTCTCAAGTTGACACAATGAACAACATCCTAGAGCAGGAAGGGCGTGTCCTTTTCACCTCAGGATGTAGAAGGGCTGAGTTACTTAGTTAAGCTTCTAGACTCCTCATACTGACACAATGTATCAAACATAACAGACCATTATCACCAAAATTAATAACTACAGGGACACACATTTCTAAATGCCAGCAGAAGCTCCCACGGTAGTTCGGATTACTTGTTGAGCTCTAACTCTTGGAGTGCGTAACCCACCTGGGCCTCTGCACCCTGCCTGTGCTGGTTAAATGACACCAAGCGGACAATGCTATTCAGAAGGCGATGGGTCACTTTTATAATACAAATGTAGAAACCCTCAAACGCCTGCCAGAAACCCTGCCCATCTTATTAAAGACACTATAACTGGGAACCACGGAATCCATAAGGTGACGGAGCACTCAGCGGTCATAGTCCTGTCACCCCCTTTGCAGTCCTCACTAAGTATCACCCAGTTTCTGTGTGTTAGGGCATTCAGCATGCTGCACCCAAGCCTGCCAGGCAGATGGCTCTAGGGCTTTAATTATTTGCAATTTCTTTCTTATTTAAATGGAGATTTGCCTATTTGCAATCTTGATTTATGAATCCTGGTTCTTTTTTTGTTTTCGCAGTGCTAAGATTGAACTCAGGGCTTCAGACCTGCTTACCCAAGGCTCTCCCACTGAGCTACACCTCCAACCCTGAATCCTAGGAAGACAACTGGTACCCCCTGGTACGTTATCAAACACTTGAACATAGTTCCTCCTTTCCCCATCTTTGGTCTTTTTCTGGCTAAACCCCCTCAGAGCTGCAGTTATTTCTGCCTGCTATGATTCTGGATCAGTCAGATCCCATTTGGCTTTTATTGTTATTTCTTTCCTACATTTGTTCATCATTTATTATTAATTTTTAAAAAGATTGCTTTCTATCATCCTCTGCGCTCAGCTGTCAAACTACTTTTTGTATATGAAAACAGTGCAAATCAGTTATTACTCACTTTATCACAACCAAACAACTACTCCTATGCCTTTATCTGCTGATCACAAGCTGAGGTACACACAGGAGAACAGTAAATAACAACAACAACAACAACAAGCGCATAATTAGAAAACAAAGGTAACAAAAAGACTTCACACAGTATTGATGAACAAGTCCCTAAAATATCAGTGAACAATTTCTGTAATACATGTCCCCGGACTTGGAGCCCAACCATGTTGAAATGCACATTTCTAGAGGAGCTTATCTCTGATGTATGTTTTCAGTTATCACATGAGCTCACTCTTGGAAGTCAATAAACAGAAAATATGATCGCTCTCTATCCACATTTATATTGTTTTGTTCTTAAAACAAATGGGAGCCCCAGTGATCTTACTCAGTCTCATGGTTCTAAATACCATCTACATGCCAGTGACTTCCAAATTTATATCTGCAGTCCAGACTGTTTCCTGAACTCCAGACTCATTTATCCAGCAGCCTGCCTGACATCCCCTCATGGATGTCTGGTGAAACGTCTCAACCTCAGTGTGTCCAAGCTGAGCCCCAGATCTTCCTGTGTGCTTCCCCCATCTCACTTAACCTTGGCAGCCCCATCCTTCTGGTGGATAAAGGCAAAATCTCTGGAGTTATCCTGAGGCCCTCAGCTCCTCTCTCATAAGCAGGAACTCTAATGGCTCCCTTTCTAACTGCTTCCAGAATCTGACTGCTTCTCAACCCCTGTACTGCTTGAACCCAGGTCCAAGCCGCTGGCATCTGTCACCTGAATCATTGCATTCATCTCCCAACTGCACTCTGTATTTCTACTCATAATCCACCCATGGTCTATTCTTAAGACAGCAAGAGGGATCATGCTATGGTCCCCATTTCACACTGGGAAAAAAAGCCACTTCCTTCCATTCCTAAGCCTGTATCTGAGAAACAGAAACATGCACCAGTACAGAAATAGTCATAGTAATATTATTCATAATAGGCAAAAAATGGAAATAATTCAAATGCCCATCAACAGATATCTGGATAAACAAAAAATGGTCTCTCCACACAATGGAAGATTATGTAGCCACAGAAAGGAATGAAGTACTAATAATACATGCAACAGCATGGATGGGCCTTAAAACTGTTACGTAACAGAAACCAGACATAGGGGCTGGGGATTTAGCTCAGCGGCAAAAGCGCCTGCCTGGCAAGCGCAAGGTCGTGAGTTCGGTTCCCGGTTCCGGAGAAAAATGAAAAACAAAACAGAAACCAGACATAGAAGCCTACACCTCCCATGACTCTGTCAGTATGAGGTGCCTAGAACAGGCCAATCCATAGAGCTTGAATGAGGACGAAGGGCCCAGCGGGAAGGAGGGAGACTGATAGGGTGTGAGATTTCTTTTAGGGGCCTGAGGATATTCTGGAATTAGTAGTGATTAGTAGTTGCACAACACTGTTAGTATACTAAAACCCACTAAATTGCAAACTTAAAGAGGTGAATATTATATGTGAGTTATATTTTTTAAAAAGTCCAAGTCCTTCCGGTGGCCTCCTAGGCACCCCATAACCCAAGCCCCAGGATGTCTGTAGCATCCTCTTGTCCTTCTCTCCTCAGTTTTGTCCCCAGCTGAGGGGGATGTACCAGGCTGTTCTCCTCAGGGACAGACCCTTGTCCTGGTCTCCAGGTGCTTTCCTTCAGAGAGATCCAGATGCCTGCCTGGTTAACTTACTCACTTCCTTTGTCTTTGCTCAAATCTTTCCTTGGCATGCTCTCTGTCCGTTTAACTTTGCTTCTTCATAGCATTTATCATCTCCCCTCTGCTACAGCACTGGCTTATCATGGTGTTTGTGGTTTACGGTCTCCCTCTGCCTCTTCCCACTCCTCATCTCGCACACTAGAATCTAAGCTCCTCGAGGACAAGAATCTTTGTCTTTATCCCTAGCATATCACAATTGCCTACAACAGTGCCTGACCCACATCAGATGTTAGAAAATTATTTGTTGAATATCTGAATGAATGAATACATTTTCTACTTTTCTACTAAGAATGTGCCTACTCTGCCAGCTTTAGAACAAAGCATAGGTGTTCCTTGGCACGTGTAGGCTATTGATCCCAGGGCCCCCATGGACACCATATTCTGAGAACACTCTAGATTATTTTTTTCTTTTTAATAATTAGTACGTGTTTACACTACATGCAGTGGAAGAGCACACACTTAGCATGCAGGAGGCTCTGAGTTCAATGTCCAGCACCACAAACAAACGACTGCAGGAGGGTAAAAACTGGGTATTCATGTCCTTTGGTTAGATAGTCTTTATTGGTCAGGTCAAAGGAGACCATGGTGACCCCCACCCCACTGAGCAGATTCTCCTACTTACATCTTCTCTGCAGTTAGGCACAGGTCTTGATCATACTGACTTGCAATATTCTCTTTTTCTTTACATTTTGATCATTTTCCCTAAACAAAGGGTAAGTTGCATGAAAGTAGAAAGCAGAGACCTCAGGGAACAGCACAGTGCTATACACCCCGGAGGCAAATGGCCAGGCCTGGCGGTTTTCATTTCAGTAGGAAACAGTTCTTCTCCAGCCACATCTTGGCAATCAGGGAAATAGCTTTCTGTGCCCACCCTGCAGGAGACTATAGTTTCCATGGAGAGACAGACATATAAGCAAAAATTTCTGTGGAACATTGTAGGTCCACAAAGACCCAAGGGAAACTTCTTGACTCAGGCAAGGGACTCGGGGAGGTCCTCTGGAGGCGCTAGACCCTTGAAGGTTAGGAGGATTGGACTTGTCTGAAGGCAAGCTGATGCAGAGGACCCAAAGAAAGAGGACCTCCAAAGGCAACCACTTGGTTCTCTATCAAATTCCTTTGGAAGGAAAGTACTCGATAATATTAACACAATAAGGTTCTAAGAGCTGACCAACTATTGGTGAAAGGGTTACTAGCAGGACCATAAATAAATCCACTCATTCATTAATTCACTCATTGAATGAAGCAAGGGTCCTTCCCACGGGCAAGGCACCGTGCATTTATGGACATCTCACGTGAGTGAGATATGCCTGGAAGTCTTTCTCCTTTGCCTGGCTGATTCCATCATAGCTTTTTGACTACTAGGTATTTTCTAATGCATTGACTATCTGTCTCTCCCTATCAGAATGTAAGGTCTCTTTTTGCTCCTTGCAGTCAAGGACTTGGGACCATGCCAGAAAGCATGGAGGCATGGGCTTAATAAATGTTTGTCTAATCAATCAATCAATCAGTTCATGTGATTGTTATATATCCAGAGAGAAATAGGCATCTACACACAGCACTAGGAGTTACAGAAATTTGTAGCTCAGGAAGTCACTTATGAAAATATGTTTTTATTCTTAGTGAGAACATATTTTAATGTAGTGAAATGAAATTTCAAAAAAAGATATTGAAAATACTGTAAAAACATTGTCAACATAACTATAACTTTTGTCTTGATTTCTGTATCTTTCTAGGTGCTGCTGGCTACCGAGATTTTAAAAATAACTGTTAAAAGTTGATTAGACTTAACTTAGTAAATCTTTTCACACTGCCCTGGCTGTATCCCTAACAATAAATTTAGAAACTGGTAAAAGAATGGGCCGTGGCTTTTGGAAATGCTTTCAACTAAACAGAAATAGAATATAACTTAAAATTCTTGGGCTGGTTATCAAATCAAATATTTATCACATGTCTAAGGGAGAGAGGAGAGAGAGAGAAAGAGAGAGAGAGGTCTTGACATTGTGCTTGGAAATCAGAAGGAAATGAGCCTCTGAAAGCTACATAGAGGTGATTTCAAATTATGTACCAACAGGCAGGAAATTGTAAAACATAGCAAGATGGCCATCTTGTCCTTCAGGGGAACAAGAGATAGGGTCTGGGTCTAAGTAGCATTATGCTTCAGACCACAGTTGGTTTTCCCAGAAACAATTGTTGTACCAGTTCTGCCTTTGTGGCTTGAATTCATTGCTTTCTTTTCATTTGCACCTGATCCATACCCTTAAGAAATCCAGTTTTGCTCACTTGAGATAGCCTAGTTCATCGCTCTTTGGCTCCAGCATTAACCCCACCAGACCCTCCAGATTTAATATTCTTTTGGGAACTCTCTCTGCTCACAAGATCTAAGTCCAGCTATCAACGTCACTTCCATCGGGCCTTCCCAGCATAATTCCCTGGGCTGCTAACACAAGACTCTGCATAATGAGTTAGTGGTCTGGAACACCCTCACATTCCTCTGGCTCATCGAAATCCTATTTGTTTTTCAAAGGCCTGAATTAAACTCTATTTTTTCCCCAAAGATTCTCCCTGCACTATAATCTCCAGTGATATCCAGTTCCTTTGAACTCCCATAGAATCTCCTTCTGGTCCACTCATTTGGCATGTGTCCAAGGACTACACTTTGCACATTTTACTCTGTCCAGTGAAATCTTTAATTCCTAAAAATCAGGGACTACACTGTATCCCCCAAAGAGAGCCTAGCACAGTGCTTTGCACATTGTAGGTATGCAATAAAAAAGCTTTGACTAACTGTTTGAGTACAGTGGGTTTGGGATGTGTTACACTAGGACTCTGGGGTATCCATTTCATTAAACTAAGCATTGTCACAATTCCTCCATTCAGTCAAGGTTGGACACAGTAGAAGTTTCTACAAGTCTGGGTGGCAACCTTCTAAAGGTTTGGGTAATACAAAAGTTACCTGAAGATGCTACCTGATACTTAACCTGCTACCAGAGGCTTAACCTTACCTGGAGTCCAGGTAATCACAAAAGCCATGGTTTCATTCAGGGGTAAAGAATAACTCTCATGAAACGATGCTAGCGCTCACTATAGGTAAGAAAGATTAATAATACATACTAAATATTAATAATATATACTAAATGTCTAAAGATTATGCCAATCATTCTGCTATCTACACACCTCCCCACCTTTTGAAAAGTGAATACCACCAAAGAAAACTGAACCTCAAAATATCCGCATTAAAGCCAGTTAATGGCTCGATTTTTAACTGAGATGAGGCAAAGCAATTTCAAGGAAGGGCCGATCTCCCTGCCTGCCATTCTCCCCTGAGTAACACTGTGAGTCACAATACAGGAGCACAGATGCAAGTCCAAGGGAGATACCCCGCACTGGGATACAGTGTCAGTGCTCAGCTATGGGGCGGTGCAGATCAGGGGAGAAGAGGGTCGCTTCATTTGCAGCTGGAGTCCCTCCTTTGCTGTCCAGCTACAGAAAGACTTAGCACAACCACCCTTCTCTCTCTACCCCAGCGGATGTGAAAAATCAGCAAAACTACATGCATATGGATTGTGTGTGTGCGCATGCATGTTTAAGAATACATAGACAGCATGCAGGCAGGTACATTATACATGTATTTTTATTTAACTACTTTAGCAAGTAGTTTCACTTGCTAAAGCAGTAAGTTATTTCCCTTGAAAGAACCCCTAATTTAACAGTGCAGATGCAAACTGCTAAAAGAATATAGCAAGGAAAAAAATCCTGAGATTTTCCTGGCAGTTCTGCTGCCAGACTTCGTAACTTTTTAATAAAGAGAAACGTCACTCAACTCATTGACAAGGATCTCTCTCCTGAGCTCCTCTCTCTCTTTCTCGAACTCTCACTCTTTCTTTAAAATTTCAGATCTAAGATTTCTTTAAGTATTTCAGACAGTAACTTTCTAAGCCCCAACCCCCTCTGTTGGCAAACAGCTCCATTCTATTTAGCAAATTTTCTTATTTTGCCCAGTCTTGCTTCTAACCTCTTCAGGTTCTCACAAAAATGACACGTGACTCCTGGGATATGTTGCAAAGGTTCCACTCTTGGGAGAGTGAAATCTTTGTCCCCTATGGGCTTCCATAAAAAGGATGCCTGAAATAATGAGAGGAGAGGGAAGGGAGGTGACTCTCAGAGGCAATAAGGGGTCTGGGAAGGGGACAGAGGGATCACAGTCTTCTTGGTGATAAAACCAATACTTCCTCAGTTTGGTTTGCCATTCAGGAACCAAGGGAAGCAGTTTATGTTAACTCCTCAGTGTTGTTTTACAGCCAAGAATCACTTGGTCTTCATGAAGATAAAAATATGCTCACGATGGTGGAATGGGGAAGAGGGAAGTTGGCTTGGAAGCTTCTGGTAATTCCAAATTTTAGAAACTGAAGGAATTCTACATCAGTGCTACTCCTCTACTCCTGCCTCACTTCCTGGAAAAGTTCAAAGGTACAGTTGACCATAGGTCAAAGGGCAACTGCCTCAGGACTGTTCAACTTTATTCTCACATTTCACAAAGAACCTGGATCTAACACACTGTTTAGGCCATAATTACAGGCAGGGGCCACTGTTGTGAGAACCCTTGTTGATCAATTTTAAACCAGACAACTAAAATATCCACCTGGTAGGGCTTCTCTGGAATTCAGATACAGTAATTTCCTCTCAGAGCTGGAAAACTGAGAAAGAACTGGAAACCAGTGGCTTTAATTTTTTGTAACCACTCAAGAAGCAAACACTAGTGTACTTCATCAATAGAAGAAAATTCTTTTCTCAAGAAACCAGTTTTTCATCTCAAACTCTCAGAGCAACAAACACAGCATTTTAAAGAATGAAACAGGCATTACTGCTTAGCAAAATACCCCATGATCATCCAAATGATGAAGCTGAAACACAGTAAATGAATAAATGGGTGGCGTCCTCTTCATCACTGCCTTTTCCTTCCTTTTTTGTTATGCCACTAACCACTAGCGTACATATCTAACATTTAACCGCATTTATTTATCATAGGTGTTTTAAAGATGTTAATGTCCTTGAACAATTCTCAGGTCACCCCAAACTGTCCACTGTACACCTCTTTTGAGCAAAACCAGGCATTTCCACCCCCTCAGGCAAGGTAGTATAAGGTTGTAGCCCAAACCCTGAGTGATTTTATTATTTATATGAACGCAAAAAACTAAAGCCAAGGTTTAGACAAACCTCCTTGAAGTGTCAATCATTTAAGGAGCCAAAAAGCTTTAAAAGCATTTATGGGAAAAGGCAATCAAGTATTAAAGTAAAAAAATCATTTAAATTATCTGCCCACACAATTCACCTTTCCTTCAGAAAAACCAAGTAAGAGAAAAATGGTTTTTGTTAAATTTTTTTTGCCCTTCCTTCCCATGGTTGATTTTATTTACCTTGTAAATTCCAGACACAAATTTCCTTTCGATAGACATCATATAAAACATTCCTTTAAAATAGCTTAGGGTCATATTCTACTTCCTCTGATTCTTTCCTCTCCTGGACTTACTTATTCATTCGTTATGTAGAAACAAGCAAAGAAACATCCACTTACTATACAGCTGAGCTGGGTACTGTCAACAGCCATTGTTCTCTGAGCTGTCACAGACTTGATAGCAAGCAGAAGCTCAAGGTTTTGTACCAGGAGAAACGCCTACCATCAATCTAAAGCCAGGGTTCTTATGCTGAGGTCCAGAGGTGGGCTGAAAGGGGTGTGCAAAGGCCCTGAAAACACAGCCCATATTTTGTGCATTTCAGCTCTCTTCAGGATACTGGACATGGAACCGAGGAGTGCTCTACCACTGAGTTATACCCCAAACCTCTAAGAAAAAAGGTTTGTTTCTAGTTGTTTTTTAAAATTTTAACACAAGGGTTTGCTAAATTGCCCAGGTTAGGCTCAAACTTGGCAATTCTTCTCCCTCAGCCTGCTGAGTGCTGGACTTACAGGCACGCACCACCACACCAGGATCTTTGGGCACTTTTCTAAGGAGCAGGCCTGCTGTTTTCATGAGATGTGTGTACTGGGGGTGGGGGGAGGGCCCTCTCTGCCCAGCTCTGTGGCAGGAGGAAGATGGATACAAGCTGCCTCAACTCCTGCTAGTGGTTTGGATCTTAAGGATCCCCCATAAGCCTATCTATCAAAGGACTGGATCCCAGCGTGGCACTGTTGGTAGTGGGGCAACCTGTAGAAGGTGGACCCCACGGGAAGGAACTTAGATTGTGGAGGAAAGACCTTGAAAGGGATATTGAGATCCCAGCCCCTTCCTTTTTCTCTTTCTGTCGCCATTGCCCTGAGGTAAACTGCTTTTCCACCATACACTTCTGCCAAGATGTCCTGTGCTGCTACAGGCCAAATAGCAACAGGGCTGAACAACCACGGACTGAAACTGAGCCAAAAGAAACTTTTCCTCCTGAAAAGTTGATTGTCTCAGGTATGCTGTCCCAGTAATAGAAAGCTGACTGAGACATACAGGAACCAGCAGAACTTTGAGGAAAGACCGGAAAGCGCAAAGATAGCATGGTTAGATGTGGACAGATTCTGTAAATGTTTTCCAGAGGGGGAGGAAAAGATAATTTTTTGAAAGTTCTTCAGCAAAGCAGCAGTAAAATGGAGGAATGAATCGTGAAAAAAAAACATCATTAAAGAAAGCCTTAGACAACAAACCGCACAATACAATATCCCCAGGTAGAAAGTAGGCAAAATAGACTCATCTCTGAGATGTTACTACACAATGAAATCTCACATTTATCTGCCTCTAGTTTTCCTGAAATTGAGTTAAACTACATTTGCGGAACACAGATCATTCCTGCATCCTGTTTCTACTCCCTTTTACACTTTGACTGGCAATCCGGACTGGCTGTGGTGATCCCAGAGTTAAGCAAACAGTTGTCTCATTACAAGGTGGTGGGAAATGTGCTGGACTCACAGGACTTGGAACAAGCTGCTTTCAAGTAACTTCTATTATCACTGTGTGCAAAGTCCCAGGAGGTGCTGACCTGCGCACAACTGGATGCCCCAAAGCTTTGCTTCTGCCACCATCTGGAGGAGCCCAGCCCCCAGCTGCCCATTCCAGCCAAGCAAAAAGAAAACCCAACACAGCATTGATGTACATCCGTGGGAGACACAAGGTGCCATAGGGATCTCATAGATTTAAGGACAGTTACACCGTTCCATGAATCCTTCCTTTGCCTCTTCCGCCACTTCACTTATCCTAACTGAGCCGCAGTTCTCTGTGGGACAGGAGTAACAGCCATTATCCAGCGGGGTTGGTGTCAGGACTGGCTAAGGTCATGTACATAACAAGTTGAGCACGTTGAATCAGTGGTAGCTGCTGTCACCCTTATTTACCTGTGCCGCCATACAAAGCAGTGGCTGCTTTTCCTTCTAGCTCTTTTCGTCTGAGAAGGCATTTCTGGGAAAGCCCAGGTGGATGACATGGGGAATCTCAGCAGTCATTTGACCCTTCTCATGTCATGTGCTATCCATCCATCCATTCTGCTGCTCTTATGTGTATGTGTCTCAAGCCTAGTTTTCCTAACCTGAGCATAAACCCTTGACAGGCATTGTTTCTCTCTATCCCCAGAGCCTGCTTGCTGGTAGAATTTATTCATTCATTTACCATTCCCGCTGATTCCTTCATAGGAGGCAGCATGGGATAAAGCCTGGGAGTACAACCCCTAATAAAACCAGACTACTTGGAGTTCAAACATCATAGTGATTTTGGCAACTAACTATACTTTCTGTGCCTCAGCTTCCTCATGTGGCTACTGTGAGCAAAAAAGAATATAGTGTCCATAAAGTGCTTATGATCGGGGGACTAACACTTCTGCTAGCTGATTAACATTGGCGTTATCACTGACACCGTAGGACACAGGGAGACACAGCGAAGATGGTACAAAGGAAGTCGCTGCCATGAGGAGCCTCATTCTGGCTTTGGTTGGCTGCTTGAGATACTCAGTCATGTAAAATATGCCCCATCTGTATGTTTTGGGAAGTTACTACAAAAGTTAACTATAAAACACTGTAGAGACGGACTTAAAAAGCATTGTCTCAGGAAAATCATACACACTGTCATCCAGGTGACAGCATTCCTTCTGTACGTGTTGTGGCCAATCCACTTGATCAGATTTCTGTCAGTGCCCCTCTCCATTCTTGATGGGATTCCTTGAGAAGAAAGTTAATTTATGGTGCTTTGCCAAACTCTTTCACCATTTCCAGTCAAAATCCCCTGCCTTCCTGATCCCTAGAATTAAAATTTCCAAGGCAATAGTGAAAAAAATCTATGAATATCTGCATTTCATCTCCAATTCAATACCGCCGTTGTTTGCAGAGAATGTACCACTCAGCCATTACTGCTGACCACAGATAGAATCTCAGCTGAACCATGGGCCGGCGCTCTTGGGGAGGCTCTCATCTGCCTTGGCCATGGCTTCCACAACTCAAAGTGATTGGAGCAAAAGATGGATATTAATTTCTTTCCTCTTTAGTGGGCTTTTCTAACAAATTACCCCTGGCCACTGCTGCACATGTGCTGTGGCTCGCCACTGCACACTTACTGAGCACACTAGTTGCTGATCTGGTCATAAGAGTGGGAAATTTGAACTGCCTTTGTGAGAAAACAGAATCAAAAAGTCAGTACTGGGCTGGGGATTTAGCTCAGTGGCACAGCGCCTACCTGGCAAGCGCAAGGTCGTGAGTTCGATTCCTGGTACCAGGGGGAAAAAAAGTCAGTACTGGTTGTTTAG
The DNA here is from genome assembly GCF_000276665.1 of Chinchilla lanigera. Lineage (NCBI taxonomy): Eukaryota > Metazoa > Chordata > Mammalia > Rodentia > Chinchillidae > Chinchilla > Chinchilla lanigera. The sequence continues at coordinate 8,547,879 of NW_004955406.1, read as the reverse complement.
CACATCACCCCAAGTAATCCAGGCTTCTAAACTGAGTCTCCACACTCTGCTTAGGATGGAGTTAAGAACACTTGTCTTCAGGCTCTGTTTAGAAGCGAAGAGAAGGCAGTTACTAGATGTTTTATGCCTTCCTTTCCATTAAGTTCCTGTTATGAGAATGAAAAGAATTGTGCCCACAACCACCACGGTGAAACTTCTCCAGCTGTGCCACTCCGTGAGGTGCTTTCCCTGAGCCTTCAATCCACAGGGCCTTCTGGGACTTTTCTTTTCTTGTCTTCTCTTTTCCTTCTTTCTTTCTTTCTCTCTTCTTTAGGCCACTGCATATTTGTCACCCTCACATGACAGAAGGAGGGGACGTTTCCCATCTCTGGTCTGAGTGTGGTTATGAATGCCCGAGTTTTTGAGAATGTCTATTGAACTGATTTGTACCATGGTGACTGGAATAACTCTAGTATTAGGGTTTTATTCAATTATTGTAGCTCTCCCAGATTTGGCTGCTTTAGAACTTAGTTCTTCTTCCGGGTCAGATGACAAAGTATCCATTTATTCTCTCACTGACTTAGTCCATCCTCAAACTCCTTATGGCCAGGTCTTATCCACTGGCACAATACATCCGTCTTCCTAGTGGCTAGCAGTGCCAGGCCCACAGCTGTGCTTCATATGTAATGGAACTGACGTCGGTGTAGCCCTAAGAAAGCCTGTGTTGTGTTGATGTTTCTCTCAGTATATACTATGGTAGGCCAGGCCGAACAGAAGTAAGACAACATAAGCATGGAACTCCAACCGCTGGTGCTCAGACAGGTTAGAAAGATTTTTAAAAAAATAATAACTGGTGGGGAAGAAAGAAGAGTTAGAAACTCAACTTGAAAAAATCAAAACCAAACCAGAGGCGATGAGTGGACAGCTGGACTTCCTGGAAACTACTAATTAGCCCCATTCACGTGTGCATTTTTCCAGCGTGCAGGATGGAAATAATTGCTGTTTGCAAACAACTTGCAGAAAGAGGAAATGCTTAACCTAAAGCTATAATTAGTTTGTCAGTGCTGTGTGTCAATGATGTGTGCATGAAGAGAAGTGCTTTCCTGCCAAAGTGCCTCCCTTTTCCATCTCTGCCTTCTCTTACAAAGCGGCTGTGAATAATAGAAGACAAATGGAAGGAAGGCTGCAGTCCTTTGGGAAGTCTGACTCCTCCTGATGCGGTCCTATCGTCCAAGCCATAAAGCCATTAATAGTTTACCATGGACTGTTCCTAACACTAATGGAAGTGAGCCCACAAAATGATAGCGTACTGAGATTTAATTCTATGCCCATATTTGCAGGCTAAGGATGCTAACATTTCTCCTAACCGGGCTCATGTCATACTTGATGAATGTTCAAACATGATTGTACCAGTAACATTTTCTCTGAAAATTACAACGATTACTCATTAGTAAATGAGGGCCCTTGGGCAAAGAATCTGGTCAGAAGACTGAGTAACGTGTTACCGACAGATGCAACAAATTAATCCTGAAAGTTTGGCTCTTAGAATGGGGATTAAAGTGTTGCAATTAAAATTCACATGTACAAGATTATATCTACTATTGCTCCTAAAAAAAATCTGTTTGTCCTTCCTATTGCAAGTTGTCTATCTTAGATGAAAAGATATGAAAAGTGCACGGATACAGACCCAATACGCCTTCGTGAACACCCAGGTGGAGAGAGGTTACAAAAAATACGCCTGGCCTGCTGCAGACGGAACCTGGAAGGTAGTCTTCCATCAGTCATTGATGGATTGGTGGACTTTTGACAAATTAAGCAACCATCTGGTGGCTCTTCCGAGTAAAGCTACTCCCCTCTCCAGAGGTTTCTTGTGAGCTACATGTTAGCACCTTCGTACTACTAGAACTGTGGCATGATTGGTGTTTTTCTAGCCCTTGGAACGCAGCTTCCTCTTAGAGATAGGCTGGAGCATGACACTGCCTTCACTTGAATGGGCTGTCACTTGCTGTATAACCTTGGGCAAGTTCTTTATATCTCAATTTCCTTATTTGTAAAATGAGGACATGAGGATTAAGTGTGTTGAATCATGTAAAACTCTTAGTTCCTGGCCCACTAGCACGCAAAAATATTAACTCGTATAATTTATGCAAAATGTCCTTGGGGAAAATGCAAGTATTTATATAATACCTTAAAAACAGAAAAGCAAACTGGCATTTTCTAGAAAAGGAAGAGCTGTGCATTCTTGTTACCTAGTGATTCTGTCCCTACCTGAAGAAACACATGTATGTGCACAAGGGGACTTGAGCAACTTCAGTGCAGTGACATTTGCACAAGCAAACATTGTCCTGACGATGAGTGGAGAGTGGATAATGAAGCTGTGAAACGTCCAGAAAACGGAACTCTCGTAGAATAGATCAACCTCAGCAGTATAATAGTGAACGAGAAAAAAATGTTGCAGTAGGAAACTTCTGGTACGGTGCCATTTACAGAAATTTAGAAAATATAATACTCAGTGTTGCTTACAGATACATGTCTGTGTCATCAGAGTACAAAGCATGCACTCAAATAATAAACACCATATTCAGAATAACAGCTACATCTGGACAGGAAGCAGGGATGATACAGGAGAAGGAAATGTAAGAGGCTTTATTCGGTCATATCTTATTTCTTTAAAAAAATCAGAAAAAGCATTAAGATTTGATAAAGATCTTTCTTATACTATTCTGTTTATATTTTGCATTATAAATTATTGTTTGATTTGAACAAATTCTGAGCTGTACTTTGTCTTTGTCCTCTGTGATACTCTGCTAACAAAAGATCACCTATATAGAAGATTGTTTATTAGGTTTTTTTCCTCCTAGCTTCCTTTCCTAGGACAATTCATTATCAAAGCTCTCCTTATTATAACTCCTAATGGACTAAAAATTCTCATTTTGGCCGTACTAACCAATATTGTACATCAATGACATATTTAGATAATGGATCATTCTCTCATTAAAAAGCATTTATGTCGCCCCTAGAGTATGCATAGCTCTGTGCCAAGGGCTGGGAAACACAAAGGGGTGAGAGTAGAAAAGAGTCTGGCTATTGTAGCTTCATTAAAATTTTAAGTATTTTTGTAACATCGTTCATGCTTTAACATAATAGAAATTTAGAGTCCTTAAGTATCACTAAGAAAACACCAAATACCTGAATGGAAGGATGAACAGAAAACACAGAAAAATTTTAGTGGAAGAGTTTAAATAGCTGACAAACACATGAAAACCGTCAACCCCAATGAACAATAAAGGGAGAAAACCTAAAATGAGATGTAATTTAAAACTGTCAAAAGGCAAAGATAATATTCAGTATTGCTATGTGATCAGGAAATTGGACAATCACAGAGCACTGGGGTGCAACTTGGCACCATTCACTAGGCGCCTTGAAAACATCAATCCATTTTGAGCCAGTGATTCTCCTGCGAGGCTCACAAACCGAGCAAAAAAGTGGAGAAGGGCACGGAGATTTACGTGCAAGGATATTCGTGGCAGCATCATTTATCAGAGCACAACTCTCAAACATGCAACAATGGGGTATTCATTAAGTGAAATATAATCGACATCCTGTAATAACCTGCAGTCTTCACATGTATTTACTTTTCAGTTTATATTAAATGACAAGGGTGAATGTTTAAGAGATAATGTTCACAGAAAGTACTGCATACACATAGAAATCTAACTCTGTAAAATAACTGTACAGATGTTCCTCAGCGTCCACAGGAGAAGAGTTCCAGGACCTTCTGCAGATATTCAAGACCATTATACAAAATGGCACAGTATCTGCATACAACCTATGCATATCTTCCCATATACTTTATCTCTAGATTACTAATAGTACCTAATACTATGTAAATAATTGCTATACTGAGTTGTCTAAGGAGTAACAGCCAGAAAATATTTCCTACATGTTCCATATAGATTGAAGTGGGACACAGGAGTGTTTTCAATCTGCTGTTGGTTAAGTCCACAGATATGAAGGCTACAGCTATAGAAGGCTGAGTCTATACATTAAAAAAATCGGAAGGGATCACACTAAAAAGCTACAAATGGTTATCTCTCACTCCTGAGTGTCATTTTTCTTTATACACTGACACAGTTTTCAATGTTTTTTTCCAGTGAGATAGTTGTATAACCAAAATGAACATAAGTGATCATTTATAGAAATTTGTAACCAGGGGGGACTCCATTTTTACACAAGGGGAGAAGTTAAGTGAAGGTCACACCAGTACTGAGTGGCTGACTGTCATTCCAAAACTAGGCCACAGCCTTGTCCTAGGGGTGCCCCAGAGAGGAGGAGCAGTGATGTGGGCCCGTGGTCCTCGGTCCTCATGGAACAGAGGTGCCCGAAGCCAGAGTCCACGTTGCTCTGGGCAATGTACACCACATTCACCCTCTCTCATTTCACCTGGCTCTGGGTCTTCTTGAATATTCATCTCCCTATATCCAACAGGCTCTGCTCAATGTTAAGAGAAGGTAGTTAAGGGAGAGTTTGTTTCTCTCAGCATCAGCTCTGTAACCATTAGCTTATACTGCATCTCTAAGGAGAAACTAAAGTAGTAAAGTTTTTAAGATAGATGCCCAGGGATGTAGGACTAATTAAACTGAATCAAAAATCAAGCAAGGGGGTGGTGTTGGACACTCATGGCAGTATGACATGAGGCAGAGCTAGCCTGGAGCAGGCATGGGGACCTCAGACTCACGGGAGGGCTGAAGGGCTTTCTAATAGCGGGCTGATGGACAAGTATTCAATTCTTAAGCTCTTCAAAAATGCACATGACATCTGGCATTTATTTCACCTTGAACTCAAACATGTGTCCCAAATAAACTAGCTGTAATCTAAAGTTGAGACTAGTTTTACAGAGGAAATATGAGACATCCAGGCATTAATCTATGTTAGGAAACAAAACCCAGCTTGAGAGTTATTTTTATTTAAAGAGAGTTCCACAATTCTTACAACATAAAGGAGAGGAAAAAAGGAAAAAGAAAGGGAGAGTTGGGTGGGGCAGGGGACCTCTCTTGTGCTTGCAGCTCTCCTGACAGAACTAGGGCAGTTTCTGGGGCAGATCAGGTCTTTCCCATTGTGGCCTCCTCAGTGGTTCTCTCAGTGTTTGCCTGAAGCAGCAGTTTGCTGACAAAGTGCTTTCAAATGCATTGTAGGAAGCTCCCAATGGAAGGTATCAAAGGAAAATACTGAGTTCTGTTCAGCCAGGGCTTTCCTGGGCTGTTATTGATGCCTTTGAGCACCTCAGAGGGAGGCAAAGAAAGAAAACCTGCTGGACCCAAATGTGCTTTTTTTTTTCTCTCCCGTTCATGTAACAAGATGTGCAGAGGGAAGCATTTGGAAGGGGTGGGTAAGGCCAAATCTGAGCCATATTTTATTTCCATCCTTCCTCAGATGTACCTCCCTAGATGCTCAAAAACACAGATGTAAGAAGTACTTAGAAGAAAAGTAAGAAGGCAGTCTTGAAAGCTGCTGTACTGCCTGAAAGAAGCCAGGCTGATTAATTCAATGCAGCAGTCCCTTACCCATGATTTTGCTTTCCATGGTTTCACCTGTAGTCAACAGTAGTCCTTAAATATTAAAATAGAAAATTCCAGAAATGCACAGTTCTTAAGTTTTAAACTGCACCCTGTTTTGAGTACATTCACTAAATCTCATGTCATCCGACTCGGAACATGTATCATACCATTGTTCCGTTACCCATGCTATATATGCTACCCACCCGTTAGTTACTGAGTAGCTGCCTTGGTTATCAGATCAACTGTTGTAGTATAACAGGGGCTGGGTTCAAGTAACCAAATGCTACACCACACTGCCCCTGTCATTCACTTCACTTTATCTCACCACATAGGCATTGTATCATTGTATCACAACATCACAAGAAAGATGAGTACAATACCATAAGATATTTGGGGAGACAACATTCACATAACTTTTATTATAGTATCTTCTAATAACTGTTCTATTTTATTATTAATTATTATTGGTAATATCTTGCTGCGCTTAGTTAATAAATTAAACTTTATCACAGGTGTGAGTGTATAGGAAAAAAATAGCATATATAGAGTTTGGTGCCTTCCATGATTTTAGGCATGCATGTGGGTGCTGCAATGTATCCCCTACAGGTAAGGGGATAAAGTTATGTATAAAGTCATAAAGTTAGGCATAAAGTCATGAAAAGCATCACAAAAGGGAGCTATAATTAGATTCTATTCTTTACAGTACCGTCAAAAATTTTCCTACTTTATTTATAAAACTTCTGGTAGTGCAAAAAAGAACGTTTAGGACCTTGTCATTAAATATTAAATTTCAAACTACTGGAGTAGGTTGAATCATCTACTTCAGCCAAATGACTTTCCTTCAGCTCACATGCTTCAACTGTGTATAAGCTGATTCAGCCCAAACCTGGTCATTGACCAATCTTTAGATGGATTTTTAGTTTGTGCCCCACTTGAACATGATAAGGATATTCACTGTTCTTATGTACAATTTCAGAACTATACCACTTCCACATTGATACTTACTAAGGCTTTTACTATGGTATCGAGTCTGGAAGTAAAGTAGTCCTCATTTACCCTGGGACTACTCATTACCCTGGGAAGAAGGACTCTTCTTGGGCACACAATGTAAGGGGATGGCAAAAACTCAGGAAAAAAGATAAGTATCTTAATGCAGTATTTCAAAACATCAGGGCCAGAAATTACATAGAATGAATAAAATGTAAACATTATATATAAAAACAGAACCAGCATTGTTGATTTTTCTTTTTGCCTCAGGCTCCTGTACAGTTCAGCATGACATTGCTTTAACTGATCCAAGATGAATCAAAAAGGCTACAGGAAACTTAACTACATCATGATCAATAAAATAGATCTTCTGGCATGTTGGGACTACTGGATTTGTACACATGAAGGAACGCAGTCAAACCCGTATCTCGTCCCATGTACAAAAACTAACTTAAAATGGATAAAACAATCTAAATAGAAAAGCCAAAACTATACAGCTCTTAGAAAAAAACATAGGGACAGATCTTCATGACTTACAAGTGGCAAAGGATTCTTAGATAGGACAGTAAAAGCACAGAGAACAAATAGGTAAGCTGGACTTTACCAAAGTCAAAAGCTTTTGTGTATCAAAAACCCGTAGCATGGAAGCAAAAAGATCCCTACAAAATGGGAAAACAATTGCAAATCACAAATCTGGTAAGGGTTTAACATTCAGAATATTTCAAGAAATCAACTCAATCAAAAGGATAATTTTTAAACACAGACAAGGGATTTGAACAGACATTTCACAAAGAAGATAGTCAAAGCACCAATAAACACATGAAGAAATGTTCAACACCATTAATCATTTTGGCAAACACAAATAAAAACCACTTCACATCTACCAGGATGGTTATAATTTTTTAAAAAAAGGAAAAAAGTGTTGATGAGAATGTAGAAAAAATTTGGAACCCACATAAATTATTGATGGAAATGTGAAAGGGTGCAGCTGCTGTGGAAAACAGTTGGGCAATTTAACTCAGAACTTAATTCATAGGTGTGTCTCAAAAGAACTTAACACAAAGAGACATTTATACACTAATTCTCAAAGTAGTATTCCCCAACAATCGTGCCAAAGGTGAAATCTACCCAGATGTCCATAAACAAAAGAGCAGATAAATAAAATGTAGTATACACTGTCAATGGTATACTTCAGCCATAAAAAGAAATGAACTTTTTTTTTTGAGACAGGGTCTTGCTATGCAGTTGAAGCTGGCCTTGAACTTGCAGGGATCCTCCTGCCTCAGCCTTCTGAATTCTGGGATTACAGGCATGTATTACCATGTCCAGAAGGAATAAACTTCTGATAGACACTATGATAGGGATGAACCTTTAAAACATTATGCTGAGTGAAAGAAGCCGGATACAAAGAGGACAAATACTGCATGAGTTCATGCATATGAAATGTTCAGAATAATGAATCTACAGAGACAGAAAGTAGAGAAGAGGTTACCAGGGAGCAGATAGTTATCACTTAATGGTTACAGAAATTTTATTTAGGGAACTGAAAAAAGTTTTGGTAACAGGCAGTTGTGATAGTTGTACAACATTGTGAATGTAATTAATATACCACTGAATTGCACACTTAAAAATGACTAGGAACACAAATTTTATGTTAAATGTATTATACTATAATAAATATATTTTAAACAAAGATAGATCTAGATACACAGCGTATTTTGCACCTAGATGACCAAGGATACAACTCCCAAATGCAATTCATAAGAATTGGTCATACATTAAACCACAAAGAAAATTTTGATATGTTTGTAAGTTAAAACTAATAAAGCAACATTATCTGATCATAGTGTAATGAGACCAGAAATAAATTAAAAATAATAAAATAAAAGGGGTCTTCTCCATAGAAATTAGTTTTCTTCAGAAATTAAATTTTTTATACTGAATGATTCTTGCATAAAAGGGGAAAGGCAAATTAAAAGAGCAAATTTTTTTAAAAAAATGTTTAAAAACCACTACATATCAGAATCTATAAAGTACAATTAAAGCATTGAATGTGGAAAATTCATGACCTAAATACTTATATCAATAAAAATAAATGCATTAAATCCCAAATTCTAAAACTTTCAAGAACAACATAAGTAAAAGGAAACTGAAAGTAGCAAATACTAAAATTAAAACCAGAAATCAATGAGATAGCAAGTAGAAAAACAGGAGAACTAATAAAAAGTAAATCAAAATGCCAGTTCTCTGAAAAAACAACCAAGCTTCTGCCTGTGGTACAAGGGATGGCACAAGCAGGGTGAGTTTGTTCCCACAGGAGCCTAAATTAATACCTGAGCTGTCCAAATCTGGCAAGCAATTCTTAGTTCATGCTGTATTAAAAATTCATTCAAATTTAATATTGCATTCCATGCAATATCTATTTGGTTTCTACTGCTTAAAAAACAATTCTGCTGCCCATCCATGGTGGGAAAACCAATGCTCCCAGAGGAGGCGCCATGTTGAACACTTTCTTGGAGTTAGGGGATATTATTCTAATCCTGGGGCATGGGCATCCACATTTGGTAAGATCCCTGCAGCATTAGCTGTCTTTTATTTTAGATCCTACTACAAAATTCACCTACCCGAGAGGTGTGATATTCTTAGTCTCCTTATTTACCCAATGAGGAGATTAAGTCACAAGGAAGTGAAACCATTTCCCAAAAGGCCCCCAAGCCGAACAGCAGCTGCAGAGCAATAGCTCACTATGTATCATTGCTCTCATACAGCCACTGAACCCACTGGACAATATCCTAAGCTTTGTATAAAGGATTTTATAGAAAAGGATTCAGTAGTTTTTCCTATCTAGTGAACATGATGTTTTTCTCTTAGCAGTATTAAAATTGAACCGAAATGACTCATTCCATTGTTCACATTATGTACAGCAACAGTGAAACCCTTCTAACCCAGTCAGCTCATGGGGGAGGCGGGTAAGCTCCCTGAACCTTGTAAGTCCAGGGATTGGAAGGAGCCGCTATGTGGCTTTCAAGCTGGACAGGGAAAGCAACGTACAGATGGAACCACAGGGGTCAAAAGGGAAAAAAGAGAAAATGGCCACCAAAAATATCAACAGGAGGAAGGAGTTGATTGTTGCAAAGGGTTCAAGGGAAGGCGAGAAGGACACATACACCAAGCATATTTTATATGACAGTGTTGGTATTGCCTAATGCAAAATGCATACATGTAAAGACTATCATGATATATTTTCCTCTCATCGATAATAATATCCCCACCATGTCACTGTGTGGATTGCAATGAAAACCACTTACCTATGAAGAAACAGATTTTATGTATGGCAAATTCACTTGCAATGAATCCATTAGTCGAAAGCACTGAAAATAATTGTATAACATAACACGCAGACTTGTAAGTGGCATCTTATGGTAGGTGAATGTTGTTGGGGCCTATCATCATTTAAAATTTATGTTTTTGTCTTTTGCTAGATATTTTTCCCTACAGCAGTAAAGTATCAAGGCTATTATGCTTCCTCATTCACCAAGGATTTTAAAATACTCTTGACTACAGAATTCCATAATCCAGCCTAAAATGGAAAAGTCATTATAATTTCTGTTGCACATTTTGTCAAATGTAAAGAGCTTCAGGCTAGCCAGGTGTTTGGTGAACACACTTCCCGCCCAGGGTAACTTATCTGATTCACAGTACAAAGTGGAAATGTACGTCACTGGTAGAGAGGGTAACACTGAATGATGGAGTTAAGGCTGAGATGAAAACACAGCCCCTCCTGATCCTGCTATGATGGCAGTGATTCCCGGACACTTCATCAACAAAAGTTGTTCAAAAACAATTCATTGAAAGCCTCCTCCAAAAAGACAAAGTCATTGGGGAAATGCATTTCCTTTGTGGTACGTCCAGCTTGTTTTTCTGCTGAGGCTTATAAATTGCTCTCTGTGTTTTTTAGCAACGTCCTGGTTCTTTTCACCCCACTGCTCTCAGCCTTGGCGAATCACTTCCATATGACAACGATCTGTAGGGATGCAGAGCTCAATGAAAGCAAGACCCCCGGTGCTGATGGCTGCTGCAGGCTCTGGCCCCTTTCTGTTAGTGGGACAGACTGTAGCTGCTGTGTTCATTTTGATTCAAAGTCCACATGAAGTTGCTCTGGATTTGAAGGCTGAAGGCAGCAGCACAGAACCAGTCCTCAAGGACAGATGTGCGAACATGAGCGCTTACCTTGTTCCAGGCATGTGGGATGCTCTGAGAATGCTACAGCTGTGGACATTTTGTGTTGCTCTAAGGATTTAATTGCTACTGGGTGCTGCTGGCTTTAAAATCACAAAGCTAGTGAAAGCCTAGCAGATCACCTGATCTGGGCTCTGTAGATAGTCTATAAATATATTTTTGAATTTCTAGATAATATGATATTATTAAAATTCAAAGTAGCTCTATGTAGGCAAGATGGGATTCAAAACCTTGGCCTTAGGTGGTGATGCCATCAGCTATTAAACTCCAGACCAAGCTGGTTTGTGGAGTATTTTATAACTTTCCGAGAGATCTCAAGGGTCTCCGTCTACCTTTTGAGTATCACGCATAACTCACAAGATCTATATTAATTCCTTCCTAATAAGATTGGACCTTGTCTTAGTCCATTCCTGCTTCTATAACAAAATACCTTAGACTGGATGACTTCTAAACAACAGAAATTTATTACTAATAGATCACGGGGTCAGAAAATTCACCATATAGTAGGGTCTGTTCATCATGGATCCTTATGCAGTAAAAGGGAGGAAAAAACCCCCTCTGGCCTATCTTATAAAGAAACTAATCCCACTTATAAGATAAAGCCCTCACGCCTCATCACCCCCCTAAAGGCCCTTTAAAACGGTAGCACTGAGGATTAAGTTTCCAACCTACAAATTCAGACCATAGAAATTCTTATGAAAAACTGTATTTCTCCTCTCAGTACTCAGCATATTTCTATTCCCTCATAGAATAAGAAAAAACAAGTTGGATTGAATTTAATTAAAACCTTAAGACCAGAACATTAGGCACAAACTCCTTAGCACTATCAGTCTCAAGTGTCCTGTGCAAAGAACAGCAAAGCATGTTGTGAGCTGTTGCATTGAATGGCATCAAATATATCAGTAGCACACTGCTCAAGAGAGCTGGCCCAGACTTCCCCAGAGTGCTGGAGTGAAGGAGCAAAACTAAAACAGATCCCAGAGCTGTATCTGCAGGGAAAATTATCCACCATTCAATTAATCAATTGGATTATATCCTGAGAGCCTATAATGTTCATGGTACACATATCATTATGGAGCAGACCACTGACTCTAGTCAGAAACTCTATCTCCAAATGTAAAATAAAATGAATAATATTCTGTGTGTGTGTGTGTGTGTGTGTGTGTGTGTTTGTGTGTGTGTCTCCACCACTTTCTCTTTGCACTGAACCCAGAGCCTCTGCATTAAGCAACATTCCCAGCCCCACCCTTTTATTGTTGTTGGGTCTTGCTAAGTTGCCCAATCTGCTGATTTCAAACTTGGATCCTCCTGTCTCAGGCTCCCAGAGTGCTGGTTGTGGACATGCACCCTGCGCCCAGCTGGAACTGCCTTTGCTCTCCCAGAATCCACAGCAATGTCAGTGGGAACTCCAATGATTTATCTCTGTACAAAATGAGAAGAGTCCCATCCTGATGCTTTGTGAATTAAGAGAGCAGAGTTTGCAGTTGTATCAGACACCTCTTTGAGGGAGACTTTTCTGCCCAGAGATAATTCACACAATAATTGGCATCTTTATAAAAGGTTTTTGGGTTATTCTTGAGATTACTCTTAAACCTAGAGGTCACACCTTGGATCATCTTAATTAAGCTCTAGAACCTCTGTAATTACCAAAAAAGAGAGCTGTGGCAGATAAAAACCCAACTGGGGGCTCAGTAAGTTGGAGCCCCAGATATGAGGTTTTCTTGAGCCTGCTTTTGAGCTGGTCACCTACATGGCTACTCTGCTTCTAAGCTGGGACTAATCACAGCTTCTTCTACTTTGTCCATTTTTCTTACTTTTCTTGCTAGTGCTATGAAATTTAACAGACTCCTTCTACAGAAGCAACCAAACTCATGCACATCCTTCTGTCTTTATCCGAGAAAAATGAATGTGATGGGTCAACACAATAGCATAAGACAGTGCTGCTCAAATAAACTCAGCCCCTGGAATGCATGTTGAGAATAATTTTGCAAGAAGTAAGGGAGGAGGCCTAATGGACTTGTACTGCTGGGGGTCCTGTGACTAGAGGGGTGGGGTTTTGGAAGAAGAGCAGAGTGATGGTAACTGTGGGGCCCACAGACTGGGAGTCAGGTACCCTTGCCAGCTGCTATGGTTTGAATGTGCCCCCAAACCCATCTGTTGGAAAGCTAATCCCCAGGGCAACAGCAGAGAGATGGTGCCTTCAAGAGGTGATTAGGTCATGAGAGGTCTGCCCCCATAAATGGATCAATGCTGTTACTTCAGAAGTGGGTCACTATTGCAAGTGAGTTTCGGATCAAGGAATGAACTCCAGCTCCTTCTTCCTCCTTCAGCCCAGACCATGTAGTGCCTTCTACCATATTATGATGCAGCACGGCTTTACCACATATAGGCCCTTTGACCTGGGACTTCCCAGCCTCCAGAACTGTAAGACATAAATCTCTGTTATTTATAAATTATCCAGTCTCAGGCAGTCTTACTGAAGCACTAATGGACTAGATATCAGCCCTGCAGTGGGAGCCTAAAGGGCACCAGGGAGAATATGAAGGATACTGGGACCTGACAGAGTCTTCTGGAAGGGTCTTTGAGTACAAATTAGTTTCATGAGCTATTTTATTTATTATGGAAAATTTCAAATGTATACAGAAATAGAATAGTCTCTATAGGTATCATCCAGCTTTAACAAGTATCAATCAATAACTATGATGATGAAGCTTGATGTCAACTTGCTTGGCATGAGAGACATCCAGTAGCTTAGTAAAGCACATTCTGGGTGTGCCTGGGTGGGTCATGGAGCATGATCTGAAGAACTACATCTGCTCCCTGACTCCTTCTTCCCTGGGCTCTTCCCCTGCTCTTCTCCCTGGGTATCAAAAAGTGAGCAGATTTCTTCCATCATGCCATTTGCCATGTGGTTTCTGCCTTGCAACTAGTTGACCATGGACTGAAACTTCTGAAACTGTGAGCCAAAATAAACTTCTCATTACATTTGCGGGTGTCAGGTATTTCATCTCAGCAATAGAAAACTAACCATAACCAAGCTCATTCCATTCATACCTGAGACTTCTCTTTATCTATTCTTTTAGTTTCTTTATTTTTCTTTTTATTAGTACATGTTGGAGATACATAATGTTTATATTCTTTGTACAGAGTTGGTACATGTACATAACACATCTTAATTACTTTTTGATACAGAAAAATCCTGTATCATTTTACCTTATCAGTAAATATTTATATACATCTAAAGGATAAGAACATATTTAAAAAAAAAAAAACTCTAAGTTTATCTGGGCTCTTTTGACAGTACTGTGCAGGCTGAGGAAGCCTAGAAGACTTGGGTTACCAAGACAGGCCCTGTTTCATGATGCCTGTGTTTCATGACGAGTACACGTTGGCTTTCACTCCATACACCTTGAATTTCACTCCTTACTCCCTCTGACAGCCCAAGGAAGATAGACATTTGCTCTGGTCTCTATTCAGTCATGATATTAAAACTGTAACAAGCCTGGCTTCTAGGTCCTTAGTGTCATTGGATATGACTGATACAAGGTAAGCCAAGGATAGAACCAGATCCTGCTGTAAATTGTATACGATTTGTTTTTCATGTTCAACTGAAATACATGTGGGGTACCTCTTCACTCCATAATAAAGAGTTGATATTTCTTTAAAATGGGAGAGATCTGTTTTCATGCAAAATGTTGTTTC
>NW_004955406.1:8376770-8533314 GCF_000276665.1 Chinchilla lanigera | reverse complement strand
TTTTTTAAATATCAAGCTGTTGGCTTTGAAGGAAGACACACATGGATTTGGAATCTGTGGCTCTTGACCACACCCTGTCTTGGGCAACTCTCTTCTTTTCATTTTCCTTTTCTCTTTTCCCACCTTGTCAGAGAACAAGGAAGTTTACTTAGGAACAACTTCCTTTTTTCTCAGGAGATACAAGTCTGCCTTGTCGTATTACATGTATTACACCACTCAACATGAAACAACCCAGCACTGGATTTCTGCTGACGTGTTTTGAAGGTGGCTTATCAATCAAAGGCATCTTAACTCAGCAATGAAAACTGTCACCCCCAGAAATGAGGAAAATCAACACCTTTCTGTGTAAATACAGCTGTTGGTGTTGCTTGGAAACATCAGACTCTGGGTGAGACTTGCTGCAGTTTCCCCATCTCGTTGGCCTCCTCCCCTGGCAGCTGGGCGCACAGAGGGGCAGGTGTAGGTGATAATGCGGGGGCTCAGCGCAGATCTCCCTGTGTGCTCCTGTTCACCATGCTTTAGCTTCAAGCAGACAACACCTGCACCTCTTTTTCAAAGGCCTTCCCTTCGGCTACTGGAGCCTGCTACCTGCATGCCTGGAGAGGTAGCTGGAAGTGCTTGGGATTTACTACCATCTCCTCTTCCCCACAGCAACCATAATGGTTAACAGTCAGGGAGATGACAGCCCCATCTCCGTTGCCTCAGGTCAGGACAACTCTGAAACATAACACACAACCCAGAGTTCCCTGGTAGGATCCGGCTGGGGTTAAAAGCCACCCTCCACGGGTCTCTGCCTCAACTGTTCCCATCTCTGGCTCCTTCTCCTTTCTTTCCTGTCCGCTCCCCTCCCTGATCAATTTCCCTGGGGACCATGTTCTTAATAAATCACTTGCTCAGGAATCCTCACTTCAGGATCTGCTCCTGGGGACCCCAGTCTGAGCCAGCACGTCCCTTAAGATGCCCATCATTTATTTTGAGTATTCTGTACAGTATCATCCCTTCTCAGCACACACGTGCAGAGGTACCTGGGTAGGATGAGCAAACACACTTCACGCACACCCTCCATCTTTACAGCAACACGACACAGTCAAAAGGCCACCGGGCTTGGGGCTCTCAGCCTACCATTTGCCAAGACTGTGTCGTTCTCTCACTATTCCAGGGCTCTGTTTTCTGTAGTACTGCTTTGACAATGGCAATAATACCGACTTCACACTTGAGAGGATTAATGAAATAACCCAGTGCCTGGTACACTGCACATGCTCAGAGACTCGCCGCTAAATCTTAATCTGCATTTTTATGACCACACCCTGTAGATCAGAAGTGACCCAAAACCCATCAAAGGAGCCAGATGCCTCTGCAGTCCGGCTCTTTCCCGGCAGCCTCCTGCCTACGCCTGTTCCAGGGACAGGCACCAGATGCTATCATAACTGCATGAAAAAAGTGGTCCCTCACCAAGGAAAAAGGCCCTTGATGGACTTTACAGAGGTTTTATGAGCCATCAAGTGCAACAGCTGTACAGTTCCAGGGAATGTTTCCACCCAACGATTGTTAAGCAGCAGGCGATATTTTATTATCTTTTCCCCTCTGTTTAATGTGTTGTTCACCTTCTGCCGGGATTGTTAGCCTTGATTATCAATCTCCACATAAAAAATATCAGAATGTTCTATTCTTGTTCCTCTCTCGGGTCTCTCTGTGTTGCTCGTTACTGTCGGAACTGCACACTCGTTAGCTGTGCAGACTGGAACCTCCACCCCTCAGGAGCCCACAGATGAAATGGGGGAAGGACAGGAGGCGGGGGAAATAACGCTGGTTATGGAGAATCAGAAAATGATCTGATTGCAGCAAATGAGACACCAGCAACAAAGAAATAGACTCTTATTTCATGAGACTCTTATTTTATGAGGCACCTGGGAAAAGTGTCATTGTTTTTTCTAAATTATACCCATCCTTTCCTTCTATACAGCAAACCTGCGGCATTGTCCTTCAGGAGTCATCGGCTTCCTGTAGCTTCACTTTCCAAAGTGAATCTTACCCCTGCTCCACGCTGGTGATTCACTGTGGGCAGTAACACCTACCTGCTCCGCACCCCTCTTAATTACGGTGGCTAACGCCAGCTGTATTGCTCTCTAGGTTCCAAGCATGCAGATGGCTGGAGTTCACAGTCCCAGAGCAGCGCTTTGGAATTCCACCGGAAGCCAAGGAGAGAACACCAGGCCATCACCTGTCATCTTTCTGAGGCAATGCACTGACTTGGGATTTTCCCCTCTTCCTGCCTTGCCTTCTTTTGGGCATCCAGGTGCTACAGGGAGTGTCTCGCATCTGCTATGCTGACATTCATATCCAAAACCCCAATACTAGCAGCTGTTCTCCTTCAGCCTGCCCACAGGTCTGTCTCCTGAAGGAGAGGGCTCCTTTCTGAAGATGGGTCTAAATCCTTGCCTGTTTCCAGCCAGCTTCAACCATTCATATCAGCTGATTTGTGACTTGATGATAAAATTGCCCAAGATAATGCAGCCACATTCAAAACGCTATATAAAAAGACTATATCCAGATTAGAATAGGGCCAGGGATATAGCTCAGTGGCGTAAGTGCCTGCCTGGCAAGCGCAAGGTCCTGAGTTCAATACCTGCTACCAAAAAAAAAAAAAAAAAAAAAAAAGACTAGAATAGCCATTATTTTAGCGAGCCTTGATGTGCTCCACTGAGAATTCCATCTCTCTGTAGAAGAGAGACCCTTGATGGACCCAGAGGTGGGGGATTTGCTCCCAAACACCCCTCACTTTTATTTGTGAATTAACTGAGACCTGTATATTTATATTCTCAGTTGGTACCATATCTTAGGATGTCGAATGCAGCTTGCTTTGTTTGCTAACACTACTTATTTGTTTGCTAACACTGCTTCACTTGAAGAGATAATCCCAAAATGTAGTGCATAATCTCCCCACATGTCAAAAGAGCCACTCAGATTCCTACATCTTGTCATCTAGACTGAGGTACTCCTAACTGCCTATCCTCCAATGGAAGTTTCTCTATCACTTGAAGGTGTTTGCTTCCATCTTATTTTATTTTATTATATTATTTTTTGCAGTTTGGGATCAAACTCAGGGCCTCACTTATGCTAGACATGTGCTGTACCACAGCTACACCCTCAGCCCATATCTTTTTATGTTTTAAGGTGCTCTTGCCAAAACTGCATGAGAACCTCTAGGTTCAAACATCTTCCACTTTTTTTTCAACCTTCTTCCCGGCAATGTACAACATAATTTGCCTGGCTCCCTAGTCATAACCTTAGACTGAATGTTCAGACAGTCCTTGGGTTCCCTTCCTTCATTGTGAACAGTTTTGCAGAGTCTATCACACCACATAGAGTTGGAATTATTTCAGTCAAATATTTCTCACTGCCCTCTTTAAAATTCCTCTGCTCATTTCTCCCTGCTTATTCTACGTTGGTGATTTTGTTTTTATTTTCCCTGAAAAAATGTAGGCCCAGCTTTAGAGATTTCCCATGGTACTTTTTTATCTTAATACTTTAAAAAACTGTTTAATACAGCCAATTCCACCTGTTTTCCTAGAAATTCCAATTATTAATACTTTTCCTTCCAGAGAAAATGACCTTTTATCCCAACTCTATTTATTTTCTAAGAGAATTCTCTCATCCTCTCAAAATATTTCCTAGACCCAAGAAAAGCCATTTATTAATCTTAGTGTATAACTGATGTACAATAGCCTACACAATTTTCTGAGTTTTGTCACACGTGTCCACCAGTATAACCATCACAGTCAGGGTGAGGAACATGTCCCAGTTGCCTCCTGCCCTTAGTAATGGGTCGGTCCCTCCCTCCTTCCCAGTCAACCCCTGATATGCTTTGTGCCACTAAATCAGTTTATAGTATCTATAATTTTACATAATTGAAATAATATCATATGTAGTCTTCTGTTTTTAGAGGAAGAGTCTGGCTTCTTTCACCCATAATTATTTCAAGATTCAGCCATGTTGTCACATGTAGCTATAGACTGACTAATCTAAACAATATTTCCTTGTACAGCTAGCCCTCATTTGGTTTATCTACTTATCCATTAGAAGACATTTGAGTTTCTAATTTTTGGCTTTTATGAATAATACTGCTATGAATATTCATGTACAAGTCTTTGTGTGCACGTAAGCCTCCATTTATCTTCAGAAAATGTGTAGGAGTGGAAAGCCTGGTGGGCATGGTAGTGAAAACTAAATCCTACTGCTTCTGGAGTGACATACTTTACAGGACTTTCTGGAAATCTAAGTATATTTTATTTTTCTTCTTTATGCATTTTTTCAAAGAAAGCAAACACTGCTCTCAAAGAATAACATAAAGAAGTAAAAGTAGATGGGACCTTGAAGTTATATCTCTTCTTCTTTAGAACTTTCTTTATCCACCAAGATTCCCAATTTAACCTCTCTGTAGTGGTTACACAGCAGCTCTGTGTTCAGGTGACATACAACCCCGTAGAGGTGACAGGAAGTGTAAGCTCCCCCCCCCCATGGACACTCCGCGCTACACAGGTGCAAACACAATTAAAAGGCGAATCAGACTCATCCCGTCAGCCCACCTGGGGTGTATTATTTGTGGAGATGGAGGAATTTATGGCTTAGAACAGAGTAGAAGGCAAAGAAGACATTCCTGTGCTTTGTTTCTGACACCATTAGACTTGTTTTAAAATTTATACAAAATAAAAGCCAAAAGAAACAGAGAACAGGAGAGAGAAGAGAGTAGTAAGTGAGGAAGGTTAGGAGGAAAAATAATGGGATTAAGTTCTTAGATTCTGTGTTGCAGGTAACTTCCCTTATCTTCAAATATTTTTTTAAGCAAAGGTCAAACGAACTGAGGTGAATCATTGCTTAGATTTCAGAGCTGCAGTGGGAGATCTTGTTTGAATCGTCGCCCTCAATGCCTCTTTTGTGAAGCGGGTAACACAGAATTAATGGATTGTAATTTTGAAGCTCCAGGTGTATAGGAAATAGTCTTGTTATTTTTAATTTATGAGCTCTTGTAGCAAAAGGGATATTTTTCCCTGCAAGTGTAAAGAAATACTAGTGATGCTTAAATTTACTGCAGCTTGAACACTTTACTTCCCTCCTCCAACCCCCTAACTAAGCAGGCTCCGGGTTCCATAAATCATTGTTCCTCATATGCTCACGTATAAAGGAAATAAAGAACATGCAAAGCAGTAAATCCACTTCAGATCTTTGAGGCTGTGGTTGGCAATCAGTGCCACAGGAGAGGCTTAATGATTTATGGTGCCTATTGTTATTTTCTCTATCTTTAGTGTGAAAGCTAAAACTAAATGCTCAGTATCTGCAGGATAAATGATATGGGATTCTCCAACTTATCTAAAAGATATGGTGATCAAATTAAACACGTCACCAGGTAAGAACATGCAGAAGAAGGCATGGAAAAGAGGGAAAGGCGGGAGCTCTGGAACAAGAAGGTGTCATCCCAGGCACCTGAACACCAAGGAGCAAGCACCAGAAACAGCTTCAGCCTGTCTCCCTGTGAGTTTGCCTAAGTCCACTGAACCAAAGTAGTTTCATGCTAACCATGACTGTAACGGTTGATACATTGTGTCGACTTGAGAAATTTAGAAGTTTAACTAAGTAACTCGGCAGCTCTACATCCTGGGGTGTAGAGGACATGCCCTTATGTCTCTAGGATGTTGTTCATTGTGTCAACTTGGGAAGTTCAGAAGTTTAACTAAGTGACTCAGCAGGAGCCCAGGGTCCTCAATTTGTAAACATCCTGAGCCTGAGCAAGAAGAAGGCAGGGAGATGTTGTGAGCGCTACACCCACCCGAGGCCGGGTAGCCTGCATACAATATAAGGAGGAAAGAGGCTTGCTCTGCCCCCTTCTTGCTCTTGTTGTTCTTGCTGTCTTCTGCAGCCATGAGCTGTTGTTCCTCTGCCATGCCACTCTGCTTTGGAGCCAGCTGATTATGGACTGAATCCTCCACAAACTGAGCTAAATACACCTTTCCTTCCTTAATTTTGGGCATTGGGTATTTTGTCTCAGCAATGAGAGAAAAATAACTAACACAGTGATATTGATTCTAGGTGTTGTGGTTCATTTCATGTGCCAGGCTGGACTAGGCAATGGTGCCCAGTTGTTTGACCAAAAAACAAAATAGATGCTGCAATGAAGGTATTTTCTAGATGAGGTGAATAACTAAATGAGGAGACTCTGAGAAAAGCAGATTACCCTTCATAAAGTGGACGGACTTCATCAACTCAATGAAAATATTACAAGAAAAGACAGAGATGCCCAAGAGAGGATGAAATTCTGCCTTGTGACTGTCTTTGGACTTTCCGCTGCAACATCAACCCCTGCTGGAATTTCTAGCCCTAAAGATGATGGTGGCGATGATGATGATGAAGATTATGATTACAGCAAGCACTCTTCCTCCAAGCTGCATCCTCCAGCCCCAACCCTGCAAAGCTGCTCCCAAGATACTTTAACTTGCAGGAACTCTGGCCTGCTTCATGGGCAGGTTTGGAGCCTCCGGCAGGGAGAGAAAACCTGTGGGTCACAGGTGTGGGATTTGGGAGTGAGAAGGTTTTGCGTAGGAGAATGAAAATAAGAAGCAGTAATGAGGTGGGGAAGAGAGAGACCGGCAGTATCTTGAACAGCTGCAGATTCTTCTCCTGAGCTCCTGAGGGACTTGGAGAAGATGGTGTGAGGTGGGGCTGCACAGGCAGGGAGGGAGAGGAGGACTTTGCAGCCAGGTCAGATTGGATGACGTGTGGGGAATCTTTAGCTCTCTTTCGTGACTTCTAATTGTGAACCTAACATGCAGAGCTGCGCCTCATGAGTAGAAACAAGGTCTTATTTTTATTTTCAAACTCTTGAAGGTGGTGAAAACATGAACAGAGTTTGTTAAGATGGTTGAGTATTTTTGTCCATCCCTCAACGGTGTCTCTAAAATTCTGGATAGCCAGGTTAAAAAATGCTCTGTTTTCCCCACAAATGCCACCTTGCCACTTTAGATTGAGCATGAAAGCAATGGCTATGACAACACATGGAAATTTATTTGAGAAAAATGAACCACATTTATTTTTTAAAGCACCTAAAAGATTGGAAATAAATTTTGAGTGATGGCTTATATTTCCTCTCTCTCTCCCTCTCTCTTTATTCAAAGGGGCTTGCCTGGTGTTGATTACATACTTTTTCACTACAGATCCCCAAGAGAATTTCTTCCTTTGTCACTGCCAAACCCCTTTCTTTCCTTTGCTAGGGTTTAAAAGGACAGAGTAGGGACTCTGAAGGCTTTGCTTTCGGAGAATGCCAAGAAAGTGACACAGGGCATTATTTCTAGGCTCCTGAAATTCTATTTCCCAAATTTCTGTGTGCTTTATGAGCAAGCACACCAGGTGCCAGGAAGAGAAGCATCTAATTACCATGTGATGCTGAGGCCATTTTTGTGTATACTAAATAAAATGATAGGTGATTGTCAGAAGGAGTGCACTGCTAAGCCTAACCATGTTTAAACCAATAATGAAAAGTTTTCCATTTGTTTATCCACTGGAATTCTTTTTATCACTAATACTGGGATGAAGAGAAAGCTAAGGCTCTACAATAAATCGTGCTATTTTCAGGCACAAAATCTCAGAGCTTGTTTTACATATTTAATTCTTTTGAGAAGCAGGACAGACAAGTTTCCAAGCACACTTGGTTTGTCTCTGGCACCCACTGGCCAAGTTCCTTCCGTGTATCAGGCAGTGGCTGGATGGGGGTCAGATTCAGCTCCTATTCCCATGAAATCAGATAGAAGTAATAGAAACATTCATCAGATAGTGACCTGACAGATGAAAGAGGAAACATTTCTTAGCCATCAGAAAGAGAAACAAAACATTCACTTCCATTTTAGAGGTCAGCAAAAATAGTCTCACCTTGAGGGAGTCTCTCAGTACAAAGAGCAGAGACATCAAGAGGATCATCTCTCTGTGTTCAATTTGACCTATTTCTCACCTAATTATTATATCAGTGTCTCTTAAATTCCTCCTTCCGAGATCATCAGTGAGGAGCCAATGTCTTATTTGGCTGACAGACAACACCAGAGATAGATCTGTTTGCTCCAACAATATGATTCATCAGCATACTGAATCTCTACCCAATACCACATCCCATAATACATCTTTAGTTTCTATGTCTTCCACATGATTTTATCCCCAAATGCTTTACATACTTCACCAAGACAGCTATAGAATTAAAATAATAAATCAAAGCAGGGGGACAGAAAGTGAAGAGGTTCATTCAAGGGAGGAAAAAGACAGGTTTTCCACCCGACAGGGAAAAGATGGAGAGCCCTACTCTGCCTGTGCTAGTCCTGTAACTCATAAGTCTTTCTCCGTGTTAACCCTTTCTTGGGTTCGCTGTCCCAGGCTCTCCTCCCTTGCAAATCTTCCTCTAGGAAAGACAATGAGGTATTTACACTTTAATAAGACGCTCAATTTCCTGATGATGTCTTTGTTCGTGCTTTGTTACAATGCTATCTCCCCCAAACATGCTAGCACTAAAAGAATAATTTAATTCCTGAGCATGTAGCTTGACCAGAACAGGAAAACATGCAAAGTTCTCAAATAACTTCAGAGGCATTCCGTCTGGAGACTCACCTGCCTCTTCCCTTTTATCCGAGATTCATTCATTCTTATTTAACAAATATTCACTCCGTCATAGGACTTATGAGAGGAGGCAGAGATGGGGCAGAAGAATTAAAATGAGAAGAATAGGGCTGGGGATATAGCTCAGCAGCTCAAGCGCCTGACTAGCAAGCCCAAGGTCACGAGTTCGATTCCCAGTATCAAAAAAAAAAAAAAAAAGAGAAGAATAGAGCTATCACCAAATCCCTCCCCCACAGCCTCTGTGGTGGGCTTTGTCTTCACCTTTTTCTTGGGTTTCATCATCCTCACATGAGACTCCTTACTCCCGGATCATCCACCTAGCTCACCCCACTTTGGCTGGGAGGCAGGAAAACACAGAGACTAAGAGTGTGCATGTGTTCATTCAACAAACATTTCTCGAGTGCTCTTTTAGGTAATGGGGCTTAGATGAAGAACAAGGAGACAAACGTCCCTTCCCTTTGGAACTCACACGCTGGTTCATGGGCTGGAATCAGACAATGCGGTTCAAACTCCTTTGCCTGCAGACTAGATGTGTGACCTTGTCAAGTCACTTCACCTCTGTGCGGAAGTCTCTGCATCTAAATGATGGGACATAACAGGGCCAGCTGAGGGGAGCTTTCGAAGATTAAAGTGTGTAAAGAACTTGGGACAGGAAGGCCTCGATAAGTGTCGGCCATTGCAATTGTCAAAGGAGTAAGTAGTGGGGAAAGGACTGTTGCAGTCAGGGATGGTCACGGTGTTGAGCTGGTGTTAAGCAGGAAACGTTTGAGAACCATCACGTTTGAAAAGACAACGAGGTATTTACACTTTAATAAGAAACTCAATTTCCTGATGATGTCTTTGTTCATGCTTCCTTACGATGCTATTTCCCCCAAACATGCTCTCCCTGTCCACCTGTTCTCTCCCCAGCGCAGGTGCCCCTTTGCTCCCTCTGACTGCACTCCAGGTCTCCCCACTCACTCCTTCAGCCCCCAGTTCAGACCACAGGGCTGTGACCACAGGGACAGAATATTTTCCCCCTTGATTGTGATTTTATGTCATGTTCTGGTGAATTTTCACTGTTGATGTCCTGACAATCCTATGACCACCAAACTGTATAGTAATAGAGTTCTTTTTGCTCCTTTCTTTTTCCTTCCCTTTCTTTCTTATTATTAGAGACCAGTTTTTCCAGGGCTATAAAACTAAAAACTGGCCGGGGATATAGCTCAGTGGCACAAGCACCTGCCTGGCAAGCACAAAGTCCTGAGTTCGAGTCCTGGTATCAAAAAAAAAAACTAAAAACTGAAATGTTGTCAATAATTTTAGAAGTGTTTAGTCAACTAACTGGAACCTAGAAGGATGTGGCTCCTGAAGGCAGGGCTCTCTGTGTGGGGCTTTGGTGTTTCCAGTCCCCAGTGACACCCAGGGCCCACTGGGAGCTTTGGAGAGCCAGCTTGTCTTCAGCTCCCTGTGTAGATGACTTGCTCCCCAAGGCCTGATGCTGGTCTTTTCAACTGCCATAGAAGACGTCGGTGGTCATTAAGCAGGATCACAAAGTGCCCCATAAATACACTGTGAATATGGCCATGACAACTTCGTCAGCCACAGCTGGGTGTGGCGATGCATGCTTATAATCTCAGCACTCTGAGAAGCTGAGACAGGACAATCTTAAGTTTGAGCCCAGCTTGGGCAACTTATCAACTTAATGAGACCTTGTTTCAAAATTTAAAAAGTACTAAAAGGGACTGGGATATAGCTCAATTCAAAGGCCTTAGGTTCATCCCCCAAGACTGAGAAATAAAAAGTTGTCTGCTCCAAAGAAAAATTACTAGATTTCCCACTGAGGGCTGAACTCCATTTTCCTTGATAACAAGTGCCATCTTAACATCATCTCTAGGATTAGGTGACATTTACAAAGTACTATCACGTTTCCATGTAACCCACATGGCACTCCTGTGAAGTAGATATGATGATCTCCATCGAACAGAATAAATAGAAGCTTAGCGGGGTTAAGTGACCTGCCTGGTGTCAGGCTGCAAATTCAACCTGGGGCTGGCGCGTCTTTCCATTTGCCCCATCCACCGTCCCCCAAAACACGAGTGAAAAACACACTCACAAAACGTGGTAAGAACCAGGGCGCCCAACTCTGGGAGCACTGTAGGAAAATCACTGAGATCTTTCGGGTTTGCTGAAAGTGCTTTGCCTTCCCACACCTACACCAGACATGAGCAGGGTTTTCAACCGAGGCAAAGCTGTGCAAATGATTCCCAGGTGTCCGGAGCTGCCTGCCAGCACCCAACTGGCCACCAGTCGCACAAAGGACTTGCTGAATAGGAAATGCCCAATTTTACACATTGCCTGCAGCAGGAGATGGGGAAGGCCGCACACACTGGCTGTTTTTCTTCAGCACCCATCACCGGCTCAGAGTGGTGTGTGCCCAGCCACGATGCCATTTCTGTCCCCAGCTGCACACTCGACCTAGAACAGCCCTGGAGGCTGCCGAGCTGCATACTGGCTGGGAGCTTTACTCATGGGAAGCCTCAGGATCTTTCTTAACACAAGGCTAACAGGCTAGACACTGAATCACGGCCACTTTTTCTCCTGCGCTTTTGCTGCCTCTCATAAGCAATCAAAGACGTAAAGCTTCATGCAGCAAACGCCTGAAACTCTTTCCTGGGGCCTTTGAAATCGGATGGCACTAAACATACACCTGGCTCGTTCTTAATGTTTTCCTTTCATACTCTAGCTGAGGAGAGTTAAAGTGAAACTGTAATTCATCCAACTACGATCCCTAAAACTTCACTTCATCAATATACATGAGGAAGAGTCCTTTCTTCTCTAAGAAGCCCATGAAGTCTTTTCTAAGAAAAGCAAAGCTAAGATCTGCCAGGAATAAATAAACAAGAAACCCAGGGGGCACAGGCTTGGCTTCCAGTGCAGCCCTTCAAAGATCTCTGCCCTGGGCTGGGGATTTAGCTCAGCGGCAAAAGCGCCTGCCTGGCAAGCGCAAGGTCGTGAGTTCGGTTCCTGGTACCGGAGAAAAACCGAAAAAACCAAAAAAAATAAAAAAAATAAAAAAAAAAGATCTCTGCCCTGATGTGTGCTAAAGCCCAGCCTAGCCCTGTGCGCAGTTAAGAGATGTGCTTTGCCCAGAGTGAGCCCCAGAGGAAGCGCCTCAGCTGGGCCCACAGAGTATTGGCCACATTTAAGTCCGTACATTTTTGGATGCGCTGTCCCACGAGCAAATGACACAACTGCGCACGTCAAGTTCAGCCACAGTGTTCCACAGGAAGTTGAATGGAAACCCCACTCCCATAGAAGACCTTGGAATGGGCAGACGGAGCTGAAGTGGGCCAGCAGAGTAGATGGGGAAAGACGGAAGGAATAGACAGTAAATCCTAGCAAGGTGCGGGCAAGTGAGAAGCCAGGGCCAGTCTATCCCCTTCAGTGGAAACCAAGCAAAAAAATGAAAAAATATTAACACCGCCATTGTTCTCTTCCTCCATCACCTGAGACCAAATGCCATGTTCAGGTGGTTTTTCTCCTGTAATGCTTGCTGCTGTATTTCTAATGGGAAGATGTAAGCATCCCTAAAGGGAACTGTGCTTAATGGAAGAACAAAAGGACCAACTGTGATGGGTTCTGCACTCCTCCTCATCCTTCTTTAGACTCAATAAACTCCTAGCATCTAACCAAGTTCCACTGTTAATGTATGAAGTGCCCAGGGACTACAGAAAGCCCTCACTGAATCATGCACTGAAATGCATTGCTGAAAAACCAAAAAAAAATAAAAATAAAATGAAATGCATTGCTGTACGCGGCACAGCAAGGTGTTATTTAGGTTGGCAGTGCAGACTGCAGTAATAACTACAAAAATAGCTGATAGGCAGTGGCTTGTGCCTAGGTGGCACCGAAAGCAGACCCTGCAAGGGGGCTGACAAGAAGGGGAGCCTGGTCCTGAAGGTGGTGCCTCAGAAGCAGGAGGCAGCCCTCTCTGCTCTGCTCAGTCCCTGACCCCAGGACCCCAGCTGCTCGTGGCTTTACTGCCATGGCAACCTCTGGCCTCACAGGGATACCAGTGAAGAGTCATAAAACACTCAGGGACATGCTCCTGAGACTTGGAGAAAGCTGTCAGGTAGGGCAAGGAGCCACTGAAAGCTGAAGATTGAAAAATCACACGTGGGATCGAGAGGGTTAGAAGCAGGACTTCCCTAAGAAAGGAAGGAGTTTGGACCAGTGGTGTAGATGTGGTAGGAAACCTGGCGAGTGAGAAAGGGAAGTCAGAGCCATAATCTAAGGGCAGTGTCACACTGAGATCGAGAGGTTCTGATCTCATTGCTCAGTGGCACAAGCACCTGCCTGGCAAGCACGAAGTCCTGAGTTCAAGTCCCTGTACTTTTACAGCTGATTTAAAAATATGTCTGTCCTGGGTTTGGGATTTCCTGGGTTAATTTAAGTCTGCAAACAAAAGATATTACAATTAGAAGTGATGTCAGAGGATAGAACTGGAAGTCCGTAAGCTCAGTGACTCCACAGAGCCTGCCTGACTGGTTCTGAGCACTGGCAATTTTTGGTATTTTTCACACACTTGCTCAGACTGCGGATGAAAATCCTCTGGAGGCTCATTCGCTTGATGAATAAGAAAGAAATTAAAGTTGTTAATGATTGCTCAGTTTATTTGGGAAAGAAAATTCAATATGATGACATGAGGTTATGCAAAAGATTCATTATATTTTCCAAGGTTCAAGGCAATTTGATGTATGATCCAGAATCTGCATCCTGCTCTTCAAACAAGGAAGATTTCATTGCCTCAGCCTACAATGATAGGGTTTCACCCAAGGGATTTTACGGAGTCTCACGTACTTCGTGCATTACAAAGCAAAGTGCATAATTAAGTAAAATCTTTACTGAGTGAACAGCTAGCATATGGGAAAATCTAATCATACCCTACTTCGCCACTTCATATTGAGGGAAGAACTATGCAAAGGAGATTCCCACATTTGAAATGTTTTTTATGCTCAAAGCCAGCACACGACAGTTAACTTGAGGAACAAAACACCAATCTCTTCTTCATTTCTCTTTTCACCATTTCTTTTTCCAAAAACATGTTTTTCCAAACACAGATTACTAAAATTCTGAAGTACAAACAAATACCAAGATGCTGGTTATTTAGAGAAACAGAAATTCTGGCAAGAGAGGCCTAGAAGCCCAGAACAGGTGCTTTCGGCTCCATCATTCCCCGAAGCAGTGCTCTGAGACTACCTGAGGCAAAGGACCATTTTTTCTTTTGTTTTGTATTATATACAAAACATAAGCCCCAATTCTTTATTCTTACATTCAACAGATACTATCATTTGAATGTGTTCCACTCCAAAATTCATGTTGAAACTTAATCCCTGTTGTGCTAGTGTTGAAGTTGGGCCTTCAGAAGGTGACTAGGCCATAAGGGCTTTGCTTCACAAATGGATTACTGTCCCTTTAAAATAGGCTCAGTGAGGGCTGATCTCTCTTCCCCTCCCACACTCCACCATGTGAGGGCCCAGCACCAAGGCGCCATCTTGAAAACAGGAAACTCAGAGGGCTGAATCTTGAAAAATGGTGAGCACAGGCATGAGGGGTAGGAACTGACTCTGCCTCCCAATTTCTCTGAGGACAGAGTATCCTTCGCCACCACATGAAACCATAATCGATGAAGCATTTCCCATCCCAACGCCAGTGACACATCCATATTTCACCTCCATGAGAAGCTGCCTGTGCCGTGGCCTTCCACAGCTTGCCTGCAGCTGAAACTCAAAGGTGCTTTGATACTGGCTGAGTTTACTGTTGGACAGCACAAGCTGGGTTTGACTTGTCATGTCTGCTCTGAGGATCCAAAGAAGTGAGATGATCCCTGATTCTGTCTCTAGACCCCGTGAATCTGGAGCAAGCCACTCAGCCTTCTGCTGTAAGCGCCCCTCAGCGACAGGCAGGGTGTTAAATGTACCTCCCTTGTCGGGAGGAAGAAGAGCCCAACTACTATTGATGTGAAGAACAGCGCAACACATAATAACAGGTAAGGGGAAAGGGACGTGTAAGTATAGCTGTGTGTTTACCTGCCACATGGTACTCCCCCTCTGTACTGTAAACCTTTTGAACAAAACCATGCACTTCCAGTGCCTACACCATTAAGCTCTAAGAGCCATCAATGTTCACAACAAAGGAAACAATAAGGAATTAGGCAGCCCTATGGATCTTTTCCAGCTCTTTGAAAGCTCAGACCTCAAGCTTGCAATTCTAACAGATGAGTTTCAGAGTCTTGTTTATTGCCCATGTCATGTGCAGGGCCTCCCCCCGCCGCTGTCCCTGGCCCAGCCACATAGGGTCTGCCTGGGTGACTCCATTCCACCCCTTGGCTGGATGAGTCTCAGGAAGACTGTCTTAGCCAGTCATCTGCCATTGCTTCCCTGGTGTTTGTTTGCGTGTTTGTAAGTTGTCCCTGATTAACATGAAATCTGGCCTTGGGTACCATTTAGCGTTCCCAGGCCTATTTTATTTCCACAGCCCTTGTCACCACTAAAGACAGTGCTGGCTTCCTGGCACCAAGAGACTCCTATTCTCCCCAACCGTGACCCATCAGGGGCCTTAACTTCTTACTCCTTTCTGCCTCAAATCCTTCTGGAATTTTTGTTTGTTTTGTAAGGTAATTTTCCTCAAAATTCTCTGGAAAGACTCCAAACTACAGATTTTTCACATTTAACAAATCTCAGGTTAGGAAGGCGCATTGGAAGTCAACTCCTATCAGAACACGGAGTGCTTCCTTCTATCAGAACAGGGAATGTTATCAAAGTCAGGGAACCACTCAGAGTAACCTTGCTCTCCCTCAGTGATGGGAGCCTCACTCCCTCCTGCACTGTTTGAAGTGTAAATTCCCCTTCATTCTCACCTGGGAAATGTCTCCGTCTGTCACGAGGTTTTAGTCAGCCTTTGCCTATGTTCTTGGGTGCTCCACAGAACCCCCCACAGCCCCTTTCACACAATGACCCAAAGGACTACTAAAGAAAGCTAGAATGTACCTTAATCCTTCTCGTGTCAAGACTAAACCTGTACAACATGGCTTCTTAGAGCCTCAACACCTTGGCTACGCCCCACTACACCCTATAATAACTGGTCTAGGTCCTAGGAGCTCTTAAGCTTATAGCATTTTCTTATGAACTGTCCCATCGTTCATGGACATGACCTCCTAGCAAGCTTAGGGTTCCAGCTCAGAAGTCCAAACAATGCAGAGATTCTCATGCAGACAGAGCTAACAACGACCCCACTCCGAGGGGCCAACATGGGCACATTTCCTGTTTCTTCCTACACATAGAAGTTGGCCCTAGCATTCAGATGGCACCAAAGCACAGCAAGCTCCTTAAGGCTGTGCTCCTTAAGGCCCAAAGGGTAACCTCCGCGGGGTCTTAATCTGGGACATTCGCCCCCTGTCCTCCTGACTTGCTCCTCTCCCAGTCAGATTCCTTCCTTATATCCGTGTCCTGGACGTCACCATGCATAAGGATAAAACAAGTCATACAGTTCTCCTTCTTGCTGACACAATGGCCGAGTCTGTACTGAGCTGACTTTTGCAAGCCTTTTTATAATTTACAATTACCTTATCTTCTTCTTTGCAGCACATGTTATCCTTATTTTATACACAAAGAAACTGAGTCAGGGCTGCGTCCTGAACCCAAGGGATCTTTGGATCTTAGACAGAGAAAATTTTCTAAGGTTCAGTGCCAAGTATCAAATAAAGAATGAGTCATAGAGAAAAAAAGTAGAGGAATCTGGTTTCTATTTCTGGCTTTGCTATAAACTAACTCGCAGTTGAACTTTGCTGGTCCTCAGTTTCCTCATTCATAAAGTAAGGCGATCAAATTAGACAGCCCCTGAAATTTTGTCCTGCTCAGCTGTCCTGTGTCTCCAACCCCGTCTCTGCCATGTGGCTAAAATTAGGCAGAAAACATTGTTAAAATACCTTTCTTTTTTGTTTCTCATGTTTTTAAGTTTCCAGGATTAGCTCGATAGTACGTGATAACTATCTGGCCAGTCTAGTCAAGAAGGAAAAAAATTGTCTTCTATGTAATACTCAATTTAGGGGCGGTAATTAACAGATATATCTGAAACACCAGCCTCACGGCTGCACCTACAAAAGTCCTCATCCATCTTTAGAGGAGTGCTTCTCAACTCTGGGGACATATGACACCATCTGCAGACCTTTTTGGTAGTCTCCTGGGGGGAGAAATACTACTGACACGGAGCAGGTAGAGGCCAAAGATTCTAGCACACAGGACAGTCCCCATGACAGAGCTGTCCAGTCCATGATAGCACCAGCATACCAAGGTTGAGAAATCCTGTCTTAAACAGTAAAGTCGAAGTGGCCCCAAACTCTAACTGTTTTAGCTGAAAGGGTCCACGTAGAGCGCTAACTAGCTGGGAGCATCTGAAAGAACCAAGGATCCGAGCATCTCTCTTACCGTGCGAAGAAGGATGCAGCCACCGAGGTCCCTGCGGAAGTCTCGCTGGCCACGCAGGAACCCTGCGAGGCTGGGACACTGCAGGCCGCGGGCTTGTCTGCATTGTAGCGGTTCAGCGCCGCCTCCGTCAGTCCCTCACGGGCACTCTCTGTCATCAGCTGGGAGATCTGACAAGGAAGAAGGATAGTGGGTTCATTCCCTGAGGTTACTGCGTTCCCTCACCACCTCCAGCAGCTCTCTGTTGGGTAAGGGGCCGGGGTGAGGGAGGGGTGCACTCAGAGTTTACTTGCCCCCTGCGATCAGTCACGCAGAGCTTCTCTAGGAGATTCCCCAGCATTTCAGCCAGGATGTTTTCTAAGTTTTGTTTAAAACAGTGGAATAAAATAACCCCTTGACGAGTAAGTTTCGTTATATCTGTGCCCGTACACCAACCACGCTTGAAGAGAAGGCATGAACTCCTATGCAAACACTCTTTGCAGCCCAAGACCATGATAATAACACCAACTAATACTGCTTCTTAGCAGCAGTGGTTCCAAATGCTCACAAATGGAGAGGCATGGCCCAGGCAGAGTTTAATTCAAGGAGAAGCCAGCCCGGGAAGAACCTAAGGAATGAAGCAAAATACTACTTTGGTGACTGGTTATGGTTTGCTATGGCTACTTGGCAAAAGACATGAATCAGAGAAGCAAATAAAAATAAACACAGCTACCATGAATTGCCAATGCTTTCATGAAGGATCTAGATCATCTCAATGGATTTAATTTTTCTTTCTTCATTAGGAAAAATGGCCTCCATTTTATTTGTAATGATTACCCTTACAAAAGGAGTCCTAGAGGATAGTCCATTCTGTCTATATTTCTGTAATATGCTCTGAAGCACCATACTTTGGGGCAGAGTGAGAATCCTGTGGAGACATATCTTCTAGAAAGTTCTAATCCCATAATAAACGTGATAATTTTGGAGGCAAAGCCTAAGGGTGCTATTTGGAAAACCTATTACTTTAAACCATCAAGTTTGGTTGCAAAAGGGAAAACGTGTTCCTTAAAAAAAACACACAAACTTTTACTTAAAAATACTTTTTTTTTAAATAAAATTATTTCTAAAAAATTAGTCCTTTCTCCAACCCTTAAATGTGAAGAGGAAAATGTTCCCAATCACTTAGCAAGTACAAGTGCTCTAAAGCAAAGATCAGGAAGTTTCCACTTTGTAACTGAGCAGACCAGTAGGCCAGTGAAAGAACCCCATTTGTTAACCCTGGAACATAAAAACATTTGTACTTTTCATTATCAGCAGAACTGCCATTTACTTGGCATCCCATTGACTTGAATCTTTGCTCTGCTTAAATTCCTGCTCTTACTTGGAAAGTCTTGGCATCATTCAGCTGAATTTCTGCCAGCACACACTTTCTTCTTCTCGTTCATTCAATGCATCGGAAGGAAACTGGACCCACCTAAGAGAAACTGGAGAGGAGGCGGCCCGGCAGCTGATGGCCCGGAGGACATTCCCCGTGTCAGCAAGGACTGCTGACTCTGCAGAGGACCCATGTCATGTGTCGCCTCTCCTCCACTGCCTGTGGGGTGGGGGCTCCCCTCCTCCAGCTGCCCCGCTCCAGGGGAAAGAGGCCAGCCAGGGGGTAGCCATGCACACCCTTGTCCCCACTAAAGAGTGTCAGTGAGGCCCCAGGTGGCCCATGACGCCATCCTGAACAATATGCAAGAACAAAAAAAATCCCAAATTCATGGCACTATTTTTTTTTCATCAGAAAGCCATGATCGAAGGCACACAGCTAATTTTGACCCGTCAGGGCATTTGAAAAAATCAGAAAGCCAGGGAGTGAATGTGTTATGTAACTTTTTGTACCCTGTGCCAGCTCTCATCTGCCTTCCATGTGTGT
Organism: Chinchilla lanigera; assembly: GCF_000276665.1. Taxonomy (NCBI): domain Eukaryota; kingdom Metazoa; phylum Chordata; class Mammalia; order Rodentia; family Chinchillidae; genus Chinchilla; species Chinchilla lanigera. The sequence continues at coordinate 8,514,303 of NW_004955406.1, read as the reverse complement.
TGTACCCTTTTCATTACTGTATTTCTAATCCAAAGTTGGAAGAGCAAGGAGCAGAATTTTTCAGCCTCAATATCTAGCCATTGTCTCTGCTGGTACAAACGCGGAGGGACGCAACCAAGACATGAGGTGGCGACTGGAAAGACGGCTGCCTGAGAGGTACAGGCTTCTGGGTGGGTCCAAATTCCTGTGAACACCCTGTGAGCTCAGGGGTTTCAAAAATGCCAATGAATTTCAACGCATGGTCTTCACTACAAGAGCACCACTGGCCACCTTGTGCCGAGCTGGATTGGATATCTTCTTTGCTAAAAAAGAAAAAGGGTTTGTGGGCACGGGGCACTACATCTGCAAGCCTGTAAGTAGAATTATCCAATAAGCAATTGTCTTCAGAAGTTGGAATCCCAGACTGTCTTAGAGCCAGGAGGCACTGGCAAGACCCTCGGCTCCCAGGGCTTTTCCTGGGATAAGATGCCTGAGGACCAGGGGCAGGGCCTGCCCAGCGGGTCTGTGACTGGAGGCAGGACTCTCTCTGTTTCACTGATGCCAGTCCCTCCTCCCTTCCTGTAACTGCCCCTCACTCTTCTAATTACAAAAATTTAGCACACGGGAGAATCAAATAAGAATAAAACATACACATGTATATCTACTACTATCACTAACACATATTAACATTTTACCTTAGAAGATATTTTTTCTAAAAGAAAAAAACATAAAATTGAAACAGAAACTGAGGCCCATGCATCCTAGTGACCGCTCCTGGGGTCTAGGGGACCTGCACCCCAAGGCCACAGGATTCTGTGCCCTTTCCTCTACATAAGTTGTTAGATTACACATGACCCCGATTCTCCAGCCTACCGGCTCCAATGTCATCACACGTCATAGATGATACCTTTGAGTAGAAAAGTCATATGGCCCTTCCTGTCCCCCTCCCAGACATGGCCAGAATCACACTCTTGTTCTTTTCTTTCTACTTCTGTCTCACCCACTCCCCTTGACAGCCTGGCTGAGCTCATGTTGAAATTTCATCTAGATTTCATTGTGCTCATTTCACAGTGCAAAGAGGGGATCCTCTCTCCTCTCTCCCCACAGTGCATCCCACAAGTTCATGTTCTTGTATTTAAACCAAGTACCCTTATGAGGGATTACAAACTATCAGGAATAACATACCATGTTTTGGCTGTATCAACTGTTGCCTTCTTCTCACTCTCCATGTTCCAGGGCTCTGGCCTGCTCCAAGATCCTCCAACATACCTCCTGCTCCTCCGGCCTCAGGCCCTTTGCATATGCCTTCTCATGTGCCTGTGATATTTCTACTTTTCCTTCTATACCTGTACCTTGGCTTATAACATGCATCTAATAGTAGGTCGCACTTCCTACCTCATAGGATAGAAGATCTAGCACTGATTACTCACCACTACATCCTAAGGTCAACACAATCCCTGGCATACAAAGATACTCAAAACATGTTTCTGGTATAAATCTGAGATACTGCTATTTTCTACTGCTCATATTTAATTAAATCTTATTTTCTTAAGTCTTAAATAAGATGTTTCTTCATTCTTTTGCTGGGGATATAACTCAGTGGTAGAGCACTTGCTTAGCAAGACCCTGGGTTAATCCCTAGTATGGAAAAAAAATTTTTGCTGTTTTTTGAACTATTAGGACATGGCAGTATTTTCCCCAACTCTATCAGCTACCAGTGTGTAGTGTTTTGGCTCTGCTGTGTGATAGTTTTTTGCTTCCAGTGCTGAGAGCTGAACCCAGAGCCCCAGAGCCCCACACATGCAGGGCAAGCACTCTACCCCTGAGCTCTGCCCACAACCCTGTCTTTTTCAGTCCACTGTTCAGTTGTTGATCCATTCATAAGAACAGCTGGGTACTGGGTGCTTTGCATGTGCCAGGCACTGTGGTAGGCAGGTGTGCAAACACTTCTCAGCATCTCAGGTATCTTCAATAGTTTCTTTCCCCTTCCCCCCTGAATTGTTGTATAAAGTTAATGCTTTGTACCAAGGTAGGCTACAGGACATCTGGCCAGATGTAACCTCTCTTACCTTTGCTTGGCTATAGCATTAGAATTTTTATAACCAGAAAAGCCAGGCCTGCTCTGGGTAGAAGCAGATATAGCTGCTTTAACAATTAAAATCATATCCACTGCACACAATTGTGAAAGAGAAGGGAGCCTCCTTATCAGGTAAGCTACCTTCCATCATAGATACACTGGGACACAGGCTCCAGAGCACCCCGTAAGGGCCATGTGTTGAAGGTCTCTCTCTGTCTCTATCTCTGTCTCTCTATGTTTGTCTCTGTCTCTCTCTACCTCTCTCTCCTGGCCCCCATGAAGTGAGTGAACACACACCCTGCCATGAGGCTCTTGCTTGTCAGAGCTCAAAAGCTATAGGAACAAGTGACCATGAACTGAGATTTCTGAAACTGTAAGCCAAAATAAATCTTTTCTCCTTTCAAGTTGTCTTCTCAGATATTTTGTCACAGCAATGGAAAGCTAACATACAAAGTATTGTCATGCTTGTTAACAAAAAATTTCCTCTTCTTCAATCCTGAAAACTTCCCCTGGGACAATACCATAGGTTGCAACTGAGTCATTCTGCTAGTCAAAATGATGGCTTATTAGATGAGATTTCGTTAGGAAAAAACTGCTCCAACCCTGATTCATTCTATGGCTCTCTGAAACTATGACAGCTTGACCCTGCATTGCTTGTGTGCTAAGCAGAGAAGGCTAAAGATCTGTGCTTATGACAGTAGAATTACCATTAAGAGATGTCCTCATATCCGCCTCCCCTTTGGTGCTGATAAACCTCTTCTTCTTCCCTCGAAGGCTCTCTAGAGACAATCAGTACAATAAATATTATGTTATAGCGACAGATTGTCTATTGTTCCCATTTCACAGATGAGAGGCTCGGGGAACATAAATGGTTTGTCCAAGGCCACTTAGCCAAGTGGAAACCCAGGCTTCTGATTCCATTCCTTGCTGTTGTTTTTCCCTTCCCTATACCATCTTCCCTTAGTTATTGAGGTTTACGGAATAACCTGAGGACCAGACAGAACTGAAGTATTATAGGAAGTAAACCTTGCTCAGTCTCTGACCCCACAAAATTTGAAAAATAAGCTAGACAGAGAAACGTGTACTCTACCCAAGACATCTTGTCTCCAAAATAAAGGGAGATGTGTGTTTGTGTGTGTACTATCTATGACTTGGTATTGGAGAAGCTTCCAAAATATGTTTCCAGAAGCTCCAGTGGCACAACCAGTTAGCACATGGTACTTATACAAAACATGTTTGTAGCCACATCTTTGGGTCGAAGAGAGCCAGGGTGGGTGACGAGAAGGAAGGAAGGGGCTTGTTCACACTTGTGAGTGAGCAGTGCAGTGCCAGGATGGGGTGGAGGCCTGAGGAGGAAGGAAGATCATCCCCACCTGCTTCCAGAAGACAGAGGTCCTGGGCCCACTCGCTTCTGACCTGGTCACACTCAAGTGAGTGAGCTCTTACATCTCTGGTACTCACCATGAGTTCCCCAGATTTTCCCATGCTAGAGGCGGCTCTCAGCAGTGACATTCCACGGAATTCCTTAAGGGAATTGGGGGGCTTTTGCTCTCTGACAGTTGGCACACCACTGACTCAATAGTCTCCACTCTTCTCTTGACTTCAGAATTTTATTTCACACAATGTCCTGTCCTGCCAGTCAGAGGGAGCCCCCATACTTCAAAGCCAAGTTTCCCTAAGAGAGGGGCTTTTGATTTTAGCTCTGTTCTGGATATAGAAGCCCACCTGGATGCCTCGGCTACTCTGACTTCTGGAGGCACAGAGATGAGCCCCCTGCCACCCCTTGCCCCTTCTCTAGCTGTTCCACCACCCCCACCTTGGGCTCCTGGGCCAGGTGGGTTCCACAGGAGTGGGTGCCCATAGAGCCCTCACGGTAGTCCTGAAGGTGAAGTGGTCATCTGCAGAAACTGGGTCCAAAGACAATGTATCACTTCACCAAGAAGGGACAGGGGGTCAAAATAATTGTCAATTCCACAAAACTGGTAAGAAGAGCAGGAGTCAAGAATGGAGCCGGGTATGTTAGACTCCAAGGTGGATTTCACTGGGCATTCTCCCTTTAGTTATCTTTCCTTCTGTGTTCCCCAAGGACGACTGTCACCTTGATAGGGCTTGGGGTCTGCAGGGGGATTAGTGGAGCACACTTCTAGGTGTGTCTGGGTGGGGCATGGAGACATAGCCTTGGATGTCTGGTCCCCTCGCCCTTCCTCTCTGGCACCATTCCCCCATTGTACTTCTTGGCCACCATGAACTAAACAACATTGCCCTACCATGCCCTCTGCCACGATGTTCCTTCCTTGGAGCCAGCTGACCATGGACTGAATTCCCCGAAACCATGAGCTAAATTAAATCTCTTCTCCTTTAATTCATGGGTGCCTAGTATTGCATCTCTGCAATAAGTAAGCTGACTGATACACCCTCCCAGAACCCTCCCCTCAGGAACACTTCCCTGCTCAGGCTGTTCTCACGGCACCCTCCTCCCCACAACTCACTATTAAAAACATTCAGAACAGCAGGAGTCCTCTTGAAACTTTAGCTTCCCAGCACAATTCCGAACCAAGAGCCTTATTTTTAAAGGATTATGGTTTACCTCTGTTTTGCAGATTTATTTGCAGAATTTATTTCTCCTCTCACAATAACTGCAAAAGATACCTGATTCTTCCTGAGAAAATTCAGATTTTAAAACCTCAAGATAGCCACCTAATATATTTGAAAAACCTAAAATCTGGTGGAAGGGGCTTACTATCTGGCTCATGTGTATGTGGTACTGTCACTGGCTAAAAGCAGCAGCTGAAGCTTGCTGGGTAGTCCTAATCACAAACTTGGGAGGGGAACCAGATTTTCACCACAGGATGGTGTTTGGTTTGGTTCTGATTAAAACCTGCTTTTAGCTCTCCTGCTCGGTCACACGGGACCATTTCACTGTGTAACGGTATCTGTTACTTTCAAAACACCACATCATATCCTGCAGGGAGTGGGAGGTAAATTAAATACAGGGAGAGAGTAAAGGGAACAAGGCTGCAGGGAGCAGGCGCACACGTGTGTTTGCACAGGTGCTGACACATGTGTCCTGTACGTGTGGGCTCCTTGCTGCGAGACTCCCGTGTTCCATTACGTGTACACCGAGAGCTGCTCTCCACCGAGCACATGGCAAGAATGCTTCTCTCTCTATTACAGTCTTAGGTTAAGATTCATGGCTTACATCACAGTTAAATTTCTGCACTGATCTCTCAATATTAGGAGCTCACTGCTTGTACTCAAGAAATAGTAAATCTTTGATTTGGTTATAATCTTGAGCACACGACCAGAACAAAGGACACACGGCTCTTATGCTTCACGTTGCAAACTGCAATCCATATGCCACTGACCTTTAACTTCCCCACTGAAGGAAGGACTCGGAGCCACCAGCACGTGTCAGCATGAGACTTCATCTTCAATGGCATTATTGACCCTGAAGGCCACCTCCCTACAACCCGCCAAGATACCAGGGAACTCCAAAGAGTATCCATTTCCTATATAGATGTTTTTGGACAGCAACTGCTTCCTACTTGGTCCTTAATTAACTACATTTAATGACATGACAGCCCCCGATCCCAGAAAATAGCCTCTGGTATTAAACGTTTCCTCTGACACAATTAATATCTTACTGTCTTGACATCTCTTTTATTGTTATTTATTACCCTGTTACTTAATGTTTTACGGTTTTGCAAACAGTGGGTGCTCCATAAATACATTTGACCAGAGTCAGCACAAATCCACCATAATTATCTCAGAGAAGATCAGCTGTGGCTCATTTTTAACCTTTAGTCTCATCTGAGGATGTTTGCATGCTGTCGGTTCTTGTGCACTTAGGGATTTAGGACAGCAGAATACACTTTCAAAAAGCAGACAGAAGATAAATTAGGTAAGCCAACCTGCAAAGGGAAAGATCCAACAATGCATCCTCAAACCAAAGATGAGAAACTGCTTGCTGATCACATAGCTGTTCCATGGCCATCAGAAGGCTAGGGCAAAGCTGACCACCATGGACAGGAAGGAACCTCTTCCTCCAGGAATCACAGCACAATGACTCAGGCTCACAAAAGCCTGATGCAGCAGTTGCTCCAATCAGAAAAGGACAGAAAAAAAAAATGTTTCTGCATTTTTTTTTTGGTGGGGGGTGTTTCCAGTACCGGGAATCGAACTCTCAACCTTGCGCTTGCCAGGCAGGCGCTGTGCTACTGAGCTAAATCCCCAGCCCGTTTCTGTATCTTCTGTAATGTCTGAGCCTCGGCATTCACTGTGGAGTATGTCTCCCTCCCCAGCTCGGGTCACTGGCAGGGCTGACAGGTGCACATGGCAGACGAGGTCCCAGCAAGGTCACCTCTGAGGGGTGGGTGCCACGCTGTGAGGCACAAGAGTCTTTCTCCTGTGAGCCAAGGACAAGCAGGTGCGGAGACTGCCGCTCTGACATTCACAGGTTGTCTCCTGCCTCCATGCCGCTCCCTCTGGGGACTGAAATGCTACATCTCACAAGTTATGTTCATTTCATCACTGAAGGCCAAGAAACAAAGAACCTGCCTACGTAAGAGGGAAGCAGGGACTGGCTCCCGACCGGCCACCCCCTCTCCCGCAGGGTCTGTCTGTGCCAGTACCTCCAGGCCCTGCTACGCAGAACTCACTAACTTGCTCCACATAGCTCTTTTCTTCCCATGCTCTCCTGCTTCTGAGGTCTCAGCTAACATGCTGATCCCATGTAGACTTCAATCTCGCCCGCCTTGTCTCTTCTCCATGACCCAGAGCTGCGGCAAGCAGTGTCAGAGTCAGGCAGTGTGGGCAGCCTGGGCTAAGCACGGCTTGTAGCAGAGGCAAAGCTGGCTCGGGGAGGACAAGTTTCTGTTTAGAAGTTTCCACAGACACTGCAGCAGGTCAACTAGTGCTGGGTTCTTCTTACTTGAATAAAATATACTGAAAACTAGGGCAATAAAACAGACTTTTCCTAGTTAACCAAAAGAGTGTTTTTTATGGTTTTGGAGATCAAACCCAGGGCCTTGAACATGCTACATAAGTACTACTGAGCTATGATACCAGCCCTTTCTATTTTTTATTTTGAGACAGGGTCTTGCTAACTTGCCTAGGCTGTCCTTGAACTTGCAGTCCTCGTGTTTCAGCTTCCCAAGTAGCTGGGGTTACAGGTGTGCACGACCATGCCCAGATCAAAGAGTTTATATTTTTAAACTGGGCGTGGTGGCGCATGCCTGTAATCCCAGCACTTGGGAGGCTGAAGCAGGAGGATTGTTGCGAGCATGAGGCCAGCCTGGGCTACAAAATGAGCTCAAGGCCAGCCTGAGCTGCATAGCTAGACCTTGTCTGAAAAAGACAAAAAAAAAAAGAGAGAGAGAGTTTATATTTTTAAAAAAGCAACAACATGGAAGAACAAATATGGTATGATCCCACTTCTATGAGATATCCAGAACAGTGAAATTCAGGGCGATGGGAAGTAGACTGGTGGTCACAGAGCAGAGGAGGCAGGAATAGGAGCTGGTCTCCAACGGGGCTAGGGCTTCTGTGGGGGGTGGTGCACAGTAGGGGAGGCGGCTCGGGTGAGAGTTACTGAACACCGCTGAACTGCGGGCTTAAAAATAGTACAAATGGGAAAGATGGTAAATTTTACCACAGCGTTTAAAAATCCCACAAAGTTAGTTCCTTTCAACCTATCCCAGATGGCCACACCTGCTCTGCCGTTTAGAGATGGCAGGTGAGGATAAGGAGGCTTCATGTGGGACCAAAGTCAGAGAAGGATCCAAGTTCCCAGGGTTCTGTCCTCCAGTGTCTATCATGTACTCCATGCAGGCTGGTCCTAGTGACAGTGCGACAAGACCCCACGGAGCCTGTGTCTGAGGCCTGCAGGGGGTGGGGGTCAGTCTCCCTTGCGTGGAGGAAGGCTGGGGAAGGGAAAGGGAAGGACGACGGTGAGCTATGAGGGGGAGAAGGCCAAGGAAAGCCCCGTAGAAACTGGGCTGTACGACTAAACATCATTAGATTTCTTTACCCTTGCATAAGTAAAATACCACCCTTCCTTATCTTTCCTCGGGCCGCCGAGTCACACCTGAGTGGAGGCTAACATTCTTTTTCATAATGCCGTATTCCGGAGCTGGGCAGTTCAGCAACTTTCTTAGGCTTGGAGTTTACTTTGGGGGATTTACATGCAAGCACTCATTTTCCTACTGTTCTTGGCGCAATTGTTGGACCTCCACAGGGGCCCCTGCTACCTGACTGGAAGCTGGCCCCAGGCCTGGCCTCCATCCTGGGGCTCCCATGCACACAAACCTCCTGAGACCCTGAGGCTGGCCTTGAGTCACACAGATAACTCCTCGCTGTGCGGACCAGTCCCCTCCCCCTCTCCAGCCAGCACCAACAGGCCAAGATGGGATTCTTATGTCCCTGGGCTGGATGTTTGATTACCCTTATTATCTTAGCTTGCTTTAGCTATAAATTTTATTAGTAGCCATAAAATTATCCATCCACGGCATTTGACTCAGTGACCTCTTGCGAAAGAGAATTCCACAACTGGTGACACCCAGCCCCTACCAGGGCTGCCTTTTCTTCACCCTCGATTTATAGCCTCACCTCCTTCTAGCGCTCTGCCCTGAGTGATGAGACTCCGCAAATAGAAGAGGCTGCTCGGTTCGCGATAGCCATTATCAGGGCTTAAATCTGGCCCTGCAGCACCTGGTATCTGTTTCCTTTTATTCTCTGTGTGGCTGGAAGTAAAGGGGCAGGACTGCCTGTCTGCTTCCAGAAAGGACTGAGGCCCTTCCGAAGCAAAGGGCCACTTGCATTTCTGTTCTGGATTCTTCCCCTCAGTCCTGAAGTTCCAACATGAGCAGCTTAAGGTAGAGTTCGAACCTGGCCGTGTAAAGAGTGTCATAGAAAGGATGAAGTCTTACATGGAGTTTGGAGTATTTCTACATGTGCATTTTAATTCACCTTGTAGCATGCTAAGCCACAAAGTTTTGGATGGGTACACCAACAATTCACTGCTGCGGGGTACTTTCAGTGGCATACTCAGTGGCATATTATAATAATACCAGGAATTCAGCTCACATGAGGATGATTAGCCTCAGCCCAGGAGAATTCTGAGGAAGTAACATCAGACATCCGCTCAGATCAGCGTCACAGTCCTGACCATTTCTAAGCACTTACATGCACCAGGTTGGATGTACCCCCGTGCATAATCCTGACAACAGCCCCTTGAAGTCAGCACCAGCACCACGCTACCAAAGAAGAGCTTCCACTCCAACCGCCACGTGGAAAAGGCTGGTGCAGAAAATGCTGCTGCGTTGGTTTCTTTCTACGCTTGAGATTACACTGTGGGGGATCACGTACACCATTATCCAAGAACACACAGCTCCCCAACTGTGTCTGCCCACTGCAGGCGATGTGCTAAAGGCCAAAAATTTGATAAAGAAAAGAGAAAAGGATTATTTAAGTAATGTCTCAATAAAGGCCCTCTCTTTTCAGTATTTTGTGATTTTTATGATCCAATGAAAATAAAGTCAAATGGTCTGAATCTTGATGTAACTGATCTTACTTTCAATTTGCAACTAAGCAAGCTCATAATGAACAGCTAAGATGAAATCACAACTCCAGTCACCCCAGCCGTGACATCAGGCTTGTGCCAGAGGTTAGTCGTAGGTCAGCTCCCATGACCTGGGTGACCTTCCTCATGTTCTGAATCACTTGGGGTTGCTCTTTATTGGGGGAAGGTTATCACTGTTCTTTATCCCTAAACAGTGGATGAAGGGCAGAGCCCCAGGAGGCATGACCTGACCACTCTTCCACACTCGTACTCAGGACACCTCTCCACATGTTCCCCAGGCTTGTCCTCGTGATATCACAGCCTCTGTTTCCTTTTTGCTGTTGTGTACGTGGTTTGGCTTAGCTCTAGAAATTGAAACCAAACCCTTGTACATGCTATGCATATGCTGTACGACTGAGCGACATCCCAGCTTCTCTTTTATTGTTGCCTGACCCCACTCTTTCTGACCAACAGGAGGATAAGCTCTCTGAGGGCAGGGACTGTTTCTTCTCAGCAAAAGATAGTGTCTGAATATGGAGTGTATCTAATATATACATGCATTAGCAAACACGTGCAAACAAAAACAAACTTAATCTAGTTGGGAAGTTGCCAGAGTTTTTGTTTTTTTGAGGGATAGTTATTTTCACTAGGTTTAACAAATTATGAATATGGTGTAGAAATCTTTCTTCAATGAAAATACAGTATATTAGCATACACTTAATTCCATACAGTAGTAAGACAAGTAAAGAAGCTGGCATAGAAGAAAGGGCAAGAAAAGAAAAAAAAAAAAAAAAGAGAGAGAGAGAGACACAGGGACAAAAGGAGAAAAAAAACACAAGAGAAAAATAAAACAGACATTTATGGGGCTGGGGATTTAGCTCAGTGGCAAAGCGCCTTGGCAAGTGCAAGGTCGTGAGTTTGGTTCCCGGTACCGGAGAAAAACCAAAAAAAAAAGACATTTAAGTAACAAGCTAGAAAGAGGAGAGAAAAGTGATTACCCTTTTCCTCAATTTGAGTGTGATCATAGAAAAGCCACGGCTGGAAAGCAAGAATTCTTGGGAATATGGGGCAAAGGATGCTAGGAATACGGTTCCCGAGTGGAGAAATCAAGCCCAGAGTTGACGCTAGCCCCCGGGCTGCCCTGGTTTTCCCTCACATTAGACCTGAGTTTCAACTGCACTCAGAGTCCTGAGGTGCTAGAAGATCAGCTACACAAACTAAACCCACTTCATAAAATTATGACATCCTCTTTCCCCATTCCATTCAAAGAAATTGTCCTAACCTTTGAAGAAAGGGACTTGGAATGTCTGAATACCCAATACTCGCCTCACTGCACTCTTGCAGAGTCGTGCTGGGCATTAGTTATGCTGCCAAGGGTAAACACAATAAGATTAAGAGACTGAACATTAGATTAGCTGGATCTGATGTAACATTTAATTCTAATACAGATCATGGCCTTCCCCATCTAGGTTTAACCTGTTATGTTATTTTGTCTGCCAAGGTCACCGTAATGCATCTCTACAAAGTCGTCCCTTTCCAGGGTCTGCATCATTATTCTTTATTTACAGCTTGGCTAAGGCTTGGCAAACTTTCAAGGAAACCAGAAATTCTCTGTGGAATTTAAAAGGTGCATTCCTCACAGCCATCCAGTTTTCTCATATATTTCTTGTGTTCTTATACAAAAAAAAAAAAAAGCCTAAGAGATCTGTAGACAATTCTTGGCTGTAAGTGGCTCACCAAGGTCTGCAGAATGGCCAGTGAGCAAAATGCAAAAGCAACCTTGTATTCTTTCTGGGCAAAGATGAGGGAGAAGAGTGAGGTACAACACATGTGCACACATGCACAGTCCTCGGGGTGCTGGGGCTGACAGAGAGGGGAGCCCATCCCAGGCCCGGGGTGAGGGAGGTCTGCTTGGACATGAGGAACCTTGAGAGCACAGGTGCACAGGACTGAGATCAGCCAGGAAAATTGCTTTACTTTGTTTGTGGTTTTTGAAGGAAACTGACCGCACTGGGGCTGGATCCGGATTGCCTGACTGACCTGCTCTGCTCTAGTTGATCCACATCCCAGCCATGTGATATCTGTCCAACGCGGAGACAGGCTGGACCAAACTGAATTGGCAATGCCATCCCAGTGCCTAGAAAATGCTGTGTCAGGCATCCCCTGAGTGAAAGAAGTAATCTGGGAAGTGGCTTGGTGGGGGAGATGACTTGGGCAAGTCGTTTCTCCCTCTTAGCCCTGGCTTCCCTCGTGAGAGTATGTCTGGGATGCAATGAAATAGTGCAGTTAATGTGTGCTTTGGTTCTGAAAGTCATCCTCAATGCAAAGCAGAAATATTTAGAAAGAGCCTTCTTTCATCTTTGAAATATGTCCCTAATTTAACATGGGAGTAGGCTTTATGCAAAATCTTTACCAGCACAACTATGACAACAGCAACAAATATATTCCCCATGGTCTCAAGCCATAGATGGTGAACAAGAAATTGGTTTTGTTGAGTCAGTTGAATATCTCAGGGCAATGCACTGGCTTACACGGTTCCAGTTTTGACTTGATCTCATATTTTCTGTTTATGTACTACAGAAATGCCAAATCTTACATGATCCAAGAGGGAAAATGGAGCTGGAAAAACCTTTAGATATAGGCCAAAATTCATGTGTAAACATGAAGACAATGAGGTCCAGATCGGTGAAGTGAGTGGTCCAAAAATCACACATCTAGTGTGTGGCATGGCCGGTTATTTGCAGCAACTAATGGTGAATACTAAAAATCAGCAGTAAGACAGCAGAACTCTACAGTGATCGAAAATTTCAGAAATGTAGAGAAGGTGACAAGGGTTCAGTCTCTGCAGGATTTTTTTTTTATTATTATGCTGAAGAATCAAAACCAATGCTTTAAACCTTTCAATGCAAAACTGTCCTTAAGTAGGCAAACATTTGCGGGCGACCTCAAATAATCTGAAAGGCCTGACTTTTCCCAAATAATCTGAAGATATTTGGAATTGTCTTTCTGTCTGTTCCCCCTCTGAATTTAGGATCATTACTTTATAAATCTGGGTGGTTAAACTCTTACACCATCCCTACATGCCCAGAATCCAGAGAACAGCTCATTAGGGTTGCTTACTAGGAAGCTTCAGATTGTTAATCCTAATTGGGACCAACCCTAATCTTATCACCCGACCCACGACATTTTGCATCTGATGGCTTTCTAGATAGATGCATTCAGTGGATATGGATTGTTAATAAATCATTTATTTATATAAACTTATTTCAATTTTGCATTTCACTAATGAAAATAACATTAAGAATGTATTATAAGTTTAATAATGTTTGAGTGTTCTCTAAATCCTTCCTTAACCCCTAAATATTCAAATTTAGGGATATTTAAAAATCCTCAACCTTGTGAGTTGTAAAATGAAATTCCAAACATTAATTTTTTTTTTGCTTTTGTTAGATTTCTTCAAGTCTATACAATTTTCTCAGCAGTCCCCTCACCTTAATTTATGTGTAATTAGCAAAGAGAAAGATTTTCTGTGTAAGTTTTCACAAGAGAATTGTATCATTTCACTATGTTTTTTACCAAATAAATACACTGCTTTCTTTTTCTTTTTTTCTATTGTGGCTATAACATTCCATCCAGTGCCCTGATTTCTTCTCTTGGAGATTCTGCTCAAATTTCTTCTCTGTTCATTTAAAGTGTTGCTTTTTCTCTTCCATTGTGTATGCTATGGCTTTTCCCAAAGCTCAGTTATACTTTCCACTTGTTGGAACCTTATAATATGGGTCAGGCTCAGCAAAGTCAATACCAACTAACTTATTGTGAACACATCTACCTAGACCAGGGCCAGGAAGACTGGCATTCCACAGCACCTCAGGGAGCCCAGCCAGCGGGCTTTATTCTCAAACAGAGGTGGACCGGGGAGTTCATCTCTTCCATATCTGCCCTTTTGTTACAATCCTGGAGTCCCTGGAGCCTACTATTTAAAATAGAGCTGATCTTTTGGGATTCTTGTCTTTCATACACACTTGAAAAGCTATTCATCTAATCCTGAGTTAAAAGACTGTAAAACTGCATTTTAAATCAACCTTGTTGCAGTTTCCCAAAAATGAATTCTCTTAACAACCTCCTGAGGGAAAGTAACATCTTAATTAAGTTTGTCATTCCCCTGCCTACCCCCAATCCAAACCATGACTGTACCCGAGCTCAACATAAAGTAACTTGAAAGTCTGCAGTGCTTTCATGCATGTCGGGCAATCATGAAACAGGTCCAGGTTCTCAGACTCAGGGTCTGGAATCAACCAGGACATCTCTGAAAGAAGCCTGTGTCCAACCAACCAAGAACCCACAGCACTCACAGTAATCATTGGTTTAGCGCGGACAACACTAACACTTCCATCTGGGAAGGTCAGTTCCTGGAGGGCAGGGAATAAATCTTGCCTGTTGGAGCAGCCTTAATTACCCTGAATATTCCTCTTGACCTAACATATTGAAAACTCTTTGAATTTCTCCAGGGCTCACCACCTGGTGAATCGTAAAACTTTGGCAAGATGGAAACAACACGTACACATTTTGTAGATGTGTTAGTTTTTTTCTGTTTTTGTTTTTGTTTTGTTTTTCTGGAGCCTGAGATGAGGCAAAAGCAAAGAAATAAACAGCCATGTGCACACACATATGCAAACACACACACACATATGCACACCTCTTCCAACAGGGATCAAGCTGAAGAGCCTCTTTGAGAAAGAACGAAAACTACTCCTGGGGAAAGAACGCTAAGAAATATCTTGTGAAATACACAGAGACACACTGGAGAATAGGTGACCATGACCATGATCACTGAGAAAATATGCAGAATCAAGAACCACCAGTTAGATTAGTCCTAAAAGAAACAGCAAAAAAGTGGGCTGGGAGGGTTTGGAGGCTCCCTTCTTCTACAGATGATTTTTTTTTTTTTTTTTTTTTGGTCTTTTTGAGACAGGGTCTTGTGATGCTGTTCAGGCTGGCCTTGAGCTCCCTTTGTAGCCCAGGCTGGTCTTGAACTCGCAGTGATCCCCCTGCTTCACCTCCTGAGTGTGGGGATTACAGGCATGCATCACCATTCCTGGCCTCTTCTACAGATCTTGAAAAACATTTCAAGCTGTCTGCTGTCTAGACCGATGCCTAAGACTTGTACCTGATGCCTGGAAAACTCCCCTCAGTCCTGTGGTTTGGGGTGTGTAAATATTTCTAAGGCTTAGAATCTGAACCATCACAACCCTCTCGTCCCTAAATTATGATTTTTTAATGTCTCAGACACTCCTTAGCCTAGAATGAACGTCATACACATCCCAGCTGCCCATTTGCTTAGCTGATTTCTGTCTCAGGTAGCCGTCAGTTCTACTTACCTTGGACAATCATATGTCTTTCATTTTTGAGCTCATTCAATTTAAACTATTTCTTTCTATTGTCCCCCTGAGTACGTTTATACATGTCCAATCCTGCTTCCTATTTATTGGTTCAGGAATCGGGCTCGCTGGAGATTAGAGACTATCGGTTTTTAACAAGTCATTGGAAAGGAAAACGTAGTATTTATGAAAGATGCTTTATCTTCAGCTTCTAGAGAACCTTCCCTCCAATCCAGGTCACCATGGGGATCCTTTACCACATTCAAGGGTCAGACATAAAAGCAGCAGTGGGAATGAGAGGCGTGGGCTCCGTATCCAGCGAGCCTGCCAAACCCGCAGACAGGAGGGACTCAGATGAAGGCACCCCGTTTAAAGGAACTTTGTTCTGTGTGGGCTTTGTTCAAATCCCAGAGTGGGAGATGACCCACAATAAGCCACTTGAATCTTTTTTCTCTGTAATTCTCCGGTTGAAATACAGTATGTGGGAGTTCTTTCAATAGCAGTTATGCAGGCTTCTTCTGAGACTAAATTTGAATACTCCACAGTTACCAGTGGGGAGTGGAGCTGCCCGACAACAGACTGAAAAAGCTAACGGTGGCCCTCACCACCCCGGCCCTTCAGTGTTCCTGTCACGCCTTCTGCCCCCACCCAAACCTTCCAGCCCACTGCTAGGAGCTCCTTCCTGTAAGACCCGCCCCCTTCCCCCCGGGATTGCTGCTGTTTGCACTGTTGCTTATCTATTGGAAGCTGGAGTAATATGAACAAACTCAGCTAAACTAAATTGGTCCTTTGTTTGCCATTATCATAAAAATTTTATGTAGGAACTAATAAAAACATGCTTTACGTGCACAGTTACATGAGTTTGCACAGGCAATAACATCCAGCAAGTTATATCCATAAATTCAGTTATAGACACTTAGGAATAAATATTTTATCTTTCCCAATGTTTTCGTTTATTGGAAGGAAGGTGTGAACACAAGGGCATATGGCTGATCTGCAACTTCTCAGGGCCAAGTCCCCCTGAATACCTCTCTATGTGGTCAGAAAGCTTCTGAATAATTTCCCAATTCCTTAGACCCTTGAGAACTCTATATTAAGCAGGGCTTGGTGCCACCAGGCTTTGATCCCAGCACTCAGCAGACTGAGGCAAGAGGACTGAATTGGAGGCCAGCCTGGAGTACTAAGTAAGGTCAATGCCAGCCTAAACTATAGGCAAGACGCTGTCTCAACCCCTCAATAACAATAATAATAATAGTAATAATATAAAGAACTCTACATTAGACATACCTTAAATCCATGTAAATAGAAAGCTTTTTACAGAGGTTTTCAAAAATAAGTCACTTTTGAATTGAATTCAAGGCTTTCTTCAAACTTTTTAAAACAAAAAGACTAAATTCTCTTATGGGGCCTTGGGACAGATTTCCAATAGATTTAATTAAAGAAGATGTAATGAAATCCAAATCCAACAACAACAAAAATGGGACCACTGGACACAGTTTTTCCTTTAGAAATTTACTCTAAAATACACTGAATGAGTTGGGCTTTTTGCTCTATATTTCTTTCCTTCAATAGCCTAGCCCTCCAATAGAAAAATAATAGGAACTACACATGTAAAACACATATACCGTTTTGGATTTTCTACGAACCACATTTAAAATGTAAAAACAAAGCGGCAACATTAATTTTAATAATATTCTATTTAACTCACATAACCAAAATATCATATCATTTCAACATAAAATCACTGCAAAATTTACTATACTCTTCTTCATGGACTAATGGAGAATTCAGACAAACCACATCCAAAATGCTCAACACTTACTATGGCAGGTGGCCCCATACTGGGATCAAGCAGGTTTGAAAAATCCCTAATGAGCCAAGGCAAAAAATAATTTTAATGTTTTCACTATTTATGATTATTGTTGTTCATCGTTTACGGGGAGGATGCTGGGAACTGAACGCAGAGCTCTGCATATGCTAAGCTGGTGCTCAGGCACCACACTGCACACTCCCTCCCCTCCAGAGCTGTTGGATACCTGTGGACCTACCTCCCTCAGGTTATAATTACGAATTTCCAAAGATATAAACTCAGAAAATACTAAAATTATATGTTACATTAACTGTTCATTACGGGGAGGGTGCAGAATTCCTGATTAAATAAGCAAAGATAAGGAAAACCAGATGGAAGGGAGAAATACTTAGGAGATTTCAAAACAAAACCTATGCCAACAGTCACCAGAGGCAAAGAGAAAAAGGTTACAACCTGACTCTCTACCAGCCTTCGGAGGCCCTGCAGCTCTCAGATCAGCCCACAGGGAGGCCCCTCCTATATGACATTGCCCTCTTGGAACAGGAAAAGCCTTTTATATATAGTATTTAATGTTTCCCTAAAGGAGTATGTAGCAGACTTTTTGTCATCTTTTTTAAAAGAGCCTTTTCTTACACTGTCCCTCTCTTAAGAGTAGATTCTAAGCAAGACAGTCCCATATAAGGAGTTGTGAGCCAGAAATTGTAGGGAGAAAGTAAGGAACTTAAGAGTTGGCATTGTAGATTTGATTTTTTTCAGTAACTTTTGGCAAATTATTCAGCCTCTTTGTGATCAAATGTCGCCACCTGAAAAATCAACTCAATAATTACAAGTCTGTATTATGTCTTGCAAGTGTTAAGCACATTTTTTACTTGATGTGTTATTATATTTAATAATGCATATTGATGCATGTTAAGCAAGTTGTTCTGGAGGGCAGGGACCAGAATTGCTGAATATACCCTTTACAGAGCGCTACAAAGCACTGCCTGCATAGAAATGCTTAATTATCACATGCGTTGCTGCTGTTGACTCATAAAATGTAGAAAAGTGCTGAGATAAGGACTCTGAGTAAATGCAAGGTGTTTCTATCTCTTTCTAGATTCATGTGTGTGTTATCTTGACAGAAAACTAAGATTCTCAAAATGATCTTTTTTTTCTTCTCAGGGACAAAGGAAAGTCCTTCTTGGCAGTAAGTTGAGTTAACAACAGGGAGAAGGACGGGGTCTGTTTCTGTGTATCTTAAACCAAATAAAGACAACCATCTATTATATGCACTCAAGGTTCCCCACTCTCATCCCTTCTCCCCTACACCTGAAAACACTTTCCATATAATGGGAACGGGTTCAGTCTAGAATAGAACAGAGCCTTGATTTTCAAGAGAATGAAAAGATGGCTGTGACTGAAATACACCCTAAGATCAGAAGTGCTTCTATCTAACAATTTAAAAGAAGCCACTAAAATGACCAATGGCTGTAAGATGATACTGTTGAAAGTTCTTCAAAAAGACATGTAATGATAAGTGCAGATAACTGCAGCCTGATCCTCAAAGTTCACCCTGGACTGGAGGGGAAACAACACTATAAAGGACATTGTTGAATCAGCTGAAAAATTTGGACTGTGGATGACAGATTTATATAAAGGTATTATCAATGTTAATTTTACTAAAGCTGATAATTGCATCTTGGCTACATAAGACAATAGCCCTTTTCCAAGGAAGTATGCATTACAGCATTTGGGGATAAAAAGCCATAGTCCATGCATCTTACTCCCAAACAGTTCAGAAAATAATGATACTTAACTGAGTACAGGGAACATGGTGTTCTTTGTACTACTTTTACTGTTGTAACTTTTCTGCAAATTAGAAGTTATCTCCAGGAAAAATGTTATGCATACATATATATACATATATACACACTTGTATGCATACATGCACATTTATATTTTCATATATGCATACATCTGATCATTAAGCTTGATTGTGTCAACTTGATTTGTTTGGGAATTCCTCAGGGGATTGGTGGAACACTCTTCTGGAAGTACTTGGGTGGGCTGTGGAAGCATGACCTTGGCTAGTATGTCTGGTCCCTTGTCCCCCACCACCAGCACATTCCCCTGCTCTGCTTTCTGGCTGCCATGAACTAAGCAGCTTTGCTCCACTATGTCTTTCCACCATGATGTTTCTGTTATGGAGCCTGTTAACCCTGTACTGAAGCTCCTGAGATCATGAGCCAAATTAGAACTCTCTTAAATTGTGGGTGTCAGGTATTGCATCCCAGAAATGGGAAAGCTGACTAATACAGTATGTATGTGTATATACATTCTACTCCTCTTGAGAGTGGATAAAAGTGGTGGGAAAATTTTTTTCCAAGTCAAAGTTTTCTTTGAGTACTACACCAGATAATACCTCGTCCTCTCTCTTAATTTCCACATCCATCCTCTAGACTTACGGTAGAATATGTAAAGTGATGGTTTGGCTCATATCAGGTCAGGCATTCACCTCTCATTAACCCACAACTTTATGACCTGAGAGTCTGAGTCCTGTGCCTGACTTCTCCACAAGAAGAATGCTTGGAGCACTGGGTCTCAGGATCAGTTCAGGTGTCTCCTAATTCCTTGGAGAGAGGTGCGGGAGAAGTCTCTGTCAATGATTAAGGCAGTTTTGACAGTGTCTCTGAAAGGTGGTAAGACCCTATGAGGGGATAACCTCAGACTCCATAAACCCTGCATGCTGAAGCCCCCATAACCACCAGCCAGGGTTATTTTACGGAAGGTCCATTATTTTATGGTGGATTATTTTAGGCACCTATGGGAACCCGCTTTGTCATGGAGTAGAGGAACTAGCTTGTTTACTGCCTCCCCCCACCATATCCCAGATATCCCATTTACTGTGAAGCAACTTAATCCTTCAGTTTAACATGGAAACTTCCAAATAAAAGACAACTGTGGAAGCTGAGCAGGTCAGCAAACCTGAGAGGTCAGCAAACCTGAGAGGTCAGCAAATCCACCCTCACTTCTGACACAGGAACATTCTTCAGAGTACTCCAGACATTAAGGATTTTGGGGATCTTTCACAGATCAGAAGCTCACTAATTTATAAGCAGTACATTCATTACTGAATAGCTCCGATGGTTAGACCATTCTTTGCAAGTCAGCCAGACAGTGCTTCTCAAACATGTAAGAAATTTAAGAGCACGGGACCCGTCTCCACCAGAACCTCCTCCACATGCCTCAGGAGAACAGGTACACAAGGAATCAACTTGGAATAAATCAATCAATATAAGGAAAATCCTACACACTGGTTCTTATTCTGTTCTTGGGAGCAGTACAAATCAAGTCAACTGTCTCTTCTAGACTACAGTACCTCAAACATTGAGAGATAATTTCATGGTTTCTATTTTCCCTTAACAAGCCTAAAATCTCCAGTCCTGATAACCATGCCTCATATTACATAATCTTTAAAACACGGTTAGTTGCTGTCACTGACCTTCCCTCGTTCATTCACATGTATTCGTTTATTTATACATTTCTTTCCAGAAGACGCTTTTAGAATTTTTTTGAGGGGGTGGGGTACAGGGAATCAAACTCAGGACCTTGTGCTTGCCAGGTAGGCACTTGTGCCACTGGGCTATATCCCTGGCCCGCTTTTAGTATTTTTAAAAGGCAAATAAAATTAATGAAATAGAAATGAACCTGTGGGAAACAGGGTGAAGAGGAGACATTTAACATGCCAAACAAAATTACAAGACTGTTCTTATGATAGATTACAAGACTTGGTCCTAATGTTCTGGTACAGAGATGAATACAGAAATATTAGTTTTACAAATCCTTATTAAGAGGATGAAAAAGACCAGTTCCTTAGGAGGGACAAGGTTTGTCCCTGTATCAAGGACAGATGTCCTGTCTGGCTCATTGTAAAAGGCAAAACTGAAGCACAGAATATCCTCACCATTCTCAACAAATTCTGAAGCAAAATTCAAATAGGTGTCCCTTACAATAACTTACAACAAAGGCTTACCGGCATCAGATAAAGACACAATTCAGAGTGATTATCAAGGGCTAAATTGATTTGGTTCAAGTATATAAATATTTTTCTTTAGTATTCTAATTGTTCTTAAAGATGTAACTTAAGAGTACATGGAGAATTTGTTAGTCATCCTTTAAATGACTGCCTAACAACTGCTCCTCTCCAGGGATTTTAAGCCCTTCAGAAACAAAAGTCTAAGATTACACTTCTTTTGTAAGATTCCAAAGTACACTGATCCTATGTTCTGGATTAAGTTCCTTCATAAATTTTGGAAATCAGATAAACAAAAACTAAAGGTAATATTTCATTATAGAAAGAAAGATCCTAAAAAAGATGTTACATAAAAAATAAAAATAAAAATAAAAAAATAAGATGTCATAATTTAGTTGCCAGCAAAAGTAGGCCCCAGAGGCACCTGATCATAAAGCCAGGATTTTCTGCAAGCCATTGTTTGGGAAGGGCAAACTGTCACAGTTGTTAATTTTTATAACACTACTGCATGGCAGAAATCACTTCCCTTGTTCCACAGATTAAGAAGCTGAGGCTCAAAGAAGTTTGCCAAAGGCCACAAAGCTAGAAATAGTCCAGAAGGATCTAAATGTCAGGCTGTCTGGCTCCAAATTTTGCTTTTTGGCCCTTATATCACCTGCCTCCCTGGGGCTCACTGTGTGGGGAATAAACACAATGTCATGTTGGTAGGCTGATGTGATATGAAGCTATGGGGGGAAGGTCAGTCTGCTCTGAGAGTAAAATCAAGCCTAGGCAGTGGGATGCTGATAAAGATTTAAAAATCGGCTTTCCTGGAAAAAAATGTCCTGACTTTAGCATTTGCCACCTTCCATGATGTAAATATTCTCACATGTTATATGTGTGGTCTCCTGTATACCACTGGGTCTAGAGGACTCATTCCAGAGGTAATGCTATATCCCCCTAAAGGTCCAGGTATCAAAGGTTTAGTATCCTGCCTGAAGCTAAGGAGAAAGGGTGGAATCTTTAAGAGGTGGGACCAAGTGGGGAAGAAGTGAGGTCATTAGGGCTGTACCTTCAAATGGGATTGTGGGACTCTGGTCTCTTTCTACCACCACCACTCGCTTCTGCTTCCTGGCTGCCATAAGGTGAGCAGCTTGCTCTACCACACATTCTCTACCATAATATTCTGCCTCCTCACAGGTTTAAAAGCAATGAGTCTGCCCAACCATGGACTGAAACCTCCAAATTGTGAGCCAAAATAAACCTTTGTTCTCTATAAGTTGATGATCCTGGGTATTTTATTACAGTGACTGAAAACTGACTAATATAGGTAGAGTGGGAGAAGTCTCCTTGGTACCTCACATCCCCTTAGTAAGCAAGGAAGCTCCCCATTTTCCTTACATCACAACTCCATCACCTCTTCACTTGCCTTTTACATTTATTTCATATGTGAGCTATTCTTGGAAAGGAGAAGAGAAAGAAGAGACTGCACTATGTAGGAACCAAAGCAACTTAATCAAAATGCCAGGATGGAACCCAGAGCTAACCTGTCCCTGAGTAATATCCAGAGTAGAAAACCAGAGCACTGTTCAAACACTTTATATTTAATGTAAACATATACCCAGATCTATGCAAGTTTGACTCTAATATTACATTATGAGTTCTCAATGTTATAATCAAAACCCAAGCGTTTACTTTGAATTACATAGGTCTATCCTATTGCAGTTATAGGTAAATTAAGAAAAAAAAACTTCTTTCAAGAAATCTTAGGATCTGAATAAATACTTCTTTATATTACCACTGCACAAATCTCTTTAATGCTTCATTGTTTTGTGTAGAGGACCACCTAGACAGCTCTCCTTGAAAGAAGAACAATTATCTCCATTTTGGCTAAACCTGGCCCTGTTTCCATGTACTGATATGTACAGAGCTGGCTAGGACTTTTCCTTATCCCCTCAACTGGCTTTAAGCAACACAGATCATCTAGCTGAGGTGCTGATGTGTAGTCTTTGAAGCAAGGTGACAGGTCAGTGTTGTCCCACTCCACCCCCATAGCTCCCCAAAAGCATGTGTAACGGGGTGGGAGGGAGAGCCATGCTCCAGGCTGTCAGCTAGGATCAAGCCTTGAGATAAGAGGCTATGACTTCCCAGGGCATAAAAAATTACACATCAGAGCTGACCCCAAAACATTAGGTCTTACCTTGAATTGTGTTATGCAGATTACTCTTTCTCCATACTTCTCTCTCTGTGTATTGTAGAGGGGATTTCAGGCCTCCTACCTAGCCCAGCTCACAGCACTCACGTACTTCTTGACACTCTCACAGTCACTCATCCCCGAGTCACTCCCCCCTTCATGAATTAATAAAATCCAGATTCGGCCCTGGGTTGAGATCTTGGTTCTGGTCAACCATCATCGTAGCTAGATTTAAGGCCCCCTTGGCTCCCCATAACTACAAATATGCCTTAGTGTCTTTCTTCTCATTGTACATTGCAATGGTAGTTGTAGACTGGAATTAACTCACTAGAAGGATTCCAGTAACTTTTCCATGGGATTACAACCTTCCTGGACCATGACAAGAACCAGGAAGGGCTCTCAATAGTTTTGCTTATGTGACTTACACCTGGATACATTGTTTCAGTTAAAATCTATGAAGAAAATCCAGCCCAATACAGAAGTGTAACTAGAAAACTGAGAAACATTTTAATAGCTTTTTCAGGTAATCATGGAGACTTTTCTCAGGCATTATGCTAAAAATCAACAAGTAGTAGCTTCTTCAGAGTTCACTGAAGTGAGCAATCTGAAACTATATCAATAAGCTTTTAGTACTCTATTGTACTAAAACCCATTAGGCTACATTGAGCTTCAAATGCATCTTATGTCACAAGATTTGTAGCACAATGAACAGGTCATTTGGAAAATAATGGTTTACTGACTTACACCCAGTTTCCAGATGCTGACATGTTCCATATTCCACTATATAGGATCAATACATGATGTTTATTATTAGCACCACTAATCTTATCAGAAAAGTCTTTTATGATTAGGAAGCTTTCAGGCCCATAGCAGCAGAATCAAGTCTCCAAAATTTGATCTTTCAACAAAAAACGCAAATGTTCAGATTTCGTGATCACTACATGAGTCCCATTAGTGGTTTCCTGTAAAAGAACTGTAAATTTTTTCATTCTTTTTTGAGAAAATGTCTTCAAGATATACACATAAATAATCACATTTGCTTACAAATCACATTTGTCTGGTTTTTTAAATTAAAAAATGTACTTCATGGGGGTGAGGGGAACTAGTAGAGCCTGCAACTTGGGCAACTGTGCATGTGCTTTATTTGAGAAAACCATTGCAACCCACCTAAATACTATACATGTCAACACGCACTTCCAGATTTAACAAAATTAATCACTTTTGTTGCTTCATCAAAGGCATTCCTAAGTGGAACTACACTTTTTAAAGAAAATTCCAAATGTGATGATGGAGAATACCCTGACAGGCATAATGTAGTGTTATTGCCTTGATTTATGCTAAGAAGCCACCAGATTCATTCACAATTTCCTCTATACCAAGAGAATAAATGTCAGAAAAAAAGAAAAATAATGTCTAAGTGCTATATGAAAATAGTTTTTGTGTTGGTGGTTGTTCTTTGTTTTTCTTTTTCCATTTTCTCCCAGAGCGAGGGCCTAGCACATCGTAGGCAAACACTCTACCATGAGCCACATTACATCCCCAGCCCACAGAAATAGATTTGATTTTCTGAGTCCAATGAGAGGAGATTGAGAATGCAAATGGTCCCTTGAGCACATGCTGAGAGCTACTATAATAGGACAATGAACACTAAGCCAACCAAGAGTGACAACCAAAGAATGTGATGCTATAAACAGTCACAAATCTCAAGAAAGCCAGAAATGCCCTCCACATTCCCAGTGTTGGCCTGATGTCTTTCATATCAAGTTTTGCCAAATAATGTAATTCTATACTATGTGTGTATGGAATTTTAATGTTAAAAACGAATAGAAAAGTGTTTTTTTAGAAACTTAAACTTTATATAATAACTATTATTAATTTCCTATCATCTTGTTTTCCAATTCTGTATTGTATTTATTGGGTTTTTTAAATTCTCTTTAAAATAAAACAAAGAAAGAAACTTAAACTTTATAAGTAACTTATGAAGCATTCTTCCAAAGCATATCATATCCAGGGGATTAGAATACCTGTGCAAAAGACGAATGTGAGCCTGCAATAGAATTTCATTTTTAATGTTAATACTGTATAAACTATGGCTTTCTGCCAGCCAATACTAGTGATAAAGGTAGATAAATTGAAATGCGGTCCAGTTCCGCCACAGTGTGTGCACACGTGGGCAGTTACATGAAGAAATTATTAAAGAGTAAGTCTAACTAAACTGAACTACCCTTCCCAATCCTAGAGAGACAGAAGGACATGCCTTGGAATAAGATTTCTTACTGACAGCAAGGCTGACTGTGGGGTGATACTTCTGGCCCCAGGGCACTGCCCTTCTTCACCAATGTGCAGGGTCCCAGAGGTGACCATGGGGGATGGGCATAGGGATGAAAGAAAGGACCGTCAAATCCCACACTGGCACTTTATAAAACATTCCGTGGGCAGGCCCAAGGTTCAGAAACAGCCTATCGATTGCATATCTTCTCTTCTACTGTATACACAGTCCTGGAGCAGCGTTCCTAATAGAAATACAATTCTAGAGGAATTGAGTTTAAAGGTCAGCTTTATCACAGCAAGAGAGGTGGGAGGGGGGTAGCAGTCCTTCCTAGACGAGGTCCTGTCTTCCCTGGGTGACTCAGACCCATTTCCTCGCTGGGGAAGGATGGAGGCAGATGTGGAAATAAGCAGGGACCCAGCCAATCAGCTTGTGTTTATGGTGAGAATATATTGAGCCAGATTGATTACCATAGTCATTATCTTGGCAGTTTTCAAACACAGCGATAAATGCTAACAGCATCGTATGTGCAAGATGGGAAAATAAAAGAGCAAATGTGGGCCAATCAGGACTGTGACATTGATGTGACTAAGCATTTAAAGTAGCTGGCTTTTTATCAGCAATTAGAAGTGCATAATTCCAAGTTAATCTCATTTTTCAGCAGAGGAAAATATTTCCAACGTGAGCTACCCAATAGACTTTTCTACTTCAAAATGTATTGATCTGGAAAATCATTATATAAATCTTCTCCTTAGAAAGTTTTATTTTTAATACCACAATAAAAACACTGAAATGTTCACAACATGAGCCATTCTCCAGTGAGATTTTTTTCATCAAACACTAACCAGGAACTTTAGGTGAAAAACAGAAAGATCACAATAGTTTGCATGTCGCCAGTGGAAATACTGTAATCTCAGACAGATGAGTACCAAAAGGCACCTGAAAGAATGATGATGCTCTTTTAAGAAGAACGCATGGGGGCTGGGGATTTAGCTCAGTGGCACAGTGCCTGCCTGGCAAGCGCAAGGTAGTGAGTTCGATTCCCGGTACCAAAAGAAAAACAAACCAACAAAAAAAAAAAAAAAAAAAAAGAAGAAGAACGCATGGGCCAGAGGAGCTTTCAACTTGAGACTACAAAATGGCCTATTCTGGCCTCAAAAATATAAGCACATTATTAAATCGAAGTTATATGTGCACCTCAGGACCTGAACGTTTCCTCAGTGGGTGACTGGGGACTGGGTGCGATGGGTGAGGGAGAGGAACGGGACTCATACTGTGTCCTGATGCCCAGCCTCCCTCCAAATCCCAGGAATCCCTGCTCACATCTAGTTACACTCTGCAGGAGCATCAGGGCAGCCTGGTCTGCTGCAAATATCGCACACATGAGAAAGAAGCAGAAATACAGTTTTAAAGAGCTAAGCCAGATACTACGGCCTCAACACAAGAGTCACCCTTTCTCTCCAGACTACTGCTCATCAACAGTTCATCTAGTTCACAGCCAAGTAAATGACCAATATTAAGATGCATCTTTCCATACACCTGGTGGAATTCAGATCCAGCTCCCGTCTACTCTCCCGCACGCAGCACAGCATTTGTGCATCTGCCATGGCACAGACTCCGGTGTGGCCCACATCCCTGAGAGGCGTGGAGAGACCTCCCCCAAGGAGCACAACTAAGCCTTACTCACCTTTCCACTCTCTGCCTAACACCCGGCATACTGTGTGTGTCCCAGAATGCTGCAGGAGCCAAACCACTGAACTCAGTATTCAGCTGAGCTGTTTTTCTCCTCCCTCCATCAGAGAATGACAAAGTACCAACTGACATTTGCCATAGGTTAAGCCCACGAAATTGTTTCTGTTTGTCTTATCAATCAAAGGGTAGCTGTGAAAGGAAGTTGTTTAAGGAGGAAACTGCGAATGAGGATCTTAAAGCCAGGTTAGCGGGATCCATATGATTGCCGTTATGCTGACAAACATTGTGCCAGGGTGGAGGAGGGCAGGCTGGCTTATTTTGCACAGTAGATGGTCATACTCTTATTTCTCCTCCACAGGGGCAACTGAGCTAGAAGGAGCCCCAATTCGCTACCTCAGAAGCAGCATGCTTCCCCCACCTGCCCCAAGGAAGTCTGGTCACAGTCCCTGCTGACCACCAAGGGCATGGAGTCACTGGGCCATTCCTGGAGGAGCACCACAGGCTGCTTTCCCACTGCATCCCTAGGTCAGTGCACATTAAGAAGGAATGTGACAACAGCCCATCACCCCACACTGGCTCCCAAGACACAGTGCTGCTAGGCAGAGCCCCACTGGGGGTGTCAGAATTGTAGTCCTCTGTATCCAGTGCTGGCCGAGCAAATGAATAACTGCATGGACCTACACAGCGTGGCCAGAGCACAGGAGCACTGCTTTCCACGGCTAAGTACTGGCAAGATAGGATGGCACAGTGCGGAGGACATGCAGCCCTGGAAGACCTGGGTTCCGGAACTAGCTTCATAACCTTCTCTCATCACCAAGGCTCACCTGTGCCCACCCCCAGTACACAGAGAAGCCTGACCTCTACCTGGACTCTCACGCAGGTCTGAGTCAGCACTGCAGGGGCCCCTGGATTTCTGAGGGTCCCTGGATATCTGAGGGCCCGGGTCCAAAACTGAGCTCTCCCTGGTCTGCTCAGTCTTAGGCTTATTCCTTCAGTCTTCCTGTGCAACCCCCAGCACGGGAATGCTCTTCAGCTGTTCTCGTCTTTGTCCCCCACACAACCAATCTTCCAGATCTGCAGGCATCATTGTAAGTATCTGTGAAACCTGTATCTGTCTGTGAGGGCATCACACTCCCCACCACTCACCTATGTTTGCTTATGGCATATCTACCTGTGACCTCTCCTTAACCTACCTGGGGCCCTGCTTGTAGTACTAAGGGGAAAAGCCCCTGCTTTGTCCTTTATAAACACTCAACTTCACACTCTGCCTCTCCCAGGCCTCCCAAAACACATTCTCAAGGCCATTCTGCGCACTTGAAGATCTCCTCTTCTTTACATTGTCTTAGAATCCTTTCCCCACATTTGTTACCAGTGATAAACAAACAGGCGTACAGATTAAGGGTGCTAGGATATAAAAGTACTCTGAAGAGTTTAAACGCAATAATGTGCATTCAGTAGATAATGTTTATATAGATATTATGCTAGAAGCACATACACCTTCTCCTGTAAAGTATTTAATGATTAAATAGTGCAGTTAATAGAGATATACCAATTAACCCCCAAGGCTGCATTGATTCATTCTCCACTTAATTTATTAGTTATAGGCTAAAAGCTACTTGGAAGAGAAAAGATTTGCAATGCTTAAACAAGTGATTTGTTTTTTAAGTACTCTATTTTAGTTCTCAGTTCCTTTTCTGCCAAATCTTTTGTATAAGTTGCTAAGAAGTTATAGAACTAATTAATTGTCCTTGCAAATCTTTTCATTGCTTTTGCCCACTTGTTCTCAGAGATACAGATAAACTGATACAATTGTGGGGTGAGGAGGGAAAGAATGAACAATTTATAGGCTAGATTATTAGTTTTAGAGTTATCATGAGATTACTGTGTAATTTATGTAAAAAGTGACAGCAAAAGGACATGTGTAAAAGAGATATCAAGAGGCTGATGACTAAAGAGTAGATAAGCAAATGTGAACAATGCAAAGGACAGGACATCCTGAGTAGTTCAAGTCAGAAAAAAAGCAGATGCCCTAATCAAATTGATGATTAGGCTTATTGTATTCATCAGTTCTCTGTTGCTGGGATAAAATGGCCAACACCCACCATGTACAGGGGAGAGGTTTAATGTGGCTCACGGTTTTGAGAGTTCAGTCCATGGTTGATGGCTCCAAGGTGAGAAATGCCATGGTGGAAGACCACATCAGAGGAAAGCTGCTCAACCTGTGGCAGCCAGGAAGCAGAAGAGCAAGGAGTCGGGACATGAATATGCCCTTCCAGGTCACACCGCAGTGACTCAGCGCCCCACCTCCGGACGTGAGTCTTTTGGGGAACATCTTAGATCTAAACCATACCATTCGTATTACCAAAATATAGAAGTGGGACCTGCCAATCATTTCAATTGCAAAGAATCACTGAGTAAATGCTCAAGTAAACATTTACTGAGAATTTTTAAGGAAATGAGAAATGTATACCTGCTTCGCATAGTCTGTGTCTATTTATGAGCATATTAACTGATACCTCAGTTTCCTTATCTTTTTGATGAGAATAATTATCTTCCTACTTCCTGGGACTGCTACGAATTTCACTTAGTTAATATGCGCAAAGCATTCAGCATAGTATAAGGCATACAGTGAATATTCAAGTATTAGTTATACATATTATTCTTATTAGTATGACACTAAATTAATGATATTCAGAGGGCTCCCAACACTGAGAGACAGCAAACTTGATAACTTTGGAGAAAAAGAAAATCTAGTAAGAGTGGGAAATGCTAAGCACTCTGAGGTGTCCACTTACAGGCTGACAATGCCAGGAGTAGAATGAGGCTTCCCCGTTCTTTTTTTCCTTGCTTGGAAAAACTGCCCAAGGTCAGAATGTAAGTGGTACCAGTGAGAAGGGACCTAAGATTTTAGTGCTTTGCACTCTCTTTATTGTCTCCACAGTCCTTCTAAAGGAAAGGCATTTAAAGGGCTGAAACACTTTGCAAGTTTCAGCAATCCAGGTGCATATTCAGGAGCAAGTCAACAGAGAACATCCTCAGCTAAGAGTGAATTTGCAGCCCTTTTTCTAGAATAGCAAAGATTCTGTAACTCTTATTACAGGACAGCACCCCTTACTCTTACTTTCTTCAGAAAACCTTAATGACCACCATTCATCTTTCCTGCTTGTTACTGGTGCACAGGATTTTCATTTCACTGCTACCGATCCCTTTCTTGTCGCCTAATGGACTCAACAAAGTGGTTGCTGCTTCAAAACTGCCAGTTTTGTAAACTATAAAAAAGCACTGGCTTTCTGGACCAGAATATCCAGAAAGAACAAGCCCCCTACAATAATAGCAGTAGTTAATCCCTGGAAGCATTTGCACTCTGTAAAAATGGTTACTTAGATGAAAAAGTGGAAGACAAAAAACTTGTCTTCACAAAAACTCTAGTGCACAGGTTTGGTTGTCTGTGATATGGGCCAAGAGCAAACTCCCAAGGCTCAGAACGGGCCCTGTAAAGAGCTTATATTCAATATATCAATCACAAGACCAATGCTAAAAAGTAGATCTCAAGGATGTTCAGATGTGAGAGATGCTTCAGTTTCTGAATTCATTGGTTAAACTGCTCTTTCTCAGGGGTATGCTAATTGCTTGAGGTATGTCTGGCTCACTTCTAAATGTGTTCTTTGGTTGTGTGAAGGCAGACAGACGTGCTCTGCCAGTGGTCTGTACGGGTTGACTCTCAGAACTTCTCAGAGTAGGATTGTGCATCTTTCTAGACAAAAATAGATATAGGTATAAAGACATAGAGATACATTTTCATTTAAACCTAGCACTGCAACAGTGCAAAGAACTAAAAATCTTATTTTAGAATAATGAATTTAATCTTCACAATAATCTTAGGAGATGGATGCAATTATTCCCATTCTAGAAGAGGATACTAAGGCTTTGATCAAACACTCAAATGTTGCTTGACTTACAAAAGAGCAAGAAGCACATGAAAAGATCAACATCACTATTGACTGCAAAAATGCAAACAAAACCACCACAAGACAGCACCTTGTCCCTAATAAGAAGGCTATTATTTTAAAAAGAAAAAAACACAAAATAGAAAAATGGGGTGGAGAGATGTGGAGGGAACGGCGCCCTTATGGCAATATAAAATGGTACAGCCACTATGGGAAACAGTGTGACAGTTCCTCACCAAGTTATGAATAGAATTACCTGCGATCTGGTAATTCCACATCCGGGGATACAACCAGAACTGAAAGGAGGGTCTCAAAGAAGTAACTGTGCACCCATGTCCATAGCAGCATTATACACAAGAGCCAAGAGGAGTGTCTACTGATGGATGCATGGATAAACAAAATGTGGTATGTACCCATAACAGAATCTTCTTGAGGTTTAAAAAGAAGGGAATTCTGACACATGCTACAACATGAGCGAACTTTTGAGGACACTATACTAAAGTGAAACAGGCCAGTCATGAAAGGACAAATACTGCATGATTCCACTTGTGTGATAATATATTCCTGGTGTAGTCAAATTCACAGAGACAAAAGGAATGGCAATTGCCAGCAGCTAGGGGCAGGAGAGACTGGGGAGTTGGTGTTTAATGGGTACAGAGTCTCTGCTGGGAAGATGAAGAGTGCTGGAGATGGACAGTGGTGATGGTGGTACAGCAACGTCACTGTACTTAACACCACTGAACTAGACATTTTTACATGGTCTCTGTGATAGACTTTATGCTATGTATATGTTATCACAACCAACACAACAGCAAGTAATATTTGGCTAATATGCAGATGAACAAGATCCTTTCCAAAGGATATTGTGATAGGAACTGAATTAAAACATATACCACTCTGTTAAATAAAAACCACCTTATTGATGAGGAAATGGCCCTGTTTCCTTGTATTGCTCCTCGGAAATTAAAACAATGCATGGTAAGATTCCATTAGGCCTGAGAGTCTATCTCCGAAGTAAGCTGAAGTACATTTCACTAGATGGCAGCATTGCTCACATGGCTATGGCTTCATTTGGGGGCCCATCTGTCTCAAGCTTTAACCTCACCAGCCTCCCCATTTCCCAAAAAGGAGATAAAACACAGCGTTTATTCCTCCACTACTGTGCAGACTAATATAACATGAACTTGGACTTGGAAATTCTAGTTACACAAAAGCGTCCTACAGAATTCTATTAGCAGCGTGTGCTGTGGGCGGCTCTCTGGGAAGATTATGAAGTAGCCCGAGGGCCTGGCCTCCTTGCCTCAGGAGATCTGGGGGGCAGGCGTGGGGCAGGTGCACAGGAGGCCAGTGTTTGAGTTCCATCTCTTCTGCGTCCTCGCTGCACGACCTTGAGCAGGTCACTTGACACATCTGGGCCTGGGTTTTGTCATCTGTAATTCATAAGGGTATGTGTTGGTTCCTGAGATCTGTTTGCTTTAACTAAAAGGGAGTATGTGAACAAGCTAATGGTTTTGATCTTCCCACTGATAGTGCCCCTCCTAGCCTTGTCCAAGATGGAAACCAGCCCCACTAAAGCGATGGAGGCTGTCAGATTGGCTCAGATTAGTCATGTAATTAGAAAACTCCTGGTCACAACCTTAAATATAGACTCAGCACTGCTGTTTGCTTTCCACGTGGCACCTTTTCCTCATTCCCCAGCTCTCAGATAAGCTATCGAGCAATATGTTAACCCTTTGAGGCCACTGGTGCAGCAGAAAGACACTAAGCAGTCTCCAGAGTCCCCAAGAATGGCGACTAGTATGCTTCCTAAACACCTAAATTACTCCCTGGGAGTGACTTAGGGCTATGAAATGTATGACTCATTAACTAATCCTCACAAATACCTTTAGAAGATAGAAACACGCTAATTTGTCATGCTAAAGATCATCAGCACAGTAAAATCTCCATTTGAAATTAATTAGATCTATGTCTAGGGTGGGAGAGGTACAGAGGAGACCAATTTTTTAATTTATTGAAAGCTTTAAATTATGTAATGTTAAAAGTACGTCTACTTTATAAACATGTAAATGAGTGAGAAAGCAAACATATTAAAATTATAATGTTCCCTAAGTGTATGAATAAGGAAAGCAAGAATGAAAGGTCTGAGTTCTCTGTTCCGAAGTGTCTTTGACAAAGAATCATGAGCTGGAATTCCTTTCCAGTCCAAGTTAACTCTAAAATCATGTTTTAATATTTTGTATTATTTCTAATGTGTCTTCTCCACACGTCTGTAGAATTTCAAATGACTGGAGTCTATGTACTGTTTCACCTCTTCCCTAAAAAGATCCCCAAATGTGGAATAAATGTGGTCAATGAGCCTATCAGTATTTTATCAATTTATTCACTAATAGCAGAGTGAGATAACATCAACTTAAAATAAGACATTCTTATGTAAGATATGACATACATAAGAAAAGGTGATTCCTAGTAATACATGCAAGGGGACTAGTGTTTTCTGTGTTACTAACACTTCTGTCACGAGCTGAACATTCATTTTATGGTTTTAGTATTGGGCCTTCATCTGCCCCCGGTTCTTTAATTAGAAGAGGGCCCTGATTCCATTTAACTCTCTATCCGTGCTGGGCTTGACTAAACAAAGCTGGCGCTCTAGTTTCAACTAACTTAATCCAGGTGTCACCGGCACAGAGCTGAGTATTCAATATCCATTATTTCTTATCATACCCATAACAACTCTGGAACTTTGCAGAAAAGAAAATGCAGACCTGGAAGAGGGGGAACCCTGGTAGAGGTCAGACTGTACAGAGGGACGCTGGGTTTTTACTTCTGGTCACATGAGTGACAAATCTAGCCAGGCCCCAACTTCTAGTTCCTCGTTGTCTGAGCCTTGGGTAAAATCACTGATAAGCAGCAGCCCCAAACTTTCCGACAAATCTGTTTATTTTGTCCTTAAAGAGAGACAAGCCCTCGCTGAGGTGCCCCTCGACTTGCTCACTGTGGACAGTGGGTAGCCCTTAGGTCTTTTGCTCACTATGCTAAGAAGTGAAAATCTCACCTGAGGAAATGAGGACGGGAAGATGGCTGAATGGAGAGGGGATGAACAAGGCTGTCTAAAAGCAAAGGTAACTGTGAAAACATGTCTGCCTCTGGAGAATCTTCTCCCTGTCTGATTTCACCCCCGAGTGCAGCAAGTCTCAGCTCCTCCACTCCAGCCTGGCCTGGGAGAGGGCAGACAAGGTGAAGTACCTCCAGTGCTTGGGACTTGCTGGGTACCTTCCTCACACCTCTCACCACCCACCTGTAAATGTGGTGAGGGCGTCAGTTAAAAAATACTAATTAAGGGGGATAGGATATCATCCACTCTTCCTGTCTTCTTTCTAGAATCTAGAAGTATTTCTAAAGAAGGAAAACAACATTATAAACCCTGCCATCAACTGAACCCAAACTGTCAGCTTGGTGACAGGCATAGACTGAGTTTCCTCTTGTCCCCAGCAGATTAGAGTCTCAAACTCCTCTCCCCTAGGTAGTACTCTAAGAAGTGCTGATCACATTTGTACTTACAGAGGTGAAGGTACAAAGGAATTGAAACGTATTTTATAAGTTCAGGAGAGGAGGTTGTTACTCCATAAAAAATGTATACAAATTGCTCATTCAACTTTGTCTTCAGATATTTTGTCTTGGGTTGGTCTCCTCTGCCTGTATAAGGGTGAGGGAAACAGGCCACATTCTTCACTCTCTACTTGGTCCATTTTTAGAACCTTTCCACTTGTTCCCTTTATTCCTCTCCAACCCAAGAACATGGATGCGAAGCCAGCTGCTGGCACCTGTGCTTGCTCCTTCTTCAGAAGTAATTCAGCAAGGAAGAAGCCCGTATGTACCTCACCTTCTAAACCCCACCTTCATTTTTCATCCATCTGTGTGGATTGAGTAGAGTTTACCCAAAATCCATGTGCCCTGGAACCTCAGAATGTAAGTATAATCAGGTAAGGACTAAAATGAGATCATATTGAATTAGAGTGGGCTCTCTTTTGTTTTTTTGTTTGTTTGTTTGTTTGTTTGTTTGTTTGTTTTTCCGGTACCGGGAAACGAACTCACAACCTCGGGCTTGCCAGGCCGGCGCTGTGCCACTGAGCTAAATCCCCAGCCCCCTGGGCTCTCAACCCAGACACTTGCACCCTTATTACAAGAGGAGAGAAAACATGACGTAGAGATTCAAGTGATGTTCCACAAACCAAAGAATACCTGGAACCACCAGAAGCTGAAAGAGACCAGGCAGGGCTCTTCTCCAGCATAGCCAGAGGGACAGTGCCCCTGCTGACTGATTTTAGACTTCTTGCCTCCAGAAGGATGACATAATACATGTTTGTTATCTTAGTTACCCAATCTGTGGTAATTTGTTACAGCAGCCCCGGGACACAAATACACCATCTAGTTTTCTCTCTTTGTCTCTCGGTCTCCCCTTGGCCCTCTACTTGGATCTGGAACATTCCCCAAGGACCTAGGTACTAAAGGCCTGGTCTTTAGTACTGTTGGGAAGTGGTGGTACCTTAAAAAGGCAGGGCCTAGTGGAAGGAAGGTGTGTCATTGGAGGGGTGTGTACCCTTTAAGAAAATCTGGAGCCCCATCCCTTCCTCTCCCTCTCTTTGCTTTCTGGCCATGGTGAGGGGAGCAGTTTGCCCCACCACATGCTCCTAACATGATGCATGGCTTTGCTACAGGCCCAGAGACAACAGGCCAAATGACTGTAGGCCGAAATCTCTGAAAAGTACAAGCCCAAATAAACCTTTCCTCCTCATAGGCTGATTGACTCAGTCATTGTATCTCAGTAACAGAAAGCTGACTAATACATTGTCTATCTACATACACTCACTGTTTCCTTACCTGTATTTATTACATCAGTGTCAGATAAATTATTTCTGAAGGCTGTGGTTTCTGACATTGACAGTTCAAACCAAGGCCCAGGTCCCACCTGCAGATATTCTCATTTCATTGTTTAGGGTGTGCCTCAAGCACTGGGAATTTTTAAAATTCCCCCAAGTCATTCCAGTGTATAGCCAGAATTGAGAACTTCTGCTTTGAAGGAAATCTTTTCATTCCCCTGCTCCATAATTTCCAACAGTTGTCTTCTGCCTACTAAATAAAAAAGCTAGAGCAAGCAGCACTTCATTCCACTCTATCATTTTCAAATTGCTTTCAAATATATTTGATCCTCAAGATACCAGATGAGGTAAGAATTATTACTCAGGCAGTTCTGTGAAACCCCTTTGTACGGGGCCAAAAGGCCCTATAGAGGTGATTAGCTTCCTTTCATGTGTATTTCAGTCAAGTCTCTCCATCCCCCAGCCTGGAATGATTTCTGCAGTTTCAACACTATGAGAGACTTACATAATGGTAATTACTAGCTACCAATGGAGAGTGGCTGTGGTGTGCTTGTTATTATGATTCTATAACAATAGGGAAATCTGAGACAATTGAAAACCAATGGTGCAGTATGAGTAACCTCTCATTCTGTGGAGGCATCCAAATGAAATAATCTGACTTGCTAATGTGCTGGCCGATCCACTTGGTGATGTAGTTTGTTGTGTGGGATGAAAAACCCAGATTCTTAGCCATTCTGCCTGACTCTGTGGCAACTCCTCAGCATGGACACCTCACCTCACCTCTCTTTGCCAGACTTTTCAGTTATGAAATGCTTATAGGTAGCTGGGTGCCTATAGATGCTGAAGCAAAAACTGAGCCAAAATTACTCTCTTAAAGATCCGAGGGACTAAAGTCTAGGATGGGTCTGCACAGCCAGTTTCCTTCTGGAGGATCAGCGGGACAGTGTGAGTCCTTGCTCCACCCAGATCCCAGGCTCTGTCTTCACTCCTTCCTGTAGCCCCTTCCTCCAACACCAAAGCCAGAAGTGTAGCATCCTCCTGCCTCCCTCAGAAAAAATCTTGTGACTACACCGGGCCCACCTGATAACCCCTGCTAACCCTACATCTCCAGATCCTTCATTTGCTCACATCTGCAAAGTCTCTTCTGCTAGGTAACAACACACCCACTGACTATGGGGATGAGGATATGGACATCTTTAGGGGGTTCTTCTTCAGTTCACTGGACCACAAACATGGCCAGATTAAAAAATTTTTGAAATCTCTGCTGAAGTCTGGCATTCCCTTCAGACCAGTCCCACCCCATTCATTGGATATGCCTGTCCTTCCGGGGTTTCACCCTGAACACCACATCCTTGAGAAATGCTCTGCTCATGAGTGAATGGTTCTTTTTCCTGTGTTCATGGATTGTCTGAAAAAAATAAAG
The DNA here is from genome assembly GCF_000276665.1 of Chinchilla lanigera. Lineage (NCBI taxonomy): Eukaryota > Metazoa > Chordata > Mammalia > Rodentia > Chinchillidae > Chinchilla > Chinchilla lanigera. The sequence goes on along the minus strand of NW_004955406.1, from coordinate 8,477,108 downwards.
GTAAATACTCCAACACTTCTTCGGACATCTATTAAGAAGAGAAAAACAAAACCATGGTCTTAAAACTCTTCAATATCATCATTTAGCTGTGACATCTTACACTACTGCTCTGGCTGCCCAGAGGAAGCAGCAACCGAAATAGAACCAGGGCCGGTTGCATATTTCCAGGGACAAGTGGCTGAGACCTGAGGAGCGGCAAAGGACACGAATGAGAATCCTCCACTCCTGACTCGCTGCAAATACACACTCTTGCACTTTCCTGACAAGTGGCTGTCCAGGAGCGTGTGTATCCATCACCCCCAATAGCAGCTGGACTACAATGTATGCTTCTGCTTTCTACGGATCCCCATAAACAAAGCCTCTGGCTACAAAAGGACTTGCGGGGCAGCACAGGGTCTCCTCCCAAGGGCACTTCCCACCTGGAGATCTCCGAGGAACAAGTTCTAGGTGCTTCAGTTTAACAAATTTTGAGATGTTTCGAAGTTGAGTCTGTCTCTGCATATCTCTGTGCCTACCAATGACTATGATTAACAGACACAATCATATCTAAAGATGTGCTAGGACAGTCCTACAAGGAATTCAGCTAGGGTTCAGTTAGGGTTATCTCTGACAAGGATTCCAAGGGATGCTTTTGTGACAAATCAGGATAATTTTTACTGGAGATATTTTACTCCAATTCAAGGAATACACACCGAAACCAGTCACACCTTTGTACTTGAATGCTTTGAAATTCATCAAATTTACTATCGAACTGACTGTGCTGTGAAAATGTTGTCCCGATCTGTATCATTTGTTTGGGTACTCCATGTGAACCTAGACCTTCTCCGTGTAGTTTACCTTATGACTTGATACTGTTTATAATCAAAACAGTTTGATGTTTGTCATTTCTGGTATTTGTCTTGCATCCTGGAACCAATGAGATCTAAGTACCAAGATAACCTGTACCTTCATCCCATCCATAGTGATCCAATGGATTTATTACCCTAACCCTAACCCTAACCCTAACCCTAACTTCACATCATCTATCATTATCTTGAATTTTCTTTTCTTTTTTGAAAGAGGGTATTGAGGACTGAACTCAGGACCTTACACATGCTAAGGATGCATTCTAGCACCAAGATGCAGCTACAGCTTGAATATTTTTTTGTACCAGGAATCAAACTCATGACCTCATACTTGCCAGGCAGGCCTTGTGCTGTTGAGCTATATCCCTGGCCCTAGAAAATTTTTGAGCAGCTCAATTTAATGAAAATCCTATGAAACAAAATTATTTCCTTTCAAATGTTCCTGGATTGAGGGTGACATCAAAATGCCACCCAGATTCTCTTCATTGCATCCAAGATTTACTGAGTGTAATTGAGATACTTCAGGTTAAAGATTAGCCAGAAGTCAAATAACTGGTTGTTTCCATCAAAAAAATCATAGGATCTATAGGTCTGGTGGCCTGAAATTTTTTTCCTAAATCTAGGGCCAGTCATGGGAAATAACTTTAGTACTTCCCTTAAATTTGAGCTTTCTCTAACTTGCACATGTTATCTGTTGTCAGGGACATGGGAATAAAATAGATTCTTGTTCTCCAGGAATTTATAATTTAACAAAAGAGAACAAACTAGAATTCAGGACATTCTGAACCAAAGAAATGTTAAATCTCTCAGCTTCAGGTGTCTCCTCTGATAAATGGGGGATTTGAAATATATCATTCTTATCAGTATCCCTGCTTTATGGTATATAAAATATTATCCGACTTTTTAAAAATTGTGTCCTACAATCACCTCATGAGGTAGGAATTTCCAGATGCTAAGCTACTAACTGTTGTTAACAGCTGGTGGGACCACGAACTAGGACACAGTCTCGAAATCTTTTACCATGTGCAAAAATGAGTTACCATCCTAAAAAATGTATTCTAACACCAACAACCTAAGATTCTGAGTGTTACATATATGGTCTCTCCTGCAGTCATTTACCATAATGAGTGTAAATCAGGCTAAAGCAGCCACCATTCAAAAAAGAAGTAATTAATCATCTGATTATAAGGGATTAATCAAGATATATCTTTTCAAAGTCAAAACTCATGCACCAAAATGAAGATTTGAGAGTATTTTCTGATTTCGGTATGCAGGCATAGATTGTGTTAAATGTCTTCAAGTTAATAGAAGAAATTCTTTGAAAGGGCTGATCCTACCCTCTTCTGTGATATCAACTTGCTAAGATACTTAATGAGAATTTATCTTTGTGGTTTGTTCAGTGTTTTTGGTCATCTCAGTGGATGACTTTTTCTTACCTCTCTAGATAGAACCGTATTTATCTGTGATGCTTACAAGCTCCTGTTCCTTCTCAAGTTTCCTTAGAAATATGAAAGATAAATCAAAACAGAGTCAAGAATCTCCCTACTGCAACCACCGGAGATCTGCGTGGTGACAGGAGGCCTGCGTGATCTGAGAGACCCTTCTGTTGTCCATATGAACATTTTGCCAGATTCTGTTTTCACCCTCACATCCTCTAAGTTCAGAAGCGCAAGTTTCCTCTCCTCCGTCATCCCCACAAGCTTGGGTTTGGACGGTGAGGAGCAGCACCCTCAGTGGTGACCATGCCTAGATGCCTCTCTGGCCAGGGAACTACTTTGGCATTAATCCAGAGCTAATTTGTTCTGTGGGGAGGGAGGCTGGAGTGTGGGTGAGCAGGAAAAAATGAGGTCAGCTTTCAGAGCAGTCAACCGTCTCTGATGAGCCGGCCAGACTGTGAACTACAGAATATTTACTGCAGGGAGATGTCCACAGTGGGAGACACTCAGTCTGGCCAGAGCCAGAGCCCCCAGCCCAGGGTATCAGGATGACACAGTCGCAACACAGGGGATACTGATTCATAGCTAGGCCCCAAATCTCTTTATCCCAGAGGGATTTCCTCCGGTCCCTTTAACTATTACTCAGAGAAATGCATGAATTAGTCTGCTCTGAAGCTGGAGAGAGGCGCTGAAATGAATCCAGGACGATCTCAAGTTGGTGGCTTATGTGAGTCATCTTTGGATGTGGCTTTAAGCCACTTCAACCCATCCTCGCCTCTTGGGGCTGGATCCCCCTCCCTGCTGTGTGCTCTGACCTTTGCGCTCGCCTGCCTTGCCACGGGCAGCGCACCTGTCTGCTCCCTCGCTGTGAGGCCTGCAGGACAGGAACAGGGTCTCCAGCCCAAGGTGCCCCCCACCGCCTCACACAATGCCCAGCACTTGGTCAGAGCTTTAAAACTACTTCTTATACAAGAAGTTTGCATCCACCTGAGATAGGAGAAAAGGAAGAAACGCACCACCAATCCCTAACTTCCTGTTCAGCAGCATCCTCAGGATTTCTTCCTCACACACAAATCTTCACCACACTTTGAATATTTTCTAAGAGCACCAGTTCCTAGTCCTTCTGTCTGCACTCACCAGTGTTGGTACAGGATGTGAGTCTTCTGACTTGTGTCTGATGGGTGTTCCAAGGCTTTGGGGCATGGCAGTGAAACATGAGTTATCTGTGTATGTGCTGAAAACATGACCTGGGTGGAAGATTGTTCTCTTGACCATTTTATTCATAGCAAAATCCTGAACTCAAATAGTTGATGCATGGTTATATAAATTAGGATACATGTACACAGTACAGAATAATGAAATATTTTGCTGCCATTAAAGATCAAACTTTAGAAATATACATAATGGCATGGGAAAATGTATCCAATCTAATAGATGAAAAGTAGAATTGAGACTAGTCACAATCCCACAAATTATAAGTGTATAAAATCTCAGGAGGAAATATATCCAAGTATTACATAGCTTATTTCTGGGTGACACAGACAAATACATATCATTTTTTATAATTTTCAAAATAATATACAGGTATTTTTAAAGTTATGAACAAAAAAGATTATCATTCCACAATGGAAAAAGAATGCAGATTGGGTAAACCCTGACCATCTTGACTGCCTTTCCGAAGGCTCCTGGGTTAACAGCCTGGTCCCCAGAGTGGGACTGTTGGGAGCGAGAGGGACCTTTAAGAGGTGTGTGGCCTGTTGGGAGGTGTTCAGGTCACCAGAGGGTGCTCTTGAGGAGGACTGTGGGACCCTGGCCCCTTCCTCACTCTCACATGGGCTCCCATCATTATGAGCTCTCTCATGACAGCACCACAGGCCCCAAAGCAATCATGGACTGAAACTCCCAATACAGGGAGCCAACACCAACCTTTCATCTCTGTAAGCCAGTCATCAGTTATTTCTCATAGTGAGGGGGAGCTGACTAACACACTACCTACCCTAGGCTGTTATTTTCAAGATTGAATGTAATGCACCCCTAAGATGCCATGAGTTCCTTATTATATTTATATAAACCACACAGGAAATTCCACGCAAAAGTTAAATGGCAGCTCAGCTGCAGGTCAAAGTAGGATTTCTTTTCTTTGGTATGTCAGGCCTGAGAAGGAGTCATATCGGGGAAAGGTGTTGCCAGGAGACTGCTCAGCGGACGCTAGGACAGTTGGAAGCAGCTGTTGTAGGGAAACCTACTCTCTTGGGTGTGAAGAGGTCTGGTGCTAGTGTGGCCACAGGTGATGTAATGTGCATGTTATATTTTGGAAACTACTAAGCACCCAGTAAATAAAGAGTTTGGCCACCTAAAACCTTCCCAGGAGAATGATCAGGGCTTTTTTTCTTTCAAGACATCAAGAGACACAATCTAAGCTCATCTCAAACACTCTAGAAAAGTCACCAGGAATTTCATCAGCCACTTTTAACTCATTTTATGCTCCCCTATCCTTTAATCCATGTAACAAAACTGTTATGTGTACGCTAACTTGTTTTTCTCCTAGGCACCAGGGCAGGTTGGCTTTTCAGCTTCCTCTGCAGGAAAGTGGGGCCAGGACACTGGATTCTTGTCACTTAAATATGGATGGAAGTAAAGCCCTTTTAGGCTGTGCTGGGCCTCCAAATCTCCTTGTGAGAGCCTCCATACTCTCTCTGCCCTTATTGCTTGGCTGATTATAGAAGATCTGGTAGGGGACTCTGAGGCCTCCAGAAGACAGTGACGTATTTAAAGGAAGAAATTTAAGTCCTCACATCACTAGAGGGCCACCCACCCTGTGGTAGCACACAGACAGGTGAGAAATCTCATGAGATTTTTAGGGTCATCTCTTACATCTCTAACATTATTTCTCCAGGCAAAGGCATACCATAGGCATGGCCACCTCTGTATCCCTCTGACAGTCATCACTGTTACACTCCATACAAATGACACAGGGGACAAAGTCCAGCCCTCCTCCAACAGAAAACTCACCCAAGAAAAATCAGAACAAATTCCGTGGCAGATTTAAAACCCGCTTTCTCATTCCTACAGAGAGATGTGGGGGTATGTACTAATTTAAATCAGCAAAGAGAAAAAAACTCTCTCAGTCACCTAAGCCCAACAGAACGCAAATTTCAGATAGAAAATGGCTAAGGTCTGTCAAGGGAAGAGGGGTCAGAAAGGTGTCTACACTTCCTGGAAGCACAGTGCTAGCACAGGTCACTGGTCCCGCATGTATTTTATCCTTCGTGATGCCCGGCCCTACCAACAGATTGCATTAAAACCATGATTATAGCGACCCAGCATATTTTTCAGTTCAAAATTCTCTCATTGGGGCTGGGGATTTAGCTCAGCGGCAAAGCGCCTGCCTGGCAAGCGCAAGGTCGTGAGTTCGGTTCCTGGTACCGGAGAAAAACCAAAAACACCAAAAAAAAAAAAAAAAAAAAAAAAAAAAAAAAAAAAAAAAAATTCTCTCATTCATTTGTCTTAATTTCTAAAATCTCTGTTAGTAGGCACAGCAATCTCTTATCATATGTGAGATATCAGACTATGTGTCTTACCTACATTACATTATTTAAATCTCCCTACTGAGAATCTTATAAATTCATAACAGAGGTTTGGACCTGGGGCTGGGCAAACCCTGTTTGTAAAGCCAAACTGCCAATAAGTGGACAGGTCTGGACCTCAGCTCAAGTATTTCCAGGCCTCCATGGGAATCCTACACTCCTAACTGCCACATCATGCAGTAGACCCCATGGCTGAGGCACACTTGGCACTGCCTGGACCAACAGGGCCTCTTAGGAAGGAGCTGCTGAATGAGCAGAGAGCAGGCAGGAGTGGAAGGTGTAGAGGATGCAGTTTCATACAGGCTGGTCCGGCTACTGGGCTATTGACAGAGTTGTGGGGGTCACATGGATTCATTAGGGTCTAGGCTGGGGAGTTCCCAGAAGAAGGGTGGAGAAAAGAAGTGCTGTTGATTTCTCTTCTGTGACTCTAGCTAACCCTGCTCTTCCTTACTCACGGAAGTACTTACCTGGTAGGGGTACAAGGTGACCCCATTGGTTCTTGAAAGAGACCAGCTGCCATCCAGGTATTGGTGGGCCTGAATGGCCACTGCATTGGGGATGTTCCCATTGCTGGGACTGGTGGCCATCTGGAGGCTGACCTTGGCCTGGTGGGTGGGGGACCCACTCTTCTTTTCTGCCCCATTGCTGACCCCAAGGCTGCTGGGTTTGCTGCTGTGCTTGTTGACAAGGCCTGTGTAGTTGGAGGTGGCATAGGCAGCAGGCACAAAGGCCCAATCCCTGGGCTGCTGGAGCCCACCGCCCACATGCCGGGACCCTACCAGGGTGGGCATGTTGGAGAGCGGAGGGGGTGAGCCAGGAGAGGCGTCATAGTGCTCGCTGCCAGCCGCCTGCTCCAACGTCAGCACCATCTGGATGGCTTCCTGCTTCAGCTGGTTCAGGTGTGTGGCACAAATGTCACAGCGGTTATCTCGGTCATTCCATGCCTTTCGGATGGTGTTGGGGACCTGGAGTTTCTCATGAATCACAGCCGAGAAAGCAGGGTCCTGGAGAAGACACAAGCCAAAAAGAGAGAGACTGTAACTGAAGGCCAGTGCATGTGACTCAGATGTCTGGTTGACAAATTAAGCCATAGATATATCCAGAGTCTGACCACTTTGCATCCAGCAGAAATGAGAAGCCAGATTGGCAGAACAGTCTCTATTGTTCTCCACCACGGGCAAACAGACTTGGAAAACGTAGAAATTTTATAGTGAAAACTTTAAAGAAGCCACAAAACAAAACACAATTTCTGAGTATTTCACCAACCGACAAATAATATATCTGCTAAAGAACTGTATAGATCCCTCCCGAGGGCTCAACCAGAAGGACACCAGTGTCCGCAGGGCATGAGGTGGGCTGAGTGCAGTCGTTGTGATCCAGGCACTGGGACCCCAGCTCCTGTTTTCCACCAGAAGCGGGAAGCTGGTAACGGATATAAGAGCTACTTGTGACCAGGAACAGAAATTCTGTTCTACAAAAATCTTGGTCTCCTCAGTGCTGCGTGCTAAAGATCGCTGAAAGAAACCCAACCACACCTACAGGTTTGGAGCACAGCGCAGCTTGCTCTAGAATCCCAGCAAACCTTTACAGATTACCTTATGTTTATCACTTGCTCTGTGGCCAACTGGGCATGTCTGAACCCATGTGTATCATTTTCTGACCCATTACAATAGGCCAAATTACTTTTCCTCAAAACTTCATCTAAAACTGCTGTTAAAAAATCTCAGTGTGGGGTGCAGTGCTGTGAGTTCACAGTCCCAGCCCTTCTGAAGGCTGAGATAGAAAGCTCACTTCAACCCAGGAGTTCAAGACCAGCCTGAGCAACGTAGTGAGATTCTACACCCCACCCCCTCAAACACTTCAGCTCCATGGCCGGTATCTAAAAAAAATCAGAAAATGGGTTTAATGAGCATGATATCTCCCTTTCATCACTGTATTTTGAATAAGAAAGTAGGATTACCCAGCTCTGCCACTTACAACCTTGAGGTTCTGTCCAACCTTGGACAATTTCCCTAATTTTACCAAATCTCTCAATAGGCCATGGCTTCTGCCTGTTGTAATGTAATGTGAAACCTGCTCCATGGTTTCACTGGTGGGGAAACCGGGACAGGAAAAGATAGTACCTACATATATGTTCAGAGCCAGTGTGGCAGCTTTGGGGCCTGGCTGAACTTCTGAGCTTTACCAGCTGTTGCAAATAATCTATGAGTCCCACTCTCAAGGATTATTGCCCTCTTGGCCATTAGGAGAAAATCTTCCCTTCTGAAATGTGTTGTCAGCTTCCATGGAGCCCAAGCCCATCAGAAGTGAATGGGGTGCAACGAGCTGTGGGTGAGGAGGGTGGAGCGGGGCAGTCAGGGTGGGCAGGAAGATCATTGGTGGGAGGATGATTCTTAATTACGATCTATCTTGATTATGGGCTCCAGCATTTTGTTTTCCCTGTTTAACTACCCTGAAAAGCTCCTCAGCATGCACAGATTAATTGATTAATAAATCAAGAGGCCTCTTCACCCAGCAGCAGCAAGGAGCAGCTCGGGAGGTGGAAACTCAAGACAGTCGTTAAATGATGGGAAACAATAGGAAGTCAAGGTTGATCGAGTCTCAGTTGGCAAAGTGATGTGAACCATGTGGGACTCGCCTTGTGGCATCCTTCTCAGTGACAGCTGCTTTGTCCAGCCAGTCCCCAAGCACGTCTCAGAGCACGTGGGAGCTGAAAGGCGCCCTGAGGACCATTCTACAGCAGGCTGGACCCTACTTCCATCTACAGAAAAAGAAACAGCTCCGAAAGGGTTAAAAGTATAGACTATACCAGATGTCTTGACCACTAGTCCATGATTTTTCACTTCAAGAGCCAGGCAGCATATCCATAGTAGACTCATATTTTTTGCACAGATATAAAGTTGTAAAGGAAATGCTCATTTGTTCAAAAGGAATTTATTTGGCCTGTGTATGGGCCAAGATATAGTTGATTGCTTTTTCCGCGTAACATTACATAATGAGAAGTTTCCCTTATCAATGGAAAACGTTATTTTAAATGACCATATGGTATTTCATCTTTTGGTTGTTGCATGGTTCATTTATCTATTCTCACATTCACTGCATGATTTAAGATAACGTGAGAAATCAGGAGAATGGTATTTATACACATCCACAGTCAATGGCATGTTTCCAAGTCACCAAACTACTTGGTTTCAAGAAGCCTCAAACGTATTGCTTACTTAGAAGGTTTTTGTTAACCCAATCATATAGGGGAGGTTCCACAGTAAGGATGAAGTTATGAGAAGTCTCATCCATGCAGCACAGTGTTTAGAGTCCTTAGACTCGGGATTTGACTCCAACGTGGGGACATATCCACTGCACAGAAACTGCAGGAGCCGTCTCTGATTCTGAGATTTCCTTTCATCTTCTCCTCTTGGTTTGTAGCACTGCCCCTTAAAGCAGTCCTTCTTTACTGAGCTTACTGCTAGCTGCTGCTCAGCTTCCACCTTTTAACCAATGCGTATGTTGGCTGCCAACATGCCCGGCAGCACACCAGGCTAGGGACGTGAGGAAACAGGGGCATGAATCCCATGTTCTGGGAGTTCACAATCCAGGAGGGCTTCTTGGTTCCTAGATGTTCAAATGCCACATCCCTCAGCTGCCAGCTCTCATTCGGTCTGTTGAGACTCATGGGACCACTCAAGGAGACGCAGCACGGAAGCCAGCAGCCGCCTTTGGGTCACAAGACATCAAGAACTCCTGCTCTCCACTGCTCTCTTCCACTCACACATGTGCCAGCCAAAGCCAGCCCTGCAAAAGCAATCAAAGCCATCCCTAAGTGCCACCGCTGAGCCCACCACCAATGTGATTTCTGCAGATAGCCAAGAAATAGGCAACAGCCCCGCATGGTTCCCAGAGAAGGAAGATGAGACTGATTCTTTAATGAGGATGCAACTGCTGGACGATGTGGAAGAAGTGTTTCCTAAATGAAGCAACCCTGGACCTGAAAGCCTATGGCAGTTCCTATCATCAAAAGGCTTCCGTAAGTCAAGAGAGGTATCTTAAGGAAACTAAAATGCCTTTCAAGTGCTTGTCCACACATTATAAATATTTCAGTGCAACTCAAAACTTCAAAGAAAAATGGTCAACATATATCTGCTTTCTGTAAGTACTGAAATAAAAAGGGATACTGCTTCGAGGAAGAAGAATAATCAACAGGAAATAAAAAAGAAGCTTTCAGAGCTATAGATGGCAAATATAAACTGTATTTTCACAACATGGACACAAAAAGGGCCACAGTCACCCCAGAAGATGGATAAAGGGAGTGCATTCTGGGTCAGCTAACCCACAGAAGGGAGGAACTAAGCACCCAGTCAGGCATGCTGCCTCGCTCCTGGGTCTCAAAGATGTTTTTATTGTCTGATCCATCCTGTGACCTCAGCAAATAGTCAAGTGAGAGTAGCAACCTGAACTCCTATTTTTTGTTCCATTTTTATTTTTTATTAGGACCTGTGTGTAGTACATAAGGATCACATTCCTCCTGGGGAGCTGGTACATGTGCGTGCTGACACATCTCAGTTCTTTTTTCCTGCCTTTCCCCGCCCTTCCCTCCTCACACCCTCCATCTCATGATAATGTCCTAACTTTTACTTCAGCACATATAAAAACTGGCTATCAGCACTTGGGAAATGTTTTCATCCTAAAGTGTTAGGTCTAGAGGTTCTGTACTCAACATTCTCCCAACTTACAGAACAATATAGGCCTCTTTGCTCCATTTGTCCCATGAAGAGAAATTTTAGAAGACACACAGGGAACTGGCAAGTTCCTCAGAAGGAAGGTCAGGGGTAAACGCAGTCAATGTTAAGACCTCTAAGTCTGCCCAGGTAATGACTGCTGCAAAACAACAAACAAAATTCCCTAAGGTGGTTTTCCAATCCCATTCATTCTCTCTGCTTCTCTTAGGAGTATTTCAGAAAAATGGGATCCTTTGCCATATTCTAGATGGTTTGTTCATTGTCTAGTGACTGTCTTAGCTTGGTTTATACATCTCCTTGCAGAGTTCATCCCCCAGGGAATTGTGTCCAAGCCTGTGGCTTCCATGACTACCCAAACCCTAGAGACCTGGAATTCTGTCCCTGCCTGATCTTCCTCCTAAACACCAGGCTTTATATCTCTAGGTCCCCTGGACAACATCACCTGAAAATTTCAAATTAATTTTCTTTGCTCCTAAACCTACTGTCATTTCAGTAGTCAATAGCGAAGTGGATAGTATCATTACTCCTTTAACTTTATTATTTCATTACTCCTTTAACTTTGTGGCTAATCACCAAATTCAGCAGATGATTTTTCCTCCAAAGTCTTGACCCGCCCCTTTTCTCCATGCCCACTGCCACGTTGATGTGCTTACCATCTCTCTCATCACCAGGATCTCCCCAACTCTAGCCTTGACCTCATTCCCTCCTCCCAAAATGATTTTACTAAACTGCAATTCTGATATGTCATTCCCCTGCTTTCCTAAATCTCCATTATAAGAGCTACTGTATTGTCTGTGGTGTCTGTAAAATTATTTCTCCATTAGACTCTCAGTTCCTTAAGGGAAAACACTGTTCCTTTCCATTTTTAATTCCACAAGTGTCTATTGCCTACTATATTGTAAGGTTTCAATAAGTACTTGAGAAATGAATGAATGAACATTATTCAACCTAGGTGAACAGTCAAGTAATGGGCATTCTATGTCTATTCATTTTTTTTCTTAAATGAGTTACTTTGTGCTACAGTATGGATTTTAAATGTCCCTCAAAGTCCCATGCATTTATAAAGATCTCATCCCCCGGGGCTGGGGATTTAGCTCAGCGGCAAAAGCGCCTGCCTGGCAAGCGCAAGGTCTTGAGTTCGGTTCCCAGTACCGGAAAAAAACCAAAAAAAAAAAGATCTCATCCCCAACTTGGTGCTACTGGGAAGTGTTAGAACCTTTAGGAAGTGGGGCCTTAGTGGGCAATCTTTAGGTCATGAGGGCATGCCCTTGCAGGGGACTGTTCCTGACATCAAGTGAGCAGTTTTACTTCCCACCATTGCCACTCCAACGCCCCCACTAGTGGGATGGACTCTAGAAGCAGAGTCCACCTGACCATGGACTAGACTCTGTAAACCATAAACCATAAAAAAACCCTTTCTTATAAAAGTTCCTTATCTCAAGTATCAGAGAGATGGCTGACTGACACAGTCACTTACACAACTGTCATAAAACAAATTCTTCCAAATCTCAGGCTTATATAATTGTCCAACCATAATTTTTCTACATGACTAAAGAGGTTCACATGGCAGTGTCCTTCTACTACCGGTTCTTCTTTAAACTATAAGAATAGATTCTTTGGCCTCAGTCTTCCCAAGAAAGTAACATTTGTGTAGAAAGTGTTTTAAAAAAAAAAAAAATTATTTTTAACCCTCAGTCTAGCTCATCAGCAAGGAGACAAGAGAGACCTACCTAGAGGAAAATTCCAGACCCATGCAACACTCGGCTCAGCAGGGTCTCACCCCCCGGCAGGTGGGGGACACGCCTATTTTCCAAGAGCTGCCAGCCCACTTCCGATGTATACAAAGGAGCTGGTAATGAGGGCTATGGAGTCTTTGGAACCCAAGCAAGAAAACCAAAAACTACTGCCCAGGCAAACAAAGCTATTTACTAATGTTCCTTGTTGCTGTCTGTTCCATTTCGTCCTCTGAGGGATATGTTGCTTAGCAATAAATGCTAATGCCACTATTGAGGGCAGGGTGATTTTCTGCACTATTTTAGCCAAAAAGTACTTTAAGTGTGTTCCTCCGAAGCCTCGGGGTCTGTGAGGAGGCAGCAGCTGGAGTCAGTATCCAGCATATGTTGTGCAAATTCCTGTTGGCGTTTGCTTCTAGTTTATTATGCTAGAGGCCTCTCGTGACACACTCAACAAGATTTAAGCTGTTCTTCAAAGGCAGTGTCTTTCCACTTTGTTCCTAAACTTTCTTCCTCCATAACTGCTGTTGCAAGAGGCCCAGAATGGAGGATAGTGCTCCGACAAGGTTTTCTCTCCCGCAGCCATAAGCATCCCACATCAATGCAATTTACTGTCACAAGCCTTAGCATTCTCCTGCACCAGGGTTTGCATTCCCAGCCCCTGTCATGTGCCCTACAAGTGTCCTTTATTTCTCCAGAGCCCCAGTCTTCTTCACAGCAGTTCTAGCCCCAAAGGCAGTGTCAGTGTTCCCGCACTCTTTTACTAATGGGAACTGCAAACCTGAAGGTTTCTAAATCAATAGGCAACAACGAGGATCTCAACCAAGAATACCAGTACTCTCATTTCTACTGAAACATTCAAATGTTTGGACTGAAATGTCTCCAGAGAAATGCAATGCTTTCCCCTCAGTAATTTCAGAAGAAAGATCAAAATAATTTGGCAAATCTCAATTAGCTAGTTTCAACGAGAACAGTTTAAGCATCTGAAACCCAAGGAGACTCCCCAAATGGTAACTAGTGCAAGATGCTCTGTCCTCAGGAAGATGATTCCTCAGGGCTTATTAGTTCCTGACTTTTCCAGGGCTCATTTTCCACAAGTGCTTGAAGGGATGTGGAGGAAAAGGGCTAAGAAGGGTGATAACCACCCAGGCTTCCTCACGCTTATCACGTAGAATGGACCCAACAGAAATGAGTTAAGGGTTAAACTGCTAAACTTTGGGGCCTTTTATTTCTATTGTTCATGGAATTCCCAGACCACAACCAAGACATGTGACTACCTGGCAAGGAGCCAGGGAACAAATCAGACTGCTCAACAAAGTGATGACGTACCATTGCTCTTTGTGGGAAGGAGTTACCACCACTCTCAAGCCTTCTGCCAGTCTTGGCAACGTGTGACCTGGAAAAGTCCCTAAGCAGCTCACTGGTGGGCAGAGGACATGGGTTATTCTCCAAAGGTAAGCAGTTGTGATAGAAATAAGTGGCCTCACGGTCCTACTTTATGAGCATAAATCTTCAACAGGAACTTCTTTGGCCTGCCAAGCAGCATCTGAACCCAAGGTTTGTTGTCCCTGGCACTAGTCTGCTTTGTGATCTGACAGCACTTCCCCCAGTAATGGTGATCACACATTTGTGTGAGCATGAACATGGATCCTAGGACGTGGAAAAAAAAAATGAATGTAAAGACATAAAGGCATGCTGGGTAATGAGCTCAGTGAGACAAAAGAAAAAGAAATACCCACCAAAAGGAGAAATGTTAAATGTCAGACCAAAGTTGTTGTACATAAGAAACTAAATTAACCTGGGATGTAGTGACCACACCCCCAGCTTGAGGATTCTGCTCTGGATTGCTGGGCCTGTTAAAGATAGCACATGTGGCTTGACTTTGGTTTGTTGTTTTTTTGGGTTTTTTTTTTGTGTTTTCTTCCAGTAACAGAAATCAAACTCACGACCTTGCACTTTGCCAGGCAGGCACTGTGCCGCTGAGCTAAATCCCCAGCCTGTGTGGCTGGACTTTGAATGATTGCATTCCACATGCCAGGATGGCGGGAGCAGCAAAGGCAGGTGGGAATGCAATTAACAGCACTGCTTGCTGCAACATTTGAGAAGTGTTGCAGGTGACAAAACCTTGCTATGTCAGACAGACAGACACATGCTACTTCCTATCACTAGTCACCTGGTACCATGTGCCACCTCAGGATGCCATTCACAAGAAGGCCATAACCAGAACTAAGCCAATACCAATGCCATTGGAACCTCCAAAAAACAGAAAGACAGGACTGAGGAATATAATTTTCAAAAGCTCAGTAAGGGGCTGGGGATTTAGCTCAGTGGCACAGCGCCTGCCTTGCAAGCGCAAGGTCTTGTGAGTTCGATTCCCTGTACTGGAAAAAAACAAAAACAAAAAAAACAAAAGCTCAGTAAAACAGTTCTGCCAAAATAAGAGGTAACTACATAAAGTGCGGAAGAGGAAAACACACAGGGTCCAGTAGACAGGGCCAGGCTGTGCCTGCCGCCTGGAGACTTGGTGACACCAGCAAACTGTGTCTGAGTCTCTGTTCCCTCACCTGTTAAAGGGGAAATAATACCTAAATCCCAGAGTTGTGAGCAGAACTAGAAATAATTCCCAAGAATGGTGTGTAAGAGATGGTGATTAAATCCTTGCAAAACATCAGTGACAAATGTAAAGATCTCCCATTTCAAAAGGAATGGGAGAATTTGGTAGGAACATAAAAGCATTACAGTTCATAAACGTGCTCAAAAGAATCAGTGATGCATTTCTTATCATGGCCAAAGAAATTGTTTTATTAATGTCTACATCTCATCTTGTCAACTAGATGGTATAGACAGCATCTGTTGGTTCTTTTAAAAACTTTGTTAAAAATATAGGAGGTTGGAGTTCTGCTTCTATCAATTAGTACCTGGTTAGTAGCTGTGTGACCAGGAGCCAATTTTAAAAGACCTATCCGTGTCCCAATTTCCTTAAAGGTAAAAAATAAGAATTTACAATAGTATGTATTTTGTTAAGTAAGCAGAAAATGTGACATGCGCAAAATGTGTAGTACAGCCTTCGCTGGTTCTCAGTAAACGCTAAACACATGGCCGTGATTATTATCAGTGTTAGATAAGTGGTTGTAATTATCTGCAACAATGCTATTCTCAGTATCATAGACTCTTGTTCAATTTTAATACTTCATATGGTGGTGGTGATAGCGGTGATGATAATGACAGTGGCAATGGTGATGACACAATGTCTTATCCAGTAGGATTTGCATCTTTAGAACTAAGGGGAGGACAAAGACAAGAACCTATGTCTTCAGTTAATCTCCTCTTTCATTTGGGCAAGTTGATGTCTTCTGAAAGGGCACCCAAATAAGAATGGGCCCCAGAGTCCTGAGCTGTTCCCCAAGTGTGTACTGAGTGGCTCCTAGCCTTCCTCCCATCTTAAGAGATGAAATAATTAAGAGTAGTTCATTTCCATGCAGCTGAGATCTGTTTCTCATTGGACTAGGCCAACTGAAAAATGTTCCTCTTTTCTCCCTCAAAAGGTAAATAACACTCTAAACTGACTCGCTAGATGTTCAAACAGAATCACAGAGCCAACTGGAGCTGCCAATGTCACCCAAAAGATGCAAAAGAAGAAAGAAGATTTCACATTAGCATAACGATTTTCAAGGCAGAAAATCTTGTTTTCCAGTCTATTCTTTGGCTCTGGGGAAAGAGGATTCATTCATAAATAGATTAAGAGCTCAAAGACAAGAGAGTAAACTAGTACATATTTAAAAGGTTTCTTTAAAGTTCATGTTCAGCGTGACACAAAAATAAAGTGTTAAACTTCACAAATATAAGCACTAATCAAGACCTAACATGACACCCTAACATGTTACCTCTCAATTATTAAAGTCTTATCTAGAAAAGGAGTATTTTTTTGTGTAGGCTTTAACGCACCATCAGTGGCAAATGGAATTCTTTTCACTCTGTAAGTAGTTGTATTTGTATAATGCTATTAAGGATTCTGTTAATTATCTAATTATGAAATTGCCTAATGTTTCTATTTCCTTTAATTGATTTTAGATGCATGAAATACTGCACCATGTGCTTGGCTGTATTTTCGTGGAACTGCTACAAAAAGGTGAAATACCTAGAATTTAGTGGAGTTGCTGGTATTTTTAAAAGATGAAATCTTAACAGATAAATCCTGTTTTGACTATGTCCTATAAAAACTGCAAGTACTTTGCAGCAAATCTTCAAGGTTCTCGCATGTTTATGGCCCAGTGTTTTGGCACACACAAAATTGTCCTCGAGCCATCTGTCACACGTTTGTCAGAGCTCTTCCTAGGACCCCTCTGTGGGCTAAGCACAGGCCTCCCTCTGTCCTAGATACCCTCTTGCTTCCCTCTGTGTCTTTGCCTAGGTTCCTGCCCCCGTGATAATTGTCACCTGTCCTTGTGAACCATGAGGCAAGTTTGGAGGGTAAGGAACATGTTCACGATTGTGATTGGGAGGATGGTTTCATGGGGTATACATATGTCCAAATGTGTCCGAGTGTGGAGTTTAAATGTGTATCACTTATCTCTCCATCAGGCCAAACAAAAATCTTGCTCATTCATCCTAGGGCCCAGCAGTCTCTGGTCTGAGTCATTCACACTGCTTAGCAAACACTTCCTTATTAGAGTTGGACATGTTCTATCTTCACAATCATGGCAAATTCCTAGAGGCCAGAAACCATGCTGTAATGTTAATTGTCACGATCACTTTGACTTTTGCTCCTGTGTAGTCTACACTCAAGACTGCAGCTAGGGTGATGCTTTTACATCTTAAATCTGACTCTGGCATTCCAGAGTTTAAAACTCTGGGCCCACTCTCCTCCCTCAGAGTCCATGTCAATGTCTCTGCCCTGGGCGCCGCAGGATCTGGCTTCTCGGGCCCTCGCTGACCTCAGCTCCTACTCCTCTCTCCCTGAGTCACTCTGCACCAGCCACGAAGGCACTCACGCTGTTCCTCAAACACAGCAGGAATGTTCAGTCGGTGCCTTTGTGCCTTCTGTTCCTCTGCATGGAAAACTTTCCCCACTGAAATCTGCTGACGCTGTCTTACTACCTTCTAGATGCTCCAAGACTGAAGCATCTACTAAATCATAAGGCTTCCAAGACCACCTACTTCCCATTGCAAACCACCTCCAGCACCCTGTAACTGCCTTCTCTGTTCTATTTCTCTGTGCAACTGTGTCGCCTTCTGATCCTGTATTATATGTGTGGTCTGTCTCCTTGTGCAAAACGTAAACTGTAAGAGAGAAGGGACTTCTGTCTTCTGTGTACACTGCTGAGTCCTTAATGCCTCAAACACTGCCTGAACTAGAGCAGAGACTAAGAAATGATTTGTTGATTGAATAGTGAATCACCAAGTGGAAGCAGTTCCTGTATCGATTAACTTCATCTTTCTTATGGATTTCTATGGTTCTTTGTGTTGTTGTGAAGTTGCTTTGGTGATGGGTTTGAGTGTCCTGAGAAGGCTGGGGTAGCTTGTCTGTTCTCAAGGTGCTGCCTCACCATCACCCCTTGCCACAGGGGCATGTGGAACACTTGTCACAAGGCAGTTCTGGGCCTCTCATGCCATCTGTATCATCCTCAGTCATCGTCATCGTCACTGTCAGGGAGGATGCATGTGAACAAGAACCCTAGTAGATCCCAGGAGGAGAGGGGAAGGAAGAAGCAGAAGAGACATCTGCCTCACCCTTTTGAGTGTGTAGGCCCAGCTGTGGCCTGCAGAGGAGCCAACAACTTCCCGAGGTCCCCGTCCAGCCTCGGGCTGTGAGTCCTCCAAAAACGGCACTGGGCCTACTGCTCTACTGATAATAATTCAAGGCAGTGAAGAACAGATCTTGAGACATGGCCCAGAACTAAAGAGCTAATGCAAAGGTCTCTCACCAGATTCTCTCCCAGTGCTTTTGATGCTGGCTATTCTCCCCTCGGGGACCACTGAAGATGTCTGGAGACCGTTCTGGTTTACAGCTGGGAGGGGTTACTGACATCTAGTGGGTACAGGCAAGGACGCAGCTAAATACCTTACAATGCACAGAACATAACCCCCTTAACAAAGAACTACCCAGCTGTAAATATCATTGGCACCCTGGGCTATGGTCGAAACCCTGTCCTAAGCCCTCTTACCTGGTTCTTTCCGGTGGATCTCATCAGAGAGAAATCCCCAAAGGACAATGAAGTAGGTGTTCTGAATCCAGAAACTAATCCCGGCTCTTCCCTATCTCCATTTCCCTTAGGAGTGGAAACAATAAACTCTCCTAATACTTGATTCTTTGGTTGTGCTGGGTGGGATTGGCCTGGCGGGTGGGCACAGTCCCCCTGACTATTATCATCCCGAGCACCGTGCAGGTCAGGTTCCGGACCACATGCCTGGCCTCCTCCCCCCTCTATCTGGCTACACAAGGTGCTGACCTTCTTGGTGATAGCGGCGCTACTGAGATGCCACCAGCTGTTTATAGGAATGTGATGGGAAAGGCTGAGGGCCCCACACTCTCAGCTATGTGAAACTGTGGATCTAGTGCTTGGCTTCAGCAGGTGCCTATGGATCCCGTCGTCGACATCCCGCCTTGGCCTAGGTTTCAGAGGGGACAGCTGAGGTGGCTTTTGCTATGAAATCACTCTAAGCCTCTTGCTGACTTTCACATCATGGTAATTTTGCAGTTTCCCTTCTGGAGAAGGAAAACCAATGCCACGACAAGACAAAGTCATCTTGAAGATGTAATTTGGTACAATTATAGAGGAGCCTGGGGATTTTCTTGTTCCTGCAAAAACCTCATTTACGTAGCTCAGACCCTGTGCCAGGCCTGTGCTGGCTTTGGTTTGGTAAGAGAAGTGACAAAGGCTTTAGCTGTAAATGCCCCAGAATGGGTGGGGTCCACCCATGGACGGTGAAGACTGAGCTGTACGTTTTAATGTCCATTCATGATAGCTTAGAAATGATCGACATATCCCAGGGCAGAGGAGAAAATACCCCAGCAACATGTGACAGAGGGTTCTGTCCTTGTAACAACCCCAGTTTAACCCTTCCTCGTCAGACATCTTGCTTGCTTACTGGGGAAGGACGCATTAATTGTGCAACACTGAGCAATGCTCCTCACCCTTCTTTCTTCCATAAAGAGCATCAGTGGAAAGGTCTGAACTCAAAATTCACCGAGGTAAACAAAGCATCACTGAAACAGCTCTGAACATGGCAGGATGGCAGAAACAGGAGGGGACAACAGGGCCAGGAAGTCCTTCTCTAGAGACTTGACTACACGTTAACCACACTATGGTAAATGGGAATCCCTGAGCTAACGCAAGCTATTGTAAACCCAAAAGTCAGAGAACCAGTCAGGCATCCCCAATTCAGATTCCATCTCAGGAAGGGGTCCCCTTTGGCAGGTAAGGATTTCTGGACACCACCATCAACATGGAGCATGATGTGGCATCTTCCTTAGTGTGTGCCACCCCTGCCAGCCTTCCACCAACAGAAGCTGAAATCTTAGGGCCACACTGATAGGGAGAGCAGGAGGATGAGCTTGATGGCCCAAGGAATGGCCGAAGCTGTAGGTTTTGAAGGATCCCCTTCCTGATGTGCTACCCAACCTCTGTATGAACGGGGGAGAGTGAGAAATCAGGACCCTCTCTTTGCTGTCCTCCGGCCTAGAAGTTATCAGAGCACAACTGTACCCATCTACTATTCTGTTAGAGATTCTTCTTTTTTATCATCATTGTTGTTATTACTTTGATACAGGGTCTCTAGAGATTGTCCAGG
Source organism: Chinchilla lanigera (assembly GCF_000276665.1). Classification (NCBI taxonomy): domain Eukaryota; kingdom Metazoa; phylum Chordata; class Mammalia; order Rodentia; family Chinchillidae; genus Chinchilla; species Chinchilla lanigera. Next base: position 8,456,983 of record NW_004955406.1, on the reverse strand, counting down.
CTGTTTTCAAACTCCTGAACTCAAGTGATTCTCCCACCCCAACCTGCCAAGCAGCTGGGACTAAGAGCCACCAAGCCCAGCCAGTGTCATACTCTTAACAAAAGACTCCTAACTGCCTTTAACAGGTTCTATACAAGAGACAGACTTGAATGAATCACTTCATGTACACTGTCTGAGCCTGTGTAAAATCAATCCTATAAGAAACCTGAACCAATAGCAACCATCCTCCAACATCTCTGACAAGTTATCTTATGAAGAATAGGAACATCTTCAGTGGAAAAGAGTATAAAACAGTCTATGGATGCATTCATAGTAGCAAAGGAGCAGAGGCACATAGCCCATACTTTCTACGGACACACGTACATGTGCAAGCATACATCTGTTCAGGAGGAAACCAGTAAGATGGCTCTGGTGCCAGCATTCTTGGGGCAGCAGTCAAGGGCAGACAGGCTCAGGAATTGAGATTTCCAAGGGGGAGAAGAAAACTCCTCCTCTCCCACCTGCCTCTACCAGTTTTTCTGTGGCCTGATTCTGAAAAAGGTAACACTATGTTCACAAAGTGAACTAATGAAGGATTAGGATTACAAAACTGTGCCCTGAATGTTTTCTAGAGAATTGTAAAGGGGAAGTTGGGTGGGATAATAAGAAATGTTAAAATAAATTTTAATTTTGACTTAGGTAACAGATTCCAGTGCCATTTGAGAACAGCTGAGAAACATGGTGCAGACAGGATCTGGATCTTCCATACTGACAGGCAATCAGAAGAAATGAAAGATATTTTAAAACTCTATAAAATACCACCACTTTACGTGCATTACATCCCAGATAAACCAGATACACAGATTTTTGCTTGGTTATTGAGCATATTCATTCATTTACCTCTTCTTTTACTACTTTCATTCATTTATCAAAATGTATTAAGTATCTATGACAAGTCCTTTGGCACTTGTTAGAAAACAAATATGGCCCCAGCCTTGATGGGATGTTATGAAACAAACTATAACTAAAGATTGAAAATAGTCCTTCTTCATGTGAGGAGCTCAGGAAGGAGTAAACAGGCTGAACAAAGCTCAGGACTTCATTCTGAAGACCTGGGTTTTTTAATCTAAGATTTGCCGTTTCCTGGTTTCATTCCCTTCGATGAATCACTAAATCTTCTTGAGCCTCATCAGTAAGACAGGGATAATACGTAGCCCTTGTGATTAGCATCAGAGTTCAACAGAATCATAGACATAAAAAAGAGCTCTATGAACATAGTGTGTTATTACTACAAACAACAAATTTTTCCTATGTTTAACACATGAAAAGCACAGTTAGAGCTTAAGCCAGTCCTATTCAATGTTGTACCAGTTCACAGTTAGGAGCGCAAGAACCCAGTATCAAAAGAAATAAGAGAACAGAAAACAGGACCAAAGAGGCCTCCACAGGTAAGCCTGGGTTTGGTTCCCAAGGAGGGCCAGGGTGAAAGTGCTGAGCGCCGCTCAGCATCCAGACCCTCCACACACACAGATGTGGTCTCAGTTAAGTTTATCACAACAGGTAGGTCAGAAAAGATAAGGCCAGGAGTGGCTCAGTTTCCTCTCTGGGCTACATTAAGTTCAGCATCATGGGTGCTCTGTCCATGCTGATTAGAACACTTAGGAGAAATCACTTACCTGGCCTTTTCTCACTGCTCTGGTGGCCAGGCAGGGAAGTAGAACTTTTCAGAAAGGCAAACCACAGTCTCATGCCTTCTGAACTTCTATCAGAAGCCTACTTATAAGCCAACCAAGGAGAATCACTAAATGGTTTGGTAGTTACCCAGGGCCTCTGAGGCCATGAAGAACTCACACACATATGCCCTGGGGTTTTGGAATTGCCTCCAAGTAGGAGACCAGAGGGAGGAGATGCTCCAAAGGAAGCTCTGCGTGACCCGCAGTTGTTCTTAGAGACCAACCAGCCCCCCGGGGTCCTGCAGCAGGGCCTGAGTGCCCCATGGCCACCAGAATGGAAGCACAGGGGCAGGGCCCACTCAGCTGGAACAGCGCTCCCTTCCAGGTGAGGCTTAGGTGGGATTAGATGTTCCAGATCACACACGTGAGTCCTTGAGGAGCGGGGGCTGCATACCGCAGCCCAAGGGTTGGAGCGACACTCTGGACTGGGATGAGAGTTTAATCAACCATGTTCCTAAGGGACTGGAAAATGTCTGCGGCCAAAGATACAACACGGGTTTCAGACACAGGCACAGGGTTTCGTAGTGGTGTATGAAGCTACGTAAGAGCCTGCTTCTTGGTGAGCCCTTGGCTACCCAGAGGCCTGTGAGCTGACACAGGCAGAAAATTCCCAGAAATCTCCCGCAGAAAGATGGAGACTCTGATTTGGCAAGATCTTTGCCTTTATCTGGCCACTGCCCAGATCAGTGATTTTCTGCTATGCCCAGAATGCCCAAGGCAAACCGCGCACACTTCTAGACGGGCTGAGCTGGCACCTGACCCAGACTCTGCGGGTCACCAACGGGGACAGCACCAGCTAGCTGTCCTCGCAGCCCACGGCTGAGTCGGATGACATCCTGAGGGGAAATGCGCATGCCAATTATTTACGGGCAAACGCTCTCTGCACTCCTCTGTCCTCCCAGTGACATGCACAGGGTACCATGTGACTCAGGAACTGTTCTGAGGCAGGGAGGCTTTCGGATGTGACTTTGCAGCAGGGTTTCACGTGTAATTCTCTACTGCATTTTCACACAAGCTTGCACTCAAGGGATTTCCAAACTGTTCACATTAAGCCTCCAATATAGATATGCTTAACATTACCTTGCCTAAGTTTGGAAGCTGCAAACACTCTGCACCGCGCCTTGATTACTTGCAGACCTTGCCACATTATTATTTATAAGCAGAGTTTTATTTCTTCATCTGCAAATAAATTAACCTGATTTATTGCTAACTAGCTCTGGTCATTTTTTAAGAGCCCAGTTCATTAAACCAATATTATGGAGGCATTATTAAAAACTTTTAAACCCTAAATAGTTAATATCAGGGTGTTTTGTTGGTTTTTAAATTTCCATCAAATAATTCAGCATTAATGAGTACTGTGTGTTTTAATTTACTGATTTTTTAAAAAATACTCTGACCCTTTCACAAAACCATAACATGTTAAAGCTCTTATTTAAACTATTTCTATCTATTACCATCAACTGAAAACACTTTATAAAACCTTCTGGAACCTTTGTTATAATTTTAGGCTTACAATTTTACATTTACAGGTGTCTAAAAACTTAAAGGGTGAGGAAAGATAATTCACTTTTTCATTGTTTTCTTCAGTTTATAAATGTGACTCCATTTACAATCAAAGAAATTTACATTTAAAAACTAAACACATGGAATTTCGAAAAGCATGTATCTATGCATTCGTATGAGGAGTCTAATTCATTCAGCAAACAAATGTATTGAGCACCTATTGTACACCTAACAATGGTTTTAGAACAGTGAACAAAAAAGTCCCTACTACCATAAAGCTCTCTTCTGGAGAGAAATGAGTAAAAGAGCAAATATATGACATATCACATGTAATAGACATAGAGCATTATGGCAGAGTATGGGAAAGTGGCCTTTTAGAGTTGGAGTGAGGGACTTCCACAGGATGGTCAGAGGTGCCGCTCTATTAAGGGACACTTGAGCAGAGACCTGAGGGAAGTGAAGTGCAGCACAGGTGGCATCTCAGGGAAGAACGCAGGCAGAAAAGCAGGTGCTTGCAAAGGCCCTGAGTGAGAACAAGGTTAGCGTGACCAGGAGCAGCATGGAGCTGGTGTGGCTTCAGTAGGAAGCGTGAGGAGGGCAAATGATTGAAAAATGAGGTGATACAGACTGGGTAGTCAAGAATTCCTAAGATGAAACTGAATCGCCAAAGGGATGGTCTTAGAAACGGGGCTTTGGAAAGTGATTAGGATGGACATGAGGACAGGATCCTCATGCGTGAGACTGGCGCCTTTGTAAAAGAGGATCCTCTCCTTCCCCCAAGTGACACACTGGGAAGACAGCCATCTATGAACCCAGGATGAGCCCTCACCAGACACGGACTCTGCCAGTGCCTTGATCTTGAACTTCTCAGTCTCTAGAACTGTAAGGAATTAATTACTGCTATTTATAAGCCAGCCCAGGGTTATATTACAGCTATGCAGATGGACTAAGTTCAGGGACAAGATCTAGGATAACTGTAACTTTTAAAGTCAATAATAAATTGACAAGTACGAAGTGTTTACTAATAGATGGTATTAAAGTTATGGGGTTGGGACTGGTCACATAGGGCATAAATGTAGGTAGAAAACAAGTCTGATGAGTGAGATTTCCAGGAGGTCCCTAGAGCCGTTGAGAAGGAACCTACAAAAGATACTGAGAAGGGATGGGTAGCAAGATAAAAAGGGAAACCAAAGAGAGCAGTGTGTGGGCAGTAAGGTGAAGAAACTATTCCAACAAGAAGAGAATGATCTACAGGTGAGTGCTGCAGAGAAGTCAAATGAATCACTGATCATTGTACTATTTACGGGATCGAGGGGAAATTCCTTAACCTCTCTGTTTCTCAGCTTCTCACCCATAAAATGGAATAATAATGGTGCCATCTTATGGGCTTGCGTGAGTTAATATATGTAGAATACTGAGAACAGTCTCTAGCACACAGTAGGTGGTCAACAAATACTCACTGAGTGAATGACGGTGTTATAATCATCACATCGTGTCTCTCACCTCGCACTGGCATCACTGGCAGTGTCTACAAGCATTGCTGGCTGAGTGGTGGCGACTAAAGGTTCCATGAAGAGGTCTCAAGAGAGACCAAAGAGGAGAAATTCACAGCACAAATGCGCCTTTCCAAAATAAATTTACTGCAAGGACAGTCAAGGAAATGAGAGATGGCGAGTGGCAGATATGAGGTTTACTTTTTTTAATGGGTTGTTAAACCCTCGGGTTCTGATTTTTTTTAAGCTGGGACTTCATAACATTTTTGTTTTCTAAAGGAAATCATTCAATAGAGATGGAAGAAGTGATGATACAGAGTGGGGGGAAAGCCCTGGGGATGCTCATGAACGAGTAAGAAGGGACAGTAGTACTTGAGGTGCAGAGGGAAGCCTGGCCTTCTGGTGGGGAGGAGTTCACCCACAGAATAAGTAGGGACCAGAGCACAAGAGCGGACACAGGTGACCAGGGGGTGGGAGTGGCTATGAGTGAAGACGGAGAAGGAGGTAGCTGAGGTTTGGAATAGAAAGGAAGCTGAAAATAGTGGACCAAAGATAAAAATGAAGAAAGCGAAGAGAGAAAAACAAAACAAAACAGTTAAAAAAAAGTTGACAAGGACAACAGTGAGGAGTACAGCTGCCAGCCAGGACAAAGAGCCGCCTGAGACCAACAGTCAAAAACTGGAAATACTCACCGTGGTTCTGAATTTTATTCCGCTCAAGTTCAGCTGAGTTCATCCAAGTACAAAGAAGGTGGAGAACTGGCTTTTGCCAAGACTGCAGTCTCCACTTACAGCAGAGAGCAAAAAGAAGAGGGCGATGGGTGAGGAGTTCTTGCTCCAAGGTGGTAAAGAAAGGTAAGGAACAATCAAGGACCTGAAACTAGATCAGGAGAGAAGTGAGAAAAGATGGTAGGATGGATGGATGTTAGGCCTCCACTGAGCAGAAGACATTTTGGAGTCAAGGTTTTAGGAGAGAGCAAGGAGGCGGTAGCCAAAGAGTTACTAGTATCACCCGCACTATCAGTCATTATTATTATAGTAAGGCCTGGGGCACACTTACAAAGATGAGTGACTAAGTATCAGTAAAGAATCAGGTCACTGGGGAAGTTTCATCAGCTCAAGGGCCTGAGATGCCAGAGTACTGGAAAGCGTATCTACAAGAACACAGAAATCACCAGCATTATTAGACTGCAGCGCTGGTGCAGTGGTAGGACTCCGAGAGCTTATATCCCCAAGAAATGGGGCTGCATGAATGAACCAGAGATGGTGCTATAGTGGGGATCTTAAGTGTCCCCCAAAGCCCCATGTGTTAAAGGCGTGGTCTCCAGTGTGATGCTCTAGGGAGGTAGTGGACGGAACCTTTAAGAGGTGGGACCTAGCAGGGAGTCTTTGGGTCACTGGGCTGTGCCCTCAAAGGAGATGGTGAGACTCTGACACTCTCTTCTTCCTCTCTTTCATTTCAGCTCTGGGGCTCCACCTCCACTCCCGCTGAAAGTGACCCTGTGACCTCTCTTATTAGGAAAATAACCAAGCCAAGGTAATCAGCTTGAACCTCTTTCCACTTAGACCTATGGCCACGGCTGACCTTCACATACCTGTCAATGGTCACAGGCTAGCTAAGCAAGAGAGCCCAGGAAAGCAAAAATGTACAGTAGCTGCTGGCAAACAGCTCAGACTACATACACGTACAGTCCCATCTCCATGTATAAAGATGCAATGGGATCATGCATCTCCCCCTAAACTGTGTGTGGCGGCATTAGGGTAGGGCTAGGGTGGAGGGAGTGCACTCGGGCTGGGCAGAAGGTATGGGGCAGAGTTGCCTGTTTATTATATGTATTGAGATATGAAAAAGATAGCTTTGAGCTACAAATTTGAGGTGGAAAAGGATACGTCAAGCATGATGGCACCAGTAGAAAAACCAGGGCCATGTACACAGTCTTTTGGGACTCTGAGGTTTCTCACACTGGTGACAGTCACCTAAATGCCAATGTGGAGTTAAATGCGACGTAGCGCAGGGCCAGTGTGCCAGCAGGACTGGGAAACGCCAGAGCAGAATTCGCTGGGCATGCTCAGCTTGGAACTGCTAAAGGGGAAGAGGACTTGAGAGTTCTCGAAGCAGCCAGAATGACTGTCCTATGCCAGAACAAGACAGCTCATTATCTGTACTCCTCGAAATGATACATTTTAATGAACTGTTTTCCAAGGAGGTGGGACTCTATTATATTTAATATATATATATGTATATCTCCAATGAAAGAAAAGGGGATAAGCAGGAGGAAGGAAGAAGAGAAGGAAGGAAGGAAGGAGGGAAGGAAAGGAGAAAGGTTGGGAAGGGAGGGTGGGAAGGAAGGGAGTGCTGGCTAACAGGGCAGAGCCAGAGCCCCACCTGCACCCCATGGTAGTCCAGAGATCTCACCCGAGGTAGTCCAGAGATCTCACCCGAGGAAGCCCTCGGCCCTCTCTGCATTGCTGCCACAGAAGACTGGATATGTAGGAAGCCTTCTGGACTGTGCTTTATTTTGATCCTTGTCACCATCACCAGCTGTGATGGCAGAACAAAGACTACCATCCCACAGACCCCAGCCACACCTCTGCCTGTTCTTCCCCTTCACAGGTGAAAGGGGGTGCAGTCTCATGAATTATAAGTCAACCTCTCATGCTCCGATATTTCTATTTGACTTGAGATTTTCTGGCCTGTCAAAAACGTCAAGCACTGACAGGAATAATATGCTGGGTCTTGCGACTGGCATGAATGAAGTCGTTATCAGTTATGAAAAAGGAATTTGTGCTTAAATGTCAATTACAGGGATGACTTCTAGCCTACCTCTAACCTATCGCTAAAAGTAAAAAAAAATCCAAAGTTTTAAGAATGTAACAAGAACTTCACAAAAACTATGTATTCATTTTCACACCAGCTTCCTTTCACTGATATGGACATAAATCTCAATGTGTACAAGATAATAACTACCCCCAGCAGAGCAGAGACAAAATGGAGATGATTTGTAATGAGTAAAAAAATAGATCGTATGGAACTTGTTAATATTTTAAGCACTTTGTATGTATTAAAGGCATTAGCTAGATCTGGTCTGAAATCGCAGATGAGGCCATGTAAACATATTATCTCTCTTCTTCCAGCACATAATGACCAAGTAACAAGGTACTCAAGATACCAAAGGAAGTTATTTTTCAAATTTATCCATAAAGAAGCTTATATAGTGAAGCAGACACTTGGAACATGTCTTTTTCAGTTGATTCTTTCCCAAATCAACATTAATGTACACCCTGAATCTCTGACTCCTCTTCTCCAAATCTCACATTGAGCGGATGCCTCCCACCTCCTCCTTCCCCTTCCTGCTCTCCCCTGTTCCTTCCACAGGGGCCTCATCCACTGCATTGCTGCATCGGGTGTTTTGAGTTCAAATCTCAACAAACTGCCCTGCATTGCTGAGAAACTGTGCAACAGCCCCTTGACCTTTTCCAGGCAGAAGTCCTTGGAGAAAAAAAGGAAAGCAAACAAACAAGCAAAACCAGTTTTGATTTCAGAAAAAAAAAGTAGGAAGCAAAATGAGTAAAGACTGTAGACTGCGGGGCTATCATTGGGTGGGAGTGCAAGTCTTTCCCACCATGACTCTCTCCTGCTTTTTAAATCCACGTTATCAATGCTCCTCATTACACCCATTTTTTGTTTTGATGTTGTGGATCAAACCCAGGGCTAAGCACTCACTCTACCACTTGAACAATGCCTTCTTTCTTACACAACAATATTTTTTTTTTTTTGCAAAAGCAAATTTATATAAAAGCACAAGAAACTGTCCCTATACTTTTCTTTCCTTGGTCTCTGGATACAGAAAAACATCTATTTTAGTTTAATGTCTTTAATTCTTGAATTTCATCATCTCGATGTAATGGAAGAAATGCCCACTGAAGGCAAGTCATTGACTTCACTAAACTTGTGAAAATTCTTACACAGTCAGGGTGTTTGCTGCCACCAATATGCACACAATCCATCTTTAGCATTACTGTCCGTCAAAGGCTCAGAACTAAGTGCTGACAACCGAAGAGAAACAAGGTTCTGGGATGTTTGCTAGTTCTCTGTTAGGGTCTCCATAGCACAATATTTTTATTTATCATTCAAGAAGAAACAAAGGATTACTTTTAATCCATTTTGTAGTCACAGAACATTGAAAATCCATAACTGAAGTCAAAGGAAAATCAACATCCCAGTGTTAAAACGTCCTGAGGAGATGGTGCCAATGTGTCTAGCTACAGAAGTTTTAGGACCAGGCAGCTATGTGCCATCCTTTTAATTTTAACCCAACTACTGGCCTTGCCCCCTGTCCATCTGTTTAGTTTGTGTCTGGGTGTCCCCCCAAAGCCTCATGCAGTCATGGGCGGGCTTTTAGAGTTTGGTTGATTATGGGCCTAAGAAGTACACCCGCCCTGGGGCGGACAGTTTGCATATGTAAGGGAGAGGAAGAGGCTGCTTGCCACCATTCCTCCCTTTTGTGCTTGCTGCTTTTGCTGTGCTCCCGCACCAGGAACTGTAGCCCTCTGCCATGTGCCGCTCTGCCTTGTAACCTGCCAAGTATGGCCTGAAACCTCCAGAAACTGTAAGTGAAATAAACCTTTCCTTCCTTAATTTTGGGTGTCAGGTATTTTGTCTCAGCAATGAGAGAAAAGTAACCAAGACAGAAAGTGAAACAGACATCACTTAGATGCTTTAGAAAAGACTGGGTTTGATCACTGTATGTTGTATACATATACTGTAATAGCATGCTGTAACCTATTAGCAAGTGCAATTAACATGTATTTGTAAGGAATAAAATAAAAATAAATAAAATTTTAAATGGAGGATCTTTTCAACATAGAAAATGTAGTCTCCTAAATTGAAGCAAGTTTATCAATGAGTTTTTGTGTCTCTGTGATTTTTCTCTAGATGCCCCAAGGTTTCACGTTCTCTGAAGACTGCATTTCTGTAAGCTTTCATTTTTTCTAGTTACATGTCCCACAAACAATTTCATAAAATGATCTGCAGAAACCTTTATAAATCAGGGCTGTCTAACATTACAACATAGCTCTGAAACTCCCATATCACTCCCACTTAACTTGGAGGCATTCATAGGGTTTCATACCTACTCAGTACATACTTAGCCAAAGACAGACAGAAAGACATCTAAGGTGCTAAGGCGGGGAAGGGAAGCTGACTTGGTATAGTTTGGGTCTGGAATGTCCCCCAAGGCCCACTTGTGAAACGCTTAGTTGCCAGTGTGGTATCACTGGGAGGTGCTAAAAACATTAACAGGCGGGCCCCAGTAGGAGGTCTTAGGTCACTTGGGGTATGTCCTTGACATGTATAAGTGGGACCCTAGATGCTTTTTCCCTCTCTCTTTTTTTTTTTCCCAGCCACAAAGTGAAGGCATTTTTTTCCCTCATGTGCTCCTACCATGATGTTCTCTGCCTTTTTACAGGCCGCAGTAATGGAGTCAAATAACCATGGACTGAAATCTCCAAAACTGTGAGACAAACTAAACCTTTCCTCTTATTAAGTTGATTATCTTGGATATCTTGTTATAGTAATGGCAAGCTGACTAACACAGACTCTTAACTGTAGAACAAAAAATAAATAAATAAATGAGATGCAATGGCTCCTGTCTATGTCATCTCTTAAATGTACCTTAAAGTCCACTTTCCACATCTACTGTTGTCTCCATTCTCAGCTGAGACTACCATCATCTCCTGCTTGGATGATAGTAATAAATCTCCCTGTCTGTATCAGCTTCCCTATACCCACTCCAGGCACACCAATCAGAGTCTTTCAGAATTTCCACTGCATAGTCCAAAATCATTGTTTCTATTAAAAAACAAAACAAAAAAAAACCTGAATATTTCCTCAGGTGCACATGTCACAACTGTGGGTGTATAATTAATAGATAATCACCGGCCTAGGGTCTCTTATCTTTGTTGGAATATAAAAACTAGGAGAACAGGACTTTGTCTTCTTACTTCTATGTATATTCTTGGGACCTAGCATGGTGCCTTATAGGCAATAGGATCACAAAGACCTCGGGAACGAATGAGTGAACACATGACTGCTTGTAGGTCCCACTGAAGACAGGAGATGGGGCTGGGTAGGAGCTAGGAAAGCAGGGATGGCCCGTTCACATTTCAGTGTACACTCTGGTTTTGTCATTCTTGTTGTGGGGTCCCTATTTCTCTGCAGTGGCAAGGACAGCAAGAACTAGACTCTTCATTCCCTGCAGCCAGACTGGAGGGAAAAAGAATTTTAGAATGTAGAAGGGTGGGTCAAATGCCTGGGGTCTGAGGTTAGGACAGAGGCTGGGGGCTTGCCCACTGAGACAAGCCTGTCCACTGAGACAAGCAATTCCATATCACTTAAACTTAGGGGACCTCAGAATGACAGAACCCGTGCTCAGTTAATCTTGCAGCACACACACCAACTGATAAGTCTCAACACAGCATAAAGATGTAGATCTCAGTACAACTCTTACAGCCACTTTGGTATCATCCACATAGAATTCCTTGAAATAAACCAATCTTCTTGTATTCTTTAGAAGGTGACTGTACAACTTTGTGGATATACTAGAAAGTACTGAATTATATACTTTAAATGGTCAACTTTATGGTATGTGAATTATATTTCAATAATAAAAGGGCATTTCCTTCCCTACCCCAAATCGAAACCATGTTTTAGTGCTTAATTTAATGACAGCATACACATTTTCCCTGTAGGAGTCTGTCATTTCAGAAGCTTACTTTCCATAATGAGTTTTGACCCTTGGTCCTTGAAAATTAATAAAGTGAAGAATTATATTAACTAGGCTAAGCAAGGAGTATATCAAAGTCAGAAGTAGTAAAATGTAACACAGACATGATATTGAACACACTAATACAGAATAATAAATCAACACAGCCATCTTGGCTGGAGAAACTTTCTCCATTAAGTCCAAAGACAAAGGCCGCAAGGATAACATGAAAGCAAAATTTTCCCTGATGAAGCGCATTTCTTGCCATTGCAGTCAACATCCAGGATCATTTAAATATCCCACAAGACGCTATGTAGTCTGTGTTACCCAATCACTGGATCCTTCGCATGAAAGGACGGGTATCTTCTAGAAGCTTTGGGTTCCATCAACATGCTTAGGTTCAAGGAACCACTGTGAGGATGGTGAATGTGCAGTGCGGTTTCCAAAGGTGCAATAGCATCTCCAGAAGGTCTTTGCCGTTTGGGTCAGAAGTCACAACATACTGCCACTGCCAACTGTGCGGAGCAGGAAAAATAATAGCTAACTCACTCAAACTCTTTCCTGGGGCTGATTGAGAAGTAGAGAAAATGTGATGCCCAACATTTAATTGTGCTTACAACCCCCAGAAATGTGTAATGGACAACCCTATAAGGATCAATTGGTAATGTGTGCAAATGAGTCAGATGTACAGAGAAGCAGAAATCAACATCCAAAAAAGAATCCACCGTCATCTAGATCACGGACTGGCAAACTTGCTGGAGAGAACCAGACAATAAATAGTTTCAGCACCTCAAACTCTATGTTTCTGTTGCAGCTATTCAGCTCTACTGACAGGAAAGGGAAAGTTGCCACAGGCCAATACATAAATGAATGAGCAGGGATAGTTACAATAAAACTTTATTTATAAAACAACCAGTGGACTTTATTTAGCCTGCTGGCCATAATTTTATGCTTGCTGGTGTATAAAATGGAAACAGATTTTCTTTTCTATAAAAAAGTCATTTAAACCATTCTGAAGAAATCTTCCTAAAAAATCTTAGAGCTGACCTCATGTTGTAAAGTTGAGATATAAACTTAAGCTTTGGATGATTCAGTGTCCACCATGAATGTTAATTTCATGCTATGCCACATGACATAATTTCCAAAGACACAGTAAAGTGCAGAAGGCTGTTTTCCCTCAACCAAGTAGTTCCAGAAGGCTAGCTTTAGAGGATTTGTATCTGCTTTTTGTCTACGCTCTTCCTGTCAAGCTATTAGCTGTCACTATGTCAGTTTTTTCTTTCTCTATCTTTAATTTGCCCTTTCTGATCTGCTCTGCGCTGAGAACAGTATCTAAAGTAGACTGGGCTGTGAAAGGTGATAAGTCTCTCTTACGACTGAAGAAACAAGACTTTCCTTACATTTATGAGGCTACCTCAAAGCCTTTTGGACTGCATTTTAATTCCTCACTTACATTACAGACTTGAGGTTGTTTAGGAAATGTCTTATGGGTAGTACGTTACTTTGCGTTTTGGTGCACCTACACACATACACACACACACACACACACACACACACACATACACACATTCATACACATCTGTAGTCATTTATTTATTCATTCAATAAATATTGAATTCCTGTGCAGAAGCCATTGTTCTAAGCACCTGGAATACATCAATGAACAAAAGATTAGAAAATAAACAAACAACAAAACCACACATACACATGTAAGTGGCTATCAGGGAGCTTGCATCCTTGCAGTAGAAGACAGACAAACAAATCTGCTAACCAGCTCTGCCTTACAATAGAAATGGATCTTAATCACTAAACACATACAGCTCTTAACAAAAGTTATACAAAACTTCTAAAGCTTCCTCTTACATACACACACACCTTCCCCTTACACACACACCCACACACATATACTTTTACCTGATAAGCCAGCATGCCCACTCCAATTTTCTCTTTGCATCTAATTTCCTGCTTCCTTCCTCCCCAGGGCGGCCCCCAGGGAGGCAAAGGTAACTCACAAATAAGCTAAGACAGAAAGCCTAGCAGCCTATCAGGGATTCCAAGTGGTCAGCCTGTTCTCAGATCTTTTCAACTGCTTATTCAACTGCTAATGAGGCCATAAATCCCTGTGATCTAGGAGGTGAACCAAAAATCCTAGCCTGGGCTTCAGTCTCATCAGAGTGGACTAATTAGGAAAGTACCAGTCTTTCCAGTTTATTGAAGCTGGATTTGCGGTCCTTGAGCACTGGGGGGAAGGAAAAGGCTCACAGGCTACCAGCAGTATCCAGGTGAGTACTGCCCCAAAGCACAAATAGGAAAAACAAGAAATGACTAAATGCCAAGGACTTCTCCGAGACTCCCAAGAAGTGAGTGCTCACAGTCACTCACCTAAAAGAAGTAAATTGTCAAGAGAACGTTTCCCTGCCAGTCCATCTGGTCACGAAGCCATGTTCGTGCAGAAAGGCAGCACTGCAGCCCTCCCCAGAGCACATCTGGGTCACTTCGGCCTTCGCAGGGCTCAGATCCACCATGGAGCTGTCCTTGTACGCCTCAACAGTGCACACCGATCTCTTTGGTCTGTCTCCTCCTTCTTCCTTTCTCATTCCTCTCTGTTCTTTCTAGAAACAGCAGATGGTGCTTTTTTTCTGGAGAGCATCTGTCAGCATAAAGCCCAAGAGCCACAGCCTGGGTCAGCAATCATTTCCTTCAGGAAATGGTGGGCAGGGACTTCCACTCTGACTCATTTCCCAAGCTTCCTCCCTCTCTGCCCAACTCCTCTAGACTCGTCCACCTCATCCAGTGCAAAGCTACCACTTCCTCGGGCTAAGTGAACCAACCTCATGGTCTGTCCTACTGGACACTAGGATGCAAGTGTGCATGCGTGTGTGTGCATGTATGTGCAGAGCCCTAGTGAGTGTGCCAAGCAGATGCGGGGCTCTTGGAGGCCTGGCCCAGGGAGGGCACGCAAAGTCATAAAGGGGAAAGGGAAATTGATGCTGGGCCGGATCTGAGAGGACGAGCAGAGAGGCCCACCAAGGCTTGCACCAAGTGGCAAGGCTCATCTGGATTCCCCCTAACTGAAATGCTGAGTTTAGTCACTAGGAAGTCCACATTAAACCTAATTCTTTCCCTGTGTAGGGACATGGGAAGTAGGTTCAAATCCCAATTCTAACACCTAATCCATGTGTGGCCACGGTCCAGTTGTTCACTTTCTTTGTACTTTGGCTCCCTCATCTATACAAGGAAGTGACAGTGACACCTACTTTGTAGGGTTCCTAGGAGGCTGGCATAAGAGCAATTATGGAAAGTAATTAGCGGAGGCAAATGCTCAAAAGCATTACCATTAGTAGAAAACAGACTAACAGATTTGGGGGCTCAGAAATGATATCACAAACTAAGGCTTCAGAAGTGAAGTTTCTCTCTCCACATCAGCCATAAAACAAACATACCTTTCTAACTTTCCCTACCTTCTGTGACAGTACTTGCCATAAAGAAACCCTCCAGCCTAACCTGTATAATTGTAGGTCATAAGGCCCCGTCCAGAGGGTTCCTGTCCCCTACCCTGGGGAAGAAATGCTACAGCGGAGGGACTGAGCCGAATCAGATGGCAGGCTTGCTGCACCCCACGCCCGCTCCAGCCCAGAACTATTAGCACATAGCTTTCCTATCCAGTCATATTTCCACACAGCTGGCTGAGCTTCATCAAACCTAAGCATAAAAATGGAGTGTTCACCTGGGTCTTCAAGTCTTCCACCTGAGGCTTCCTGTGCCAGGTTATACTATGAACAAATAAATTTATGATGGTTTTCTCCTGTCAACCTGTCTTCTGTTACAAGTGTTAGCCGTGACTTTTCATGATGGCTAGGAAAGGGATCACCCTCTTTACTGCCTTACACAGACACATCCCTTAGACTTCCTTGCAAACTCATTCCTTGTTTTTGGTTCTTCTTTTCCTCTGCCTGCCTGGCATCTATATTCCCTCCAGAAGATGACCCTTGTTCTCTAATAATCCTCCAGGAAGCCCTAGCCTAACCCAGACACAAGCCACTCTTCTGAAGGTACCCCCAGGGCTGCTAACTTGACACCCTTCCTGCCCCACCCCACCCCCGTGGCTTCTCACCTAGGTGTTGTAGGAGGGACTAACGGCAAGGAATTTCACGCTTTGCACAGGACATCTGCTTTCAGGGCAGTAAAGACCCAGCTGGTACTGTTTTGAAGGCCAAGAAATGAAGGGCAATTACCCTGTCATTAATCACCCAAGCTACAAAGGACTGAACAGCTTTGGTTAAGACCAGGAAAAAACATTTTAATAACATTCCTGTGTATCAGGAATGAGCAAAACACAGATTAAGTCAGTAGGCAGCCATGAGGTGGCTTGAAATATGTCAGTGTGGATGGCAAAGCTGCTTGGTAGAATGCAAGATGCTTAAAGGAGTTTCCACCCCTTCCTCTTAAAAATAAAATGAAGAGGCTGATACAAACTCCTACACACACCGTTTCCTGTAACTTATTGTATGGGTTACAAGAGACCATTGTGTTTACTTTTCTGCTTCCTTCTAAGCCCCAGATAAATTCCCCACCCTAGTCCACATACACTCACAGGGGAGATACTTAAATGAACGACCTGGAAAGTTAAATGGATAGAAAATAGAGTTCCAATTGTGTACGTGTGCGTTAAAATATATATAACGTAAAATTTACCATTTTAACCATTTTAAATGTCCAGTTCTGTACATTTACACTGTTGTGCAACCACATCCATCTCCAGAACATTTTCATCACCCAAAACAAAACCTACATCCATTAAAGAATAGTTGCTCATTCCTCACTTCCCCAGCCTCCAGTAACTATCACCTTACTTTCTATCACTATGGATTTGACTACTCTGGATACCTCACATAATTGGAATCATATAATATTTGTGCTTTCTGTGTCTGACTTACTACCCTTAGTGTACTAGCTTCAGGGTTCATCTATGTTGTAGCACCTATCACAATTTCATTCCTTCTTAAGTTGCACAATATTTTATTTTGTGTATAAACCACATTTTGCTTTTCCATTCATCCACTGTTGAACACAGACCATTTCCACCTTTAGCTATTATGAATAACGTTGCTATGAACAAGGGTGTATGAATGTCTGTTAGGAGATATAATATTATATTAATCCAGTCATAGTTTCTCTTCCGGCCTTCCTCTTGCATGTGGACTGTTTTTGCATTTTCCATCCTCTGATTATTGCTGCCCAACAAATCCTTGATACCACCATAAGGCTTTCAGGTTGACCCCTGTCTTGTATTTTGCCCTCATGCTGTTGGATCGGGTTTGGACAGACCCACAATGAAAACACACATTATCTCCAAGACAGAGGCTACTGAGAAGCCCACTCTCTCTCTCTCTCTGGACTTGCCTTTCACCCCTGCATCGACTGACAAAGCCAGCCCCTCTGTAAGACAGACATGATGTGAAGACAGAAAAGCCACAGACATTTCCTAAAGAATAGGAAAATGGTGAACCATGAACAAAAGCAAAATTGGAAGCCACCACGCCAGCCACCGCTCCTGTCTTGTGCAAAATGTGGACACTCATAAGGGACCCTGTCACCTACAAGTCAACTAGATGGGTTGTGACTTCCAGGAGAGAATTAAGCTACCTTAGTGGGGGGGGGGGGTCCATGTACAGTAGGCGGGAAGGTAAGAGGGGCAAAAGCATTAAAATCAATCAGGGGAAGGACAGATCAGATCAAATCTCTGTCCATGAAGACTCAGTTAGGGCAAAATAAAATGAAGAGGATGTGCTTACCTCTGACATTCAGGAATTTTTTTTTTTTTTAAATGACATACAGGGGCTGGGGATTTAGCTCAGCGGCAAAGCGCCCGCCTGGCAAGCGCAAGGTCGTGAGTTTGGTTCCTGGTACCAGAGAAAAACCAAAAAAAAAACAAAACCAAAAGACATACAGAATTTCACACTGCAAGACCAGATTTGGGGAGTGAATACTCCTAAACAGTGAGAATCGCTGTTCCAATCTGAAATGTTACACCCACTTCCCACCTGACCCTTGAGAGACTGGTGGGGGTTATGTCATTTTTAGTCATCTGCCTGAATGAATTTACAACAGCTCCAAGAAAGTTTGTATATACACTCTTCCAACCACCAACACACAAATGTCTTTAGAGGAAGAGTCTATGGCAGCTTAATCCAGCTCATGATCATATGTGTACTACATTCCTTAATGAACACTTTAGGCTAAACACAAACTGTCATTTTCAAAATCCCTGCAATTGTTAATGTACGTAAAAAGTATGCTGCACCTCAGATAGGTATGAGGCCACATATACACACTAAAGGTATTCTTTATCATGTTTTATGCACTATTTTGTTACAGTCTACAGTTAATACTTCACAGTGCATACCTATCCCTCCATCACCCATACTCACTTATTGATATCTCCCAGCTAACCAAGCTCCATGGAAGATTAAGTCTTCCCTTTGCAGACACCAATCAAGGGTCAGCCTCATGATCCCTGAAAATGTTGCCTCACTTATAAACATCACCAAGGTGTCTACCATGACACTACCTTATTTCAGGGTATACACAATATTTTAACAAACATGGTTTCCTCAAATTCCCTTCATTGAATTTCAAATCTGTTGTTATGGTTTGGGTCTAGAATGTCCTCCAAAGAATAGGTGCTAAAGACTTGGCCCTCTGCTTTGTGCTACCAAAAGGTGGTGGTAGTTCCTTCAAGAGGTGGAGCCTTGTGGAAGAAAGTTAGGTCACGAGGGCTGTGACCTTCAAGGGATCTTTCTCACTAGTGCCCCTGCCCTTCAAAGATTCTCCCAAAACTCATCCTCCAGGAGCTCAACCACTTGGCACACCGGTTCTCAGAAACCACTGGTATCTATAGTATCTCTGAGGGTCCTCAACAGAGGACTCTAGACTGTCACTGGCACTAGAATGGGAAGCTGGGGCTTTGGAACATCAGCTGTGTTTTGTCATCCCAAAGCTCATAGGCCTTTTCTTCCACTGTATCATGTAGCAAATTCCCACCACCCAAGAACCACTTCTGCATTCTTGCACTGAGGCTTCCTCCTCCTGCCTACCAGCATTTCAGGGAATGGTTTCGAGTCACCTGGGTGTGCATTTTGCTGCTGCTTCTCTGAAATCTCCAATGCTTCCCGTTTCTTCCAGTCTTTGTGGAACATTCCCTCACCTCAATGGTGAGCGTGTCTTTCTGTATTACTTAGTTTGAAATCATTAAGGGAACAAATGCCCAAGGCAGACCTCATCCAATGGCCTCACCCTCCTCCCACCCGCAGCCAGCACCAGTTATCCCTGCTGCTCATCTTCCTAAGTGCCATGTGGCTGCCTGCTGTAGGCCTTGGTCCAGCCCACCTGTCCAAACAATCTGCCTGGGAGTCTTAGGGGAAATGTCACGTGAAGATACACTCAGCTACCTGATGTGAGGGGCCTCAGTCAGGAGAAGATGGTCCCTCCTCAGGCCAGCCCAGGTGGGCCCAAGCTCTAAAAGGGGACAGTTCTAGGGACCCCTGGGACCAGAAAATGGACTATGTCCACTCAGAAAACCATTACCTTAAAATCCTGTTGTTCTTACTGATTGTACACATGTTACTCCATGGATAACTACTTAGAGTTCATGTCTGCTATGATCCCGTCTAACAAATCTTTGAGGTGATGGGGGAGGGGGGTAGCTTGGAGCCTAGGATGTGTAAGCAGCAGTAGAAGAAAACAGATGACCAGGGAATGAGTGTGAAGGACATGCTTGTGGCCTCTTAGCATTCAGCCACTGGAAAGAAGGAGGGGAAGGGACTGGACTGTGTCCTATCCCGTATGGAGGGCTGGCTGGACCTCCGGCCTCTCCCTAGGTGCCTCATCTGTCCCTGGTTCAAATGAAAGAGGAGACAGGCACGGAGAGTGGAGCCTTGCAGCCATGAGCTGAAATGACAGAATGTTTGTGGAAATCAAGTCTGCCCTTCCCATTCATATACCAGTGATGACTGTGTCCCTCTGACTTGTGTTGGTGGCAGGTGGGGGGTGGCAGCCCTGCAAAGCAGATGCTGCCCTGAGATCTGACAATAGAATGAAGCCAATCCTGAGACAGAACCAGTGGAGAAAATCTGATCCCCACTCAGGAGCACACTGTTGGGAACAGTCTGTAAGGACAAGTGGCCACCTCCTATCCTGCTTCCCTTTGGGGAAAGAGAAAACCCCAGAAAGGGATATTGCAAACACTGCTGCTCTGAGAACCTGTGAATCCAGCTGGTGTCTTCCGGAAATATCCAGATACCCTCATTTTAATCCGTGATTTAGTGCCTTTTGCACAGAACTACAAAATGACAGAAAATTAGAGAAAATCACCCTCTGATAGATCCTAATATTTTAATAAGGACGCACAGTGATTCACACAATGTGCGCGGATACAAAGAGCTGCAATGGAGACGCAGCTCCCACCAGGAGGAAAAATGAATGTCCTGCCTGGTTCCTAGTCACTGTGCCCTTGCTGTCCTCACAAGCTCCCAAGAAGAGACAACTGGAATTGGCTACAATCCTGCTGGTGTGGCGACCAGGTGTCGTGACCAGCAGGAGAGTGGTCACAGTGCCAAAAGGAGTGACGAGCCCTTTCACGGGAGCTGGACCTTTATCAACCAGCAAAGGGCATCCCCACAGCCCCTGGGCTCTGCGACAAGGAGCCTCCTGTCTGACGGCGGCAAATTCTAGGAACTGCACGGAACCCACATCAGGGCACAGCGTCCGAGAAGGCAGACAACGCGACAGCTCACCCAGGCATTGAGTCGAGCTCACACTCGACATGTCGGGGTAGTTAGCAAATAAAATTAGGACCAGACGCCTGAAACACAAAGTCGTAAGAAGTAAAATTATAATGATTTTTGTTTTCCTTTTCTTAACTGACGGCATAGGTACCTATTTAGGAATAAAAGTAAATGGAAAGAAACAGACTGAGGACTACAAAGGACACTTAGTCCTAGCGCAAACCTTTAGTTTTACAATTATCTAGACTGAGGACCTCCTCCCCCAAAAATAAATGACTTCTCCATTATGGTAGGCTCCCGATAGTGCAGGGGTGAGAAGCCCAGGCTAGCCCCTCCCCTCTGCCTTCCTCGGCTAAACATAGCCGGGTCAGCAGAGCCACTCATCCAGGGACCTCCTGCCTGCCCTCCCCCGTCACCGTCCTGACAGGCCCTGACAGGACCCTGATAGTCTCCTCATTGCCACTCTTCCCCCCAGCGTGGCTAATTGTTTAGTGGCATATCCAGGATAAAGACGTTCCTTCAGTCCCACGTTAGGTCATTGTGACTGTTTTCTGAAAGTCACGGTTCTTCGGGTCTAATAAACTCTACTTTACCACTGAAAATATTATCCTCATAGAAATATATAAGTTTGTTTTTCCTGTTAGTCTAATTATCTCTTAAGATCTTAGATAATACATTTAATTTTTAAAATAGTTTAAAACATGCTGATGTTTTCCAGTCACCTTAAAAGACAGATGTCAGTGGTTACACTTCTCCATGGTCTGTGCTATGAAATAGTGCTGCTCCACTCTTGCAGGGCCATGGAGCCCTCTGCGTTCCTGGTAAGGCCGAAGCGTGCATTTTCTGGCACATAAGAAGCATTCAAGACACATGGAAATTGTCATAATGATGAAAGCAACAGGACCCTTTCTCAGCACATAGTATCAGCAGAGTCAGGATTCACGGATCCCAGGTCAAGAACCCCCACTGTATCCTCCGGCAAATGTTGATTTTTAGAGATGACTTATAGCTGCAAGTTTGGAGGAGGGGGAGAGACCAACACGCAAGGGAGGAAAATGAGTAAGACAAGAAAACAAAACAACCTATGCAATAACCAGGTGGAAGAATTAAGGCTTACTTAATTTATTCTGCATCCTCTGATCATCTACACCAACACCACCATATAAAATAAGGTTTTATATTCTCAAACGTTTGAATCTGTTTAATATGAAATAGGGCCCAGGAGTGAGGGAGGTAACAATGGGGTGTCCTGATTTGAGCTGGAATTACCCTAACACTAAAGGAAGAGCAAGATACAGGGATTCTCCCTTGTCTGGGTCCTTTCCACGCGGTGCCAGCAACATACGGGGTCACCTGTGCTGTTTTTCTGAAAGAAGACCCTCAACTACATAAGGCTTCAGGTCTCACAAAACTTGATTCGCCCCTGGTCCCAACATCGTTGTTTTTGTTGTTGTTATTTTTTGTCTTTTTGAGACAGGGTCTCGCTATGCAGTTCAGGCTGGCCTTGAGCTCACGCTGGTCTCAAACTAACAATGATCCTCCTGCTACAGCCTCCCAAGTGCTGGGATTACAGGAGTGCACCACATCCAGCTCAACATCATCGTGACCATAAAAATGTTTTCACTTCTTCAGACTGTAAAGAGAAGTGAAAGAAAAACTGCAAAGAATGAGAAGGAAGGAAGACTAAAATCTGAACAAGATGACAAGAAGGAGTTTCACTAATCAACTGGCCTCTTGAGGTCTGGTTTTTGAGCTGTAAAAGGAAGAACAGGACCATAGTTGGCCAAAGGTGGCTTCAAAGTCACCTTTCAGTTCTCTGATATTTCTTAGTTATGAATAAATCCATAGACTTTTCAAACCATGAGTATAATTCATGGGGACAAGGTAGTGCCTGTTAAATCTACAGAAACCCAAAAGACTATCCTGAATATGTTTCTGTGAGTCACATGGACCCTGGACGTCGGCTGCTCACTGGCCTCGCCAGCTGCCACTTCCGGTGCCAAGCCCACAGCCAAAGCCTTGGCTCGCGCTGCGAGTTTTCTTGGCCTCCTCATAAAAGTCAACATTTCTGAGCACTGTGAGGCCACAGAAATTGAAAAAGAAAACGGTCAAGAACCTGTGTTTGATTGCTCTGGAATAAATCAGACAGCCGTTGGAATTTGAGCCTCTGGACTAGGACAGGGTAACTACCTGGGTGGGAAGAAATAAAGGGCATTTCACTGGATTTATGAGTGGCGGAACAAATTTACCACTGTCCAGAAATGCTGTTTCTTTGCTAAGTAACCCTAAATAACCCACCTACTAAATCATGTTAATGATATTTCTGTTGGAATATTCTAATGGCTTGTTTTCTTTCTAAACAGAACACCTTTGTGACAATAAAAAGGAAGCCTGGAGATAAACTTTTGCTGCTTGAAGGCTTTTCGTTTACATTTGAAAAACATCAGTCAGATTTACTGCTGCAACTCTGCTAAATGTGCACTGGAAAGAACGTGCCACCCTCAGAGGAAAATCACACTCTCTGGAACCTGGTTAGGTCTCTCTCATCTTTACTGTGACACTCCCACTATTCTAAGTGCAGGGTAGGTGGCTTGTGCTCCCGCCCGTCTCTACATCAGATCCAACCTACAAAGCTTTTATTTTCAAGCTCTTCTCTTTCTCGTTTGTCTCCACTTAACAACAAGCAAGGGAGCAGCTAGTGGCTTCCAAGGAGCCTTCAGATTTGTAGGAGTTGAAGGTCAAAATCTCTACCACAACCTGTTTCTGCACACACTCTACCTGACATGTAGGACGCTGCTCAAATACTCACTGGATTGAATTGAAATTTATGTTCCTAGAATCAGAAGGCCACCTGTCTTCACAAATTCCTAGGCTGAGGGCAAAACAGTGAAGGCAAAAACGGTGTTCAATAGATTTGGTTTCAAGCTCCTGTCAACAAATAAGCCTGCTTGTTGATCATTTACCCTCCATCAGACTTCACACCAAAACTGGAATGACTTCCAATAAAACTCATGCTTTTGTCAAGAGAAAGGACCTCTATCAAATATTGCAAGACACAAAGGATTCAGAAAACTTCGCCTATCATAGCTACACCTTAAAGTGAAGTGGTATATATATTTGCAGATGAATGTGATTATCTGCATGATTCTAATTTTTTTAAATGAAGTTTTTCTTGGCTACATAAATTGACCAACCAGACATTTTTTTCAGTTAGTTACCAGAATATGTGAAAGAGCTTTTAGAATCTCTTTTGCAAATATATTATGTATTAAACATCTGTGCTGTGTCAGGTACTGTACTGAATAGATGCACAAAGAAAGGATATTATCTTGTTCTATTATATAGAAAACATATGTAAACTTTCCACTTAGAGTAGATTGAACCATATGAAACAAACGTTTTTATAGGTCAAAGTGATGAACATCAGTAATGTCATATGGTTCAATTAATATATGGAGAGTATATTGTACACGGAGGAGGAAATGATTCATCCCATCTTGGGTATGAGTGTGAGCACACTAATTTTCTTTAGAAATGTGGTATCTTGGCTTCTCCTCTTATATGACAAGACCACACTGTCCTGTCCCTGAGGAAGGACTGTGTTTCACGCCTGGGCCTGCAGTGGCTGGGGGCAACACAGTGAAGTGCACCAAAGCAGATGTTTAAGGGAAGGGACATGTACTCATGGCCTGACGCTAAAGGAAGGAGAAATGATAAAAGAGGAAAAAGACTAAGTCCCAACCCAAAGCATTCAGTTGCATTTTATCCTCCACACCTCTGTAATCTTGCAGCACAGATAATTTTTTTTCCTCTGCAGAGATTCCTCAGTCCCTCCCAGAGGAAGTCTATGACTTTTGCATATTTGTATGAGACATTATTATGATTTATTGCTTCCACTGAAGCAGCTTGTACATTTCAAAGGAGTCTATGTCTCAAACATCAGATACCCGAAATAATATATTTAATGTACATAAGTATTTTAGTTTTTCTGGCAACTTTGTCCACCATGAGTTTATCCTTGGCCTGAAAAACCTATATTCTGCTCAGCACACACAACGCAGAATTCATGGTAAATCCAGCTCAGCCCCCACCGCCAGCAGATCCTGTGCTGAGTTCCTCCCATCCTGCTATCTGTTTCTCTCCTGTATTCCATTTCAACTGGAGACCCCTCAGAGCACACATTAGGAGCTTGCTGAATACCTTTGAGTAAATAAGCAAATAAATAGATGGACAGCTCAATTAATTAACAAGTGAAAAACTACATGAACAGGTAGTACCTTTGAGAATGGACACTTCTAGAGACTTTCTTAAGGAACGCATTGGAGGAACAGCTTCAGGTTCATGGAAGGTGCTGTCTTAAGCAGAATCACCCCAGAAATCCAATCCAACATACAAATCTGTGACTCAGGAAAGATACTTCTTAGTCTTTCCATCAGAGGCCTTTCTTCAGTGGATTTCTTGCAACTTTTCCAAACTCGTTCATAGTCTGGTGAAAAAGGGACTTGAAATTGTGACCTTGATCTGCACTAAAGTCATCTTTTCCCATATGGCACTTCAGAATCTTGGTAACCATCAAGTTTCAGAAACCATAATTTCTCTCAACTCCATTTATATAATAAATGTAAGAACACCCCCTTTCTGAGATATTGTTGGGAGAATCCAATGAGGTAATGCTTACAGAAGAGTTTTGGAAAATTGTAAAGCACAAAATATATATGTGAGTGTGTACATGCAGTAGTCACACTCCCCTACATACACCCACACATATCTAAACATCTAAACATATACTTGCACCCATATATGTGATGACCATTAACACATAAAGGCAGAAAGTATTAACATATAAGCTATATAAAATAAGGTTTAATGGTACGACATTTTTAGTCTAGAAACATACTTGAAGCTGCTTATTGACAATACAGATTTCTCATTACGTATTACACTGTTTGTCCTAAGTCAAACCAAATATCGTTATGATCACCCACACTCTCCAGACATGGCAAAGGGGACTAAAGGAGATCAAGAAAAATCAAGTGACTTGTCCAGGGTCGCCCCGTAAGGGACTTAGGAACAAATTAGAAAAACTTTGACCCACAAACTAGAGCTATTTTCTACTAGACTATGCTGCCACCTAACTGACAAGGTTAAAAACACCCACTTTATCACATCACCACTAAAAAGTGAATGATCCATCAATGAATCCTTGGTTATCTGGTTCTTGGTGATCTTCCTGACATGGAGTTCTTTCCTTGTTAACTAGTAAGAAAGTTTCTTAATGTTTGTGATCCTTCATCTATTTGCCACTTTTGGCATCTCTGATAATTGTAAACAACCACCACCCTCAAACAGAAAACAATAATTAAATATGTCATGAAAATGGGCAATCATTTAATCAAAATCAGTTACTAGAGGCATGCTTGATTCCTCCGTCCATTACACTGTAACGCCAACTTCAGAATGTAGTCTCTTGCCATCAACCAATCCTAGTGGTATTCAGGTCCTTCAAGAACACACACACAAATGGTGTGCTGATCGGTCTCTAGTAGAAAACATGTTTGGTTGCTCTAGTCTTAAATTTGGAGCAAGAAGTGGGTGAGATCTAAACTTACTTTCTTGGTTTCCTTGCCATCCAGGCATGCCCACATGGAGTGCGAAAGCTTCCAACAGTTAAGGTGAGTTCCAGACTATGCTGGTTTACAGGAGGACCAAACCCGCAGCACTGCCCACAACAGTGAGAGCTGCTGCACCAAATGGCTCAGCTCCTTGGCATGCTGTGTTTTTCTTCTGGAGAAAAGGCCAATCATGGCTCAAGTCGGCAGTACCTCGAATGGGAATAAGGAAGCCCTGCTGTTATTTTCTGTTCTGATGATCTTTACTTGGAAAAGTGTTTCCTTAATCACAATAAATAAAAACTCTGCATGGATAGTCATAGTTTACAAGGGAGTATATTATATTAACACTATACCAGAAGTGAAAATATTTTCGTTCATTTTCCCCAGAGGAACAAAAATCTTAATATATGTCGCCACTACCATCAAGCAAGGACCTCTCACCAGGAGGTAAATGCACTGACCACATTCTAAGAATGGGTACAAGAGATGACAGTGAAAAACCGGCTCTCTCATGTATATAATCTCCATGAAAAAAATTTTAACTCAGAAAGAAAGACAATGAACTTTTGTTATTATTATTTTTATCTAACCATGAAGAAAAACTACTAGGGTTTTAAAAGGTGCCAGAGACATAGTATATTCATAACTAGATAGTGTTCCAGAGATGAGCAAAACAATAGAAACGGTAAAAAGATGAATGTTTTCCAGGGGTTAGGGTGGATACAGGGAGTCTGAACAGGTGAACAGGGGATTTCTAGGGCAATGAAAGTACTTTATATGACACCACAACAGCATGGAGTATGATACGTATCAAAGCCTCATGCCCACTCTGCACAATACAAGTCATTGTACACTCGCTAAAACCCACAGGGTGTACTACACAAAGAGTGGTCCCTAACGTCCACTTCAGTTCATAATAATGTGTCATCTGAGGATCATCAATTATAGCAAATGCACCCCACCAATGGGAGATGTTAAGTAGGGGGAACACTGGGGAGATGAAGAGACACATGGGAACTTTCTATAAATTTAAAGCTGCTTTTTTTAAAAAAAAAGAAAAGCTCACCAGCTTAGAAAAACAAAAACAAAAATGGTGTAAGGACGGTGAGGAAGTAGCTCAGGGCCAGGAAGGAGGCGGAAGCACCAACTGCGCACCCATTGTATGACCGTGCAGGCATCCCATCACAGCTCAGAGCCTCCAGTCTGGCATCTGGAACAAGTAAGACAAGAACAATAGCCGCTTGGCCTCCCAGGGTGACCATCATCATCGTCAAACGAAATAAGAGCACTCTGCAATGTCCTAAATCAATTTAATTCCTGATTATTTCTAAAAACACAATGGCATTTCATTGTTATGAAACGACCTGGCAGAAACAAAGATGCTTTCTACAGGAAATGGAGATAGTAAGCGAAAGGACAGCACAGAGCCTGTCTCTTCATGAACCCAAATCCTCCCCACCTGAGGGATCCCTGCCTCGGCTGTAACAGGAAAGCGCCCAGGCTCACGAAGGTCCAGCCTTCACGGTGCTTGCTGTCGTGTTCTGCAAGCCGAAGGGCTGCATTCTCCGGTGCAATCTTTCCTTCTCCAGCCCAGCTTTAGAAGCGGACCTCTACTTCATCCACAAGCGAGCCCAAGCACTAATGCTATTCTCCAAAAACATCCCTGGAAAACGGCCTGTAATTCCAATTTGGGCTCATCCGAGGTCATTTGTAGATACAGTTTATTTTTTTTCCAGGAAGCCCAGAGATTGTATGAAATACCTACGTGCAAGGAAGCACAGCTGAGACAGCACTAACTGCTCGGTGATCTGGTTATAGGGAAACACTTTATCAATGTTTTCTTTCGATTTTTTTTGAAAACAACCAAACATGGAGCATAGTAATTATTTTGCCAAGCACGAAAGATGTAATAATGAAGTCACCTCAACAATAATTTTTAAAAATCACTGTATGACAAGTCATTTTCACGGCTGTTTGTCAGGCCTGGCGCACGGCCAGTGGCAGGAGACTTCATGAGCAATGCTGAGCAAGATGTGGCCCGGCAAAATGCCACATTGTCACCCACTCTTTGGCAGGCTGTTATTTATACCAAACGATGACAGCTGCGAAGAGTTTCAAGTCGGAAAGTCCAGCAGATGAATGGCAGAAGCATACAGGTCCTAGAGGAATGACTGAGTAAGTGAGTCAGATCTGGACACGATAGTAAAAGCTTGTGTGATGTTTGTTCAACTTTTGTTTTGCTTTCTGTTGTTTACACTCTAGGAGCTATGACATAAGGAAACTGAATCCGTGGCTGCAGCAAACTTCCCCCTCTGAAGTCCGACTCTTGGTTGTAGGGTGATTTCATCCATCACAGAGCTGTAGGCATCACAAATATTAGCCCAGCTCCCCATCCTGCTGAGGCCCTTTGGGACCTACAGAGCCAACCCTGCTTCAGCCTATCGGAGGCCTCTGCACACCTCCCCTCATAAACAATAGTGTGGTTCTGATAGGTCTTCTAACTCCAAGCCACTCGACAGCGAACCTCCACCCCTCCTGGCACCAGGGAATGCATTTTTCTTCTAAAAGAACCACTACAGACTCCATTTGGTCTCGCTCCATTCCCCAATAAAATCCCCAAGGTCTTTTTTCCAGGGCATGATACTTCATGAATCTTAAGAGTTTTCTCTAAAACTCTGTGTGTGGTGCTACACACCAATAACTCTAGCACTCGCAAGGCTGAAGCAAAAGGATCTCACCTCAAGTCTCAGGCCAGCCTGGGCTACACAGTGAATTCAAGGCCAACCTGAACTAGATAGCAAGACTCTGTGTCAAAAAACAAAAGCAAAATAAAATCCCTAAGCCAATCATGCTTCCTAAACCAGGAAGAAAATGGCAGTTGCTATAAATTCCCAAAAGAACTGTGATCAAAATAGTCCTATGTTCTGATTACAAGTTTCCTAGGATAAAATGGAGTAGATTTTTTTTTTCATCCTGGTCATCCATGGTTCGGGCTGACCTCAAATAGTAAAACTCTCCCCTTGTTGCTAAGAAATTGTTGACTTTGTTTTGTTAGATCTTGTCTCCCTAGCTCACTGTTGACCTAATCTGGCCCCAGAAATCTCGGGATGACAGACACACAGCAGGCAGGGGAATTAAGTTATGTATAGTTTACAGAGTTGTCACCCTGGAACTCTAATGCATATGCCAGAGTCTCTCAGACTCATCCTTGTTGCTTCCTGACTTAGCCCTATGACCTTAAGGAATCACAGCAACATTCCTGCTATAAAAGACCAGCATCAGGAAATTACAACGCAGCTCCAGGATTAACTCCAGTGCTCTTCTATCACTGGAAGATACTAGTGAGAAAGAAAGGTAAGCAGCTCCACCAGGCTGCGCACCTCTCAGGGTGAAGAAGTCTCATGGAGTTGACTGGCCAAACCCCTGAGGATCCCCCATTGATACTGGCTGAATTATCCCTTCCCAGAATCTCCCTGTCCCTTATTTTACTGAGGCTAAGTGGAATTCACACCTGTATTTGCCAGTCATTCATTATATTGCTTTCTTTCCCAACCAGTGACAAGGGCTGAAGTTGATTAATGGATTGGTTTTGTCTTTTAGTACCTGTCTTTTGTGTGTACTTAATAAACATTTGCTAATTTGCTCATTTGAGAGAGGGCTAATCCTAACAGACTCCGGGATCAAGACAGGGGCATTGTGAGCTCCAAAGAGCCCCAGCTGCGCCTCTACCCGGGGGTGGCGCTGGAGAGTAGTCAGGGCTGGAAATCAGATGGTCTGGGACCTACAATCTTAGAGATACCAGCTTGCTTCTAAATCTTAAATTCCCGTGCATGCTCCATGTGTTTCAGGATTGTTGAAGACCGAAAGAGGAAACCTGGCAGCCACTCTACCTCAGCGAAGTTTTCTTGTTTTAACTCTCTTGGTCTGAAAATCTTCAAATCGCTGGCAAGAAAGGTACCATCTAGAGAAGGAGGACAAGAACACCTGAGCCATCCTCCTCTGCCCAGGGCCCCGAGCAGCCCTCATCTTCTGCACAGGGGCTGCGAGCCTGCACAGAGGGAGTCAGCCTCTGGCACCGGGAGAGGGGTGAGGTCCTCACTCTTGGACAGTTAAAGAAACCAAATCCTCTGGCTGGGGAGCTGGAGGGCCCCAGGAGCTCCGTGCTTTTCATCATCACTCAGCCACTGGCTGTATCTTTCCAGGTTTTCCTGGGCCTTCCCTGCTCCCTCCTGCTCCCAGGCCAAGTCAAAGCACTATCTCCATTCAGCTTCTTTCAGAGCTACTTCATTTCCCAAGGTGGTGTTTAGGTGATTAGCCTGTTTTTCTCAGCAGTGCCCAAAACAAATGGCCTCCCTTCCAGCTCTGGCCTCAAGCTTAGAATAAACAGATCAATCAACCCTGGGGGAAGCAACAGCCCCGTGAAAACCCACAGACAAAGAGCCCTAGGCTCTCAGGCAGGCAGAAGGAAGGGACAGTAGGTCCCTTCCTCCTGCTGTTGGTTAGCTAGAATGTTAGAATTTCTAAGGTGGACAGGGACCTTCATTCAGTGTTTCCCTGAGACAGACACGACAATCCAGGCCTGGCTTTTTAAGATCTAATAATACAGACTTGAAAGCAGGATGTCCATTTCGAAGCAGATTTTCCAGATTTATCTTTCTTTTGCTGAACCATAAAGCAGAAGACAGCATGGCAGCAAAATTTGAGTCGGGCAGTACAGAAAATCCAAGTCAACTCTGGAATGCTGGAGCCGTAGATCACCGCCATGTAATGGATCCGATATGCACTCGTGGTGTGGAGATCCATCACCACACACTGGACTGTCACTGCCCAGAAAACCTGGGCACAGGGGCTCCTGAAAGAAGCATGCCCGAGCAGGGAAACACAGGCCACCTTGTTTCCTGGAGGTGATGAGGGTGGGGTTCAACCCCTGCCTGTAAATCACAGCTGCACTCACACTTAGCTCTCAAACGCAAGCAACTACACCAGATCAGTGTGAAGAAACCATCATCCAAGCCATCAATGTGTGTCCACTTGTTTTAAAACTTGAGGGTAGCCATGCAGAGCGGAGTGATTTTTTTACTTGATAAATGCAGAGATAGGAAACAGTTTGAAATTATTTTTAAAAGCACATTTTATCAGAGCAAAACATAATAAGAGAGACTCATGATGATTCAGAAGAGATTTGAAACCACTAAACTGAATTTTCATCTTGGGAAAAGACATGGGAAATGTTTCCATAGGGTCCTAATTAGTCTCACTTGGGGGATAGTTTTCCTCAATAAGCAGACAGGGAAGCAAAATGTTACCCAGTCTCAGCAAATTTTCCTGGCAGCACAGTCGCACTAGCCTGGCGACCTGAGACAGGCTGGGGTCCTGCTAGGTGACACTGTACTGCGTGGTCTACAGCCATGCTCTGAATACTGATTTCTATTAGTGTTTTGTTTGCATTTGTTTGCATTTGTAATTTGTGAATTACATAGGCTACAATGGAAATCTATTGTATTGTGGTAAAGCAGACATAAAACACCATTGTAAGCATCTTTAAGGGTAAGCATCATTGGTTTCACTAAGGCCAATCACATTGTTGTGTAACCATCACCACTGTCCATCTCTGACACTTTTACCCTCACACCCAGAAACAGTCTCTCCCACAAAAGGATTCCAATGTGGACTGTAGCCAAATAACTCAGGTACCTAATGGCATTTTGCTCTTAATTATATATCATCATGTGGATTTAAACCATGCTGGAGAAATACAAAATGATTTAATTTTAAAATAGAAGACATTTCTTCAACTTTTAACCAAATGGTGTGAGATATAAGGCAACTGATAAAGCAAGCCCCCTACCGGTGGGCATGATCACTACAGGCAAGCAATGAGTGATCGCCGCAGAAATAGCCATCTGGATCCCAGCTCAGGATACCAGTGGAGAAGAGACACAGGGACTTGTCACCTCACCCTGACACAGCATTAAACTTGGTGGGCCTCACTTATCCGCACATCCATGCATTTGTGTACTTAACAAACACATATGCAGATGTTTCTGGGCACCAGCTAGGCCCTGTGCTTCTTATAGGCCCTCTCCCAGACCCCAAGTCTCTTACATGACAAGATCTAATAGCTGATAAATGTAGACAGAGGCCTTGACAGAGCACACAGGAGGGGGTTTAATCCATTCTGAGAAATGCCAGTCAACCTGAGACCTGAATAAAGAGATGAAGCTGTAGCTCAGTGATAGAGCACTTGCCTAGCATGCACAAGGCCCTGGGTCTGATTTCCTGCACTGCAAAAATAAGAGTAGAAGTTAACCTGGAGGAAGAGGAAGGAGAGAAAAACACCTCAAGGCAGAGGGAACAGACAGACATGAGAGCCAGGTGCGGTGGCACACGCCTGTGATCCCAGCACTCAGGAGGCTGAACCAGGAGGATTGCTGTGAGTTTGAGGCCAGCCTGGGCTACAAAGTGAGTACTAGGCTAGCCTGAACTGCATAGCGAGACCCAGTCTCAAAAGACCAAAAAATAAAAGAAGATGAAGACATGAGAGTGGGCACCCATGAGTAGGCATGGGCAAACTCCCTTTGGAGAATAGAAAGGAAGTCAACAAACTTGGACCACAGTGTGAGGGAGGACAAAAGAAGAGGCTGGGAGAGGTGTCAGGAGTCAAATCAGGGAAGCCTCACTCCTGCTAAGGACTTCCAACTGTTTCCTCAGACCAAGGGAAGTGTTAAAGGTGTAACTAGGAAATGATGTCTGTAAATCAGGAATTGTGAGATGTGGACACTGTACAGACATTTAGGAGAGGCTGCATGGTTTATATCTATCTAAAGACTATTGAGATGTTCTTCCAAGGTGATTGATTGCTGGTGGTAGGAACACTATCCTTGGGCTCTGTGACATGGGTATCAGTCCAGGAAGGGGCTGCTCCAAGGTAGACCCTATGGCCTATGGATGGTATGGTGGCCCTGGATAATGGTTACTTGTATTCCTGGTTTTCCTCCCCTTTCTGGACACACAGAAGACATGGTTTCACAACTGCCTATGCAGGTGGCTAGAGCCATGTGACACCACCTGCCCACAGGATGTGACAGGCTGTGAATCTTGCTGCTTGGGGACTGAAGAGCTTAAAAGCCAGCAAGCAGCTCTTCAATCCTTCTCACCCTCCTCTATGCACTCTGAAGACTCCTGTGACACAAGGCGACAGGAGATCAAAGCAGCTGGGAGACCTGGAGGGTAATTTCCCTGGAGAGTCACTAGACCTACGGGGACCTGGCATCAGGAGTTAAGCCTGAGTGTTACCATAACTTGACTTGACTTCTCCTGACTGATGCAGTATAAATCCATCTCACTTTGCACTTTTTTCTCTTCTAAATTCTACTAGCAGCATGTTTTTGCATTTCTCTTATTGGGAGGCAGCGGGGGGGGGGGGTGTGTGAAAAGAGCACTGAGCCACTTTCTGATAGGACTGTATTCTAGTTCTGATGCTGCTACCCTCCGCCACACGAAGCTGGCAAACTGCATCATCGCTCCAAGATCCACTTCCTTCAATAAAATGGAGAAGCCATGTTTGCCTCGCTGCTAACCTTAAGGGTTGATATAAAGTTTATGTTAAAAAGAGAAACTGAATGACAGTGGTAGGCAAGGTGCAACTTGAATGATCATTTTCCTACGACTGCTAATGACAGCATCCTAGGGGAGGAGAGGAGGCATGAATTAGAATTTTTTTAATCTCTTTCTCCTCTTGAAAAAAGGGCAAAAGATTTCTGTATTTATGGAAATTAAAAATCTCATTTTGTTGCTTGAATCATTTCAGGTTCTTTGAGAGCTCAAGTGAAAGTTGATTAGCACATGCAGGCTCAGATAATTTCCCCAGAGAGCTAAACACATTAAAATATATTTTTTAGCTCCAACAAGCTGACACGGGCCATCAGTTGCATCCTTGGTACAAGTTCCATCATGTAGCTTTAATCAGACGCTGGTGTCTAAGCAGGATTTACCTGACGGGAAGGGAGGTGGCAGGAATCACAGGCCTGGAAATGGTTCATCAGGATCCTGCCATTCCGGCACCCACAGCTCCCAGCAGCCACCTCCATGTATTTGGGAGACCTGGCTGTGCAGTAGACATTGCTGGGCTCTTGATCAGGTGACAGCATTGTCATCCCACTAGGAATTCTCCAGTTCAGGTGTACTTGTAACATTGCCTTCATCCAGCTTGGCTGTTCTAAGTACAGCAGGCAGGGCTAATTACCCCAAAGAAGAGCCTGAAAAACATTTACTAGGAGGAGACAATGACATAAGAGTGACCAGTCTAAGCTCCAGCAGTGGCTTTATTAGGCACACATCTACACATTTGTGGTCCTGTGAATCATCCTCCCACGATGTGGAAATCTTGGCCATGACCCTAGAGGTCCCAAACCCTCTCGCTAAGCTGAAGCATGGACCGAGAGGAGCAGGAAAGTTGGGTACCAAGAACATCTCCCAACTGCAGCCAAGCCCGTCTAGCTTCTTTTGCCCACTTCTGCTTTCTAAGAAGCCTCATTGCCTCGTTTCCTACCTCCTTCTTCTGATGCATGGTGGTAGAACTCACAGTAGAACTTTTTGGCAAGAGAGAGGAAGGTGTTGTTGGTGGGTAAAACACAGAGCTGAGCATCAAACAACTGAAGCTTCACTCCCTGCTCTGGTAATTCCAAGCCATGCATGATAGCAAGAGAACACGTGGGAAACTGGTGAAATGAGGGGCTCACTGGCAACTGCTCTGCAGGCCACCTTTCCACACAGCATGGCTTCCCACTGTGCCTGGCATCTCAGCTGCTCTTATAGACATCTTCCTCCCTCCCCAGCACCGTCCCCCGTAAGCCGGCAACTACCTCACTGCCACATCAGCAGCCTCCACTGCACACAGGCCTGCTACTCCCCTCCCCTCACCCTCAGACCTCTGAGTACCAAAGAAGGCGACATCTAAGTCTCTTTCATAAAGGATCCTTCTCCTATTTTCACTGTAAGAGTAAATGAAAGATTCGCTTTATTCAGATTACAGCCTTGAAAATATTACAGCACTTCCTAGCTACACGACCTTCAGCAAGGTCCTTAGCCCCTGGGTGCCTCAATTCCCTTAGAATATTGTTTTAATGAGGCTTAAGTGAGCTAATATACGGGAAGTATTTAGAATTACACCCTCACCATTGCTAGCAGTATTGTTATTATTAAAAGAATCCTTAAAGTTAATGGTAAGAGAGAATAAAATCCTTCCTCCACTCAAAAGCATGTTAGAAGGCCCATGAACCCAAAGTTACATCTCTTGAAATACATAATAATTTTATAACTAGAACCTTGGACCTACACATCTCTCTTTGCACACAGAACGTATTAGAGCTCTCTAAAGAAGCAAATCTATAGGATGGACATTTACACACAGGAAGAGATTATACGGAATAGGCTCAAGTGGGTATGGAGGCTGCCAAGTCCCAAACAGTCAGCAAGCTGGAGACTCAAGAGAGTCAATATAGTATAGTTTTGGTCCAAGTTCAAAGGTTTAAGAACCAGAATAGCTGGTGGTGCAGTTTCCAGTTCAAAGGCCAATAGCCTTGAGAGCCAGAAAGAGCTAAGTTTTGAATCTGAAAGCTTGACAGCTCTGACCAAGCTGTCAAGCTGAAGAGGTCCCTCTTATGCACGAGGAGGTTAGCCTTTTTGTTCTACTCAGGTCCCCAACTGATTGGATCAGGCCCACTCACATTAGTGAGGATAATGTGCTCATAGGCACATCCAGTGTAATGTCTGACCAAATATCTGACTTAGTCGTTAACATATAAGCACAGCTAACCCCTTGTGCTCCAGGCATTACCAATGGACATAAACCCTTTCATGCCTCAGCTGCTCTTCCTGTACACACATATACCACTCCAAGCATGGCGCACATGTGCCAGAAAGTCTTCATTGTCCTTCAAGGGTGAGGACCAAAACCTCCAGGAAATGGCGCACAAGCTTCTGCATGAGAAATACCAATTCTCCCTTGGCCAATGGATTTGCTTCTATATTAAGGGTCCCATACTGTGTCCCTTTAATTTTTTTTTTTCATTATCTACTGAGAAACTCAAGATCAAACCTGTGGGCTACTGCCAACCAGAGCTTCTTTGCCTAATGGCACGGATGCCACATGCTGATGTCATCTTAGCTCTGAAGCTATTGTTCCAAGCCTCGTCTTCCTTGGGCTTTCATTTTCTAGCTTCTTCCTTCCTTGTTCCATTCATGTATTTTTAAATGTTTTCTCAAGTGTATTTTTGCATGAGGCAGGTATATATGTAAAAAAAGACACTTGAGCACATATACCCACTATGTCAGTCAGCTTCCCATCACTGTAACAAAATACTTAAAAAGAAGAAAGATTTTTTTTTTTTCTGGGCTCACAGTTTTGTAGGTTTTAGTCCATGGTCAGTTGCTCCTCTTACTTTTGGCCCTGTGGTGAGGCCTCTCATCATGGTGGGAACGTATGGTCAAGCACACTGCTCACCTCATAGTTGCTGGAAAGCACAAAAGGGGAAGAGGGGGATATCCCACAATCCCCTCTGAGGGCACACTCCAGCGACCTAAGACCTCCCACTAGACCCCAACTCCTTAAAAGTCCCACCTCTTCCCACTAGCACCAAGCTTGAGAACAAGCTTTTAACACCAGGGCCTTTGGGGGAAAGTCCACATTCACCTCCTAGGTTACTTCATTTTTCTCTACTACCAAGTACCTTGCTATTTTTTTCACAAAAATTGTTACTGAAATAGCTTGATCTACATTTCAGTAGTCTACTAAACTGTAGGATGCTTCCTGTTATGGTTCAGATCTAGAATATCCACTTCCCCAAGACTCATGTGCTCAGAGGTGGGCCTTGTAGTAAGTGGCTACATTGGGTTGCTACAGCTGACTTGCTATTCAGAGGTGGGGCCTAATTGGAAGAGGTGGCTCACTAGAGGCAGGACTCAGAAGGATGTGACTCCCTCCTCAGCTCCTGCTTTCTCCTATTACTTCCTGCCCACCATGA
Organism: Chinchilla lanigera; assembly: GCF_000276665.1. Taxonomy (NCBI): domain Eukaryota; kingdom Metazoa; phylum Chordata; class Mammalia; order Rodentia; family Chinchillidae; genus Chinchilla; species Chinchilla lanigera. The sequence goes on along the minus strand of NW_004955406.1, from coordinate 8,420,090 downwards.
CAGGAGCAGCTTTCCTCCACCCAGGCTCTTCCACCATGGCATCCTGCCTTACAGCCAGCTCACCCTGCAAGAAGTGAAACTGCTGAAGCCAGGAGCCAAAATAAACCTCTCCTTCTTCAAGTTGCAGGTGTTGGGTGCTCTGTCTAACCAAGGAGAGAGTGACTAAGACACTTGCCAAGTCAAAAATGTCCAAGGTGTCACCTTGTATTTCCATACAAGCACTCACAGCCTTCTCCCCTCTTCCCCAGAATTCCAGGAATGTTTCTCTGGAACTGTTCTTGAAGTCTCTATCCCTCCCTTTACCCGGAGACTAACTGAAATGGAGTGTGGGAGAGATTCCCATTCAATAAGCTTGACATGAACTCTGAATAACAGGAACTAGTCAGATGGATAGTTTTGAAGTACAAAACAATCTCAAGAGTTAAGAATAGACATCAAAGTTGGACTGAAAGATTAACCAATTACAGATTCCTGGAAGAAGATGACAGTTGTTTCTGAGGAAGGGGGAGAGGCAGGATTTGGGTGGATAGCGCAGAAAGCTAGCATTTGTTAAATGTGGATGGTGGGCTTGTTGGTTTTATCATTCTCTCCACATTTCTGTATATTTGAAATATTTTAGTCAGACAAATATATTTACCTATAGAATTCTGGTTTAAAACAAAGATTTCCAGGGAAAATGAGCTTGACACTAACCTCTGAATGGATATTAGAGACTCATCACCCAAGAGAAGGAATCTTTGGATCCATTCATTCACAAAGGAGCTGAGGAAAAGAGCAGGACACTGATTTACTTACCAGATCACAGTTCTGCCTTGCTGAAATGGATGGGAGTGTTTTCACAGAGCTTCTGGCATCCTGTTCCCTCTTTGTCATGGTCCCACACACGAGACAGTTTTGTTTACAACTAGGAAATGCTGCCAACCTCTCAAAGACAACTGTACCCAGAAAAAGTGCATTACCTCATCTGACAAACGAATGCAGATGATAAGGAATCTTAAGTGTGCCGCCAAAAGTTAATTGACACTAATTTGAATAGTTACCAAGGTTACAGATGATAATATCCTGTGTGGAGTTTTCAGAGTTTCAAAAATGTCTTTATACATTTGCTCTTACATTGTTCACAAACGACCCTGGTGAAAGAGGCTAGGTGGAGACAGTGTCATATCTGAGATCATTTCTAATAATTTCACAACCCATTCATTCTGTCAAGTGATAGGAACTTATCATGTAGCAGTCAAGTAAGATTAGGGGCCAGGTGCTAGGAGAGCGCTAACATGAACATGTATGCTCTCTGGTCTTAATGAGTTCTCCATCCCAAGTAGACAATACCACAAACACATAAATAAATAAACACAAGACAGATCATGCTAGGCACTGTGAGACAGGGAAGAAGGAAAATCGACCTGGCGGAAGGAGACATACCCAATTGGAGAAATTATGAAGATGCCTGAATAATGCTAAAGTTTACAAATGTATAAATAGAGTGTGTGGGGGGTGGGGGCAGTTGTTATATAACTAAAAGGCTTGGAAAGTGAAGTTGTGGAGATTAGTCTTTATTTAGAATACAATGGATAGACTTTAGAGCACACACATATGTAATACTTTTTCCACACTTTTAAAAGTTTTATTGAAATATAATTCATCTGCTGCACAATTCAGCCACTTAACATGTGCGATTCCATGCTTTTTAGTACATTTACAGGGTTGTGCAACTACCACCAATTTTAGAACATTTTCATCTTCCCCTACAAGGAACTCCATACCTATTAGCTGTCACTTATTACCTAGGCCTCTGACAACCACTTAATCTACTTATTATCTCTACATATTTTTCTATTCTGGACATTTCATGTAAATGGGATCATACAGTAAGCGGTGTTTCACGTCTGGCCTCTTTCACTTACCATAATGCTTTATAAAAAGAATACTTTATTCTTTACTATTGCCAAATAATGGACTATTCAAATAATACCACATTTTGTTTAATCCACTCATCAGGTGATAGACTTTTGGGTTGTTTCCACTTCGGGGTATTATGAGTAGTCTTGCTATAAAAATTCAGGTGCAAGCTTTTGTTTGCACACATTTTTTTCACTTCATTTGTTATGTACCAAGGTGTAGAATAGTTGGATCCTATAACTCTTCATTTAACTTTTTAAGGAAACATCCAACTATTTTCCACAGCAGCTACACCATTTTACATTCCAACGCCTCATCTTGCCTGTCTTTTTTATTCTAGCCATCTAGGGTATGGCTGCTGTCTCACTGTAGTTTTGATTTGCATTTTGCTGATAGCTAATGATATTGAACATCTTTTCATTGGCCATTTATGGGTTTTTGTTGGAGAAATCACTATTCAAATCTTTTACTCATTTTTTAATTGGTTCATCTTTTATTATTGAGTTGTAAGAGATCTTTACGTATCCTGGGTGCAGAGTCCTTGTCAGGTATGATTTGCAAGAATTTCCATTCTGTGGGCTGTTTTTTCACTTTCTTGAAGATGTCATTTGCAGTGAAAGAGCTTTCAATCTTTATGTAGTCCAATTTATCTATTACTTCTTTTTTATTTATTTTAGCTGATACAGAAAAATCATACATACAAATGGGGCAGCATGTGCTTTCTGATATATGTAGACACTGCATAAGGTTTAAACCATGGTCACCACTTATTTCCTCAAGCATTTAACATTCTTTATGGTGAAAGTATTCAAAATCCTTTCTCCCAGCGCTCCGGGATGCACGGTACTTCACAGTTACCTAACCTCACCCAGCCATGCAGCAGCGCGCGGGCCCTTCTGAGCCCACGACTGCATCTCACTCCTGAAGGATCAGCCTGTCTCCATCCTCCCTCCCCAGCCTCCTCAGTCTGTTTTTTCTTTTGTCTCCCATGCATTTGATTTTCCTACATATTTTGTCATCAGACTTTTAATTTTTCCATCGCATGACAATAAATGTGTAGCACCAGTTTTTAAAGAGAAAATAGAAATGTAACTCAGTCCTTTTTTTAAGCATGATAATGATTTTTTTTAACTGTTAGTTTAAAAAAGCTTTGACATTTAACTTTGCACTGTATTCCTTCGCACCGTATTCCTTTCTGCCAAAACTTCTCTTAGGGTACATCACCTCCCACGTTCCCATCGAGTCACAACCTCCAGGCCTGAGTGAGCTGGCACAAGGAACGCAAGGGAGCCAACTCTGCACTGGGACCCCTGCAGGAACTCAGCCACACAGAGAAGCAATTGACAGCCACATACATATAACCCACAAAAGGAAAATAAATGTATCCAGCACTTCTGCTTACCAGGATGTCAGAAATACCCACAAGTGTTTCCATACTGCTTGCAGCAGGAGAGTGTGAGGGAGGTGAGGGGGTATAACAAGGCTCACCTTCAAAGCTGGAAGGAACACACTGGCCACATGAATGCAATACAAGTGTCCTACTCGGAAGCAGCCTGCGTAAGCCCTGAAGCTCAAACTTCATCAATTTAGTAGTAAATCTGTACTGGACACATCTTATGAGAGAACAGAGCTATGGAGAAGCGCACAGAGAGATGTCTATATTTAAGGAACAGAAGAAATAGACAAAACCAACAGAAAATAAAGAGGCTAGTAGCAAAAAACTAGAAAGCACCATGCCTGGAATAATAATAACAGCAGTTAATAGTCACTGAGTAATTCCACATGGCCATTTCCAAGTGCTTCATGTACACCACTTGATTTGAGGCTCATTATAACCCTATGAAAGAAAAACAAAGAAGGAAAAAATTTCCAGACAGAAAATCAGATGCTATTTTTTAAAAAATGACAAGGGTGTATGAAGTAGCTTAGGAACTGGTGGTTAATTTGGTAACAAGGAAGTTGTTGGCCACATTGGATGAAGCAGCTTCAGGTTCATGGAGGAAATTTTCAATAAAAACACCTACGAGCGAGCGGGCTGCGAAGGAGTCAATATGGCAAGTAGTGGTTTTGCTTTCAAAAAGCTTGGCAGGGGATGGGGATTTAGGATAATGGAGAGAGACTTGCAGGACCGGGGACACTGATTTGTATTTAGACTTAGACTTGTCCATGAACTAATGAAGAATCGCACAAAGCAAATACCCAGGAAAAGCAAGAAGGTAAAGGATATCCAGAACCAAAGACAAGAAAGGATATTTCTGCCTCAGAGACAGTAAAGGACAACTGTTTCTGAACACCTAAGAGTTGAATTTAAATTGGTACTAGTTTTGTTTTGTCTCACTGATCAGACGTATCTTCCAATATAGTAACATCTTCCTGAGTCTCAAATGAAAAGGAATTCATAGCAACTTTTGATTTCAACTTCTTTAGCAACTGGACCAGAGAGGAAAGGGGCACACCCATATATTTATGGGCCTCCATGTTTAGAATCATCTCCAGAAGGCATATTAAGTGTGCTCAAAAAATACAGTAAACTTTTAAATTTTAAAAATATATTACACTAAAAGGCACATTGCCATTAATCACCCCACAACACTCCCCCTCACTTTGAAAACACTCACCACATTGCCCTTGCCACTTTCTGAAGCAGTTCTGCAAGTCTTCTTTCGTGAGTGTCTTTAAAAGATGTGATCAAAAATACAGTGAATGCTGCTACTGGGTACCATCCAATGGAAAGGTGGGCTTGTAAACAAACTATCATGTGAGCTGGGCTAGTGGTATATGTCTATAATCCTAGCACTGGGAAGGTCAAGTTCAAGACCAGCCTAGTCTATACAGTAAGTTCAAGGCCAGTCTGGAATAAGTAGCTAGATCCTACCCCACCTCAAAAAAAAAAACACTATCATATGTTTTCATCCACCTTATTCACCCAATCTGCCACCATGCAACTTCTGACTGTTCCTCAAAGCCAAAATGACCACAAAAGAGAAATGATTTGAATTAATTCAAGACATTCAGGGAGCTATGACAGCACAAATAAATTCACTCATGAAAGAGAACTTCTAGAACTGCTTCAGAAAGCAGCAAGAATGATAGGGTGTGTCCAAAGTAAGGAGAGTATTTTGAGGGGTGTTAATGGCAACATATCTTTCACTGCAATAATTTCTAAATTTAGACATCATATTTTTATCATAACTCATGTACTGAAACTTAGCTATCTGCTTGCATGAAAAGATGAAACAGGGCCAGGGATACAACTCAGTGGCATAAGCGCCTGTCTGGCAAGTGCAAGGTCCTCAGTTCAATTCCCGGTACCAAAAAAAAAAAAAAAAAAAAAAAAGGAATGAAACAGAAATCCCATCTGACTTACTTGTGGTTAGTATTTTTCTTTATTGCAAAAGACACTGAAAAATGTACCCCAAGTGCATGGCTGGTTTACCCTTCCTGGAAGTGGAGTACCTGTTTAGAGCTCTATGGTGTGAGGTCACTGTCACTGTCCAGCTTCCCTGGGACCCTCCTTTGAAGATGGGGAGACTGTGAAGGTGGAGAACCTTCCAACTGAATCATTAACTTGAAAAGCATCATGATGCTTAGGGCGGAGACTGAGCCCATGTGAGCTCTTGGGTCTCACACTTCCTCCCCTCCTCCTGAGGGTACAAGAACCAGTGAGGATTCTGCAGGTCTTAGGGGCGCAGAAGGGAGCAGAAGGATCCAGCATAGCACTGGTGCCTTTATGTATACATTTTATCAGCACTTGCTCTAAAAGGGAAGTTCATTCTAGTTTTGATTTTGGGTGAGATTCCATGTTTCCACACAGCACTCTTAGTTAATATAAGAAACCATGACTATTAGAGAGTGTATTAGTTAGCTTTCTGTCACTGTGACAAGATACCTGAGAAAATCAACTTAGAGGAGGGATTTATTTTGGCACAGAGTTACAGAGGTTTCAGTTGATGGCTGTTTGGCCCAGTTGTTTCGGGCCTGTGGCAAGACAACACATCACAGTAGAAGCAAGTGGGGGAAGGGGTCTGTTCATCTCACAGCAGCTGGGAAACAGAGAGGCAAAGGCACCTGGGTCCCAATATCCCCTCATGTGCACCTCCCAGTAACCTAACTTCCTTGCGCCAGACCGCACCCTCTAAAGGTCCCACAGCCTCCCAACAGCATCACAGGCTGGTGACCAAGACATTCGCATACGGGCCCTTGGGGACATTACAATTCCACACCATAACACATAGTCTTTGGTGTAGAAGCAAGAATTAGCCATATGTAAGCAATGAACAAATTCAAGTTAATTCTGCTAAGATTGTGTAAATAAATCATGTAAGTCAATGTAGTGATTTCAATGTCAGGGCTGGGAGGGATCTTCAAAACAGGCATTCTGACAGTTTCTGTTTCCAGATAAGGGAATTCAGGTCCAGTAAAGTAAAGAAACTTGCTCAAGGTCACCGAACATGCTAGAAGCAGAACTGAGACTAGAATGCTGATCTCCTGGTTTATTCTACTTTTCTGAATCACACTATCAATGACCATTCCCCATCTACTGCCACATACTCCCGTGTTCCAGGAGAAATAACCAAATTCCCTGATATGCTGGGGGAAACCCTCCATAGTTTTTACTGCTTCCCTAACATACATACAAGCAGGAAGAAGAGAAAGGAGGGATAAACAAGCAATTACTTTCCTTGCTACTGCATTTTTGCAATCCTCTTCCTTCCTTCTTTGTATATGCAAACAATGCAATGTCTAATACTTGACTGAATTAAAATGAACATTTTCACATGCCTTAATTCATCCGGCGTATCTGTGTACTCTGCAACTATCATGTGTAGAAATACTCCCAAGACAAGACCTTGAATGCCTCTATCAACTCCCAGCATTCTACTCCAGTAAGAGATTCCTTAGGCCAAGAGAGCTGGCACCCTTTATTTTCTAACTCCTATAGACAATGATATGTTGACAGGCATAATCCTGTTGCTATGATTACATATCAACAAAGCAGACCCTGACTGCAACATAGCAAGTGGACTGAAGCCATATAAAAACTATGGTGCAAAATAGTTGCCTGAAGATGTACTCATGTGAGTCACAAAGATGCATCAAAGCTCTTCATCTTTGATAAACTTAAAATGGTAGAGTTTACTGACATTGCCATTCCACTTGACTGAGTATCTGAAAGCCCTTTTAAAATACAGTGGAGATGGGATAGAGCCACTGAAAGGACAGCGGGTGACAAAGGCACAGAAAACAGAACAGCTGGGCTGACTCTGCTTGGTATCATGAGGTAAGGATTCAGTCTTTCCTCATCTCAACAACTGTGAAACAGTGTGGAAGTTGCACTCTTAAAATTTAATTCTAAATGATCATGCACTGTGAGGCAGAGAGCTTGACCAGGGATTGCTGTGGGATCCAATTCAGCTTAGTGGTTCAGCTTTGACCCAAAGTCACCTAAATGCAACCATCAGCAATGACAACAGTCATGTAATGTTTCCGGTCTTCTGAAGAGCTCACTGATGCAGTCCTCAGCAAAACCCAGCTGACATGGAAAAGTGACCACAAGTTGTGAGACAGGGCAAGCCGGGAGTCCAGCCCAAGTGCAAGAATTCCACTGCGTCCAAACGCTGAGCACAACCGGGCTATGCAGCCAGAGTCTGGCTGGAGTGTCACTTTCTGCCCCGCCTGGCTGTCCAGTTCCATAACCACAGCTGAAGAGAATCCAGGACTATCTCCAAAGGAGAAAGCCCTGCTTTTGTCTGGCAAAGCTGCTCTGACCCCAAAGGAACGCACAATAGGAAATGGAAGTTGGACAGAAAATCAATTGGAACAGGAAACAGGATGATCCCTGCTCAAGCTCAGTTCCAAGATATATGGCTGTAATAACCCAGAGCAGCAGAGCCGGGAGCCCGGCCTCAAGACCTGCATACGGCAGGAGCGGGGGAGGGGACAACCCGGGAACCAACCGCCTAGGGAACCACATGCGAGCCAGCGCTGTTCGTCCTCATTTCAGTGAGATGTCAATTCATTTGCGTCTCTACCAATGGTGGGGTGGTGGTTGTGTTTCAAGAGCAACAAAAGACAGGAAAGGTCTTTTTTAAAGGTAGGGGTAGAAGCGCTGAGGGAGTTATGTCTGAAAACTTAACAAAATGAATTTGCAAACTGGATGCCGTGATCCACGTCCATAATCCCAGAATTCTAGAAGGCTGAGGCAAGAGGATCACAAATTCCAGCCCAGGCTCAGCCTGGACAACTTAGTGACAGTCTGTTTCAAAATTAAAATTTTTTTTGAAAAGACTGGTGGTGTAACTCCGTGTAATGGCCCTGGATTCAATTCCCATTACCCGCCCCCCAACACACACACACACACACACACAATTGCACTAAGCAAATCAATACAATGTAAATCCCCACAAGACGAAACTGTTTTCTTCAGAACTTCCACTCAACAAATAGTGACTGAGTCAAAGCACTGCAGCAAAGTAGTTGAAATTGAAAAATGAAATGAAAGAGATCACTTGCTTCTCAAGGCACACCACAATTTCAGCGGGGGCAGTGGGACACTGTATTTTCACAGACAAAACTTAAGTCTCCTGAAGTCTCGCAGAAGGGTATTTTGGAACAACTGGTATCTTCCAATTTCCTTACAGAGACAGACGGACCAGCCCAAGGGGCCAAAGCAGGTTGCTGAGAACTCACTGTCCATCTCAGGCCCTCCTCCCATCTCTGCCTCACTTTACCAGTGCATTCAAATGGCTCAAGTGCAGACCCTGGTCACAAGAGTTACTAACACACACAGTAAGAGGATTTTTCCAAAGTCCAAATGGCCACTGTGGCTCTAAGGAAGGATAGTATAGCCTGCAAGGGAGCTCAAAATGCTGAAATCATTCACACTAACTTGAGCTTTCCAGCAGGTAGGGCAGAATGGTGAAAAGAATTCTGGATGTGGAGCCAGAAGACACAACACCCAGATCCATCTCTGCGGTATGTCAGGTGTTTGCTGGGCAACCCTGGGCACACCACTAAACTGCTCTGTGCCTCAGTGTCCTCATATGTCCTGGGATACCTGCTTATCTCCTCCTCAGGACTGCAGTGAAACTAAAAGAGATCATTTATACAGAAAGCATTTTGGAAATTCGAAAGTGTTCATAAATGTTAATTTTTATTACAGCATTCCTGAGAATGCTTTCCTCTGTATAAAATTCATTTGCCTTTGCCTAGGAACACACCGTGCGACAGCAGAAGGTCAGCCGGGTGAGGGAAAGCCGGGACCAGCACTTGACCTCTTGGAATGCACAAGCAAGTGATCCAACTCGCAAAAGACTACATCCAAAGTTGAATATAAATACAAAGTGAAAACTGTTCATTGGTTCAGCCCTTCTGGAAAAAGGTTTTATTTTCTGTGCTAGACTCTGGGCAGGCGAGTGGGCCTGAAAGTAGTGGAGGCTGGCACCGTGACAACAATAATAAGGAAAAGGAGAACCACAATGTGGCCGTTCAGCCCACGCTCTGGGAACGAGGGTTCAGCTAGGAGGCAGGCAGGAGGCAGGGAGCGGGGTAGAAACACAAACAGGTTCAGTAATCAATCCAAAATCACAGTTGTGAAAACCACATAAAATGCCATCTGGCCTCCTGGATGGTGTGGAACATTAAGCAAAGGCAGTCTTCCAATACACATGTTCTCATTTCTCTGAGAACAGCTCTTCTCATTGCCAAATCAACTGTGAAAGGGTTACCAGATCCCAGTCCAGTTTTTGCGTCCCTGCCAGAATTGTTCTGCACGCTGGTGAAGCAGCTCAAGGGTCGGGTGGTGGGATGGCTGGGCAGTGTCCCTGTTTGCTGAACGCCAGCCAGGGATACATGAGGTCTTTGCAAAGATGGTTTGCTAACAGCCATGTCCTTCTTCCTCTTCCCTTGAAAGAGTTCACCCACATAGCTGACAATATTCTACCCTAGAAATTCAGAAGTGTGTGATAATCTACACAAGTAAATGTTCTAATTTAACCATAATGTTGTGCACCCACCACTGCCATCCATATCAGAACTTTTTATCTTCCCAAATTGAAACTTTGTGCCCATTAAACAATTACCCCCATTCTCTTCCTTCCCAGTCTCTGATAACCTCTAATCTACCTTTTATCTCTGCAAATGTGCCTATCATCTAAGTGGAATCATACATCTGTGCTTTTGCGTCTGGCTTATTTCACTTAGCAAATGTCTTTCTTCAAAGTTCATCCACATTGTATCATGGATCAGAATTACATTCCCTTTTAATCCTGAACACTATTCCATGGTGTGTATATGTCACATGATGTTCATCCATTCCTCCATCCATGGATTTAGAAACTAACTTTTTATAGTATGACCTTATAGTAGGAGTGAAGGTAAACTCCCCCTGTTCATGGCAACATTAGCCATTACTTAGTCTCCTAGACTCATAAGCACACAGGAAATCTGCCACCACCCTGTCCCATCTCCCAGAAACTAGGCTTTGAGTTCAGGAAGAACAAGAATCACATCCTCATTTCACAATGTTTCCATCAACCAACACAATGCCACAGCAGTGCAGGCACTTGGAAAATGTTTGACAAAGAACGAACCCAGGCACACACCTGTACTCCCGGCTACTTGAGGGCTGAGGCAGAAGAATCACAAGGTTAAGCCCAGCCAGGGAAATTTAGAGAGAATCTGTCTCACAAATAAAATAGAAGGATCTAGGGGTATAGCTCAGTGGAAGAGTGCTTGCCTAGCATGCACAGGGTTGATCCCCCATGGAACAGAAAGAGGAGTCACATATCAAGACTTCTAGAACTCTACAGCTTCTTTCCCCAAAGGCACAGATTCTAGAAGCAAACAGAGGCCAATGCATGAACGAACTCAAGTGTTTGAGCTGATGACAAACCAGACGCTAAAGCCTTACTGAACACTCATAGGACCAACATCGTGCTAGATGAAGGGGTACAAAGACCAGTGACAGAAGCAGAGACGTCGCCGTGTGAGTTCAAGTCTGAACCATGGCTATCTTTGGCAAACCCAAACCCCCCAAATTTCCACACTCATTCGGTCTTCTTACACCTCACAGCTATCGTACAAACCCTCCAAGGCCCTCTGAGGGTAAAGTCAAAACACGTCTCTCAGGCAAATCCACTTCAAATAACACTAGATGATGGAGTTTTTCTAAATATACTTACAGGATATATTTCTTTCAATCAGTTCATGATTTTTTAAAAAGTATCACTTCCAAAAAGAATTTCTAAATACACTGAATAGAATCATCTCTAATGTCCAAATTGTCTGGACTGTACTCTCTTCCTCCTGCACGGTCTGCCCTGGGTCCAAATGCATCAACATCTTCTCACATGCTTTTTAGTACTGACTGAAAATATCACTTAACGGACAATCATGAGACCTCAAGAAAAGGAGGTTATGATTTAATTTCAGGACATAAGGAACCATGTAGATACAGTTCTCCGTTTCTTCCTCCAGCTTGACCAGAGCCATTTATCACTGGTCAGTTTAACACAGGGTAATGACCTCCGGTCCATGTCTATATGACACAGTGGCCAGTTGATTCAAGCAGCTGACTGGTTTCATTAAAAAAAAAATCAGTTAAGAAGCTGACTGAATTGACCATTTGTTGAACTGAAGTGTCTAATGAATTCAGTTAAAATGTCAAACCAATGGTGTGTATAAACATTTCCCTAGAACACATGATGGTGTATCCAATATTTGAAAAGAGATCATTTCTTTCCATTCCAAATCAAGGTTTTTAATATGTGTATGCTGCATTATTTATGGCTTCATTGGTGTGAATTCTAGTTTCACTCTAACTCTGCAGTCTTTCCTCATGCGTTGAAGGAGATAAGGATATCCTTACAAGATATCAAAGCACTCAAAATCTGAAATCTCCATGGAACCCACACCTGCCCTCCTTAATTAAGAACATTTCTTCAGGAACTGATCTCAGCCCTTCCCTCACCTCCACCTCCAGCACTTCTCCTCTTCCTAGTCCCCACAGGAGCGGACCGGAAAGAGAAATTCAATCATGTAGATGAAAAAGCAAATGTCTGCTATGTCTGTGATTCCATTTTAGGCTGTTAATTAAGAGGAATTTGTATTAACTTTGACTCCTTAAAATGACAAATCTGCTTAGAAAGCAATTTAGAAAAGGCAAAAGAGTCACTAAAATTTTGAGTCATTGTAAAATACCCCATTCTTTCCAAGGTGCAAAATGGGAGGCTGTGGATTACTTGTTGAGAGGATTCTCCTGCACAGAGTGATGCTTTGGTTCTTTGCTGGAGGGCAGAGTAAGAAGGAGAGGAGAGGGAGGGGCAGCTTGGAACTGATCCTTCTCCATTTATGACCTGGAGTGAAATGGGAGCCCGGAGACTCTGTGGGAGGTTTCTAACACAACAGGCTGCCTTCCACTTCTATGGCTCCTTTCTCTGAAAAACCTCTAAGTGTTTTATGAACCTTGCCACAGACTTCCTGGCCACGGCCCCTCTGGACACAAAACAGGGCCACTATTATGGTCTCTATTCCTGAAAGCAAGAACACACCCTAGTCTAACTGCCTTATTTCTCAAGGGGATTCTGCCTACAGGAAATCAGAGTTTGAACTTGCAAATTCAGAGACGTATTTGTCTCTCTGCTGCTTCCAAGCAGGCAACTCAAAATGACTAAATTCAATTTTATGCAAGTTCCTAAACAGAAAAGAAAAAGAAAAAGTTGTCCTTTTCTATTGCCAAGCTTTTATTCCCAAAATCTCCTCACTTACTACGAGCCATCTGCTATCGGGCTAACTTCTATCTAGAGAGACACTGACGTTATCGGGGTTGGGGAATCAGGCCCGGATACTTTTCGTTTTGATGTCAAGAGCAAAGCTGCACAGGTCACTTGCTCTCCACATCAGATCAAAGGCGCACTGGGTAAGGCTCCAACCCCGCAGCACCCCATTGCTGCAGGAGCCCCCAACTCCCACAACACAGACCTGGCTCAGGACCCGTCAGTCTCAGCTCCCACACTCGGACACTACAGAGACATCAATCTGGGCCCGGCCAGGCAAAGACAACAACAAAATAAAAGAGACAAGCCAAGTAGATGACAGAGTGAAAACAAGGTTTTTCTTAGCCTTGGGGATAGGATTATGAAAGATTAAAAACACACGCTCACATGAGGCTTGACTCAAAAGCCCCTCTAAATTACATTTCTCAGATTTTATTACATTATCTTTGTGGCACAGTTATTAAACATTAAAGATAATAACTCCATTCTGCAAGTAACTTAATATTGAACGTGATTGAGAAGCAGGACATGGGCTTTCACAAAAACCTTGAATGTGGTAACCAGGAGCCAGGGCAGCCTCGTTGCTCTTGGGCCAAGGGTTAATGAACGGCAGCCCATAGCAGGGCTGTGAAGGTTTCATTAAGCGGAAGCCTGGCAGTGCCACCCGCTTCTGTGCCCCACTGGCTGCCAAGGGAAACTGGAAAGGGATGTGGGACTGCAGACACCCTCAGGCCACTCTATCCGCAAGGCCCTGTCCCTTAGCTATTCCCAGAACTGTTGAGGCAAGCTTGAGTCCTAATGACACTCCTGAGGGCCAACACCAGAGGAGCCCTCTGCTTTGCCCCGAAAACCAGGCACCCAGAGGTAGTGAAAGGTTCTGAAAAGGTACAGATGTTTAAAATGACACCCAATGGGGAAAGCGGTGAGAGAGAAGTTGGGGTAAACAAAGCACCTGCCCCAAAACTCGGGGAGGAGCCAGCACCTTCCCTACCCTGATAAGTCACTTCAAGGCCTCTCTGGGGATTTACGCAGTGACACTGAACCCTAGGCCCCCTCCTCGGCTGGGAAGCCCAGGTCAGGATGAGTGGGGGTGGCACTGGGCAGCTGGTGATAATGGCTCATCCCTTCCCCGTGCCTGTCTCCAGCACCCGTGGATTCACAGGCTGGGAGGTCACTGTGGGACACTGGGCTGGGGGACTCTAAAGTGCGCCCTGAAGATGTCCTTGAACAAATGCTACTGAGCAGGCCAGCAGGGACTTCAGTTGGGACCAACAGCTCAGACTGCTTTCTTCCTGACACGCCACTGGGCAGAGTGTTAGCAGCAAGGGATGTTGCTGCACACCTCTATTCTCTACACAGAGGACGTTAAAGGCAAACTGGACTGCATCTCTTCCCCACTTCAAACTGTTTAGCAGCGTTTCTTTCACCACTGGGAAGGAGGGCAGGAGCCTTCTCTACCCACGCTCCCTGGGAGCCCAATCCTGTGCACCTCTCCTCACTCTCACCCTCACCCCACGCTCCGGCCGTTCTGTCCTGTTCCCCAAACCTTTCTGCCCCTTCCTGAGGCCTCCGGCTTATTCTCTTTCCCTGAAAAGTGCTCCAGTTGGCTACTGTGCCCCACATGTCACCACCACCTCCTCCCTGGAGAGAAATGCTCCTGAGTCAGCTGACTCCCAATTATCGCTGAATCTCAGTTTAAACATCATGTTCAGTCAGGTGTGGCGGTGCATGCTTGGAATACCAGAACTCTGAGAGGCTGAGGCAGGAATTGCAAATGTGAGGCCAGCCTGAGCAACTTAACGACTTCAGGAGATGCTGTTTCAAACTAAAAAGACCTGGGGATATAGCTCAGTGTGGAGCTCCTAGGTCCAATTCCTAGTACCACACACACACACACACACACACACACACACACACGAATTCCTCAACAGAGCAGGTTCCCCTTTTACCTGTTCTTCTTCAGTTCTAACATCTTTTTAAACTAATGACACTTGTATTCTCTAGTCAATGCCTACCTTTAACAGCAGACAACAAGCATATTTTCCTTGCTGTGGTCCTGCCTGGTACTGAGTCTGACCTCCTGACATGCCCAGCAGTGCAGCCGGTGCTCATGACGTACTCACACAGGAGGCCTTGGGTGCTGCCAGAACAACGCAAAGGCCTGCCTGAGCGCCTGGGTGATGATGTGGCGGAGTAAGTGGGAAGTTGGAGAAGGCAACTGACAGGGATGTGGAACAGAACCAAAAACAAATTTTATCGTCTTTGGTTTTCCATGTTTTTGGCTAATACAGTACTTGTTGGCTTCAAGCAGTACCAGCATTTTAGAGGACTTACAACATGCTAAGGATAGTGGCTGATTTGCAAAAATGTGCTCACTTATTCTCCTCCCATCACCCTGTCCTTCAGCAAGGTGACTTTGCATCTTTTCCCCTCAAGAAGTGGAATCTACCTCCCTTCCTTCAAGGTCCAGCCCAGCCCTGTGACTACTTGGATCACTAAAAGCCCTCACACTGTGCCAATTCTGAGCTTGGACCTTGGGAGAACATACAGACTCTGCTCATCTTGGGGGAACCTGCCCAGAGAGAGGAGCCCTCCAAAGCCAACTAATTTAGGTCACTCAGCCTCCTACTGACCCAGAACCCAACTATAGACAAAGAAGCCAGAGCCACAACTGTAAATTTAGCCAGCCAAAACTACTGTTCTGCAAAACCTTGGCTAAACAAATATATGATGTTTTAAGAGATTAATAAATATATGATGTGTTAAGTTGTAGGGTGGTTTGTTATGCAGCAATAGACAGCTAATACACTAGTAGGCGGTGGGGATGCAAAAGTGATTAAGGAATGCAAAAATGGAATGGGTGAGATATATACAACTTTCCTTTGTGCATGCATTAAAGATTTCATTCGGGAATCACTGAATGCTAGACTTTGGATCAGATGCTGGGGATATAAAGGGAACAAGACATAGTCCCTGAGCCCTGGTAAAAGAAGATACAGGCAACTCCAAAATAAAGTGTCTTAAGTACTAAGATAGTTGTACACTGGTGGGAGGGCAGGGTGTTTTGGGAAGGCTCCCCAGAGAAAGTAATGTCTACCCAGAGACCTAAACGATGGAACACATAGGAAAACCAGAAAGCATTTTGCTAGGCCAAGGTTTAGTCCTCATATTTTTAATCTGTCCTAGTCATTGTCAAAAGAGGGATATTGTTCACCATTTCCATATCACCTCTTCATATTGCTCCTCTCTGTTCTGGTCTTTTGGACAAACTGAGAAAACTCAGGGGATAAACTCCCAACTCTCCTACAGAATAACTGCCAGTTTGGAATCTTATCATTCCGTAAAGAATTTTAATTGAACACCCTTCTGTCTCCAAAAAAATGAAAGAAAATTCAATGGATAGGGAAGGAAAACAAAGAAGCTCTCACTATGTAGTTATTGAAGGGGAAAAAAAGACTTCAAGACTACAAAAACTCATTTGAGTTGCAAAGCCACAATTTAAGTTAGCAATTTTCACCCTTGATGTTGCATACTACCCTGATTATACCAATTAATTAAAGTGGGTGCATCTGGTTCCTTCTAATTTTCTGCTAACAGGCAAAGAGCGGCTACTAATAAATGTTTATTAGATGATTTTTTTCAAGCCCATACACTTGCTGAGTAGAAAATCATGAGAATAATAATAATAATAACTGCCTAGGGTAATAGAAGGGTTCTACAATGCCTGGATTCCTATAACTTGCCAGTAATTTCTTCAATGATAGTCTTCTCTTCAAGGGACAGATATGCTTTAAAATCCCACTGTATAACCACATCTATGACTCAAGCAAAAAAAAAAAAAAGAAAAATCCAATTTCATTACACCTTATGAAGAAAGTGGCCCAAGTTAATCAGTCAGCTCTTGTAAGGATTCCAGAACTGGTGATTCAGAAGAAAACATTTATCAACTACTTTTAATCACCTAACTTCTATTGGGTACAAACACACCATATTTCTTCTGTGTGGAAGTCATGTATGAGAGGTAGCATAAACCTCAGTGGTAGTTAAATACAGTGATGCTCATTGTTAAGCTGTCTGAGTTGTACACACACAGAAGATAGGAAAGGTCATCGTCAAACATAGTTGGACTGACTCTTCGTCTTGATAAGCACTCCCTTCCTTAAGCATCAACAGTTAACTAGAAACTGGGTATTCAGTTGGCATGGTCATCACAGGTCTCCTGGCAGGGAATCCAGACCTTGGGATCATCTGGTCCTTGCCAATTAGGAGGTTGTAAGTTTTAATTTGCAACGTGATGTTTCGTATAGCTTTTCCTCCTCAAAACTCAAGGAAATAAATTAGATTAGCTCAGACTGAACAGGTCCAGAACCCTGTCATCCATCCAGTGATACTGTATCTCTAAGAGTCCTACTGGCCCAGGGACCCACCACTTCCTCTTCCAAGAACTCAATCCCAGTTTTATGGTACACATTCCTATATTCTTCCTCTGCATGATGGCCCCCTTTGCCAAGGAAATGTGCTTAATTCTCTTTGGTGTCAGCTATAATTCTGGGTTGAGAATATGTTCTGGAGGCATTTAGAACAGATCATTAAATGGATGCATGCCATATTATCCTCAATCCACTTAGGCTGCCCATTTTTCTGCCTTATGTTGGTTGCTAAGGAGATTAGTGTGAAATGGGTCCCTGTCCTAAGGGGTTAATCATTTTTACACTGCTCACTCCCCACAGAAGTCATAAGCTGCTGTGTGTGAAATCACATTTAGTTGCTGTGAAAATGATTATGATGCTTGGAATGAAACATTATGGCTTCAGGTGGGGAGATAAGTGGTGAGAGCAGATGGACTCCCAGAAAACACAAAGTTCTTCCCGGGAAGAATGCTCACTACTAAAATAGAGTGTGATGGAAAGATGGTCCAGTGAAAGAAAGTAATTTGGGACATGGAAATTGACTTTATTAGTGGGTTTGCAAGTGGTTTCCTTCTTTGTTCATTCATTCATTCTTTTTTTAAAGCCTGTAATGCTATAATTGAGGCACTAAAAAGATAATGATCAAAATCCAGAAGGTGGTAGAGAAAATAAGGATTGGGAGACGGAAAAGAGCAGCTGCCTGCCTGGCAAGCATGAGGTCCTGAGTTCAATTCCCAGTAGCTCCCCCTGCCCACTCAAAAAAGAGTAGCCACTGTGCCATGAAATCCCTGGCTAGCACTGAATTTGGGAATTCTTCCCTCTGTGTGAGGGAGGCATTCAAGAGGGAGAAGGGGCTCTGACATTCGCAGATCAAAGGTTCTTAGCGACAGTATCGTAATTACTGTACTGTGTTAAAGCAGCTATTGGTCCACTAGGAAGCATGTTATAATGTCTTAATCAGCCTGGAAAATAGGGCTCAATCTCAATAATTTGCAAGAAAGAAAAATGTAAAAAACTAGAGATAAGTAAGTTAACATGCAAACAAAAGCCAACCTTAAAACCCTCAAGTTCTATTTAATGTGAAAATCTAACCACTTAAAGTAAACGAGCACTAACAAGCGCCCAAAGGGAACTGTGCATGAATCCTTCATTTTTTAAAAAAAATTAAAAATGAAATAAAATAGTTAAAAGCAGGGATCACCACAGAGGAGAAACTGTTCAGACCCAAGATTTTTCCTGTTATGTGTGATAAGCAGATTTCTGAAAAGTTGTAAGAAAATAAAAATTTTTAATTCAGTGGTATTCTTAATGTTTTGTGGAAGTTTGCTACTTTTACCAACTTCCTCCTTGAAAGGAAGAATCTGTAATTTATGAGAACTGTTCCAAATTTCTTTTTCATAAATTTGCCAAATGCCTACATATCTTGAAAATGGACAAGCTTCTATCCTTCTAATTTTCTGCAGTTAGGACACAGCTCATTAGTGACCTAAGAACCCACATTCAAAGTGTATGAGTTAGAGCTTTGTTCTATCTTCTCCAACTCACCCAGGGTAAGAATTCACAAATACTCCACAGATGGGGTGACTTCCCGGCCTTTGGTAAGCACGTTATAAGGAAGACATTTCCACATGAACTCCTGCTCCTGGGAGCCTACTCTAAGGCTAGATAAAGCTGGGAAAAGCAACGGGAGGAGCAGGTTGGAAGTGGTCCAAGTGAGTTAATGCTCTTTTGATTGTCTTTGCTTTTTGGAAATATCTGCCATAGCCCACCTGAGATGTCTCAGGGGCAGAAATATACATACTTAAAAATAAATCGAACCTTCAGAAACATCAAATTTTGAGAATGTACAGTGAGCACACGTCTGTGACACTGACCGGGTTAGACAAAGAAGACCAATGTCTCCGTGACAAACCGAGTGACGGTTCCAAAGGCATTAGTAGTATCTACACTTTCTGCCACATAACTTTGCCCTTCCTTCCACTGAAGCAGAATACGTTCCGCACAGTGCTCAGGGCAGGGGAGTTTCCCTGGTTCATGGAACCGGGGCAGACATGAAGCGTGCTAGGTCTGCCCCTTAAGACACACTGTGTGTGATGCTCAGAACTACTCCAACTACTGCCCCTGCCTTGGGCTTCGCCGTCTATGGATCCAAGGAGGATGAGAGACAAGAGGAGCAGACTGAACCCAGTCCACAGCTGAACAGCAAGCAGAGCAGAGCCCAGCCTGGACCAGCAGATGCCAGGTGACTCCTGGCCACGGGATACGAATGACTGATATTATAGATACTAAGGCTTGTGGTAACATCACACAGCACCAGTATGGCAACTGCAGACCAATATCGTTTGCTGTTCTACTGCTGCTTACCAAACCATCTGGCTTACATTTTGATAAGAAGAAGAATCTAAACAAGCAAAGCTCATTAAAAAAGAAGGATTCTCCACAAGTCACCATCCTCAGGTGGTGAGGTCCAACAAAAACTTACCCACAGAAATGAACCACAGAGCTATGTGCAGTTCTCAGACGGGGCTCTGCCTGGCGTGGATGGAACCAGGGAAGTTCTGCCTACTTCCCTGAAGTAGGTGTGAAGTCAGCATTTACACCACTTTATTTAAAAACTAAAAGGCCCTGGGCTGCTCTGACCCTAAATACCTGGGGGAAATAAAACGCAACTCCTTTCTCTAGGAAGATCCTTTAAACCCAAGATTTAAAGATTTACCCAGAGATAAAAGTATTAGGAGCATGAACCCCAACTTTAAAAATACTGCATTTAAACTAACACAAAAAAACTAAAAGGATATAAATGTTTAGAAAATGAAAAAAATGGCAGAAAAACTTATACTGTATACACTGAGGTTTGAAAGTATGCAAAACTGAGTGACATGTTAATTAAATATTTAGTATGTTAAAGGCTGCATCAATATTAAGGGATTGATTAACAAGTTCAGCTCATTGGTTACCTCAGATGGGGTGGAGGGGAAGGTACAATGAAGGAGTGTACGGGACTTAAAAATGCCATATAACACTCCATTTATTAAGCTTTGTGCATAATACATGTTGAATATTCCTTATCTGGAATGCATGTTCTGGAATTTTGATTTTTTTCAGGTTTTGGAATATTTGCACATACGTATGCAATGAGGTATCTTGGGGTTGGAACCTAAGTCTAAACACAAAATTCATTTGTATTTTATATACACCTTGTTCACATACGCTGAGGGTAATTTTATGCAATTTTTTCATAATTTCATGTATGAACGTTTCATGGTGCAGAGTTTTTCATTTTTGTCATGTCAGTGTTCAAACAGCTTCAGATCTTGGAGTATTTCTGATTTCTATTCTTGGATTAGGAATCCACCTGTATACCGGTGTTCTTCTCACCACTTTCCTTTAAACTTTACATTTATACCATATACCTTTTTTTGCACACGTTTTACAATAAAAATGAAAGTGTTCTCAGCATTAGGGAGGCTGAGGCAGGAGGACTGTTGCTAATTCGAGATCAGCCTGGGCTACAAAGTGAGCTCAAGGGCAGCCTGAACTGCATAGTGAGACCCTGCCTCAAAAAGACTAAAAAAAAGTGAAAAATAAAAGAGAGAGAGGCTGTGCTGGCCAAGTCTGGATGCTCTCACAGACGGCACCACAGCCAGTGAGCCTTGTCGGCGGGCCTGCAGGCAGCCTTCCTCTTTTCCACAGAGATAGAAATAAAGAACAGATGGTCTAAGGACTTGTCACTAACGGTTTGGGAAGAAACCGTCTGACAAGAGAACATACTGGCTACTGGGGGAGAAGAGTGGTCAGCTTTGCTGAAGTCCTGTATTGTCACCATTTCATACAGAGTGAATAAAATCATGAAGCACTACCACCTAAGCACCTTCGCCCCCAATGCAAGGAGTAACACGCTCTGTCCTCTGATGACACAGGGCCTGAAACAATGGAGAAAGTGAAGATGACTCTTTCTCTTTCTGGGACTTCAGAGACTTGTGAGTTCTTTTCAGATACACACGGATGTCTTGCTCCCCAGCGCCATTCTACTGGTGAGATCAGGGCTAACATTCTTTAATGCCTCCCCATCTCCTTCAGGAGAGCCACATGAGCCTCGCAGAGGCCTCACAGGGAACCGGCTCTTGGACATGATGAGAGGAAGCCAGTTCTAAACAGAATGAATCAGAGGAGAGCCTGCGCCCCAGGGTTAGTGTCCAACTGCTTTGAGGCGGTTCATTCTTCACTCCCTCATGGAGCTGCCTCTTGTGATGGTTACTGGTACTTACAATCACGGCACTCCCCGAAAGAGATCAGTGAGTCTCCATCTTACAGGAGAGAACACAGAAAGACAGGCTAACTTTCCAAGAACAGAACAGCCAACCCTGGTGAAGTTGGAGCTAGAATTAATTACCAGGGTACACGAGTGCCAGAAAGAAGTTTCCCTTCTTTCGAGAGGAAAAATAGAATGCAAGAAAGGCCCTGGTACCAGAGTTATAGAAAGTAGGGAATTCCCATCGACAATTTTTACAATCATCTTTCCCTCTAACAGTTTGATTAAGACTTCACAGTCATGCCAACTATCCCCCATACTGGACTTCTGGTAAGAAAAAGAAATTTCTGATTCAGGAACGAAATTGCTAATGCCAAACAGAGAAAGCGGGAACCGGTCTTTATGTCAAGCCTATTGATTTAGGCCTGAAATGTTGAATGCAAAGTAATGAAATAAAGGAGCTCTGAATATGATAAGTGATGTAAAATAAAAAGTATGCTTAATGATGTCCATGACTTGAAAAGAGGACATTTTGGCAGCAAAATCAGCGCAAAGAAATGAATACTCTACAGATCAAGGCGATGATGTATGAAATGAGTCCTGTGACTGATATACAAGAAAGAGGACGCCTATGACACAGAGTGAACAATACAGGTAAATTGTTCTCCTCAAATTTATGCATGACGAAGAGTCTGAAGTGTGATTTCTATGGCAATACTTGGGGAAAATTATAGCACTCTAATGTAGGCACAGTTTTTCCTTTTGTTATTACCCCACCTCCCTTTTCTCCAACCCTTTTAAAATAATTGTCCTGCCTGCCCACTTTTCCCTTCCTCCAGTATTTAATAATTTTACCATTCCTGAACATTTTTTCCCTCCATGCTTTGCCAAGAGCCACCAGTAAATGTAAGACACCAGCCTCGGACAGGATTCTTGGCAAGATTATTGGTCATGAGAGGAAACAAGAATCTCTTATGGAGATCCGTGGCTGTAAAGGCAGCCTCATTTCCTGGGGGATAAAACTCCATCCTTCCTGACACCTCTGATCTGAACCCCCGGCCCATGTCCCAGACTCAGCTGCAGTCACTGTGACTGCAGAAGCTGTTGTACTCCAGAAAGGGCATTGGCTAGAAAAGGACAGAAAATGACAGGCCAGGGAATGGTTAGAAGAAAAAGAAGAGCAAGAATGAAACCTACAAAGATTTCATGAGGTTTATTTTCTTTTATTTCTTTGTTAAGAGGCAGCACACCTGAGGTTATCTGGGTTTTTTTCTTCCCCAAAGTCCTACATGAGCCCCTTAAAAATGACTCATGGAAACAATTGTTTTGGTTAGGTGGGTCATGGGTCTGAACCCACGGCTCAGCCTTCCCCAGGCCCAGTCCCCACAATGCAGCCCCTGAGGCACCACCAGGGAGGAGCAGGGCACCAAGAAATGCAGTTTAGTGCCACTGAACAAAAACCCCAGCCAAAACACCCATGTGGATGCTCACAAATACCGGCAGGCTCACTGTGAGAAAAGAGAGGTTAGACTACCACCTGGGAAAGGCTCTAAAATCCTCCTCCTGGCCTTTACAGTAAAACTTCCCAAATCGCTTCCCATGTTGTATTAGTTTTTAGGGTTGTAATAACAAACCACCACAAATTTACTGGCTTATAGCAATAGAAATGTATCCTCTCTCAGAAAGGCCAGTGCTTTCTGGAGACGCTAAGGGAGACTCTGTTCCATGGCTTCTACCTTCTAGTGGCTGCCAACAGCCTTTGGCATTTGCTGGTGTAAGAGATACATTACTTCAACCTCTGCTTTCACTTTCACATGATCTTCTAATCTGAGTACTCCACAGAAAAGATTTGAGAGGTCCCTAGAATCTCTAAATGGGCTGATCGATGCAGGTTTTTTCCTGTATGAAACCAGTCTGCAAAGACTAGAAGAGGTAGATGGTTTTTTCAAGCATGTGAATCCCAACACACACACAAAAACAAGGAAACACAGCCCAATCAAAACACGAATCTCCCAAAACTGACTAAAGAAATGGGGGAATAAGCCAGGCATGGTGGTACACACACCTGTAATTACAGCACATGAGAGGCTGAGGCAGGAGAATTGTGAATTTTAGGCCAGCCTGGGCTACACAGCTAGACATGATCTTAGAAAGCAATAATTTAAAAATAGGATATCATAATTATCTAACAAGAAATTCAAAATCACCATTATGAAGATGCAAATTAGCTCAGAAAAATGGTTCAGGAACAAAATCAGACTATCAAAAAAGAGACACAAAATAGTGAAAAGAACCAAACAGAAACTTTGGAGCTAAAAAATATACTAACTGATTAGGAATACTGACTAGCATGGGTCAACAGTAGACTTGATCAGGCAGAAGCAAAAATCAACTCAAAGACAGGGCATTTCAAATTATCCAGTCAAAGGAGTACAAAAGAATGAAAAAATTCTAAGGGACTATGGAATACCACCAAGGGACCAATACACACATTTAGGAGTCTCAAAGTAGTATAGAAGAAGAAAGGGAAGGAAACCATTTTGAAGAAATAATGGCAAGAAACTTTTCAAATCTGGGGAAGAAAATGGACATGCAGATTCAAGAATCCTAGCTATCTTTAACTAAGTTGAACTCAAAGAAGGCTACATTGAGACACATTCTGCTCAAACTATCTAAAAAGACCAAGAGAACTTTGAAAGCATCAAGAGAAAAGCAACTTGCCACATACTACAGAGCCCACATACAGCTATCAGTGGACTTCTCAGTAGACCTCTTGCATGACAGAGGGAGCAAAATGAAACATCTTTATCAAAGTGCTAAAAGAAGAAAATGCCAACCAAGACTGCTATATCAGGAAAAATTTTCCTTCAAAAATAAAAGAAAAGTATTTTCCCAAATAAACAAAAACAGACAAAATTCATCACCACTAGATCAGATCAACCTCACAAAAAATGCTAAAGAGAATCTTTTAGGTCCAAAAGAAAGGACATGAGTTAGCAAAATGAAAGTATAAATCTCAATTGTAAAGGTTAATATATAAACAAATATATTATATAGGACTATTTTTACTTTAACAGTAGTATGTAAGCCACTTTTAATTCTAGTATAGAAGTTAAAGATAAAAGCATAAAAAAACTATGTAATGTGTGTAAATAAGCACCTGGTATAAAAAGATGTCATTTGTGGCATCAATAACATAATTGTTGAGAGGAGAAATAAAAGACTATAATTTTTGCATGTGACTAAAGTCATTATCAACTGTAAATATATCACTATAACTATGATATATTTTAACCCCATATTAGCCACAAAGAATTACCAACAGAAGAGCCACAAAATAAAGGAATCAAAGTACATCACTAGAAAACATGAACAAAACAAAAAAGGAAGACAGCAAGAGAGGAAAAGAGGAACAAAAAAGGGAAAAGAGATAAAAATGATTAACAAAATGATGACAGTATGTTCTTCCCTGTCAGAAGTTAAATGTAAATAGATTAAATTCCTCAGCTGAAAGACCCAGAGGTTAAATGGAAAGCAAACAAGTAAGTAAAGACCATACACTATATGCTGTCAACAAAGGACTCACTTTAGATTTAAAGTAAAAAGAATGTGAAAAGATACTTATTCCATGCAAATTTCAATAAGAAGATGGTGGCCATACTTATACAAAATAGACTTTAAGACAAAAACTGTCTCAAGAGATCAGAAACAACACTACATAGTGATGAAAGGATCAATTTACCAGAGAGCTTTAACAATTATAAATATATATTTACTCAACTCAAGGAACCCAAAAATATGAAACAAATCGACAGAATTGAAGAGAAAAATAGCATCATAAGAATAAGCAATAGAAGATTTAAATATCCGTTTCAATAATAGACTACTCAGATAGAAGATCGATAAGGAAATAGGATTTGAACAACACTCTAGACTAACAACCCACCAGATGGCTATAAAACATTCCACCCAACATCTACAGGATATGCATTTCTCTCAGTTGCACATAAAACATTCTCCAGGCTAGATCACCAAGTAAGACTTAGCAAATTTAAGACTTAAATCATACCAAGTATTTTTCCTTACCACAATGTAATGGAAGCAAAAAATCAATAGCAGACAAAAAAAAAAAAAACCCTCTGGAAAATCTACAAATATGTGGAAATAAAACACTTGCTCTTAACCAATGCTTTAAAGAAGAAATCACAGAGGAATTTATGAAATACTTTTAGACAAAAATGAAATACTTTTAGACAAAAAGTACTTTTAGACAACACACCACAACATATGGAATGCAGCAACCACCGTATCAGGAAGGTAGTTTATGGCAATAAATAGCTATAGTAAAAAAAGAACAGAGACCTCATATAAACAGCCGAACTTTAGAACTGAAGGAACTGGAAAAAGAAAACCCACCTAATAGCAGAAGATAGAAAATAATAAAGATTATAGTAGAAATAAATGAAATAGAAAATGATAGAAAAAAATCAATGAAACTAAGATTTGGTTCTTAGAGAAGATAAAACTGACTTAACTCAGTAAAAAGAGAAGATGCAAGTAAAAAATCAGAAATGAGAGACATCACATGCAATGTCACAAAAATAGAATTATAAGAGACCACTGTGAATAGTTACACAATATACTGGATAACCCCAAAGAAATAAATAAATTCCTAGAAAAATACAAATTATCAAGACTAACTCATGAAAGAATAAAAAATCTGAGCAGATCTATAACTAGCAAGGAGAGCAAATCAGTAATCACCAACTTCCCAACAAAGAGAAGCTTATGGCCAGATGGCTTCGCCAGAGAATTGTAGCAAACATTTAAAGAAGAATTAAAGCCAATTCTTCTCAAAGTCTCCTCAACATAATGAAGAGAAGGGAACACTTCCAAACTCATTTAATGAGGCCAGCACGACTCTGCTAACAAAGCCAGTCAAAGACGTTAAGAAAAGAGAAATTTACAGGCCAATAATGCAGGGCAATATATTAACAAAATACCAGAGAGCTAAATTCAACAGCACATTGTAAGGCTCACACACTATGATGAAGGGGGGTACCCATGAGATGCAATGATGGTTAAACACACAAGTCAATCAATGCTATGTGCCATGTTAACAGAATGAAAGAGAAAAATAACATAATCACCTCAATATACACACACAAAAAGTGTTTGACTTAATTCATTGCCATTTCATGGTAAAGATACTCAACATACAATAATAAAAAGATATTACTTCAACAAATAAGATCATATATGAAAATTTAATATCTTATGTTCATGGGTTAGACAACTTATATTTCTAAAATGCCTATACTGCCCAAAGTGATCCACAGATTAATAGAAATCCCTTTCAAAATTTCAATGGCATTTTTTGCAGAAAAGGAAACAATCCTAAAATTCATATGGAAACCCAAAGGACTCTGCATAGTTAAAACTATCTTAACAAAAGAACACAGCTGGAATCCTCACACTGTCTGATCTCAAAACATCTTACAAAGCTACCAAAATCAAAACCACATTATAATGTAAAGACAAACAGTCTGATGAAACAGAACAGGGATTCCAGAAGCCCACACATACACACTGAAACGATCTTCAAGAAAGGTGCCAAGACTACACAGTGGGGGAAGGAATAGTCTCAACAACGGTATTGGGAAAGCCAGAAAACAGTGAAACTGAATCCTTACACCATACACGAATATCAAATCAAAATGAATTAAAAGACTTCACATAAAACCTGGAACTGCAAAACACCTAAAAGAAAACAGGAGTGAAGCTTCAGAACATTCACATTAGCAATGATTTCTTGAATATGATACCAAAAGCACAGGCAACAAAAGTAAAATTGGACATGTGGGACTACATCAAGCTACAAAGCATCTGCATAGCAAAGGAAACAATTAACGAAGTGAAAAGGCAACTACAGAATGGGAGAGAATACATGTGAACCGTATAGCTGAGACAGAGCCCATACCAAGAATACACAAGGAATTCCTACAAGTCAATAACAAAATATAAGTAATTTGAAAGATCAACAAAGGCGCTTCTCTAAGGAAGACATACTAATGGTTACAAGGTGTATAGAAAGATGATCAGCATCACTTATTACCAGGGAAATGCAAATCAAATCCACAATGAGAGAGCATCTCATGCATGTTAGGATGGCCATTGTCAAAACAAAATAGAAAATAGCAAGTGTTGACAAGAATGTGGAGAAAATGGAACCTTTGTCCAGTGTTAATTTTTGAGGAAATGCCATTCTGTTTCACATAAAACTGTGATTTTATGTCCCATACTCCCACTTTTGGTTTCTGGGTGTTTATCCAGTAGAATCGAAAATAAGATCCTAGCCAGGGATATAGCTCCATGGCACAGCGCCTGCCTGGCAAGCACAAGGTCTTGAGTTCCTTTTGCAGTACAAAACACACATACACACACACACACACACAAAAAAAAAATAATAAGATTCCAAATATTTGCACTTCCATGTACACTGCAGGATGATTCACAAGAGCCAAGAGATAGAAATGGCCTAAATGTCCAAAATGGATCAATGGATAAAGAAAAACATTCAGCCTTAAAAAGAAGGAAATCCCATCACAACAGCATAGTTGAATCATGAAGATATTATGCTTCACGTTATCAGTGAAATAAGCCAAGGATAAATACTGGAACTGGCAGGACAAATACTGTACAGTTCTGCTTATGTGAGATACCTCAAGTAGTCAAACTCACAGAAGCAGAAAGACGAATGGTAGTTCCCTGAGGCTGGAAGAGGAGGAAATAGGGACTTGCTGTTCAATGCATTTACAGTGTCAGTTACATTAGAAGAACATTTCTAGAGACGTGCTGTACAACGTGAATATATCAAATAATATTGTGCTGCACACTTAAACATTAGGTAAGTAGATAAATTCATTTTAGATCCTTATTCCAAATAAGGCCATGTTTTGAGGTTCCAAGTAGTCATATCTTTTTTGGGGGGCCACTATTCAGCCCCTTACACATGTATGTGTACACAGCAGTGATTCTCCTGCACTAGATTTACAAAGCAGGTGACAGGATGACCAACCAGCTTGCTCTGCTCAGGACAGCCACACTTTTAGCACTGAAAATCCTGTGTCCCCTGCAAACCAGGATGCTTGGCCACCCTAACGTTGGCTGGTTCAGAAAGATTTGGATTTATGATACGGTATTTACAAAAGAGAAACCCAAAATGTTAGATCAGGAACAGTTAGAGGATTGGCAGTGATACCTGAATGCTTCTGTCCAAGTATCAGAGTGGTGCAAGTGTCAGATCTGACCTTCTTCAGTCTGATGCCTGTATGCGGGCTTGTGTGTCTGATTTTCCAAAGCGACAGAGATCCCAAGAGCACAATCTGGAAATAGCTTCCTGCATGGCCTGAGATGGAAGTACGTAAATTTGTAAGAGGCGAAGGACATCCAAAGGGGCCACGTTCCTAATCTCCTTCACACTGGTCTGCTATTCCAACTTTTCTTGTCATCTTTAAGGATCTTCATGGTAATAAGGATGAGTATGAGAATTTCTGAGTATGAAAATTTCCACTGAACAAACACCTGCAATTGACAACTTCTAAATTCTTTGAGCTATACAAACAGTGTCTGTAAGAAAAATCCTAAAATGCACAGAAGCAAGTCCTAAGCCCTGGTCTCTTCAATTCCTTCTCTAAGCTTCCTAAAAAAATCTCTTGTAAGTCAGAAAGACGTTACCCCAAAATATTTGTGTGGTGAAAACATTTATTCCCATCTGAATGCCTCCTTTGAAGAATTCCTCAGAATGTTCAGCTCTTGGGGTTTGTAATTCACTCAGAATTATTACTGTTTTCTCATTGTTCCCATTTTATTGCAGGGCCCTCAGACGTCACCAGTAGTACCTGTTCTTAGCTGACTCTGGCTTTTTACTGTAGGCTGAGCACAGCAATTATATACCTGCCTTTGCAGGTCACTCCAGGTGAGCTCTTCTGCACACACCAATATAAAAAATGAAATTTCAGAAAAAGAAAATTTATATCTGAGAGTGCTTCCTGCATTGGGGTGTCCCTCAGCCCCTCCACACATTAGCCCTTCTGCTACAGGGTATTTTGCAACTTGTGGGAAATATTTAAGGTGCCCACTTTTAAAACTGACAGCACAGCATTTCAGGTAATAATCTTTTATATCCTGAACACAGAATACCACCAGTTAACAGTTGACACTACAGCTGACATTACTGACAAAGTAGATGGCCAGTGTGTGGTAAAACAATGGGCAAGGAGTTTTGCTTGTAAAGTATATTTTCTATCATAGCTTGGAGTAGGTAGCGAGTGTGCAGTTTTGCACAAAATAAAATGTATGTAGTAGGACCTGGGCATTTAGTAGAGACCCTACAAACTGAGTTTAAGCCTTGCTTAATTGCTTACTTACTAAATGCAATATGGGCAATGACAAGGAAGGAAGAATCTAGATCCACAAGTTTACCCTTCAGTCAAATTAATATTAATGGGTATGCTACGAATTTTTAGTCACTATATACCACATTTTCTCACGGTACAGATAAGGGTACTGAGAGAGTCATATGTTCAAGGTCACACAAGTAGGAGACCACAAAACACGGATTCAAATCCTGATGACTTCAAAGTTCGCTCTCTTTCCACTGGAGCCTCTGCCTAGGAGCAGAGCAACAGAACCACGTGCCCACTGCTTGGTAATAGTTGGGCTGAGTTATAATGCTTCCATCTGAGTATGAGAATTTCCACTGAACAAACACCTGCAACTGACAATATTAAATTCGTATTTTTGCTGGTTTGTCTAGTATAAAGTGGTATCTCATTATGGAGTCAATTTGGAGTTGCTAAATTCTTTCAGTAATATCTATAATTTACTGAGCTTTACAAAATATTGAATTTGTAACATTCAATTTGAATGTGGTATTTTCATCCACGCACACAACACATTTTAATCATTGAAGTTTCCAAATTCTGATAGTTAGGTATTCTTCACATGTTCATTAACTATTACTGTTTTCTTTCCTCTGAAATGTTTGTTCAAGTCATATGCCCATTTTCTGCTGAATTATCTGTTATTTCTTATTTATTTGTAGTAGACCTTTACATATTCTGAGTACTAGTATTTTTCATTTACATATATTGAAAATAACTTCCCTGAGCTTGTGGGTATATTTTAACTTTATGACGGTGTCTTTTGATGCTCTTCATTTCATACAGTCAAATTTATCAGTCTTTTGGTACACAGATTATTTTTTTTGTGACTTATTCAAAAAGTCATCCCCTTTATCAAAGTCATAAAAAGTATCTCCCTATATTCTTTCCTCAGCTGCTTAGAATTTGATTTTCACATGTAAGATTTTCATCTACCTGGAATTAAGAGTATTTGGCATAGGTAGGAATCTGGTTTTATTGCTACCTCCCACCTCCAACATGATTTCCTAGTTGTCTCAGCAGTACTTATTAAATAATCCTTCCTTCTCCCCCTGCTCAAATCCCCTCCTGTCATCAACCATGGTTTCTCATGGTACAGATAAGGGTACTGAGAGAGTCATATGCTCAGGGTCATACAACTAGGAGACCACACAACACAGATTCAAATCCTGATGACAAGGTGGAGATCTGTTTCTAGCTCTCTTATTTTTTTCCACTGGTCTATTTGTTTCTCCTTGTGACAATACCATAATGTTGTAACTATTTTTAGCTTTATGTCTCTATTTGTCAACTCATATAAATTTGAGAAAGAGTGTAGTATATCCTCCCCCTACGAAAAAAGTACAGTTGTAATTCTGATTGCAATGGCACTGAATCTTTAGGTCATCTTGAGGAGAACTGACATTTTATAATATTGAGCCATCCTACTATGAACACGGTATAGCTCTCAATTCCTTCTTAATATCTTTCCTTTTTTACAATTTCCTCCATATGATGTGTGCCTCTTCTGTTAGATTTATTACTGGCATCTTTGCCATTTTCAAAAGACGGTGATGTAAATAAGTACAATATAATTTTTATATTTGTTTTGCATACACAAATCTTAACTAATTCTTAATAAATTAACTTAACTTGTAGATGGTTTGTATAAAATATCATCCATGAATAACAATACACTATTTTTTTAAAACACAATGATCTAGAATGAGTTGACATGAAATCAAAATCAATACTTTGCATTTTCTTGGAATGACAACTTAAATAATGTTAACAGTGAAGAGATCACCATAAACCCCAGTTCTCTACTTGCCCCCAAAGAAAACAAAGACTCTGTAATGTGGGGTAAGGCCCATGCATGACTACCCAAGACTAGATGTCTTGGAGTTACCAGTGAAGATAGAGCTACTGAGCATTCTCTGAGCAGCACAGGACACTGTGTGCTGCATCACGTCTACGGATGCTAATGATGCTGGGAGAAAGGAAAAGAAAACACTGGAGAGACTGAATATCTTTTTAAAAATGTGGTCAAGAGTTTAGATTTCTTTGGAGACAGACACCACAATATAAATGCCAGCCACTGTTGTTTTATAACACTAGTCTATAATGGA
Source organism: Chinchilla lanigera (assembly GCF_000276665.1). Lineage (NCBI taxonomy): Eukaryota > Metazoa > Chordata > Mammalia > Rodentia > Chinchillidae > Chinchilla > Chinchilla lanigera. The sequence goes on along the minus strand of NW_004955406.1, from coordinate 8,388,203 downwards.
ATATATTTTGAAGAGAGAAACAATACACTATTGTGTCTAGCAAAGTTTAGGCCAAAGTCTCAGTTGCACATGTGTTTGTATTTAGAGAAATAAATCTGCCTTAACAATTCTTTAATCAGTGGCATAATATCTTAGAAGCTGCCATCTGTGGGTTTAATCATCTGAATAAGGAAAAAGAGAAAAAAAAACAATGATGATCCTGAGGGAAAAGCCAGGAGGGCAAATGCAGACCATGCCAACAAGATGACAAAAAAACTTAGCTCATTCAATCGGCCACATCAGTTTTTCAGCATTTTAATATCTGATAACTGTTGGTGCTGCTTTTTTTTCTCAAATGCGTTTTTTCTATCACCCAGACTGGTTCAATGACTGATGCTTGACTCTAAGAAAATCTTCCAAGACAAGTCTTACCTTTTTTAAAGGAAATGGGTTTTACAAATCAGATGTCTCCTAACAGGTCTGGGAAGCCTAATAGTCTATAAGCTCCTGGACCAATTAGCCAGAGCCGTGAGGGCAGGATGCCAGTGAAATCAGCACTGGGAATGCCTTTCACTTCCATCCCCAAGTCTAACGCAGCGCCTAGCAGGCGCTTAACATTCAAGCAATGTTTGTGAAAGCTATCTGCATATCTCTTTAGAAGATTTGTGACATATATCCGAGTGATGTAAGCCTATCAGCTCATCAACCATGCTAACTTTTTGGAGTGAAGAAGGGGCACTGAAATGCCAAAACCCCAACTTGAGCTTAATGCGTACATGTGACAGAGGCAGGATATCAGATACAAGCCTCTCCACCTTCTGTCCAGAGGGGCGCAAGTACCTGGCAGGTGCACCTATGGAGAAAGGAACACAACAGTTAAGGGAAATTAACAGGCCAGAAGTAGCGCATGCTGATGAATCAGCAATCCACTCATTGTCACTAACAAGGGTGCCACCCTTCTGGAGCTGCAAAAACTGTGGCCTGTAAGTGTGGTGCAGCCTTCTGAAGTCCCTTGTCAGGACCACCCTTGTCTGCAGCCAGCCATGAATCCCTGAATACAAGTAAAGGATACTAAGAACACAGAGAGGACCTACAGAGTTTTTTATGTGCCAGGCATGGCCCCAAGTCCTTTAACGCACATTCACCTACAGTCATCCCTCAGAGCCCTGCTCTGAGCCAGGCATGAGGACTGAAAGATGAAAGGCACCTGCTGCGGATTTCACTCACATCCTGCCCTCAGGAACTCCAGCTAATTGGTCCAGGAACTTACAGACTATTAGGCTTCCCGGAGCCCTTGGGAGACACGTGAACTCTAAGGCTCATTTCCTCAAAAAATGGTAGGAACCACTGTGAAAGATTGTCCTAGAGTCAAGCATCAGTCATTTAACCAGTCTGAGCAGTATCAAAAGTCCATTTGAAAAAAAAATTGTTCCAGGACCCCACAAATATCAAAATCTGTGGGTGCTCATGTTCCTCATATAAAATTGCATTGTACTTTCATATAACCTACTCTCATCTTCCTATACATTTTAAATCACCTCTGGATTACCGCATGATACCCAATACAATGTCTATTGTAAGTAAGAATTTGTTATACTATATTGTTTAAGTGAATAAATAACAGTCCACACATGCTTACTGGGGATGTAATTTTCTCCAAATACAGTGCTTCCAATCTGCAGTCAGTTGAAACTTTGGATACAGAAGCTGCAGATAGAGAGCTGACAGTGCATAAAGAATGAGGATAAGATTCTCCTCCCCATGAACCCTGAAACACTGCTTGAAATGTCACTGTGGTCGAGGTTGTGTATGAATGTAGCAACCTGTGCTGTGAAAGAAGCATCTGTCTTTCATCCTTCTCAAAATTCCCTGTACTGCCAGAGTCCCAAGAGGTCCCATTAGGAAATCCTCCCCTCACTGGCGACTCTACCTGGAAAAGAGATTAAAAAGTGAAGCATGAGCAGATGTTTAAAAGACCTTCCCAGGTCTTCCTATGCCTCCCAGGAGTCAACAAACGAGTTAAACAAATAGCTGTCATCAAGGAAATAAAATTACATACAAAACCAGATTACAAGTAATCAAACTTATTCCTGGTCTTCCACTCAATCAGTCAGGTAGGTGCCTTGATAGGTGCCTGTTCCCTGTGCTCCTCGCAGTACTGATTCCTGTGCATCTCAGGGTATCTACTGCATATGAAGCAAATAAACCTCTCCAAAGACAAATGCAAAGACATGCCCAATCTGTCTGTCAACATGGGAGTCCGTGGGAATAATGTGCCCCACCTGGTGTATTTCATTTCCTGGTGTGGACAGGATATCTGAAGAATGCTGACATCACTTATCAGTGGCCAAAGGAGCATGAGGCAAGTCGCTGTGGAGAGGGATGGTTTTAATGTTAAATCCAGGGGTCACTGGTGGCTCCCAGATCCGAGACTTTCCATTAAGAAATTCAAGTATTCACATCTCAGCCTGCAGGTGTTAGCCAATCAGTCATCGACAAGCACTGATGGAGAGCTACAGTCAGAGTCCTGCACTAGGGGCTGTGGAAGACAGAAGAAAGGACAGTAGGAGACAGACAGATATGGAACTACCAATTTAATAACAAAGACATTGTGTTCATGAACTAAATGAGGTGCATCTGTGGTCAGGAGCTCTGGTCCATGTCTGTTCACACTGGGAGCATCTAGGGAGCATCTACCCCACTCAGCCCACTACTAGGGGACAATGAGATGAAGAAGACACAGACGCCAGCATGGTGTTAACACTCCCTCTTCCTGCCATTTGAAGGAAGGAAATTCCACCAGGATGGAGAAAATCTATACGTCAGCTCAAAAGTTGGTACACACCTCTACACCTCAGAGAAAGGTTTATGTTAAGAATGTATGTTTTTAAAGAGTCAGAGTTCACTGTTATTTCTTCTAGGTCTCTAGACAGTGTACAATATGCTTATTTCCCTAATAGGTACTTGAATCTCAGAGAAGTTAAGTGACCTGCCTTGGGGCCCCTGGTAAAGCACCAGAAAATTTGACATAAACTTCCAGCACATATGAGAGGCCTGGACACCTCTCAGCACTGCAGTGGCTTGAGGAACATTATGTTCCTCAGTGACAGGAAGGACCAAGAGTGCTGCACATGCGCAGGTGAGCTCCCAGACTCTAGAGCCCAGGCTTCTACCAAGCTCTGGGGAACACAGGCTGAGCAGGGACAGGCGCCCAGGGAGAGGCCAATGTCTCACAAGTCTACTGGCCTGGGGCTCCTTGATTTCCTCTTCTTGTCTGGTTCATGTTGCCCCTCACATCCTCCATCCCCCTGAGAACAGCAGGAGGTGGTGGGTCCTTTCCCCTCCCAGGACCACCCTGGGCCCCAGCTCCCAATAGACAAAAACGCTCTCTAAACAGACTGCTTGATTATTGTCAGCATGACAAAATGCTCCTCAACATGCTGGGAGGTTTATTACCAGGTTCTCAGGAGCTGATGTTTGTTGTTAACTACGAGCCACTGCCTTGGGTCTTTGATCTCCAATGTGCTGGCTTCCTCGGGCCTCACTCTCCAGAATCAGGGCAGCCGATCTGACAAGGGTATTTATGTTCACAGGAACTGGCCCCAGCACATGCATCCCACCCACCCCTGCCCCCATAGCACCTGCGCTTCCTGCTGCCTGCGGATGGAGCCCCAGCCCTCACTCCCAGACGGGAAGAGATGACCCAGTGGGGCCAGGGAGAGAGGACAGTTGAGGCCCTGTGTTGTTTTTCTCTGCTCTTCCAGTCACATCACTAGGCAGATACTGATTAGGGCTATGCATCAACAAGTAAGACAGGAGTAGCGGTGTCAGGGTTTGTATCTGGATGTCCCCCCAAAGCTAAATGCACTCAAAGGTGGGCTTTTGAAAGGTGATAGGGTTACGAAGCATTGCAGCTATGTGTGATGTCAGGTGGTAGGATCTGATCAGAAGAGTCAAGTCACTGCGGGTGTGACCTGGAAGGGTGGATCTCCCTTCCCTGTTCCTCCCTTAACTCTGCTTCCTGTCCACCATGCCATGAGCAGCTCTCCTCCGCCACACCCCTCTGCCAGGCTATCCCGCCTTGGAGCCAGCCGACCACACAAGGACTGAAACCCCTACAAACTGCAAGCCAAAATAAACCTATCCTCCTTTAAATTGTGGCTGCCAGGTATTTTGTCCCTGTGACAAAAAAAGTGACTCAGACAAACAGAATTGAGCTAAGAGGCTGGGCGCTGCTCAGTGGAGAGCACTTTCCCTCCAGGGGCAAGGCCCCGGTTTGGATCCCCAGCAGTGGAAAAAGTAGGTAGGGAGCTTGGGGAGATCTTAGGGAATCACGTACCCCAATGTCTCTTTTCTCGGCGTTCGGCACAGTATGGCTCAAGACAGCTGCACGGTGTCCCCAAGCCCACCCAGCTAGTGGCACAGTTTGTGGCCCGAACATCTGCAGACCCACCACTGCTTCTGTCTCTCAGTGATGCCCTCACACCTGTGGCCTGAGCCGGCTCTGCAGAAACCGGGCTGGTATCTGTGGCATAACACGAGGGGCACCTGCGGTTCCCAGGTAGCCTCGCTTTTACTTTTCCTGCCAGCTGGCCGAGCAGCGTGCCAAGTCTGGAAGAGGGTTCACACACAGGGAAACCGGAGCAGAGGCAGGTTGGGTAACCTTCCAGCCACACGGTGAGTCAGCAGCCATCAGGCACCTCGGCCTCTGCCTCACGCCGCCTGTTCTCACCCCCACCTACAGGCGCTGCTTGTGCTGATTCCGTAGCATCCCGAATGCCTTGTTCCTGTCCTGGCCCTGCCACTGTTATCCTTGGCACACACCAGCGTATTGTTACACCGGTCAGACTCTGTGAGAAGACACTTGGAATGAGACACCACAGCGCCACACAGAGCAGGTGGAATTTGGCAAGGGGCCAGGTGCTAATCACAGTAAGACAAACTTTCATTGTAACCTCTCTAGTTTATGGTGCCTATTTGTTTACCTGCTCGTTCCTGCAGGTTAGCGACAAGGGAGCTTTGATCCTGCTCCAACACCAACACTAACACCACTGCGTGCCTGCGCGTTAGGCAGAGGAAGCCTGGTGAGCGGTGCAGGTCAGGAGATGGGCCCTGGCTTTGGGGCCAGGAACTCCTCCCCCACAAACTTTGGCACCTGGAGTTCACAAGTCCCAGGGCCAGGCTGATGTGCTGCCTTCTCTCGTGTATTGGTCTGGACACCAGTGGGGCGGCCAGTGGCTCCTGGGAGACAGGGCTGTAGCTTAAAGCTAGGGTTTTATGCACAGTTACTCAATGAGCACGATAGGTGACAATCATGATGAGGAAATGACAGGGAAAAGAGGATGCCAACCTCAGCACACTCTAGGCCAGGGGCTGAGGCAAGCCCCTAAGCCTCCAGGCCAGAGCGGCTGTGAGCTCGCCTTCAGGGAACAGGTGATGAATGAGGAGCCTCAAGCCAACCGACTGGGTCACAAACACCTACCCCTGTCCTCTACCATCTAAGCAGCGGCCACAGGGATGCTTCTGATCCTGAGAATCCCACTCCTCATTTCTAGTCTCTCTCCACGTTGCTATGGAGAGAAGCTTTTTAGATGACGAACTGCTGAAGTGCGACTCAATAAGGACAACAATTTGGGAACAAGGGAGAGACAAATCTCCAGTTCCCCCCACTACCTGAGAGTGCACTGTTTCAGAGACGCGCCCACTGCATGCAGGGAAGACGAGGATAAAAATCTGTCCATCCCACGAGGATGTTATAAAAACTCAACCAACTGCATTCAGCGAAGAATGAGAGGCTGAAAAGTGCTGCTGAGGCACAAGGCTGAGTACCCCCACACCTAAGCTCTTGAGGACTAACTCTGGCCTCAGGTTCTTCCACTGGACTGCAAGCCACTGGACTGGGAGAAGAAGAACGTCTCGTCCCCGTTTAACCCTCAACATCTCCCTTCAGGGGTCAGGAGAGGAGGTGCTTGTCGGCTTCCTGTGTGCCCTTGAGAGATGCTGAGACCCTGTGTTCAGTCAAAGTTGCTGCTAATGGTCCTGGTCTGTAGCAGTGGTTGGGAGCCAGTTTTGTCATTAATTCAGTGGCCACTAGACGAGAAAGATCTCCAGTTTTACAGATGAGAAAAGGGAGAACTGGAGATGGAGCATGGCTCGCTCAAGGTCGCAGAGTTGGGAAGAAGTGTACCCAGTCCGGCGGGCTTTCTAGGATGCACACGGGACGGGGCAGCCGGTACGATAGGGCATCAGTGGTAGATGAAGCAAACATCTCCTTCAAGTGAGTCTGAGCGACTCGTGCAATCTCCTCGTGCTTCATTTCCACTTCTTAAGGAAGTAGTGCGACTTGACCGACTGTGCGTGCCATGAAGAAGCGGGCGGTATGAAACCCAAGCAGCACAGCACCGCGCACTGTGGAAACTGTTCTTCAGTGGACAGAAACATTACCACCTTGTTAAAAAGAAAAAAAGGACTATTTCCATGTCCCCACTTTTTTCTTAAAAATGATTCGCTCCACAAGGTCTTACGTATATAATCTGCAACTGTGCTCAGGATTCTTTTTCTTTTTATAAAATGTCAGAACAGGAACATCTCAAAAGGAAGACAAATGGCTTTTCCTACAGGTACAGGACAACCCTGCCTTCCAGGCCTCCCGGGCAGCTGGGCGCGGGCTGAGCTCCCGCGTGGACAGTGGGCTGAGGGGGCTGCGTCACTGTGCCAAGCGGAGAGTACACACGGGCTGCACAGAGCTCAGAGAGGGAGCTGGGGCTGCAGATGGAACCCAGAGCCCTGTGCATGGTAAACACAGGCTCTACCGCAGACACGCACCCAGCTCGGGAGGGCTCTTCAGAAGGAGGGCTCACGAGCCTGCTGTGTTTCTGATTGCAACCCAAAAAGGATCTCCCACAGCTCCAATCAGGAAACAACGTGAGTTTCCAGAGACGACCCCAAAGGACCCTGGCTGTGGTGAAGATGGACACTGAACTGATTTTGGTGAGCGGAGAGATGGATAGAGGGAATAGGGAGACCTTTTTAAAAATTGCAATAGGCTACTCAAGAGGCTGAGGCAGGAAGATCACAAGTTCAAGCCCAGCCTGGGTAATTTAGCGAGACCCTGCCTATAGATAAAATGTAAAAAGGGCTGGTAGCTCAGTGGTAGAGTACTTGCCTGGCAGGTGTGAGGCCTAAGCCCGGAAAGGGCGGCTGCATGTGGCTCCCCCTGTAGGGCATCCCTCAGGACGCAGGCCACCAACAGTGCAGACTGGGCGTGCAGGGGAGAACAGCCCCACAGACACTACGGCCTGAGCCAGGAACTGAGCTCCACAGAGGGGGAACACATATTCCCTCTCCTGTCACTCTTCTCCCAGAACTAAGAGCCCGCCGTCATTCTGTGCAGCTTTGGACTCTCTACAGCTGTCTTTCACCAGAAATTTCTCAAGCCCCAAACTCTGAGCTCATCAGTTCAGGCAGGATGCGTTTCAAAAATAAGCCATCATTCCAAAAGAATGTGTTATTCTTCCCCTTAGCAAAAAGGAAAGCCTGCTGCTTTGTTAATTTTCCTATAACTGCCTTTACTCTCACCTAAGTGTAAGCCCTGAGGAAATTCCAACTTTTTGCTTTGGAAAGTCACACTACCTGGTCAATTCTGGACACCGTGTCCAGCAGAAATTTTATGTCTGCTATGTGCCTCACACTGCTACTTATGCTACCTGATGTCTGTCTATGTAACCTACAAAGTTCTAGAAAAAAAGCCAAGTGTAAATAAAATCCACTGTTAAAAGTAAATGCTTTAAAAGGTATCTTCCCGATATATAGCCCCTGGTATAGCCAATGCTCATAATGTTAAAGGAGGAACAGAAAGTAGAAGTTAAAATTGCGTACAGAGTATAAAACGTTATTGTACATTTGATTTAAGAATAAATTTAAAACCTGCAAAGTCACATAATCATCTTCAAAAATTACATTGGTGGTTTAAAACTGACATATAGGCTGGGCATGATGGTGCATGCCTGTAATCCCAGCACTCATGAGGCTGAGGCAGGAGGATCGCTGTGAGTTTGAGGCTAGCCTGGGCTACATAAGCGAGTTCAAGGCCAGCCTGCACTACATTGTGAGACCTTGCCTCAAAAAACAAAGCAAAACAGAACTGACATATAAATTATTCTGATATCCAAATCATCTTTCAGAAAAATTCTACCAAATGTTATCAATCCAATCTTATGGAAATTCTTCCAGAGAGGAGAAAAACAGGAAACATTCCCCAGCTCATTCAATGAAGTCAGGATAATTTGAAATGAAACAAATAAGCACAGTACAAGAAAATAAAATTATAGGCCACATTCATTCCTGAACCCAGATATAAAATTTCTAAATAAAATTTTACCAGCAGTGTATTAAAATAATATTATTATTATATCCAAAGCATCTTTAATGCAAAATATAAGGATAATTTAATGTCAGAAAATTTCTGTACATAACTCCCCTATTAAAATTAAGGATAAAAAATATTAATGAATGTAGAGAAAAAATTTCATAAAATTCAATTCCCATCAAAAAAACATAAATATTAGCCAACTAGGACAAAAGATATCTACCATAACACAAACCAAACATCACATGTAGCAATTAAATAACAGAAGCATTCCCTTACAAAATTTAGAACCAACAAAGATGTGATGCTCCACATCCTAGTTAGAAGGATAGGACAAGAAACATCAATGCGTCGGGCGTGGTGGCACATGCCTGTAATGCCAGCACTCGGGAGGCTGAGGCAGGAGCATCGTTGTGAGTTCGAGACCAACCTGGGCTACAAAGTGAGCTCAAGGCCAGCCTGAACTGCATAGCGAGACTCCATCTCAAAAAGACAAAATAAAAGAAACATCAATGAGAAAAATGAGGATCAAAAAGAAACAAATGTTATGATTACAGATAATATGATAATATTCACAGGAAATTCAAGAGAATCCACAAAGTATTATGCCTAATAATAGACTTCCGTTGGTTGCATATCTCTTTATATAAAAAGAAAATACAAAAAAAATAAAAAATAAAAAAAAAAAGAAAATACACACCAACAGCAATCAGCTAGAAAATATAATTTCTAAAAAGAGCAATCCATTCACAATAACAAACTAATAGCCTCAAGGTATTCTAGAAAGGATCCTAACAAACTATGTTAACGCCTTTATGAGGAAAAACAGAAATGTCTATGAAAGGCACTTAAGAAGAGTAAATGAAGAACTACGACTGTTCATGGATATGAAGACTTAATATTTTTAAAGCTATGAATTGTCAAATTAATTTACAAATTCTAAGCAAGTCCAATAGAAATATTAATATGACTTTGCCCAGAACTTAACAAATTGGTCAAAAGATCCAAGAATAACCAAGATAAATGAGGGCACACACCCTATTAACTATCAAAGGTTATAACGTGACAATAAAATAGGTTATAAAGTGATAGAAAAATGGCATAGGAACAGACACATAGACCAACGGCACACAGACATCATGAGAACGCAGTACGACAGAGGAGGCATAACAGATCAGTGACGATAAGATGAACTATTTAATTAGCTGTGTACAGACAGCTTAATACTTTTATACAGAAGATGAAATGAGACCATTGCCTTTCACCAGTCACAAAAATAACCTCCAGTTGGATTGCAGTCTTAAATACAGAAAGCAAGTTGTTCAAACAACTAGGAAGAAATATAAGGAGCTACCTCTATGAATGGAATAGGCAAGGATGTTTTTAGGCATGACATTAAAACTATAGAAAACAGATCTCACTTCTGCAGACAAAAAAGACAATATAAACACAGATCAGGAGAAGACATTTGAAGTGAATCCAGCTGGTAGAAAGCAGTTTACAGTACAATGTTTAAAAGGCCTGCCCACAAGATTGGCCTTTGGCTAGCCTCAGGAACTTGGATGTCACAAGGGTTCCCACCGTCCTCAGAACCAGTAAGAGTAGCTCCCTGTGCCTCAACTACCTGAATAAATATTGTGGTTTATGTGCTAAACATCTGCTTTCCTTTAGGGAGTCTGAAATTCTGGTACACACTAGGCCAAGAATACCTGCATAACCAGCCCTTAATAAAAACCTTTTTGTGTGTGTGGTATTGGGGGTTGAACCCAGGACTTTCATATTGAGTAATATCCCATTGTTTGTTTGTTTGTTTGTTTGTTTTAATTTTGAGATAGTCTCACTAAGTTGCTAAATTATCCAAGCTAGCCTTGAACTTTGAAAACCTCCTGCCTCTGCCTCCCAGAGTGCTGAGATCACAAGTATGCACCACCATGCTCAGCTTTCTACTAAAAATCTTGGTCACAGAGTTTTAATGAAGTTCTCTGATACTTGGCATGTGCAGTTATCACTGGATTCTGGAGGAAATGCATCTTGTAGGGTTCTCTTTCAGAAGGCTCCTGGAGGCTTGCTCTTGGTTTCCCCTGGACTTCATACCTTATGCCTATTTTCCCCCTCTGCTAATTCTTCTGCATGTATTTCCTGTAATAAACCTTTGCTCTATGACCATATGTGAGTCCCACAGGCCTCCTAGTGAATCCCCAAAGCTCTGAGTGGTCTTGGGGACTGCCCCCTGACACGATATCCAACACAAAATTTACATTCCACCCTCCCAAAATTCAACTATAATAAATGGATATGAAAAAGACAAGCGATTCTATAAGGAAAAAACCAAGCAAAAGAAATGAATAGACTATTCTTTGATGAGAAGAATCCCATAGCTAATAAAACTATGAAAAGATATTCAATCTTACATTGAAGCAAGATTGCCAATCTTCACCTGGCTGGCAAAATACTAAAGTCTGAAATACAGAATAGGGGTGAGATGGTAGAGAAATTACTTTGGAGAACAATCCAGCAATGCTCACTCGGTTGAAGATGCATACATCCTAGGAACCAGCCCATCGCATGAGTAAGACAGGTGTGAAGGCAACTCACAAGTCTTCTACAAGGACGTTCACCTTGGCGTTGCTCATAGTGGGGAAACACTGCAAAAAGCCTCGGTGTCCATCAAAAGAGAGCACAAAAGGAAAAGCGTGATGTAGTCATGTATTAGTTTTACAATAGTGAAACTAAGTTGGCAGATAAATCCTGAAATGAATGTCAAGTTCTCTACTGATACATACAGTGTACAATAATTGTGAATAATTTTAAAACACAAAACATACAATATTACACTTTACTCTTCTATAATACTTCCACACGCAAGACTTACAGGTATCTGTGAGAGGACAGATTAGGCTAATTTTAGTTATTTCTAAGGAAGAAGAGGGACAATGGAATGAGAGGAAAAAGAGAAATGAGAAACCCTCAACAATGATATTGTATTACATTTAAAAATACATCTTGCCTGGCGTGGTGGTGCACGCCTATAATTCCAGCACTCGGGAGGCTGAGGCAGGAGGATCGTTGTGAGTTCGAGGCCAGCC